>NC_080395.1:76643750-77283958 GCF_030265065.1 Corythoichthys intestinalis | reverse complement strand
TTAAGCCTTTTCACAGTGAGATCTATGCGATATGGCCGAGAAATGTAATTTTGATGTTAACTCCCAAACCGCTGCGCAGAAGTCAACCAAACTTCACCCAATAGTGTATTTTATCACAATCTAGTAGTTACATTTGGAAATTTAGTTCTAGGACATTTGATTTGAGCGCAATCCTCAAACTTAATTAAAAAAAGTCATTTAAGCCTTTTCACAGTGAGATCTATGCGATATGGCCGAGAAATGTAATTTTGATGTTAACTCCCAAACCGCTGCGCAGAAGTAAACCAAACTTCACCCATTAGTGTATTGTATCACAATCTAGTAGTTACATGTGGAAATTTGGTTCTAGGACATTTGATTTGAGCGCAATCCTCAAACTTAGGTCAAAAAAGCCATTTAAGCCTTTTCACAGTGAGATCTATGCGATATGGCCGAGAAATGTAATTTTGATGTTAACTCCCAAACCGCTGCGCAGAAGTCAACCAAACTTCACCCAATAGTGTATTGTATCACAATCTAGTAGTTACATTTGAAAATTTTGTTCTAGGACATTTTGTTTGAACGCAATCATCAAACTTAATTAAAAAAGTCATTTAAGCCTTTTCACAGTGAGATCTATGCGATATGGCAGAGAAATGTAATTTTGATGTTAACTCTCAAACCGCTGCGCAGAAGTCAACCAAACTTCACCCAATAGTGTATTGTATCACAATCTAGTAGTTACATTTGAAAATTTTGTTCTAGGACATTTTGTTTGAACGCAATCATCAAACTTAATTAAAAAAGTCATTTAAGCCTTTTCACAGTGAGATCTATGCGATATGGCAGAGAAATGTAATTTTGATGTTAACTCTCAAACCGCTGCGCAGAAGTCAACCAAACTTCACCCAATAGTGTATTGTATAACAATCTAGTAGTTACATTTGAAAATTTTGTTCTAGGACATTTTGTTTGAGCGCAATCATCAAACTTCATTAAAAAAGTCATTTAAGCCTTTTCACAGTGAGATCTATGCGATATGGCCGAGAAATGTAATTTTGATGTTAACTCCCAAACCGCTGCGCAGAAGTCAACCAAACTTCACCCATTAGTGTATTGTATCACAATCTAGTAGTTACATGTGGAAATTTGGTTCTAGGACATTTGATTTGAGCGCAATCCTCAAACTTAGGTCAAAAAAGCCATTTAAGCCTTTTCACAGTGAGATCTATGCGATATGGCCGAGAAATGTAATTTTGATGTTAACTCCCAAACCGCTGCGCAGAAGTCAACCAAACTTCACCCAATAGTGTATTTTATCACAATCTAGTAGTTACATTTGGAAATTTAGTTCTAGGACATTTGATTTGAGCGCAATCTTCAAACTTAATTAAAAAAAGTCATTTAAGCCTTTTCACAGTGAGATCTATGCGATATGGCCGAGAAATGTAATTTTGATGTTCACTCCCAAACCGCTGCGCAGAAGTCAACCAAACTTCACCCATTAGTGTATTGTATCACAATCTAGTAGTTACATGTGGAAATTTGGTTCTAGGACATTTGATTTGAGCGCAATCCTCAAACTTAGGTCAAAAAAGCCATTTAAGCCTTTTCACAGTGAGATCTATGCGATATGGCCGAGAAATGTAATTTTGATGTTAACTCCCAAACCGCTGCGCAGAAGTCAACCAAACTTCACCCATTAGTGTATTGTATCACAATCTAGTAGTTACATGTGCAAATTTGGTTCTAGGACATTTGATTTGAGCGCAATCCTCAAACTTAGGTCAAAAAAGCCATTTAAGCCTTTTCACAGTGAGATCTATGCGATATGGCCGAGAAATGTAATTTAGATGTTAACTCCCAAACCGCTGCGCAGAAGTCAACCAAACTTCACCCATTAGTGTATTGTATCACAATCTAGTAGTTACATGTGGAAATTTGGTTCTAGGACATTTGATTTGAGCGCAATCCTCAAACTTAGGTAAAAAAAGCCATTTAAGCCTTTTCACAGTGAGATCTATGCGATATGGCCGAGAAATGTAATTTTGATGTTAACTCCCAAACCGCTGCGCAGAAGTCAACCAAACTTCACCCATTAGTGTATTGTATCACAATCTAGTAGTTACATGTGGAAATTTGGTTCTAGGACATTTGATTTGAGCGCAATCATCAAACTTAATTAAAAAAGCCATTTAAGCCTTTTCACAGTGAGATCTATGCGATATGGCCGAGAAATGTAATTTTGATATTCACTCCCAAACCGCTGCGCAGAAGTCAACCAAACTTCACCCAATAATGTATTGTATCACAATCTAGTAGTTACATTTGAAAATTTTGTTCTAGGACATTTTGTTTAAGCGCAATCATCAAACTTTATTAAAAAAGTCATTTAAGCCTTTTGACAGTGAGATCTATGCGATATGGCCGAGAAATGTAATTTTGATGTTAACTCCCAAACCGCTGCGCAGAAGTAAACCAAACTTCACCCAATAGTGTATTGTATCACAATCTAGTAGTTACATTTAAAAATTTTGTTCTAGGACATTTTGTTTGAGCGCAATCATCAAACTTAATTAAAAAAGTCATTTAAGCCTTTTCACAGTGAGATCTATGCGATATGGCCGAGAAATGTAATTTTGATGTTAACTCCCAAACCGCTGCGCAGAAGTCAACCAAACTTCACCCAATAGTGTATTTCATCACAATCTAGTAGTTACATTTGGAAATTTAGTTCTAGGACATTTGATTTGAGCGCAATCTTCAAACTTAATTAAAAAAAGTCATTTAACACTAGAAAACCCAACATTTTTTTAGCCTACTGGAAAGCCCAGAAGGGGATCAGATGATCCCCACAACTCTGGATATCCACAATTAGCATCTGTATATGTGCAAATGAGTGTGTCATTGTCTCTCAAATAGGCCACTCAAGCACACAAGCAAACAACTTTACTCTAACCCACAAGGGTTGGTCAGTTTACACTGACTCTTGCCATGATAGTTTCAGTTATTATTTGAGTTTTATTTTTGAATATGGTTTTATTTTATTCATTCACTGCTCTGCCCATTTTTTCTTCTTCTCCTATAGCACACACAGGCAACTTTATGTATAAATTACTGCAATGAAATAAACAAACGCACAGACCATTGCAACGTGTATAAAGTTATAATGAATGAAATAATCAATACATTTGTGACGACAAAAAAATCTCAAATGTTTTGGTCTCACAACCCAACCCAAGTGTGATCAGCTCTGCCATGTGGCTTTCTGAATGCAAAGTCAAGGGGCGGGGGATGTGCTTATCTAGATGACCGAGCTCGTGTGAGCGAACGACAGTCGACTGGCGGGGTGGATTTGAACAGGAGCAGGAAATTATGGTGGCTGAGAGGTGTCAGGCGAAATGCAAAGTCTCAACACTTTGCAAATAAAAAAAAGCATGAACCCCAATTGCAATCGCTTTGCAAAAGCAAAAAAAGCATGAATGCTAACCGCCACAACACGATCCCCAGTTCCTAAAGCGCAATTGCAAATTGGCAAAAGCACGAACCCTAATTGCCACAACACAACAGCAAATGGTTCGTAGCACGAATGGCTCAGAAGGTGAATGCAAAGACACAGCAGCAAAAATCCCGCAACAGAACAGCAAAATCCCACAACACGACGGCAAGAGGATGACCTGGAAGTACAAAAAAATTAAGATTAAAAAAAAAAAAAAAAAGGACGACATATTGTATATTGCTGTATGTGCTATCTGACCATCTCTACGGACCTCTGTGAAGTTGGCCCCCTCCCCCCCATCAGACATATTTATATAAAAATGATGTCAATCGTTTGTACTGTAAAAGCTTTGTTAGTGCTGCTTTCGTTCAAGAGATATTTACAGTTCTTTTTGAGTAAATCTGAGGTCAGCTAGCCCCCCATTTCAATTCAGAATTGTGTCTGTCATTTGTGCTAGTTTGTGCTGCAACGGTTTTGTAGATCAGTATTATGCTTTTATTGAGATATTAATTTTAAGTGGTGACGTCACTCGTAGCTTTTCCTTAGCTTAGCTCCCGTGGCTAATAGAGCATACCAACTCTCTCAATAACAGAGGTGTGTCCTAACAACTAACACGAACGTAGCACAAACGAATGGCAGCACTTCAGGACCATTTTGCAGTAAATGAGGGGCTTAGAGTGACGTCATCACTCAAAATTAATATCTAAAGCCCCCCAATTTACTGCGAAACGGACCCGAATTTGTTTGTGTTATGATCGTGCTTGTTAGGTAGGTAGCTAGGACACCCCTCTGTTATTGGGAGTTGGTATGTTGCATTAGCCGCGGGAGCTAAGCTAAGGAAAAGCTACGAGTGACGTAACCACTCGAAATTAATATCTGAATAAAAGCATAATACTGATCTACAAAACCATTGCAGCACAAACGATTGACACAATTGTTAATTGAAATGGGGGGCTAGCTGACCTCAGATTTACCTATATAAGAATTGTAAGTATCTCTACAACGAAAGCAGCTCAAACAAAACTTTTACAGCACAAACGATTGACATCATTTCTATATAAATTTGCGTCTGATGGGGGGGGGGGGGGACTTCACAGAGGTCCGTACAGATAGTCACAAAGCACATATAGCAATATAAAAAGTGTCATCCTTTTTTTTTTTTTTTTTTTTTAACTTCCGGTCATCTTTTTGCCGAGTCCTTGCTGAGTGAGGCTGCTTTCTCTTTTGCTACTACTACTAGTCAGGCTACTTTCAGACACTTATTTCTTACTTGCCTACTGTAGGTTGATACATTTGTAGGTAGATTTTTTTATTTCTTGGTCAAGCCAAAAAAAGTTCTTTCAATCAAAATATATATTTTCAATCGAGAAAAAAAAGTCACTTGAATGAAAGCAAAATGTGTTTGAACAAGTCAGGCTGCTGTTTCTTTACTTGCAACCAGCCATTAGCTGTGGAAGGGGGTTGGGCGTCAGGCTACTCTCAGACACTTTTTACTTGACAATAAACTGCTAAACTTCTGAGGATATTTTGACAGTATTTTAATACTTCTAATTTATTCGGATGTATTTGTTTGAATACCCTCTACATGTTAAAAATTTTTTTTGAAAGGATCAGTTAACAATTTACTGTGGATATACATTGATATACATAGATATTCAGAAATACTACAACAAAGCACACCAAGCAACAGTGGTAACAAGAAAAACACCTCACATGAAATGGCTGGAAAAAAATATGCAAAACTAGTAAATACCACTCTTGGTTCAGAAACAAGCTATCATTCAGGCAACTTTTGCATTCAAACACATTTTGCTTTCATTCAAGTGACTTTTATTTTCTATTGAAAATATATACTTTGATTGAAGGCACTGTTTTTGGGGATTGACTAAGACATACACAAATCTACCTACAAATTTATCAAACCTACAGTAGGCAAGTAAGAAATAAGTGTCTGAAAGTAGCCTGACTAATAGTAGTAGCGAAAGAGAAAGCAGCCTCACTCAGCAAGGTTTTGCCCAACCCCCCCTCAGGTAAAGTAGCCTGACTGAGCCTGTTTCGCCCATCCCCCTCCTCAGCTAAAGTAGCCTGACTGAGCCTGTTTCGCCCCAACCCCCTCTTCAGCTAAAGTAGCTTGACTATCAGACACGTATTTCTTATTTGACACTAACTGCTAAACTGCCCAAAATGGGACACCCTTGGTAGTTTTAGGAAGCACCAAAACCCCTGGTGGTTCTAGTGTAAAGCAACATAGGATAACAATGACAAAACAACCCAAATTTAATTTCTGAAAGATTTATTTGTTCCCATGACACACAGTCCACCAGCAAAAACGAGGCGCTGCCAAATAAAGAAGTGTACGGGGGGGGGAATGTCTCATGTCTGTCAGAAATGTGGCCGATTGACTTGTGGCTCATGCTGTACGCCTTACCCAGTGATGTGTCAGGATTGTTTGTATACAGTACACTGTACAGTTTTTTGTTTTGCTCTAAATAAATCTTTCAGAGATTGAAATTCGGTTATTTTGTCTTTGTTATCCTACATTGGTTTAGGCTTAGAGTCTACATTATAAGCCTGCTGGAAATGGATTCAAGATGAAAAAAAAAAAAAAGGATTGCTAAAATATAGTTCAATATACTATGAAAGTCAACCTGTTCAGCTACACATCCACATTAGGTCTGTGGCATATTTACTGTAGCTAAATGCTTCATTCCCACATACATACACATTTGCTTTTTTTTCCCCCTTTCTTTCTCTATGTAGAGATAGAAAAACACTCCGGTTTCCTCCCACATTCCTAAGACGTGCATGCTAGGCTGATTGATCATTCCAAATTGTCCGTAGGCGTGAGTACCAACGACCACCATCAACGACCACAATAGATGTGCAAATTAGGATCAGATGATCCCTCTCTGGGCACAAAAGGTATATTCATCAACTGATCCCTCCTTGGGTTTTCTAGTGTTAAGCCTTTTCACAGTGAGATCTATGCGATATGGCCGAGAAATGTAATTTTGATGTTAACTCCCAAACCGCTGCGCAGAAGTCAACCAAACTTCACCCATTAGTGTATTGTATCACAATCTAGTAGTTACATGTGGAAATTTGGTTCTAGGACATTTGATTTGAGCGCAATCCTCAAACTTAGGTCAAAAAAGCCATTTAAGCCTTTTCACAGTGAGATCTATGCGATATGGCCGAGAAATGTAATTTTGATGTTAACTCCCAAACCGCTGCGCAGAAGTAAACCAAACTTCACCCAATAGTGTATTTTATCATAATCTAGTAGTTACATTTGGAAATTTAGTTCTAGGACATTTGGTTTGAGCGCAATCTTCAAACTTAATTAAAAAAAGTCATTTAAGCCTTTTCACAGTGAGATCTATGCGATATGGCCGAGAAATGTAATTTTGATGTTCACTCCCAAACCGCTGCGCAGAAGTCAACCAAACTTCACCCATTAGTGTATTGTATCACAATCTAGTAGTTACATGTGGAAATTTGGTTCTAGGACATTTGATTTGAGCGCAATCCTCAAACTTAGGTCAAAAAAGCCATTTAAGCCTTTTCACAGGGAGATCTATGCGATATGGCCGAGAAATGTAATTTTGATGTTAACTCCCAAACCGCTGCGCAGAAGTAAACCAAACTTCACCCAATGGTGTATTTTATCATAATCTAGTAGTTACATTTGGAAATTTAGTTCTAGGACATTTGGTTTGAGCGCAATCTTCAAACTTAATTAAAAAAAGTCATTTAAGCCTTTTCACAGTGAGATCTATGCGATATGGCCGAGAAATGTAATTTTGATGTTAACTCCCAAACCGCTGCGCAGAAGTCAACCAAACTTCACCCATTAGTGTATTGTATCACAATCTAGTAGTTACATGTGGAAATTTGGTTCTAGGACATTTGATTTGAGCGCAATCCTCAAACTTAGGTCAAAAAAGCCATTTAAGCCTTTTCACAGTGAGATCTATGCGATATGGCCGAGAAATGTAATTTTGATGTTAACTCCCAAACCGCTGCGCAGAAGTCAACCAAACTTCACCCAATAGTGTATTGTATCACATTCTAGTAGTTACATTTAAAAATTTCGTTCTAGGACATTTGGTTTGAGCGCAATCATTAAACGTAATTAAAAAAGTCATTTAAGCCTTTTCACAGTGAGATCTATGCGATATGGCCGAGAAATGTAATTTTGATGTTAACTCCCAAACCGCTGCGCAGAAGTCAACCAAACTTCACCCAATAGTGTATTGTATCACAATCTAGTAGTTACATTTGAAAATTTCGTTCTAGGATATTTGGTTTGAGCGCAATCTTCAAACTTAATTAAAAAAAGTCATTTAAGCCTTTTCACAGTGAGATCTATGCGATATGGCCGAGAAATGTAATTTTGATGTTCACTCCCAAACCGCTGCGCAGAAGTCAAACAAACTTCACCCAATAGTGTATTTTATCACAATCTAGTAGTTACATGTGGAAATTTGGTTCTAGGACATTTGATTTGAGCGCAATCCTCAAACTTAGGTCAAAAAAGCCATTTAAGCCTTTTCACAGTGAGATCTATGCGATATGGCCGAGAAATGTAATTTTGATGTTAACTCCCAAACCGCTGCGCAGAAGTAAACCAAACTTCACCCAATAGTGTATTTTATCACAATCTAGTAGTTACATTTGAAAATTTTGTTCTAGGACATTTTGTTTGAGCGCAATCATCAAACTTAATTAAAAAAGTCATTTAAGCCTTTTCACAGTGAGATCTATGCGATATGGCCGAGAAATGTAATTTTGATGTTAACTCCCAAACCGCTGCGCAGAAGTCAACCAAACTTCACCCAATAGTGTATTGTATCACAATCTAGTAGTTACATTTGAAAATTTTGTTCTAGGAAATTTTGTTTGAGCGCAATCATCAAACATTATTAAAAAAGTCATTTAAGCCTTTTCACAGTGAGATCTATGCGATATGGCCGAGAAATGTAAATTTCATGTTAACTCCCAAACCGCTGCGCAGAAGTCAACCAAACTTCACCCAATAGTGTATCGTATCACAATCTAGTAGTTACATTTGAAAATTTTGTTCTAGGACATTTTGTTTGAGCGCAATCATCAAACTTTATTAAAAAAGTCATTTAAGCCTTTTCAAAGTGAGATTTATGCGATATGGCCGAGAAATGTAAATTTCATGTTAACTCCCAAACCGCTGCGCAGAAGTCAACCAAACTTCACCCAATAGTGTATTGTATCACATTCTAGTAGTTACATTTAAAAATTTCGTTCTAGGACATTTGGTTTGAGCGCAATCATTAAACTTAATTAAAAAAGTCATTTAAGCCTTTTCACAGTGAGATATATGCGATATGGCCGAGAAATGTAATTTTGATGTTAACTCCCAAACCGCTGCGCAGAAGTCAACCAAACTTCACCCAATAGTGTATTGTATCACAATCTAGTAGTTACATTTGAAAATTTCGTTCTAGGATATTTGGTTTGAGCGCAATCTTCAAACTTAATTAAAAAAAGTCATTTAAGCCTTTTCACAGTGAGATCTATGCGATATGGCCGAGAAATGTAATTTTGATGTTCACTCCCAAACCGCTGCGCAGAAGTCAACCAAACTTCACCCAATAGTGTATTGTATCACAATCTAGTAGTTACATGTGGAAATTTTGTTTTAGGACATTTGATTTGAGCGCAATCCTCAAACTTAGGTCAAAAAAGCCATTTAAGCCTTTTCACAGTGAGATCTATGCGATATGGCCGAGAAATGTAATTTTGATGTTAACTCCCAAACCGCTGCGCAGAAGTCAACCAAACTTCACCCATTAGTGTATTGTATCACAATCTAGTAGTTACATGTGGAAATTTGGTTCTAGGACATTTGATTTGAGCGCAATCCTCAAACTTAGGTCAAAAAAGCTATTTAAGCCTTTTCACAGTGAGATCTATGCGATATGGCCGAGAAATGTAATTTTGATGTTAACTCCCAAACCGCTGCGCAGAAGTAAACCAAACTTCACCCATTAGTGTATTGTATCACAATCTAGTAGTTACATGTGGAAATTTGGTTCTAGGACATTTGATTTGAGCGCAATCCTTAAACTTAGGTCAAAAAAGCCATTTAAGCCTTTTCACAGTGAGATCTATGCGATATGGCCGAGAAATGTAATTTTGATGTTAACTCCCAAACCGCTGCGCAGAAGTCAACCAAACTTCACCCAATAGTGTATTTTATCACAATCTAGTAGTTACATTTGGAAATTTAGTTCTAGGACATTTGATTTGAGCGCAATCTTCAAACTTAATTAAAAAAAGTCATTTAAGCGTTTTCACAGTGAGATCTATGCGATATGGCCGAGAAATGTAATTTTGATGTTCACTCCCAAACCGCTGCGCAGAAGTCAAACAAACTTCACCCAATAGTGTATTTTATCACAATCTAGTAGTTACATGTGGAAATTTGGTTCTAGGACATTTGATTTGAGCGCAATCCTCAAACTTAGGTCAAAAAAGCCATTTAAGCCTTTTCACAGTGAGATCTATGCGATATGGCCGAGAAATGTAATTTTGATGTTAACTCCCAAACCGCTGCGCAGAAGTAAACCAAACTTCACCCAATAGTGTATTTTATCACAATCTAGTAGTTACATTTGAAAATTTTGTTCTAGGACATTTTGTTTGAGCGCAATCATCAAACTTAATTAAAAAAGTCATTTAAGCCTTTTCACAGTGAGATCTATGCGATATGGCCGAGAAATGTAATTTTGATGTTAACTCCCAAACCGCTGCGCAGAAGTCAACCAAACTTCACCCAATAGTGTATTGTATCACAATCTAGTAGTTACATTTGAAAATTTTGTTCTAGGACATTTTGTTTGAGCGCAATCATCAAACTTTATTAAAAAAGTCATTTAAGCCTTTTCACAGTGAGATCTATGCGATATGGCCGAGAAATGTAAATTTCATGTTAACTCCCAAACCGCTGCGCAGAAGTCAACCAAACTTCACCCAATAGTGTATTGTATCACATTCTAGTAGTTACATTTAAAAATTTCGTTCTAGGACATTTGGTTTGAGCGCAATCATTAAACTTAATTAAAAAAGTCATTTAAGCCTTTTCACAGTGAGATCTATGCGATATGGCCGAGAAATGTAATTTTGATGTTAACTCCCAAACCGCTGCGCAGAAGTCAACCAAACTTCACCCAATAGTGTATTGTATCACAATCTAGTAGTTACATTTGAAAATTTCGTTCTAGGACATTTGGTTTGAGCGCAATCTTCAAACTTAATTAAAAAAAGTCATTTAAGCCTTTTCACAGTGAGATCTATGCGATATGGCCGAGAAATGTAATTTTGATGTTCACTCCCAAACCGCTGCGCAGAAGTCAACCAAACTTCACCCAATAGTGTATTGTATCACAATCTAGTAGTTACATGTGGAAATTTGGTTCTAGGACATTTGATTTGAGCGCAATCCTCAAACTTAATTAAAAAAGTCATTTAAGCCTTTTCACAGTGAGATCTATGCGATATGGCCGAGAAATGTAATTTTGATGTTAACTCCCAAACCGCTGCGCAGAAGTCAACCAAACTTCACCCATTAGTGTATTGTATCACAATCTAGTAGTTACATGTGGAAATTTGGTTCTAGGACATTTGATTTGAGCGCAATCCTCAAACTTAGGTCAAAAAAGCCATTTAAGCCTTTTCACAGTGAGATCTATGCGATATGGCCGAGAAATGTAATTTTGATGTTAACTCCCAAACCGCTGCGCAGAAGTAAACCAAACTTCACCCATTAGTGTATTGTATCACAATCTAGTAGTTACATGTGGAAATTTGGTTCTAGGACATTTGATTTGAGCGCAATCCTCAAACCTAGGTCAAAAAAGCCATTTAAGCCTTTTCACAGTGAGATCTATGCGATATGGCCGAGAAATGTAATTTGGATGTTAACTCCCAAACCGCTGCGCAGAAGTAAACCAAACTTCACCCAATAGTGTATTTTATCACAATCTAGTAGTTACATTTGGAAATTTAGTTCTAGGACATTTGATTTGAGCGCAATCTTCAAACTTAATTAAAAAAAGTCATTTAAGGCTTTTCACAGTGAGATCTATGCGATATGGCCGAGAAATGTAATTTTGATGTTAACTCCCAAACCGCTGCGCAGAGGTCAACCAAACTTCACCCAATAGTGTATTTTATCACAATCTAGTAGTTACATTTGGAAATTTAGTTCTAGGACATTTGATTTGAGCGCAATCTTCAAACTTAATTAAAAAAAGTCATTTAAGCGTTTTCACAGTGAGATCTATGCGATAAAGCCGAGAAATGTAATTTTGATGTTCACTCCCAAACCGCTGCGCAGACGTCAACCAAACTTCACCCAATAGTGTATTTTATCACAATCTAGTAGTTACATGTGGAAATTTGGTTCTAGGACATTTGATTTGAGCGCAATCCTCAAACTTAGGTCAAAAAAGCCATTTAAGCCTTTTCACAGTGAGATCTATGCGATATGGCCGAGAAATGTAATTTTGATGTTAACTCCCAAACCGCTGCGCAGAAGTAAACCAAACTTCACCCAATAGTGTATTTTATCACAATCTAGTAGTTACATTTGAAAATTTTGTTCTAGGACATTTTGTTTGAGCGCAATCATCAAACTTAATTAAAAAAGTCATTTAAGCCTTTTCACAGTGAGATCTATGCGATATGGCCGAGAAATGTAATTTTGATGTTAACTCCCAAACCGCTGCGCAGAAGTCAACCAAACTTCACCCAATAGTGTATTGTATCACAATCTAGTAGTTACATTTGAAAATTTTGTTCTAGGACATTTTGTTTGAGCGCAATCATCAAACTTTATTAAAAAAGTCATTTAAGCCTTTTCAAAGTGAGATTTATGCGATATGGCCGAGAAATGTAAATTTCATGTTAACTCCCAAACCGCTGCGCAGAAGTCAACCAAACTTCACCCAATAGTGTATTGTATCACATTCTAGTAGTTACATTTAAAAATTTCGTTCTAGGACATTTGGTTTGAGCGCAATCATTAAACTTAATTAAAAAAGTCATTTAAGCCTTTTCACAGTGAGATCTATGCGATATGGCCGAGAAATGTAATTTTGATGTTAACTCCAAAACCGCTGCGCAGAAGTCAACCAAACTTCACCCAATAGTGTATTGTATCACAATCTAGTAGTTACATTTGAAAATTTCGTTCTAGGATATTTGGTTTGAGCGCAATCTTCAAACTTAATTAAAAAAAGTCATTTAAGCCTTTTCACAGTGAGATCTATGCGATATGGCCGAGAAATGTAATTTTGATGTTCACTCCCAAACCGCTGCGCAGAAGTCAACCAAACTTCACCCAATAGTGTATTGTATCACAATCTAGTAGTTACATGTGGAAATTTTGTTCTAGGACATTTGATTTGAGCGCAATCCTCAAACTTAGGTCAAAAAAGCCATTTAAGCCTTTTCACAGTGAGATCTATGCGATATGGCCGAGAAATGTAATTTTGATGTTAACTCCCAAACCGCTGCGCAGAAGTCAACCAAACTTCACCCAATAGTGTATTGTATCACATTCTAGTAGTTACATTTAAAAATTTCGTTCTAGGACATTTGGTTTGAGCGCAATCATTAAACGTAATTAAAAAAGTCATTTAAGCCTTTTCACAGTGAGATCTATGCGATATGGCCGAGAAATGTAATTTTGATGTTAACTCCCAAACCGCTGCGCAGAAGTCAACCAAACTTCACCCAATAGTGTATTGTATCACAATCTAGTAGTTACATTTGAAAATTTCGTTCTAGGATATTTGGTTTGAGCGCAATCTTCAAACTTAATTAAAAAAAGTCATTTAAGCCTTTTCACAGTGAGATCTATGCGATATGGCCGAGAAATGTAATTTTGATGTTCACTCCCAAACCGCTGCGCAGAAGTCAAACAAACTTCACCCAATAGTGTATTTTATCACAATCTAGTAGTTACATGTGGAAATTTGGTTCTAGGACATTTGATTTGAGCGCAATCCTCAAACTTAGGTCAAAAAAGCCATTTAAGCCTTTTCACAGTGAGATCTATGCGATATGGCCGAGAAATGTAATTTTGATGTTAACTCCCAAACCGCTGCGCAGAAGTAAACCAAACTTCACCCAATAGTGTATTTTATCACAATCTAGTAGTTACATTTGAAAATTTTGTTCTAGGACATTTTGTTTGAGCGCAATCATCAAACTTAATTAAAAAAGTCATTTAAGCCTTTTCACAGTGAGATCTATGCGATATGGCCGAGAAATGTAATTTTGATGTTAACTCCCAAACCGCTGCGCAGAAGTCAACCAAACTTCACCCAATAGTGTATTGTATCACAATCTAGTAGTTACATTTGAAAATTTTGTTCTAGGAAATTTTGTTTGAGCGCAATCATCAAACATTATTAAAAAAGTCATTTAAGCCTTTTCACAGTGAGATCTATGCGATATGGCCGAGAAATGTAAATTTCATGTTAACTCCCAAACCGCTGCGCAGAAGTCAACCAAACTTCACCCAATAGTGTATCGTATCACAATCTAGTAGTTACATTTGAAAATTTTGTTCTAGGACATTTTGTTTGAGCGCAATCATCAAACTTTATTAAAAAAGTCATTTAAGCCTTTTCAAAGTGAGATTTATGCGATATGGCCGAGAAATGTAAATTTCATGTTAACTCCCAAACCGCTGCGCAGAAGTCAACCAAACTTCACCCAATAGTGTATTGTATCACATTCTAGTAGTTACATTTAAAAATTTCGTTCTAGGACATTTGGTTTGAGCGCAATCATTAAACTTAATTAAAAAAGTCATTTAAGCCTTTTCACAGTGAGATCTATGCGATATGGCCGAGAAATGTAATTTTGATGTTAACTCCCAAACCGCTGCGCAGAAGTCAACCAAACTTCACCCAATAGTGTATTGTATCACAATCTAGTAGTTACATTTGAAAATTTCGTTCTAGGATATTTGGTTTGAGCGCAATCTTCAAACTTAATTAAAAAAAGTCATTTAAGCCTTTTCACAGTGAGATCTATGCGATATGGCCGAGAAATGTAATTTTGATGTTCACTCCCAAACCGCTGCGCAGAAGTCAACCAAACTTCACCCAATAGTGTATTGTATCACAATCTAGTAGTTACATGTGGAAATTTTGTTCTAGGACATTTGATTTGAGCGCAATCCTCAAACTTAGGTCAAAAAAGCCATTTAAGCCTTTTCACAGTGAGATCTATGCGATATGGCCGAGAAATGTAATTTTGATGTTAACTCCCAAACCGCTGCGCAGAAGTCAACCAAACTTCACCCATTAGTGTATTGTATCACAATCTAGTAGTTACATGTGGAAATTTGGTTCTAGGACATTTGATTTGAGCGCAATCCTCAAACTTAGGTCAAAAAAGCTATTTAAGCCTTTTCACAGTGAGATCTATGCGATATGGCCGAGAAATGTAATTTTGATGTTAACTCCCAAACCGCTGCGCAGAAGTAAACCAAACTTCACCCATTAGTGTATTGTATCACAATCTAGTAGTTACATGTGGAAATTTGGTTCTAGGACATTTGATTTGAGCGCAATCCTTAAACTTAGGTCAAAAAAGCCATTTAAGCCTTTTCACAGTGAGATCTATGCGATATGGCCGAGAAATGTAATTTTGATGTTAACTCCCAAACCGCTGCGCAGAAGTCAACCAAACTTCACCCAATAGTGTATTTTATCACAATCTAGTAGTTACATTTGGAAATTTAGTTCTAGGACATTTGATTTGAGCGCAATCTTCAAACTTAATTAAAAAAAGTCATTTAAGCGTTTTCACAGTGAGATCTATGCGATATGGCCGAGAAATGTAATTTTGATGTTCACTCCCAAACCGCTGCGCAGAAGTCAAACAAACTTCACCCAATAGTGTATTTTATCACAATCTAGTAGTTACATGTGGAAATTTGGTTCTAGGACATTTGATTTGAGCGCAATCCTCAAACTTAGGTCAAAAAAGCCATTTAAGCCTTTTCACAGTGAGATCTATGCGATATGGCCGAGAAATGTAATTTTGATGTTAACTCCCAAACCGCTGCGCAGAAGTAAACCAAACTTCACCCAATAGTGTATTTTATCACAATCTAGTAGTTACATTTGAAAATTTTGTTCTAGGACATTTTGTTTGAGCGCAATCATCAAACTTAATTAAAAAAGTCATTTAAGCCTTTTCACAGTGAGATCTATGCGATATGGCCGAGAAATGTAATTTTGATGTTAACTCCCAAACCGCTGCGCAGAAGTCAACCAAACTTCACCCAATAGTGTATTGTATCACAATCTAGTAGTTACATTTGAAAATTTTGTTCTAGGACATTTTGTTTGAGCGCAATCATCAAACTTTATTAAAAAAGTCATTTAAGCCTTTTCACAGTGAGATCTATGCGATATGGCCGAGAAATGTAAATTTCATGTTAACTCCCAAACCGCTGCGCAGAAGTCAACCAAACTTCACCCAATAGTGTATTGTATCACATTCTAGTAGTTACATTTAAAAATTTCGTTCTAGGACATTTGGTTTGAGCGCAATCATTAAACTTAATTAAAAAAGTCATTTAAGCCTTTTCACAGTGAGATCTATGCGATATGGCCGAGAAATGTAATTTTGATGTTAACTCCCAAACCGCTGCGCAGAAGTCAACCAAACTTCACCCAATAGTGTATTGTATCACAATCTAGTAGTTACATTTGAAAATTTCGTTCTAGGACATTTGGTTTGAGCGCAATCTTCAAACTTAATTAAAAAAAGTCATTTAAGCCTTTTCACAGTGAGATCTATGCGATATGGCCGAGAAATGTAATTTTGATGTTCACTCCCAAACCGCTGCGCAGAAGTCAACCAAACTTCACCCAATAGTGTATTGTATCACAATCTAGTAGTTACATGTGGAAATTTGGTTCTAGGACATTTGATTTGAGCGCAATCCTCAAACTTAATTAAAAAAGTCATTTAAGCCTTTTCACAGTGAGATCTATGCGATATGGCCGAGAAATGTAATTTTGATGTTAACTCCCAAACCGCTGCGCAGAAGTCAACCAAACTTCACCCATTAGTGTATTGTATCACAATCTAGTAGTTACATGTGGAAATTTGGTTCTAGGACATTTGATTTGAGCGCAATCCTCAAACTTAGGTCAAAAAAGCCATTTAAGCCTTTTCACAGTGAGATCTATGCGATATGGCCGAGAAATGTAATTTTGATGTTAACTCCCAAACCGCTGCGCAGAAGTAAACCAAACTTCACCCATTAGTGTATTGTATCACAATCTAGTAGTTACATGTGGAAATTTGGTTCTAGGACATTTGATTTGAGCGCAATCCTCAAACCTAGGTCAAAAAAGCCATTTAAGCCTTTTCACAGTGAGATCTATGCGATATGGCCGAGAAATGTAATTTGGATGTTAACTCCCAAACCGCTGCGCAGAAGTAAACCAAACTTCACCCAATAGTGTATTTTATCACAATCTAGTAGTTACATTTGGAAATTTAGTTCTAGGACATTTGATTTGAGCGCAATCTTCAAACTTAATTAAAAAAAGTCATTTAAGGCTTTTCACAGTGAGATCTATGCGATATGGCCGAGAAATGTAATTTTGATGTTAACTCCCAAACCGCTGCGCAGAGGTCAACCAAACTTCACCCAATAGTGTATTTTATCACAATCTAGTAGTTACATTTGGAAATTTAGTTCTAGGACATTTGATTTGAGCGCAATCTTCAAACTTAATTAAAAAAAGTCATTTAAGCGTTTTCACAGTGAGATCTATGCGATAAAGCCGAGAAATGTAATTTTGATGTTCACTCCCAAACCGCTGCGCAGACGTCAACCAAACTTCACCCAATAGTGTATTTTATCACAATCTAGTAGTTACATGTGGAAATTTGGTTCTAGGACATTTGATTTGAGCGCAATCCTCAAACTTAGGTCAAAAAAGCCATTTAAGCCTTTTCACAGTGAGATCTATGCGATATGGCCGAGAAATGTAATTTTGATGTTAACTCCCAAACCGCTGCGCAGAAGTAAACCAAACTTCACCCAATAGTGTATTTTATCACAATCTAGTAGTTACATTTGAAAATTTTGTTCTAGGACATTTTGTTTGAGCGCAATCATCAAACTTAATTAAAAAAGTCATTTAAGCCTTTTCACAGTGAGATCTATGCGATATGGCCGAGAAATGTAATTTTGATGTTAACTCCCAAACCGCTGCGCAGAAGTCAACCAAACTTCACCCAATAGTGTATTGTATCACAATCTAGTAGTTACATTTGAAAATTTTGTTCTAGGACATTTTGTTTGAGCGCAATCATCAAACTTTATTAAAAAAGTCATTTAAGCCTTTTCACAGTGAGATCAATGCGATATGGCCGAGAAATGTAAATTTCATGTTAACTCCCAAACCGCTGCGCAGAAGTCAACCAAACTTCACCCAATAGTGTATTGTATCACAATCTAGTAGTTACATTTTAAAATTTTGTTCTAGGACATTTTGTTTGAGCGCAATCATCAAACTTAATTAAAAAAGTCATTTAAGCCTTTTCACAGTGAGATCTATGCGATATGGCCGAGAAATGTAATTTTGATGTTAACTCCCAAACCGCTGCGCAGAAGTCAACCAAACTTCACCCAATAGTGTATTGTATCACAATCTAGTAGTTACATTTGAAAATTTTGTTCTAGGACATTTTGTTTGAGCGCAATCATCAAACTTTATTAATAAAGTGATTTAAGCCTTTTCACAGTGAGATCTATGCGATATGGCCGAGAAATGTAAATTTGATGTTAACTCCCAAACCGCTGCGCAGAAGTCAACCAAACTTCACCCAATAGTGTATTGTATCACATTCTAGTAGTTACATTTAAAAATTTCGTTCTAGGACATTTGGTTTGAGCGCAATCATTAAACTTAATTAAAAAAGTCATTTAAGCCTTTTCACAGTGAGATCTATGCGATATGGCCGAGAAATGTAATTTTGATGTTAACTCCCAAACCGCTGCGCAGAAGTCAACCAAACTTCACCCATTAGTGTATTGTATCACAATCTAGTAGTTACATGTGGAAATTTGGTTCTAGGACATTTGATTTGAGCGCAATCCTCAAACTTAGGTCAAAAAAGCCATTTAAGCCTTTTCACAGTGAGATCTATGCGATATGGCCGAGAAATGTAATTTGGATGTTAACTCCCAAACCGCTGCGCAGAAGTCAACCAAACTTCACCCAATAGTGTATTGTATCACAATCTAGTAGTTACATTTGAAAATTTTGTTCTAGGACATTTTGTTTGAGCGCAATCATCAAACTTTATTAAAAAAGTCATTTAAGCCTTTTCACAGTGAGATCTATGCGATATGGCCGAGAAATGTAAATTTCATGTTAACTCCCAAACCGCTGCGCAGAAGTCAACAAAACTTCACCCAATAGTGTATTGTATCACATTCTAGTAGTTACATTTAAAAATTTCGTTCTAGGACATTTGGTTTGAGCGCAATCATTAAACTTAATTAAAAAAGTCATTTAAGCCTTTTCACAGTGAGATCTATTCGATATGGCCGAGAAATGTAATTTTGATGTTAAGTTCCAAACCGCTGCGCAGAAGTCAACCAAACTTCACCCAATAGTGTATTGTATCACAATCTAGTAGTTACATTTGAAAATTTCGTTCTAGGACATTTGGTTTGAGCGCAATCTTCAAACTTAATTAAAAAAAGTCATTTAAGCCTTTTCACAGTGAGATCTATGCGATATGGCCGAGAAATGTAATTTTGATGTTCACTCCCAAACCGCTGCGCAGAAGTCAACCAAACTTCACCCAATAGTGTATTGTATCACAATCTAGTAGTTACATGTGGAAATTTGGTTCTAGGACATTTGATTTGAGCGCAATCCTCAAACTTAGGTCAAAAAAGCCATTTAAGCCTTTTTACAGTGAGATCTATTCGATATGGCCGAGAAATGTAATTTTGATGTTAACTCCCAAACCGCTGCGCAGAAGTCAACCAAACTTCACCCATTAGTGTATTGTATCACAATCTAGTAGTTACATGTGGAAATTTGGTTCTAGGACATTTGATTTGAGCGCAATCCTCAAACTTAGGTCAAAAAAGCCATTTAAGCCTTTTCACAGTGAGATCTATGCGATATGGCCGAGAAATGTAATTTTGATGTTAACTCCCAAACCGCTGCGCAGAAGTAAACCAAACTTCACCCATTAGTGTATTGTATCACAATCTAGTAGTTACATGTGGAAATTTGGTTCTAGGACATTTGATTTGAGCGCAATCCTCAAACCTAGGTCAAAAAAGCCATTTAAGCCTTTTCACAGTGAGATCTATGCGATATGGCCGAGAAATGTAATTTGGATGTTAACTCCCAAACCGCTGCGCAGAAGTAAACCAAACTTCACCCAATAGTGTATTTTATCACAATCTAGTAGTTACATTTGGAAATTTAGTTCTAGGACATTTGATTTGAGCGCAATATTCAAACTTAATTAAAAAAAGTCATTTAAGGCTTTTCACAGTGAGATCTATGCGATATGGCCGAGAAATGTAATTTTGATGTTAACTCCCAAACCGCTGCGCAGAAGTCAACCAAACTTCACCCAATAGTGTATTTTATCACAATCTAGTAGTTACATTTGGAAATTTAGTTCTAGGACATTTGGTTTGAGCGCAATCTTCAAACTTAATTAAAAAAAGTCATTTAAGGCTTTTCACAGTGAGATCTATGCGATATGGCCGAGAAATGTAATTTTGATGTTAACTCCCAAACCGCTGCGCAGAAGTCAACCAAACTTCACCCAATAGTGTATTTTATCACAATCTAGTAGTTACATTTGGAAATTTAGTTCTAGGACATTTGATTTGAGCGCAATCTTCAAACTTAATTAAAAAAAGTCATTTAAGCGTTTTCACAGTGAGATCTATGCGATATGGCCGGGAAATGTAATTTTGATGTTCACTCCCAAACCGCTGCGCAGACGTCAACCAAACTTAACCCAATAGTGTATTTTATCACAATCTAGTAGTTACATGTGGAAATTTGGTTCTAGGACATTTGATTTGAGCGCAATCCTCAAACTTAGGTCAAAAAAGCCATTTAAGCCTTTTCACAGTGAGATCTATGCGATATGGCCGAGAAATGTAATTTTGATGTTAACTCCCAAACCGCTGCGCAGAAGTAAACCAAACTTCACCCATTAGTGTATTGTATCACAATCTAGTAGTTACATGTGGAAATTTGGTTCTAGGACATTTGATTTGAGCGCAATCCTCAAACTTAGGTCAAAAAAGCCATTTAAGCCTTTTCACAGTGAGATCTATGCGATATGGCCGAGAAATGTAATTTTGATGTTAACTCCCAAACCGCTGCGCAGAAGTAAACCAAACTTCACCCAATAGTGTATTGTATCACAATCTAGTAGTTACATTTGAAAATTTTGTTCTAGGACATTTTGTTTGAGCGCAATCATCAAACTTAATTAAAAAAGTCATTTAAGCCTTTTCACAGTGAGATCTATGCGATATGGCCGAGAAATGTAATTTTAATGTTAACTCCCAAACCGCTGCGCAGAAGTCAACCAAACTTCACCCAATAGTGTATTGTATCACAATCTAGTAGTTACATTTGAAAATTTTGTTCTAGGACATTTTGTTTGAGCGCAATCATCAAACTTAATTAAAAAAGTCATTTAAGCCTTTTCACAGTGAGATCTATGCGATATGGCCGAGAAATGTAATTTTGATGTTAACTCCCAAACCGCTGCGCAGAAGTAAACCAAACTTCACCCAATAGTGTATTTTATCACAATCTAGTAGTTACATTTGAAAATTTTGTTCTAGGACATTTTGTTTGAGCGCAATCATCAAACTTAATTAAAAAAGTCATTTAAGCCTTTTCACAGTGAGATCTATGCGATATGGCCGAGAAATGTAATTTTGATGTTAACTCCCAAACCGCTGCGCAGAAGTCAACCAAACTTCACCCAATAGTGTATTGTATCACAATCTAGTAGTTACATTTGAAAATTTTGTTCTAGGACATTTTGTTTGAGCGCAATCATCAAACTTTATTAAAAAAGTCATTTAAGCCTTTTCACAGTGAGATCTATGCGATATGGCCGAGAAATGTAAATTTCATGTTAACTCCCAAACCGCTGCGCAGAAGTCAACCAAACTTCACCCAATAGTGTATTGTATCACAATCTAGTAGTTACATTTGAAAATTTTGTTCTAGGACATTTTGTTTGAGCGCAATCATCAAACTTAATTAAAAAAGTCATTTAAGCCTTTTCACAGTGAGATCTATGCGATATGGCCGAGAAATGTAATTTTGATGTTAACTCCCAAACCGCTGCGCAGAAGTCAACCAAACTTCACCCAATAGTGTATTGTATCACAATCTAGTAGTTACATTTGAAAATTTTGTTCTAGGACATTTTGTTTGAGCGCAATCATCAAACTTTATTAAAAAAGTGATTTAAGCCTTTTCACAGTGAGACCTATGCGATATGGCCGAGAAATGTAAATTTGATGTTAACTCCCAAACCGCTGCGCAGAAGTCAACCAAACTTCACCCAATAGTGTATTGTATCACATTCTAGTAGTTACATTTAAAAATTTCGTTCTAGGACATTTGGTTTGAGCGCAATCATTAAACTTAATTAAAAAAGTCATTTAAGCCTTTTCACAGTGAGATCTATGCGATATGGCCGAGAAATGTAATTTTGATGTTAACTCCCAAACCGCTGCGCAGAAGTCAACCAAACTTCACCCATTAGTGTATTGTATCACAATCTAGTAGTTACATGTGGAAATTTGGTTCTAGGACATTTGATTTGAGCGCAATCCTCAAACTTAGGTCAAAAAAGCCATTTAAGCCTTTTCACAGTGAGATCTATGCGATATGGCCGAGAAATGTAATTTTGATGTTAACTCCCAAACCGCTGCGCAGAAGTAAACCAAACTTCACCCATTAGTGTATTGTATCACAATCTAGTAGTTACATGTGGAAATTTGGTTCTAGGACATTTGATTTGAGCGCAATCCTCAAACCTAGGTCAAAAAAGCCATTTAAGCCTTTTCACAGTGAGATCTATGCGATATGGCCGAGAAATGTAATTTTGATGTTAACTCCCAAACCGCTGCGCAGAAGTAAACCAAACTTCACCCAATAGTGTATTTTATCACAATCTAGTAGTTACATTTGGAAATTTAGTTCTAGGACATTTGATTTGAGCGCAATCTTCAAACTTAATTAAAAAAAGTCATTTAAGGCTTTTCACAGTGAGATCTATGCGATATGGCCGAGAAATGTAATTTTGATGTTCACTCCCAAACAGCTGCGCAGAAGTCAACCAAACTTAACCCAATAGTGTATTTTATCACAATCTAGTAGTTACATGTGGAAATTTGGTTCTAGGACATTTGATTTGAGCGCAATCCTCAAACTTAGGTCAAAAAAGCCATTTAAGCCTTTTCACAGTGAGATCTATGCGATATGGCCGAGAAATGTAATTTTGATGTTAACTCCCAAACCGCTGCGCAGAAGTAAACCAAACTTCACCCATTAGTGTATTGTATCACAATCTAGTAGTTACATGTGGAAATTTGGTTCTAGGACATTTGATTTGAGCGCAATCCTCAAACTTAGGTCAAAAAAGCCATTTAAGCCTTTTCACAGTGAGATCTATGCGATATGGCCGAGAAATGTAATTTTGATGTTAACTCCCAAACCGCTGCGCAGAAGTAAACCAAACTTCACCCAATAGTGTATTGTATCACAATCTAGTAGTTACATTTGAAAATTTTGTTCTAGGACATTTTGTTTGAGCGCAATCATCAAACTTAATTAAAAAAGTCATTTAAGCCTTTTCACAGTGAGATCTATGCGATATGGCCGAGAAATGTAATTTTAATGTTAACTCCCAAACCGCTGCGCAGAAGTCAACCAAACTTCACCCAATAGTGTATTTTATCACAATCTAGTAGTTACATTTGAAAATTTTGTTCTAGGACATTTTGTTTGAGCGCAATCATCAAACTTAATTAAAAAAGTCATTTAAGCCTTTTCACAGTGAGATCTATGCGATATGGCCGAGAAATGTAATTTTGATGTTAACTCCCAAACCGCTGCGCAGAAGTCAACCAAACTTCACCCAATAGTGTATTGTATCACAATCTAGTAGTTACATTTGAAAATTTTGTTCTAGGACATTTTGTTTGAGCGCAATCATCAAACTTTATTAAAAAAGTCATTTAAGCCTTTTCAAAGTGAGATTTATGCGATATGGCCGAGAAATGTAAATTTCATGTTAACTCCCAAACCGCTGCGCAGAAGTCAACCAAACTTCACCCAATAGTGTATTGTATCACATTCTAGTAGTTACATTTAAAAATTTTGTTCTAGGACATTTGGTTTGAGCGCAATTATTAAACTTAATTAAAAAAGTCATTTAAGCCTTTTCACAGTGAGATCTATGCGATATGGCCGAGAAATGTAATTTTGATGTTAACTCCCAAACCGCTGCGCAGAAGTCAACCAAACTTCACCCAATAGTGTATTGTATCACAATCTAGTAGTTACATTTGAAAATTTCGTTCTAGGATATTTGGTTTGAGCGCAATCTTCAAACTTAATTAAAAAAAGTCATTTAAGCCTTTTCACAGTGAGATCTATGCGATATGGCCGAGAAATGTAATTTTGATGTTCACTCCCAAACCGCTGCGCAGAAGTCAACCAAACTTCACCCAATAGTGTATTGTATCACAATCTAGTAGTTACATGTGGAAATTTGGTTCTAGGACATTTGATTTGAGCGCAATCCTCAAACTTAGGTCAAAAAAGCCATTTAAGCCTTTTTACAGTGAGATCTATGCGATATGGCCGAGAAATGTAATTTTGATGTTAACTCCCAAACCGCTGCGCAGAAGTCAACCAAACTTCACCCAATAGTGTATTGTATCACAATCTAGTAGTTACATTTGAAAATTTTGTTCTAGGACATTTGGTTTGAGCGCAATCATTAAACTTAATTAAAAAAGTCATTTAAGCCTTTTCACAGTGAGATCTATGCGATATGGCCGAGAAATGTAATTTTGATGTTAACTCCCAAACCGCTGCGCAGAAGTCAACCAAACTTCACCCAATAGTGTATTGTATCACAATCTAGTAGTTACATTTGAAAATTTTGTTCTAGGACATTTTGTATGAGCGCAATCATCAAACTTGATTAAAAAAGTGATTTAAGCCTTTTCACAGTGAGATCTATGCGATATGGCCGAGAAATGTAAATTTGATGTTAACTCCCAAACCGCTGCGCAAAAGTCAACCAAACTTCACCCAATAGTGTATTGTATCACATTCTAGTAGTTACATTTAAAAATTTCGTTCTAGGACATTTTGTTTGAGCGCAATCATCAAACTTAATTAAAAAAGTGATTTAAGCCTTTTCACAGTGAGATCTATGCGATATGGCCGAGAAATGTAATTTTGATGTTAACTCCCAAACCGCTGCGCAGAAGTCAACCAAACTTCACCCAATAGTGTATTGTATCACATTCTAGTAGTTACATTTGGAAATTTGGTTCTAGGACATTTGATTTGAGCGCAATTCTCAAACTTAGGTCAAAAAAGCCATTTAAGCCTTTTCACAGTGAGATCTATGCGATATGGCCGAGAAATGTAATTTTGATGTTAACTCCCAAACCGCTGCGCAGAAGTAAACCAAACTTCACCCATTAGTGTATTGTATCACAATCTAGTAGTTACATGTGGAAATTTGGTTCTAGGACATTTGATTTGAGCGCAATCCTCAAACCTAGGTCAAAAAAGCCATTTAAGCCTTTTCACAGTGAGATCTATGCGATATGGCCGAGAAATGTAATTTGGATGTTAACTCCCAAACCGCTGCGCAGAAGTAAACCAAACTTCACCCAATAGTGTATTTTATCACAATCTAGTAGTTATATTTGGAAATTTGGTTCTAGGACATTTGATTTGAGCGCAATCTTCAAACTTAATTAAAAAAAGTCATTTAAGGCTTTTCACAGTGAGATCTATGCGATATGGCCGAGAAATGTAATTTTGATGTTAACTCCCAAACCGCTGCGCAGAAGTCAACCAAACTTCACCCAATAGTGTATTTTATCACAATCTAGTAGTTACATTTGGAAATTTAGTTCTAGGACATTTGATTTGAGCGCAATCTTCAAACTTAATTAAAAAAAGTCATTTAAGCGTTTTCACAGTGAGATCTATGCGATATGGCCGAGAAATGTAATTTTGATGTTCACTCCCAAACCGCTGCGCAGAAGTCAACCAAACTTAACCCAATAGTGTATTTTATCACAATCTAGTAGTTACATGTGTAAATTTGGTTCTAGGACATTTGATTTGAGCGCAATCCTCAAACTTAGGTCAAAAAAGCCATTTAAGCCTTTTCACAGTGAGATCTATGCGATATGGCCGAGAAATGTAATTTTGATGTTAACTCCCAAACCGCTGCGCAGAAGTAAACCAAACTTCACCCATTAGTGTATTGTATCACAATCTAGTAGTTACATGTGGAAATTTGGTTCTAGGACATTTGATTTGAGCGCAATCCTCAAACTTAGGTCAAAAAAGCCATTTAAGCCTTTTCACAGTGAGATCTATGCGATATGGCCGAGATATGTAATTTTGATGTTAACTCCCAAACCGCTGCGCAGAAGTAAACCAAACTTCACCCAATAGTGTATTGTATCACAATCTAGTAGTTACATTTGAAAATTTTGTTCTAGGACATTTTGTTTGAGCGCAATCATCAAACTTAATTAAAAAAGTCATTTAAGCCTTTTCACAGTGAGATCTATGCGATATGGCCGAGAAATGTAATTTTAATGTTAACTCCCAAACCGCTGCGCAGAAGTCAACCAAACTTCACCCAATAGTGTAT
Source organism: Corythoichthys intestinalis (assembly GCF_030265065.1). NCBI lineage: Eukaryota > Metazoa > Chordata > Actinopteri > Syngnathiformes > Syngnathidae > Corythoichthys > Corythoichthys intestinalis. Next base: position 77,257,455 of record NC_080395.1, on the reverse strand, counting down.
TTTATCACAATCTAGTAGTTACATTTGAAAATTTTGTTCTAGGACATTTTGTTTGAGCGCAATCATCAAACTTAATTAAAAAAGTCATTTAAGCCTTTTCACAGTGAGATCTATGCGATATGGCCGAGAAATGTAATTTTGATGTTAACTCCCAAACCGCTGCGCAGAAGTCAACCAAACTTCACCCAATAGTGTATTGTATCACAATCTAGTAGTTACATTTGAAAATTTTGTTCTAGGACATTTTGTTTGAGCGCAATCATCAAACTTTATTAAAAAAGTCATTTAAGCCTTTTCAAAGTGAGATTTATGCGATATGGCCGAGAAATGTAAATTTCATGTTAACTCCCAAACCGCTGCGCAGAAGTCAACCAAACTTCACCCAATAGTGTATTGTATCACATTCTAGTAGTTACATTTAAAAATTTCGTTCTAGGACATTTGGTTTGAGCGCAATCATTAAACTTAATTAAAAAAGTCATTTAAGCCTTTTCACAGTGAGATCTATGCGATATGGCCGAGAAATGTAATTTTGATGTTCACTCCCAAACCGCTGCGCAGAAGTCAAACAAACTTCACCCAATAGTGTATTTTATCACAATCTAGTAGTTACATGTGGAAATTTGGTTCTAGGACATTTGATTTGAGCGCAATCCTCAAACTTAGGTCAAAAAAGCCATTTAAGCCTTTTCACAGTGAGATCTATGCGATATGGCCGAGAAATGTAATTTTGATGTTAACTCCCAAACCGCTGCGCAGAAGTCAACCAAACTTCACCCAATAGTGTATTTTATCACAATCTAGTAGTTACATTTGAAAATTTTGTTGTAGGACATTTTGTTTGAGCGCAATCATCAAACTTAATTAAAAAAGTCATTTAAGCCTTTTCACAGTGAGATCTATGCGATATGGCCGAGAAATGTAATTTTGATGTTAACTCCCAAACCGCTGCGCAGAAGTCAACCAAACTTCACCCAATAGTGTATTGTATCACAATCTAGTAGTTACATTTGAAAATTTTGTTCTAAGACATTTTGTTTGAGCGCAATCATCAAACTTTATTAAAAAAGTCATTTAAGCCTTTTCACAGTGAGATCTATGCGATATGGCCGAGAAATGTAAATTTCATGTTAACTCCCAAACCGCTGCGCAGAAGTCAACCAAACTTCACCCAATAGTGTATTGTATCACAATCTAGTAGTTACATTTGAAAATTTTGTTCTAGGACATTTTGTTTGAGCGCAATCATCAAACTTAATTAAAAAAGTCATTTAAGCCTTTTCACAGTGAGATCTATGCGATATGGCCGAGAAATGTAATTTTGATGTTAACTCCCAAACCGCTGCGCAGAAGTCAACCAAACTTCACCCAATAGTGTATTGTATCACAATCTAGTAGTTACATTTGAAAATTTTGTTCTAGGACATTTTGTTTGAGCGCAATCATCAAACTTTATTAAAAAAGTCATTTAAGCCTTTTCACAGTGAGATCTATGCGATATGGCCGAGAAATGTAAATTTGATGTTAACTCCCAAACCGCTGCGCAGAAGTCAACCAAACTTCACCCAATAGTGTATTGTATCACATTCTAGTAGTTACATTTAAAAATTTCGTTCTAGGACATTTGGTTTGAGCGCAATCATTAAACTTAATTAAAAAAGTCATTTAAGCCTTTTCACAGTGAGATCTATGCGATATGGCCGAGAAATGTAATTTTGATGTTAACTCCCAAACCGCTGCGCAGAAGTCAACCAAACTTCACCCAATAGTGTATTTTATCACAATCTAGTAGTTACATTTGGAAATTTAGTTCTAGGACATTTGATTTGAGCGCAATCTTCAAACGTAATTAAAAAAAGTCATTTAAGCGTTTTCACAGTGAGATCTATGCGATATGGCCGAGAAATGTAATTTTGATGTTCACTCCCAAACCGCTGCGCAGAAGTCAAACAAACTTCACCCAATAGTGTATTTTATCACAATCTAGTAGTTACATGTGGAAATTTGGTTCTAGGACATTTGATTTGAGCGCAATCCTCAAACTTAGGTCAAAAAAGCCATTTAAGCCTTTTCACAGTGAGATCTATGCGATATGGCCGAGAAATGTAATTTTGATGTTAACTCCCAAACCGCTGCGCAGAAGTCAACCAAACTTCACCCAATAGTGTATTTTATCACAATCTAGTAGTTACATTTGAAAATTTTGTTGTAGGACATTTTGTTTGAGCGCAATCATCAAACTTAATTAAAAAAGTCATTTAAGCCTTTTCACAGTGAGATCTATGCGATATGGCCGAGAAATGTAATTTTGATGTTAACTCCCAAACCGCTGCGCAGAAGTCAACCAAACTTCACCCAATAGTGTATTGTATCACAATCTAGTAGTTACATTTGAAAATTTTGTTCTAAGACATTTTGTTTGAGCGCAATCATCAAACTTTATTAAAAAAGTCATTTAAGCCTTTTCACAGTGAGATCTATGCGATATGGCCGAGAAATGTAAATTTCATGTTAACTCCCAAACCGCTGCGCAGAAGTCAACCAAACTTCACCCAATAGTGTATTGTATCACAATCTAGTAGTTACATTTGAAAATTTTGTTCTAGGACATTTTGTTTGAGCGCAATCATCAAACTTAATTAAAAAAGTCATTTAAGCCTTTTCACAGTGAGATCTATGCGATATGGCCGAGAAATGTAATTTTGATGTTAACTCCCAAACCGCTGCGCAGAAGTCAACCAAACTTCACCCAATAGTGTATTGTATCACAATCTAGTAGTTACATTTGAAAATTTTGTTCTAGGACATTTTGTTTGAGCGCAATCATCAAACTTTATTAAAAAAGTCATTTAAGCCTTTTCACAGTGAGATCTATGCGATATGGCCGAGAAATGTAAATTTCATGTTAACTCCCAAACCGCTGCGCAGAAGTCAACCAAACTTCACCCAATAGTGTATTGTATCACATTCTAGTAGTTACATTTAAAAATTTCGTTCTAGGACATTTGGTTTGAGCGCAATCATTAAACTTAATTAAAAAAGTCATTTAAGCCTTTTCACAGTGAGATCTATGCGATATGGCCGAGAAATGTAATTTTGATGTTAACTCCCAAACCGCTGCGCAGAAGTCAACCAAACTTCACCCAATAGTGTATTGTATCACAATCTAGTAGTTAAATTTTAAAATTTCGTTCTAGGACATTTGGTTTGAGCGCAATCTTCAAACTTAATTAAAAAAAGTCATTTAAGCCTTTTCACAGTGAGATCTATGCGATATGGCCGAGAAATGTAATTTTGATGTTCACTCCCAAACCGCTGCGCAAAAGTCAACCAAACTTCACCCAATAGTGTATTGTATCACAATCTAGTAGTTACATGTGGAAATTTAGTTCTAGGACATTTGATTTGAGCGCAATCCTCAAACTTAGGTCAAAAAAGCCATTTAAGCCTTTTCACAGGGAGATCTATGCGATATGGCCGAGAAATGTAATTTTGATGTTAACTCCCAAACCGCTGCGCAGAAGTAAACCAAACTTCACCCATTAGTGTATTGTATCACAATCTAGTAGTTACATGTGGAAATTTGGTTCTAGGACATTTGATTTGAGCGCAATCCTCAAACCTAGGTCAAAAAAGCCATTTAAGCCTTTTCACAGTGAGATCTATGCGATATGGCCGAGAAATGTAATTTGGATGTTAACTCCCAAACCGCTGCGCAGAAGTAAACCAAACTTCACCCAATAGTGTATTTTATCACAATCTAGTAGTTACATTTGGAAATTTAGTTCTAGGACATTTGATTTGAGCGCAATCTTCAAACTTAATTAAAAAAAGTCATTTAAGGCTTTTCACAGTGAGATCTATGCGATATGGCCGAGAAATGTAATTTTGATGTTAACTCCCAAACCGCTGCGCAGAAGTCAACCAAACTTCACCCAATAGTGTATTTTATCACAATCTAGTAGTTACATTTGGAAATTTAGTTCTAGGACATTTGGTTTGAGCGCAATCTTCAAACTTAATTAAAAAAAGTCATTTAAGGCTTTTCACAGTGAGATCTATGCGATATGGCCGAGAAATGTAATTTTGATGTTAACTCCCAAACCGCTGCGCAGAAGTCAACCAAACTTCACCCAATAGTGTATTTTATCACAATCTAGTAGTTACATTTGGAAATTTAGTTCTAGGACATTTGATTTGAGCGCAATCTTCAAACTTAATTAAAAAAAGTCATTTAAGCGTTTTCACAGTGAGATCTATGCGATATGGCCGAGAAATGTAATTTTGATGTTCACTCCCAAACCGCTGCGCAGACGTCAACCAAACTTAACCCAATAGTGTATTTTATCACAATCTAGTAGTTACATGTGGAAATTTGGTTCTAGGACATTTGATTTGAGCGCAATCCTCAAACTTAGGTCAAAAAAGCCATTTAAGCCTTTTCACAGTGAGATCTATGCGATATGGCCGAGAAATGTAATTTTGATGTTAACTCCCAAACCGCTGCGCAGAAGTAAACCAAACTTCACCCATTAGTGTATTGTATCACAATCTAGTAGTTACATGTGGAAATTTGGTTCTAGGACATTTGATTTGAGCGCAATCCTCAAACTTAGGTCAAAAAAGCCATTTAAGCCTTTTCACAGTGAGATCTATGCGATATGGCCGAGAAATGTAATTTTGATGTTAACTCCCAAACCGCTGCGCAGAAGTAAACCAAACTTCACCCATTAGTGTATTGTATCACAATCTAGTAGTTACATGTGGAAATTTGGTTCTAGGACATTTGATTTGAGCGCAATCCTCAAACTTAGGTCAAAAAAGCCATTTAAGCCTTTTCACAGTGAGATCTATGCGATATGGCCGAGAAATGTAATTTTGATGTTAACTCCCAAACCGCTGCGCAGAAGTCAACCAAACTTCACCCAATAGTGTATTGTATCACAATCTAGTAGTTACATTTGAAAATTTTGTTCTAGGACATTTTGTTTGAGCGCAATCATCAAACTTAATTAAAAAAGTCATTTAAGCCTTTTCACAGTGAGATCTATGCGATATGGCCGAGAAATGTAATTTTGATGTTAACTCCCAAACCGCTGCGCAGAAGTCAACCAAACTTCACCCAATAGTGTATTGTATCACAATCTAGTAGTTACATTTGAAAATTTTGTTCTAGGACATTTTGTTTGAGCGCAATCATCAAACTTTATTAAAAAAGTCATTTAAGCCTTTTCACAGTGAGATCTATGCGATATGGCCGAGAAATGTAAATTTCATGTTAACTCCCAAACCGCTGCGCAGAAGTCAACCAAACTTCACCCAATAGTGTATTGTATCACATTCTAGTAGTTACATTTAAAAATTTCGTTCTAGGACATTTGGTTTGAGCGCAATCATTAAACTTAATTAAAAAAGTCATTTAAGCCTTTTCACAGTGAGATCTATGCGATATGGCCGAGAAATGTAATTTTGATGTTAACTCCCAAACCGCTGCGCAGAAGTCAACCAAACTTCACCCAATAGTGTATTGTATCACAATCTAGTAGTTACATTTTAAAATTTCGTTCTAGGACATTTGGTTTGAGCGCAATCTTCAAACTTAATTAAAAAAAGTCATTTAAGCCTTTTCACAGTGAGATCTATGCGATATGGCCGAGAAATGTAATTTTGATGTTCACTCCCAAACCGCTGCGCAGAAGTCAACCAAACTTCACCCAATAGTGTATTGTATCACAATCTAGTAGTTACATGTGGAAATTTGGTTCTAGGACATTTGATTTGAGCGCAATCCTCAAACTTAGGTCAAAAAAGCCATTTAAGCCTTTTCACAGGGAGATATATGCGATATGGCCGAGAAATGTAATTTTGATGTTAACTCCCAAACCGCTGCGCAGAAGTAAACCAAACTTCACCCATTAGTGTATTGTATCACAATCTAGTAGTTACATGTGGAAATTTGGTTCTAGGACATTTGATTTGAGCGCAATCCTCAAACCTAGGTCAAAAAAGCCATTTAAGCCTTTTCACAGTGAGATCTATGCGATATGGCCGAGAAATGTAATTTGGATGTTAACTCCCAAACCGCTGCGCAGAAGTAAACCAAACTTCACCCAATAGTGTATTTTATCACAATCTAGTAGTTACATTTGAAAATTTTGTTCTAGGACATTTTGTTTGAGCGCAATCATCAAACTTAATTAAAAAAGTCATTTAAGCCTTTTCACAGTGAGATCTATGCGATATGGCCGAGAAATGTAATTTTGATGTTAACTCCCAAACCGCTGCGCAGAAGTCAACCAAACTTCACCCAATAGTGTATTTTATCACAATCTAGTAGTTACATTTGGAAATTTAGTTCTAGGACATTTGATTTGAGCGCAATCTTCAAACTTAATTAAAAAAAGTCATTTAAGCGTTTTCACAGTGAGATCTATGCGATATGGCCGAGAAATGTAATTTTGATGTTCACTCCCAAACCGCTGCGCAGAAGTCAAACAAACTTCACCCAATAGTGTATTTTATCACAATCTAGTAGTTACATTTGGAAATTTAGTTCTAGGACATTTGATTTGAGCGCAATATTCAAACTTAATTAAAAAAAGTCATTTAAGGCTTTTCACAGTGAGATCTATGCGATATGGCCGAGAAATGTAATTTTGATGTTAACTCCCAAACCGCTGCGCAGAAGTCAACCAAACTTCACCCAATAGTGTATTTTATCACAATCTAGTAGTTACATTTGGAAATTTAGTTCTAGGACATTTGATTTGAGCGAAATCCTCAAACCTAGGTCAAAAAAGCCATTTAAGCCTTTTCACAGTGAGATCTATGCGATATGGCCGAGAAATGTAATTTGGATGTTAACTCCCAAACCGCTGCGCAGAAGTCAACCAAACTTCACCCAATAGTGTATTTTATCACAATCTAGTAGTTACATTTGGAAATTTAGTTCTAGGACATTTGATTTGAGCGCAATATTCAAACTTAATTAAAAAAAGTCATTTAAGGCTTTTCACAGTGAGATCTATGCGATATGGCCGAGAAATGTAATTTTGATGTTAACTCCCAAACCGCTGCGCAGAAGTCAACCAAACTTCACCCAATAGTGTATTTTATCACAATCTAGTAGTTACATTTGGAAATTTAGTTCTAGGACATTTGGTTTGAGCGCAATCTTCAAACTTAATTAAAAAAAGTCATTTAAGGCTTTTCACAGTGAGATCTATGCGATATGGCCGAGAAATGTAATTTTGATGTTAACTCCCAAACCGCTGCGCAGAAGTCAACCAAACTTCACCCAATAGTGTATTTTATCACAATCTAGTAGTTACATTTGGAAATTTAGTTCTAGGACATTTGATTTGAGCGCAATCTTCAAACTTAATTAAAAAAAGTCATTTAAGCGTTTTCACAGTGAGATCTATGCGATATGGCCGAGAAATGTAATTTTGATGTTAACTCCCAAACCGCTGCGCAGAAGTCAACCAAACTTCACCCAATAGTGTATTGTATCACAATCTAGTAGTTACATTTGAAAATTTCGTTCTAGGATATTTGGTTTGAGCGCAATCTTCAAACTTAATTAAAAAAAGTCATTTAAGCCTTTTCACAGTGAGATCTATGCGATATGGCCGAGAAATGTAATTTTGATGTTCACTCCCAAACCGCTGCGCAGAAGTCAACCAAACTTCACCCAATAGTGTATTGTATCACAATCTAGTAGTTACATGTGGAAATTTGGTTCTAGGACATTTGATTTGAGCGCAATCCTCAAACTTAGGTCAAAAAAGCCATTTAAGCCTTTTCACAGTGAGATCTATGCGATATGGCCGAGAAATGTAATTTTGATGTTAACTCCCAAACCGCTGCGCAGAAGTCAACCAAACTTCACCCAATAGTGTATTGTATCACAATCTAGTAGTTACATTTGAAAATTTTGTTCTAGGACATTTTGTTTGAGCGCAATCATCAAACTTAATTAAAAAAGTCATTTAAGCCTTTTCACAGTGAGATCTATGCGATATGGCCGAGAAATGTAATTTTGATGTTAACTCCCAAACCGCTGCGCAGAAGTAAACCAAACTTCACCCAATAGTGTATTTTATCACAATCTAGTAGTTACATTTGAAAATTTTGTTCTAGGACATTTTGTTTGAGCGCAATCATCAAACTTAATTAAAAAAGTCATTTAAGCCTTTTCACAGTGAGATCTATGCGATATGGCCGAGAAATGTAATTTTGATGTTAACTCCCAAACCGCTGCGCAGAAGTCAACCAAACTTCACCCAATAGTGTATTGTATCACAATCTAGTAGTTACATTTGAAAATTTTGTTCTAGGACATTTTGTTTGAGCGCAATCATCAAACTTTATTAAAAAAGTCATTTAAGCCTTTTCACAGTGAGATCTATGTTATATGGCCGAGAAATGTAAATTTCATGTTAACTCCCAAACCGCTGCGCAGAAGTCAACCAAACTTCACCCAATAGTGTATTGTATCACAATCTAGTAGTTACATTTGAAAATTTTGTTCTAGGACATTTTGTTTGAGCGCAATCATCAAACTTAATTAAAAAAGTCATTTAAGCCTTTTCACAGTGAGATCTATGCGATATGGCCGAGAAATGTAATTTTGATGTTAACTCCCAAACCGCTGCGCAGAAGTCAACCAAACTTCACCCAATAGTGTATTGTATCACAATCTAGTAGTTACATTTGAAAATTTTGTTCTAGGACATTTTGTTTGAGCGCAATCATCAAACTTTATTAAAAAAGTGATTTAAGCCTTTTCACAGTGAGATCTATGCGATATGGCCGAGAAATGTAAATTTGATGTTAACTCCCAAACCGCTGCGCAGAAGTCAACCAAACTTCACCCAATAGTGTATTGTATCACATTCTAGTAGTTACATTTAAAAATTTCGTTCTAGGACATTTGGTTTGAGCGCAATCATTAAACTTAATTAAAAAAGTCATTTAAGCCTTTTCACAGTGAGATCTATGCGATATGGCCGAGAAATGTAATTTTGATGTTAACTCCCAAACCGCTGCGCAGAAGTCAACCAAACTTCACCCATTAGTGTATTGTATCACAATCTAGTAGTTACATGTGGAAATTTGGTTCTAGGACATTTGATTTGAGCGCAATCCTCAAACTTAGGTCAAAAAAGCCATTTAAGCCTTTTCACAGTGAGATCTATGCGATATGGCCGAGAAATGTAATTTTGATGTTAACTCCCAAACCGCTGCGCAGAAGTAAACCAAACTTCACCCATTAGTGTATTGTATCACAATCTAGTAGTTACATGTGGAAATTTGGTTCTAGGACATTTGATTTGAGCGCAATCCTCAAACCTAGGTCAAAAAAGCCATTTAAGCCTTTTCACAGTGAGATCTATGCGATATGGCCGAGAAATGTAATTTTGATGTTAACTCCCAAACCGCTGCGCAGAAGTAAACCAAACTTCACCCAATAGTGTATTTTATCACAATCTAGTAGTTACATTTGGAAATTTAGTTCTAGGACATTTGATTTGAGCGCAATCTTCAAACTTAATTAAAAAAAGTCATTTAAGGCTTTTCACAGTGAGATCTATGCGATATGGCCGAGAAATGTAATTTTGATGTTCACTCCCAAACCGCTGCGCAGAAGTCAACCAAACTTAACCCAATAGTGTATTTTATCACAATCTAGTAGTTACATGTGGAAATTTGGTTCTAGGACATTTGATTTGAGCGCAATCCTCAAACTTAGGTCAAAAAAGCCATTTAAGCCTTTTCACAGTGAGATCTATGCGATATGGCCGAGAAATGTAATTTTGATGTTAACTCCCAAACCGCTGCGCAGAAGTAAACCAAACTTCACCCATTAGTGTATTGTATCACAATCTAGTAGTTACATGTGGAAATTTGGTTCTAGGACATTTGATTTGAGCGCAATCCTCAAACTTAGGTCAAAAAAGCCATTTAAGCCTTTTCACAGTGAGATCTATGCGATATGGCCGAGAAATGTAATTTTGATGTTAACTCCCAAACCGCTGCGCAGAAGTAAACCAAACTTCACCCAATAGTGTATTGTATCACAATCTAGTAGTTACATTTGAAAATTTTGTTCTAGGACATTTTGTTTGAGCGCAATCATCAAACTTAATTAAAAAAGTCATTTAAGCCTTTTCACAGTGAGATCTATGCGATATGGCCGAGAAATGTAATTTTAATGTTAACTCCCAAACCGCTGCGCAGAAGTCAACCAAACTTCACCCAATAGTGTATTTTATCACAATCTAGTAGTTACATTTGAAAATTTTGTTCTAGGACATTTTGTTTGAGCGCAATCATCAAACTTAATTAAAAAAGTCATTTAAGCCTTTTCACAGTGAGATCTATGCGATATGGCCGAGAAATGTAATTTTGATGTTAACTCCCAAACCGCTGCGCAGAAGTCAACCAAACTTCACCCAATAGTGTATTGTATCACAATCTAGTAGTTACATTTGAAAATTTTGTTCTAGGACATTTTGTTTGAGCGCAATCATCAAACTTTATTAAAAAAGTCATTTAAGCCTTTTCAAAGTGAGATTTATGCGATATGGCCGAGAAATGTAAATTTCATGTTAACTCCCAAACCGCTGCGCAGAAGTCAACCAAACTTCACCCAATAGTGTATTGTATCACATTCTAGTAGTTACATTTAAAAATTTTGTTCTAGGACATTTGGTTTGAGCGCAATTATTAAACTTAATTAAAAAAGTCATTTAAGCCTTTTCACAGTGAGATCTATGCGATATGGCCGAGAAATGTAATTTTGATGTTAACTCCCAAACCGCTGCGCAGAAGTCAACCAAACTTCACCCAATAGTGTATTGTATCACAATCTAGTAGTTACATTTGAAAATTTCGTTCTAGGATATTTGGTTTGAGCGCAATCTTCAAACTTAATTAAAAAAAGTCATTTAAGCCTTTTCACAGTGAGATCTATGCGATATGGCCGAGAAATGTAATTTTGATGTTCACTCCCAAACCGCTGCGCAGAAGTCAACCAAACTTCACCCAATAGTGTATTGTATCACAATCTAGTAGTTACATGTGGAAATTTGGTTCTAGGACATTTGATTTGAGCGCAATCCTCAAACTTAGGTCAAAAAAGCCATTTAAGCCTTTTCACAGTGAGATCTATGCGATATGGCCGAGAAATGTAATTTTGATGTTAACTCCCAAACCGCTGCGCAGAAGTCAACCAAACTTCACCCAATAGTGTATTGTATCACAATCTAGTAGTTACATTTGAAAATTTTGTTCTAGGACATTTGGTTTGAGCGCAATCATTAAACTTAATTAAAAAAGTCATTTAAGCCTTTTCACAGTGAGATCTATGCGATATGGCCGAGAAATGTAATTTTGATGTTAACTCCCAAACCGCTGCGCAGAAGTCAACCAAACTTCACCCAATAGTGTATTGTATCACAATCTAGTAGTTACATTTGAAAATTTTGTTCTAGGACATTTTGTTTGAGCGCAATCATCAAACTTTATTAAAAAAGTGATTTAAGCCTTTTCACAGTGAGATCTATGCGATATGGCCGAGAAATGTAAATTTGATGTTAACTCCCAAACCGCTGCGCAAAAGTCAACCAAACTTCACCCAATAGTGTATTGTATCACATTCTAGTAGTTACATTTAAAAATTTCGTTCTAGGACATTTTGTTTGAGCGCAATCATCAAACTTAATTAAAAAAGTGATTTAAGCCTTTTCACAGTGAGATCTATGCGATATGGCCGAGAAATGTAATTTTGATGTTAACTCCCAAACCGCTGCGCAGAAGTCAACCAAACTTCACCCAATAGTGTATTGTATCACATTCTAGTAGTTACATTTGGAAATTTGGTTCTAGGACATTTGATTTGAGCGCAATTCTCAAACTTAGGTCAAAAAAGCCATTTAAGCCTTTTCACAGTGAGATCTATGCGATATGGCCGAGAAATGTAATTTTGATGTTAACTCCCAAACCGCTGCGCAGAAGTAAACCAAACTTCACCCATTAGTGTATTGTATCACAATCTAGTAGTTACATGTGGAAATTTGGTTCTAGGACATTTGATTTGAGCGCAATCCTCAAACCTAGGTCAAAAAAGCCATTTAAGCCTTTTCACAGTGAGATCTATGCGATATGGCCGAGAAATGTAATTTGGATGTTAACTCCCAAACCGCTGCGCAGAAGTAAACCAAACTTCACCCAATAGTGTATTTTATCACAATCTAGTAGTTACATTTGGAAATTTGGTTCTAGGACATTTGATTTGAGCGCAATCTTCAAACTTAATTAAAAAAAGTCATTTAAGGCTTTTCACAGTGAGATCTATGCGATATGGCCGAGAAATGTAATTTTGATGTTAACTCCCAAACCGCTGCGCAGAAGTCAACCAAACTTCACCCAATAGTGTATTTTATCACAATCTAGTAGTTACATTTGGAAATTTAGTTCTAGGACATTTGATTTGAGCGCAATCTTCAAACTTAATTAAAAAAAGTCATTTAAGCGTTTTCACAGTGAGATCTATGCGATATGGCCGAGAAATGTAATTTTGATGTTCACTCCCAAACCGCTGCGCAGAAGTCAACCAAACTTAACCCAATAGTGTATTTTATCACAATCTAGTAGTTACATGTGGAAATTTGGTTCTAGGACATTTGATTTGAGCGCAATCCTCAAACTTAGGTCAAAAAAGCCATTTAAGCCTTTTCACAGTGAGATCTATGCGATATGGCCGAGAAATGTAATTTTGATGTTAACTCCCAAACCGCTGCGCAGAAGTAAACCAAACTTCACCCATTAGTGTATTGTATCACAATCTAGTAGTTACATGTGGAAATTTGGTTCTAGGACATTTGATTTGAGCGCAATCCTCAAACTTAGGTCAAAAAAGCCATTTAAGCCTTTTCACAGTGAGATCTATGCGATATGGCCGAGATATGTAATTTTGATGTTAACTCCCAAACCGCTGCGCAGAAGTAAACCAAACTTCACCCAATAGTGTATTGTATCACAATCTAGTAGTTACATTTGAAAATTTTGTTCTAGGACATTTTGTTTGAGCGCAATCATCAAACTTAATTAAAAAAGTCATTTAAGCCTTTTCACAGTGAGATCTATGCGATATGGCCGAGAAATGTAATTTTAATGTTAACTCCCAAACCGCTGCGCAGAAGTCAACCAAACTTCACCCAATAGTGTATTTTATCACAATCTAGTAGTTACATTTGAAAATTTTGTTCTAGGACATTTTGTTTGAGCGCAATCATCAAACTTAATTAAAAAAGTCATTTAAGCCTTTTCACAGTGAGATCTATGCGATATGGCCGAGAAATGTAATTTTGATGTTAACTCCCAAACCGCTGCGCAGAAGTCAACCAAACTTCACCCAATAGTGTATTGTATCACAATCTAGTAGTTACATTTGAAAATTTTGTTCTAGGACATTTTGTTTGAGCGCAATCATCAAACTTTATTAAAAAAGTCATTTAAGCCTTTTCAAAGTGAGATTTATGCGATATGGCCGAGAAATGTAAATTTCATGTTAACTCCCAAACCGCTGCGCAGAAGTCAACCAAACTTCACCCAATAGTGTATTGTATCACATTCTAGTAGTTACATTTAAAAATTTCGTTCTAGGACATTTGGTTTGAGCGCAATCATTAAACTTAATTAAAAAAGTCATTTAAGCCTTTTCACAGTGAGATCTATGCGATATGGCCGAGAAATGTAATTTTGATGTTAACTCCCAAACCGCTGCGCAGAAGTCAACCAAACTTCACCCAATAGTGTATTTTATCACAATCTAGTAGTTACATTTGGAAATTTAGTTCTAGGACATTTGATTTGAGCGCAATCTTCAAACTTAATTAAAAAAAGTCATTTAAGCGTTTTCACAGTGAGATCTATGCGATATGGCCGAGAAATGTAATTTTGATGTTCACTCCCAAACCGCTGCGCAGAAGTCAAACAAACTTCACCCAATAGTGTATTTTATCACAATCTAGTAGTTACATGTGGAAATTTGGTTCTAGGACATTTGATTTGAGCGCAATCCTCAAACTTAGGTCAAAAAAGCCATTTAAGCCTTTTCACAGTGAGATCTATGCGATATGGCCGAGAAATGTAATTTTGATGTTAACTCCCAAACCGCTGCGCAGAAGTCAACCAAACTTCACCCAATAGTGTATTTTATCACAATCTAGTAGTTACATTTGAAAATTTTGTTGTAGGACATTTTGTTTGAGCGCAATCATCAAACTTAATTAAAAAAGTCATTTAAGCCTTTTCACAGTGAGATCTATGCGATATGGCCGAGAAATGTAATTTTGATGTTAACTCCCAAACCGCTGCGCAGAAGTCAACCAAACTTCACCCAATAGTGTATTGTATCACAATCTAGTAGTTACATTTGAAAATTTTGTTCTAAGACATTTTGTTTGAGCGCAATCATCAAACTTTATTAAAAAAGTCATTTAAGCCTTTTCACAGTGAGATCTATGCGATATGGCCGAGAAATGTAAATTTCATGTTAACTCCCAAACCGCTGCGCAGAAGTCAACCAAACTTCACCCAATAGTGTATTGTATCACAATCTAGTAGTTACATTTGAAAATTTTGTTCTAGGACATTTTGTTTGAGCGCAATCATCAAACTTAATTAAAAAAGTCATTTAAGCCTTTTCACAGTGAGATCTATGCGATATGGCCGAGAAATGTAATTTTGATGTTAACTCCCAAACCGCTGCGCAGAAGTCAACCAAACTTCACCCAATAGTGTATTGTATCACAATCTAGTAGTTACATTTGAAAATTTTGTTCTAGGACATTTTGTTTGAGCGCAATCATCAAACTTTATTAAAAAAGTCATTTAAGCCTTTTCACAGTGAGATCTATGCGATATGGCCGAGAAATGTAAATTTGATGTTAACTCCCAAACCGCTGCGCAGAAGTCAACCAAACTTCACCCAATAGTGTATTGTATCACATTCTAGTAGTTACATTTAAAAATTTCGTTCTAGGACATTTGGTTTGAGCGCAATCATTAAACTTAATTAAAAAAGTCATTTAAGCCTTTTCACAGTGAGATCTATGCGATATGGCCGAGAAATGTAATTTTGATGTTAACTCCCAAACCGCTGCGCAGAAGTCAACCAAACTTCACCCAATAGTGTATTTTATCACAATCTAGTAGTTACATTTGGAAATTTAGTTCTAGGACATTTGATTTGAGCGCAATCTTCAAACGTAATTAAAAAAAGTCATTTAAGCGTTTTCACAGTGAGATCTATGCGATATGGCCGAGAAATGTAATTTTGATGTTCACTCCCAAACCGCTGCGCAGAAGTCAAACAAACTTCACCCAATAGTGTATTGTATCACAATCTAGTAGTTACATGTGGAAATTTGGTTCTAGGACATTTGATTTGAGCGCAATCCTCAAACTTAGGTCAAAAAAGCCATTTAAGCCTTTTCACAGGGAGATCTATGCGATATGGCCGAGAAATGTAATTTTGATGTTAACTCCCAAACCGCTGCGCAGAAGTAAACCAAACTTCACCCATTAGTGTATTGTATCACAATCTAGTAGTTACATGTGGAAATTTGGTTCTAGGACATTTGATTTGAGCGCAATCCTCAAACCTAGGTCAAAAAAGCCATTTAAGCCTTTTCACAGTGAGATCTATGCGATATGGCCGAGAAATGTAATTTGGATGTTAACTCCCAAACCGCTGCGCAGAAGTAAACCAAACTTCACCCAATAGTGTATTTTATCACAATCTAGTAGTTACATTTGGAAATTTAGTTCTAGGACATTTGATTTGAGCGCAATCTTCAAACTTAATTAAAAAAAGTCATTTAAGGCTTTTCACAGTGAGATCTATGCGATATGGCCGAGAAATGTAATTTTGATGTTAACTCCCAAACCGCTGCGCAGAAGTCAACCAAACTTCACCCAATAGTGTATTTTATCACAATCTAGTAGTTACATTTGGAAATTTAGTTCTAGGACATTTGGTTTGAGCGCAATCTTCAAACTTAATTAAAAAAAGTCATTTAAGGCTTTTCACAGTGAGATCTATGCGATATGGCCGAGAAATGTAATTTTGATGTTAACTCCCAAACCGCTGCGCAGAAGTCAACCAAACTTCACCCAATAGTGTATTTTATCACAATCTAGTAGTTACATTTGGAAATTTAGTTCTAGGACATTTGATTTGAGCGCAATCTTCAAACTTAATTAAAAAAAGTCATTTAAGCGTTTTCACAGTGAGATCTATGCGATATGGCCGAGAAATGTAATTTTGATGTTCACTCCCAAACCGCTGCGCAGACGTCAACCAAACTTAACCCAATAGTGTATTTTATCACAATCTAGTAGTTACATGTGGAAATTTGGTTCTAGGACATTTGATTTGAGCGCAATCCTCAAACTTAGGTCAAAAAAGCCATTTAAGCCTTTTCACAGTGAGATCTATGCGATATGGCCGAGAAATGTAATTTTGATGTTAACTCCCAAACCGCTGCGCAGAAGTAAACCAAACTTCACCCATTAGTGTATTGTATCACAATCTAGTAGTTACATGTGGAAATTTGGTTCTAGGACATTTGATTTGAGCGCAATCCTCAAACTTAGGTCAAAAAAGCCATTTAAGCCTTTTCACAGTGAGATCTATGCGATATGGCCGAGAAATGTAATTTTGATGTTAACTCCCAAACCGCTGCGCAGAAGTAAACCAAACTTCACCCATTAGTGTATTGTATCACAATCTAGTAGTTACATGTGGAAATTTGGTTCTAGGACATTTGATTTGAGCGCAATCCTCAAACTTAGGTCAAAAAAGCCATTTAAGCCTTTTCACAGTGAGATCTATGCGATATGGCCGAGAAATGTAATTTTGATGTTAACTCCCAAACCGCTGCGCAGAAGTCAACCAAACTTCACCCAATAGTGTATTGTATCACAATCTAGTAGTTACATTTGAAAATTTTGTTCTAGGACATTTTGTTTGAGCGCAATCATCAAACTTAATTAAAAAAGTCATTTAAGCCTTTTCACAGTGAGATCTATGCGATATGGCCGAGAAATGTAATTTTGATGTTAACTCCCAAACCGCTGCGCAGAAGTCAACCAAACTTCACCCAATAGTGTATTGTATCACAATCTAGTAGTTACATTTGAAAATTTTGTTCTAGGACATTTTGTTTGAGCGCAATCATCAAACTTTATTAAAAAAGTCATTTAAGCCTTTTCACAGTGAGATCTATGCGATATGGCCGAGAAATGTAAATTTGATGTTAACTCCCAAACCGCTGCGCAGAAGTCAACCAAACTTCACCCAATAGTGTATTGTATCACATTCTAGTAGTTACATTTAAAAATTTCGTTCTAGGACATTTGGTTTGAGCGCAATCATTAAACTTAATTAAAAAAGTCATTTAAGCCTTTTCACAGTGAGATCTATGCGATATGGCCGAGAAATGTAATTTTGATGTTAACTCCCAAACCGCTGCGCAGAAGTCAACCAAACTTCACCCATTAGTGTATTGTATCACAATCTAGTAGTTACATGTGGAAATTTGGTTCTAGGACATTTGATTTGAGCGCAATCCTCAAACTTAGGTCAAAAAAGCCATTTAAGCCTTTTCACAGTGAGATCTATGCGATATGGCCGAGAAATGTAATTTGGATGTTAACTCCCAAACCGCTGCGCAGAAGTCAACCAAACTTCACCCAATAGTGTATTGTATCACAATCTAGTAGTTACATTTGAAAATTTTGTTCTAGGACATTTTGTTTGAGCGCAATCATCAAACTTTATTAAAAAAGTCATTTAAGCCTTTTCACAGTGAGATCTATGCGATATGGCCGAGAAATGTAAATTTCATGTTAACTCCCAAACCGCTGCGCAGAAGTCAACCAAACTTCACCCAATAGTGTATTGTATCACATTCTAGTAGTTACATTTAAAAATTTCGTTCTAGGACATTTGGTTTGAGCGCAATCATTAAACTTAATTAAAAAAGTCATTTAAGCCTTTTCACAGTGAGATCTATGCGATATGGCCGAGAAATGTAATTTTGATGTTAACTCCCAAACCGCTGCGCAGAAGTCAACCAAACTTCACCCAATAGTGTATTGTATCACAATCTAGTAGTTACATTTTAAAATTTCGTTCTAGGACATTTGGTTTGAGCGCAATCTTCAAACTTAATTAAAAAAAGTCATTTAAGCCTTTTCACAGTGAGATCTATGCGATATGGCCGAGAAATGTAATTTTGATGTTCACTCCCAAACCGCTGCGCAGAAGTCAACCAAACTTCACCCAATAGTGTATTGTATCACAATCTAGTAGTTACATGTGGAAATTTGGTTCTAGGACATTTGATTTGAGCGCAATCCTCAAACTTAGGTCAAAAAAGCCATTTAAGCCTTTTCACAGGGAGATCTATGCGATATGGCCGAGAAATGTAATTTTGATGTTAACTCCCAAACCGCTGCGCAGAAGTAAACCAAACTTCACCCATTAGTGTATTGTATCACAATCTAGTAGTTATATGTGGAAATTTGGTTCTAGGACATTTGATTTGAGCGCAATCCTCAAACCTAGGTCAAAAAAGCCATTTAAGCCTTTTCACAGTGAGATCTATGCGATATGGCCGAGAAATGTAATTTGGATGTTAACTCCCAAACCGCTGCGCAGAAGTAAACCAAACTTCACCCAATAGTGTATTTTATCACAATCTAGTAGTTACATTTGAAAATTTTGTTCTAGGACATTTTGTTTGAGCGCAATCATCAAACTTAATTAAAAAAGTCATTTAAGCCTTTTCACAGTGAGATCTATGCGATATGGCCGAGAAATGTAATTTTGATGTTAACTCCCAAACCGCTGCGCAGAAGTCAACCAAACTTCACCCAATAGTGTATTTTATCACAATCTAGTAGTTACATTTGGAAATTTAGTTCTAGGACATTTGATTTGAGCGCAATCTTCAAACTTAATTAAAAAAAGTCATTTAAGCGTTTTCACAGTGAGATCTATGCGATATGGCCGAGAAATGTAATTTTGATGTTCACTCCCAAACCGCTGCGCAGAAGTCAAACAAACTTCACCCAATAGTGTATTTTATCACAATCTAGTAGTTACATGTGGAAATTTGGTTCTAGGACATTTGATTTGAGCGCAATCCTCAAACTTAGGTCAAAAAAGCCATTTAAGCCTTTTCACAGTGAGATCTATGCGATATGGCCGAGAAATGTAATTTTGATGTTAACTCCCAAACCGCTGCGCAGAAGTAAACCAAACTTCACCCAATAGTGTATTTTATCACAATCTAGTAGTTACATTTGAAAATTTTGTTCTAGGACATTTTGTTTGAGCGCAATCATCAAACTTAATTAAAAAAGTCATTTAAGCCTTTTCACAGTGAGATCTATGCGATATGGCCGAGAAATGTAATTTTGATGTTAACTCCCAAACCGCTGCGCAGAAGTCAACCAAACTTCACCCAATAGTGTATTGTATCACAATCTAGTAGTTACATTTGAAAATTTTGTTCTAGGACATTTTGTTTGAGCGCAATCATCAAACTTAATTAAAAAAGTCATTTAAGCCTTTTCACAGTGAGATCTATGCGATATGGCCGAGAAATGTAAATTTCATGTTAACTCCCAAACCGCTGCGCAGAAGTCAACCAAACTTCACCCAATAGTGTATTGTATCACAATCTAGTAGTTACATTTGAAAATTTTGTTCTAGGACATTTTGTTTGAGCGCAATCATCAAACTTAATTAAAAAAGTCATTTAAGCCTTTTCACAGTGAGATCTATGCGATATGGCCGAGAAATGTAATTTTGATGTTAACTCCCAAACCGCTGCGCAGAAGTCAACCAAACTTCACCCAATAGTGTATTGTATCACAATCTAGTAGTTACATTTGAAAATTTTGTTCTAGGACATTTTGTTTGAGCGCAATCATCAAACTTTATTAAAAAAGTGATTTAAGCCTTTTCACAGTGAGATCTATGCGATATGGCCGAGAAATGTAAATTTGATGTTAACTCCCAAACCGCTGCGCAGAAGTCAACCAAACTTCACCCAATAGTGTATTGTATCACATTCTAGTAGTTACATTTAAAAATTTCGTTCTAGGACATTTGGTTTGAGCGCAATCATTAAACTTAATTAAAAAAGTCATTTAAGCCTTTTCACAGTGAGATCTATGCGATATGGCCGAGAAATGTAATTTTGATGTTAACTCCCAAACCGCTGCGCAGAAGTCAACCAAACTTCACCCATTAGTGTATTGTATCACAATCTAGTAGTTACATGTGGAAATTTGGTTCTAGGACATTTGATTTGAGCGCAATCCTCAAACTTAGGTCAAAAAAGCCATTTAAGCCTTTTCACAGTGAGATCTATGCGATATGGCCGAGAAATGTAATTTTGATGTTAACTCCCAAACCGCTGCGCAGAAGTAAACCAAACTTCACCCATTAGTGTATTGTATCACAATCTAGTAGTTACATGTGGAAATTTGGTTCTAGGACATTTGATTTGAGCGAAATCCTCAAACCTAGGTCAAAAAAGCCATTTAAGCCTTTTCACAGTGAGATCTATGCGATATGGCCGAGAAATGTAATTTGGATGTTAACTCCCAAACCGCTGCGCAGAAGTAAACCAAACTTCACCCAATAGTGTATTTTATCACAATCTAGTAGTTACATTTGGAAATTTAGTTCTAGGACATTTGATTTGAGCGCAATCTTCAAACTTAATTAAAAAAAGTCATTTAAGGCTTTTCACAGTGAGATCTATGCGATATGGCCGAGAAATGTAATTTTGATGTTAACTCCCAAACCGCTGCGCAGAAGTCAACCAAACTTCACCCAATAGTGTATTTTATCACAATCTAGTAGTTACATTTGGAAATTTAGTTCTAGGACATTTGATTTGAGCGCAATCTTCAAACTTAATTAAAAAAAGTCATTTAAGCGTTTTCACAGTGAGATCTATGCGATATGGCCGAGAAATGTAATTTTGATGTTCACTCCCAAACCGCTGCGCAGAAGTCAACCAAACTTAACCCAATAGTGTATTTTATCACAATCTAGTAGTTACATGTGGAAATTTGGTTCTAGGACATTTGATTTGAGCGCAATCCTCAAACTTAGGTCAAAAAAGCCATTTAAGCCTTTTCACAGTGAGATCTATGCGATATGGCCGAGAAATGTAATTTTGATGTTAACTCCCAAACCGCTGCGCAGAAGTAAACCAAACTTCACCCATTAGTGTATTGTATCACAATCTAGTGGTTACATGTGGACATTTGGTTCTAGGACATTTGATTTGAGCGCAATCCTCAAACTTAGGTCAAAAAAGCCATTTAAGCCTTTTCACAGTGAGATCTATGCGATATGGCCGAGAAATGTAATTTTAATGTTAACTCCCAAACCGCTGCGCAGAAGTCAACCAAACTTCACCCAATAGTGTATTTTATCACAATCTAGTAGTTACATTTGAAAATTTTGTTCTAGGACATTTTGTTTGAGCGCAATCATCAAACTTAATTAAAAAAGTCATTTAAGCCTTTTCACAGTGAGATCTATGCGATATGGCCGAGAAATGTAATTTTGATGTTAACTCCCAAACCGCTGCGCAGAAGTCAACCAAACTTCACCCAATAGTGTATTGTATCACAATCTAGTAGTTACATTTGAAAATTTTGTTCTAGGACATTTTGTTTGAGCGCAATCATCAAACTTAATTAAAAAAGTCATTTAAGCCTTTTCAAAGTGAGATTTATGCGATATGGCCGAGAAATGTAATTTTGATGTTAACTCCCAAACCGCTGCGCAGAAGTCAACCAAACTTCACCCAATAGTGTATTGTATCACAATCTAGTAGTTACATTTGAAAATTTCGTTCTAGGATATTTGGTTTGAGCGCAATCTTCAAACTTAATTAAAAAAAGTCATTTAAGCCTTTTCACAGTGAGATCTATGCGATATGGCCGAGAAATGTAATTTTGATGTTCACTCCCAAACCGCTGCGCAGAAGTCAACCAAACTTCACCCAATAGTGTATTTAATCACAATCTAGTAGTTACATGTGGAAATTTGGTTCTAGGACATTTGATTTGAGCGCAATCCTCAAACTTAGGTCAAAAAAGCCATTTAAGCCTTTTCACAGTGAGATCTATGCGATATGGCCGAGAAATGTAATTTTGATGTTAACTCCCAAACCGCTGCGCAGAAGTCAACCAAACTTCACCCAATAGTGTATTGTATCACAATCTAGTAGTTACATTTGAAAATTTTGTTCTAGGACATTTGGTTTGAGCGCAATCATTAAACTTAATTAAAAAAGTCATTTAAGCCTTTTCACAGTGAGATCTATGCGATATGGCCGAGAAATGTAATTTTGATGTTAACTCCCAAACCGCTGCGCAGAAGTCAACCAAACTTCAACCAATAGTGTATTGTATCACAATCTAGTAGTTACATTTGAAAATTTTGTTCTAGGACATTTTGTTTGAGCGCAATCATCAAACTTTATTAAAAAAGTGATTTAAGCCTTTTCACAGTGAGATCTATGCGATATGGCCGAGAAATGTAAATTTGATGTTAACTCCCAAACCGCTGCGCAAAAGTCAACCAAACTTCACCCAATAGTGTATTGTATCACATTCTAGTAGTTACATTTAAAAATTTCGTTCTAGGACATTTGGTTTGAGCGCAATCATTAAACTTAATTAAAAAAGTCATTTAAGCCTTTTCACAGTGAGATCTATGCGATATGGCCGAGAAATGTAATTTTGATGTTAACTCCCAAACCGCTGCGCAGAAGTCAACCAAACTTCACCCATTAGTGTATTGTATCACAATCTAGTAGTTACATGTGGAAATTTGGTTCCAGGACATTTGATTTGAGCGCAATCCTCAAACTTAGGTCAAAAAAGCCATTTAAGCCTTTTCACAGTGAGATCTATGCGATATGGCCGAGAAATGTAATTTTGATGTTAACTCCCAAACCGCTGCGCAGAAGTAAACCAAACTTCACCCATTAGTGTATTGTATCACAATCTAGTAGTTACATGTGGAAATTTGGTTCTAGGACATTTGATTTGAGCGCAATCCTCAAACCTAGGTCAAAAAAGCCATTTAAGCCTTTTCACAGTGAGATCTATGCGATATGGCCGAGAAATGTAATTTGGATGTTAACTCCCAAACCGCTGCGCAGAAGTAAACCAAACTTCACCCAATAGTGTATTTTATCACAATCTAGTAGTTACATTTGGAAATTTAGTTCTAGGACATTTGATTTGAGCGCAATCTTCAAACTTAATTAAAAAAAGTCATTTAAGGCTTTTCACAGTGAGATCTATGCGATATGGTCGAGAAATGTAATTTTGATGTTAACTCCCAAACCGCTGCGCAGAAGTCAACCAAACTTCACCCAATAGTGTATTTTATCACAATCTAGTAGTTACATTTGGAAATTTAGTTCTAGGACATTTGATTTGAGCGCAATCTTCAAACTTAATTAAAAAAAGTCATTTAAGCGTTTTCACAGTGAGATCTATGCGATATGGCCGAGAAATGTAATTTTGATGTTCACTCCCAAACCGCTGCGCAGAAGTCAACCAAACTTAACCCAATAGTGTATTTTATCACAATCTAGTAGTTACATGTGGAAATTTGGTTCTAGGACATTTGATTTGAGCGCAATCCTCAAACTTAGGTCAAAAAAGCCATTTAAGCCTTTTCACAGTGAGATATATGCGATATGGCCGAGAAATGTAATTTTGATGTTAACTCCCAAACCGCTGCGCAGAAGTAAACCAAACTTCACCCATTAGTGTATTGTATCACAATCTAGTAGTTACATGTGGAAATTTGGTTCTAGGACATTTGATTTGAGCGCAATCCTCAAACCTAGGTCAAAAAAGCCATTTAAGCCTTTTCACAGTGAGATCTATGCGATATGGCCGAGAAATGTAATTTGGATGTTAACTCCCAAACCGCTGCGCAGAAGTAAACCAAACTTCACCCAATAGTGTATTTTATCACAATCTAGTAGTTACATTTGGAAATTTAGTTCTAGGACATTTGATTTGAGCGCAATCTTCAAACATAATTAAAAAAAGTCATTTAAGGCTTTTCACAGTGAGATCTATGCGATATGGTCGAGAAATGTAATTTTGATGTTAACTCCCAAACCGCTGCGCAGAAGTCAACCAAACTTCACCCAATAGTGTATTTTATCACAATCTAGTAGTTACATTTGGAAATTTAGTTCTAGGACATTTGATTTGAGCGCAATCTTCAAACTTAATTAAAAAAAGTCATTTAAGCGTTTTCACAGTGAGATCTATGCGATATGGCCGAGAAATGTAATTTTGATGTTCACTCCCAAACCGCTGCGCAGAAGTCAACCAAACTTAACCCAATAGTGTATTTTATCACAATCTAGTAGTTACATGTGGAAATTTGGTTCTAGGACATTTGATTTGAGCGCAATCCTCAAACTTAGGTCAAAAAAGCCATTTAAGCCTTTTCACAGTGAGATATATGCGATATGGCCGAGAAATGTAATTTTGATGTTAACTCCCAAACCGCTGCGCAGAAGTAAACCAAACTTCACCCATTAGTGTATTGTATCACAATCTAGTAGTTACATGTGGAAATTTGGTTCTAGGACATTTGATTTTAGCGCAATCCTCAAACTTAGGTCAAAAAAGCCATTTAAGCCTTTTCACAGTGAGATCTATGCGATATGGCCGAGAAATGTAATTTTGATGTTAACTCCCAAACCGCTGCGCAGAAGTAAACCAAACTTCACCCATTAGTGTATTGTATCACAATCTAGTAGTTACATGTGGAAATTTGGTTCTAGGACATTTGATTTGAGCGCAATCCTCAAACTTAGGTCAAAAAAGCCATTTAAGCCTTTTCACAGTGAGATCTATGCGATATGGCCGAGAAATGTAATTTTGATGTTAACTCCCAAACCGCTGCGCAGAAGTAAACCAAACTTCACCCAATAGTGTATTGTATCACAATCTAGTAGTTACATTTGAAAATTTTGTTCTAGGACATTTTGTTTGAGCGCAATCATCAAACTTAATTAAAAAAGTCATTTAAGCCTTTTCACAGTGAGATCTATGCGATATGGCCGAGAAATGTAATTTTAATGTTAACTCCCAAACCGCTGCGCAGAAGTCAACCAAACTTCACCCAATAGTGTATTTTATCACAATCTAGTAGTTACATTTGAAAATTTTGTTCTAGGACATTTTGTTTGAGCGCAATCATCAAACTTAATTAAAAAAGTCATTTAAGCCTTTTCACAGTGAGATCTATGCGATATGGCCGAGAAATGTAATTTTGATGTTAACTCCCAAACCGCTGCGCAGAAGTCAACCAAACTTCACCCAATAGTGTATTGTATCACAATCTAGTAGTTACATTTGAAAATTTTGTTCTAGGACATTTTGTTTGAGCGCAATCATCAAACTTTATTAAAAAAGTCATTTAAGCCTTTTCAAAGTGAGATTTATGCGATATGGCCGAGAAATGTAAATTTGATGTTAACTCCCAAACCGCTGCGCAGAAGTCAACCAAACTTCACCCAATAGTGTATTGTATCACATTCTAGTAGTTACATTTAAAAATTTCGTTCTAGGACATTTGGTTTGAGCGCAATCATTAAACTTAATTAAAAAAGTCATTTAAGCCTTTTCACAGTGAGATCTATGCGATATGGCCGAGAAATGTAATTTTGATGTTAACTCCCAAACCGCTGCGCAGAAGTCAACCAAACTTCACCCAATAGTGTATTGTATCACAATCTAGTAGTTACATTTGAAAATTTCGTTCTAGGATATTTGGTTTGAGCGCAATCTTCAAACTTAATTAAAAAAAGTCATTTAAGCCTTTCCACAGTGAGATCTATGCGATATGGCCGAGAAATGTAATTTTGATGTTCACTCCCAAACCGCTGCGCAGAAGTCAACCAAACTTCACCCAATAGTGTATTGTATCACAATCTAGTAGTTACATGTGGAAATTTGGTTCTAAGACATTTGATTTGAGCGCAATCCTCAAACTTAGGTCAAAAAAGCCATTTAAGCCTTTTCACAGTGAGATCTATGCGATATGGCCGAGAAATGTAATTTTGATGTTAACTCCCAAACCGCTGCGCAGAAGTCAACCAAACTTCACCCATTAGTGTATTGTATCACAATCTAGTAGTTACATGTGGAAATTTGGTTCTAGGACATTTGATTTGAGCGCAATCCTCAAACTTAGGTCAAAAAAGCTATTTAAGCCTTTTCACAGTGAGATCTATGCGATATGGCCGAGAAATGTAATTTTGATGTTAACTCCCAAACCGCTGCGCAGAAGTAAACCAAACTTCACCCATTAGGGTATTGTATCACAATCTAGTAGTTACATGTGGAAATTTGGTTCTAGGACATTTGATTTGAGCGCAATCCTCAAACTTAGGTCAAAAAAGCCATTTAAGCCTTTTCACAGTGAGATCTATGCGATATGGCCGAGAAATGTAATTTTGATGTTAACTCCCAAACCGCTGCGCAGAAGTCAACCAAACTTCACCCAATAGTGTATTGTATCACATTCTAGTAGTTACATTTGGAAATTTGGTTCTAGGACATTTGATTTGAGCGCAATCCTCAAACTTAGGTCAAAAAAGCCATTTAAGCCTTTTCACAGTGAGATCTATGCGATATGGCCGAGAAATGTAATTTTGATGTTAACTCCCAAACCGCTGCGCAGAAGTCAACCAAACTTCACCCAATAGTGTATTTTATCACAATCTAGTAGTTACATTTGGAAATTTAGTTCTAGGACATTTGGTTAGAGCGCAATCTTCAAACTTAATTAAAAAAAGTCATTTAAGCCTTTTCACAGTGAGATCTATGCGATATGGCCGAGAAATGTAATTTTGATGTTCACTCCCAAACCGCTGCGCAGAAGTCAACCAAACTTCACCCAATAGTGTATTTTATCACAATCTAGTAGTTACATTTGAAAATTTTGTTCTAGGACATTTTGTTTGAGCGCAATCATCAAACTTAATTAAAAAAGTCATTTAAGCCTTTTCACAGTGAGATCTATGCGATATGGCCGAGAAATGTAATTTTGATGTTAACTCCCAAACCGCTGCGCAGAAGTCAACCAAACTTCACCCAATAGTGTATTGTATCACAATCTAGTAGTTACATTTGAAAATTTTGTTCTAGGACATTTTGTTTGAGCGCAATCATCAAACTTTATTAAAAAAGTCATTTAAGCCTTTTCAAAGTGAGATTTATGCGATATGGCCGAGAAATGTAAATTTGATGTTAACTCCCAAACCGCTGCGCAGAAGTCAACCAAACTTCAGCCAATAGTGTATTGTATCACATTCTAGTAGTTACATTTAAAAATTTCGTTCTAGGACATTTGGTTTGAGCGCAATCATTAAACTTAATTAAAAAAGTCATTTAAGCCTTTTCACAGTGAGATCTATGCGATATGGCCGAGAAATGTAATTTTGATGTTAACTCCCAAACCGCTGCGCAGAAGTCAACCAAACTTCACCCAATAGTGTATTGTATCACAATCTAGTAGTTACATTTGAAAATTTCGTTCTAGGATATTTGGTTTGAGCGCAATCTTCAAACTTAATTAAAAAAAGTCATTTAAGCCTTTCCACAGTGAGATCTATGCGATATGGCCGAGAAATGTAATTTTGATGTTCACTCCCAAACCGCTGCGCAGAAGTCAACCAAACTTCACCCAATAGTGTATTGTATCACAATCTAGTAGTTACATGTGGAAATTTGGTTCTAAGACATTTGATTTGAGCGCAATCCTCAAACTTAGGTCAAAAAAGCCATTTAAGCCTTTTCACAGTGAGATCTATGCGATATGGCCGAGAAATGTAATTTTGATGTTAACTCCCAAACCGCTGCGCAGAAGTCAACCAAACTTCACCCATTAGTGTATTGTATCACAATCTAGTAGTTACATGTGGAAATTTGGTTCTAGGACATTTGATTTGAGCGCAATCCTCAAACTTAGGTCAAAAAAGCTATTTAAGCCTTTTCACAGTGAGATCTATGCGATATGGCCGAGAAATGTAATTTTGATGTTAACTCCCAAACCGCTGCGCAGAAGTAAACCAAACTTCACCCATTAGGGTATTGTATCACAATCTAGTAGTTACATGTGGAAATTTGGTTCTAGGACATTTGATTTGAGCGCAATCCTCAAACTTAGGTCAAAAAAGCCATTTAAGCCTTTTCACAGTGAGATCTATGCGATATGGCCGAGAAATGTAATTTTGATGTTAACTCCCAAACCGCTGCGCAGAAGTCAACCAAACTTCACCCAATAGTGTATTGTATCACATTCTAGTAGTTACATTTGGAAATTTGGTTCTAGGACATTTGATTTGAGCGCAATCCTCAAACTTAGGTCAAAAAAGCCATTTAAGCCTTTTCACAGTGAGATCTATGCGATATGGCCGAGAAATGTAATTTTGATGTTAACTCCCAAACCGCTGCGCAGAAGTAAACCAAACTTCACCCAATAGTGTATTGTATCACAATCTAGTAGTTACATGTGGAAATTTGGTTCTAAGACATTTGATTTGAGCGCAATCCTCAAACTTAGGTCAAAAAAGCCATTTAAGCCTTTTCACAGTGAGATCTATGCGATATGGCCGAGAAATGTAATTTTGATGTTAACTCCCAAACCGCTGCGCAGAAGTCAACCAAACTTCACCCAATAGTGTATTTTATCACAATCTAGTAGTTACATTTGGAAATTTAGTTCTAGGACATTTGGTTAGAGCGCAATCTTCAAACTTAATTAAAAAAAGTCATTTAAGCCTTTTCACAGTGAGATCTATGCGATATGGCCGAGAAATGTAATTTTGATGTTCACTCCCAAACCGCTGCGCAGAAGTCAACCAAACTTCACCCAATAGTGTATTTTATCACAATCTAGTAGTTACATTTGAAAATTTTGTTCTAGGACATTTTGTTTGAGCGCAATCATCAAACTTAATTAAAAAAGTCATTTAAGCCTTTTCACAGTGAGATCTATGCGATATGGCCGAGAAATGTAATTTTGATGTTAACTCCCAAACCGCTGCGCAGAAGTCAACCAAACTTCACCCAATAGTGTATTGTATCAAAATCTAGTAGTTACATTTGAAAATTTTGTTCTAGGACATTTTGTTTGAGCGCAATCATCAAACTTTATTAAAAAAGTCATTTAAGCCTTTTCAAAGTGAGATTTATGCGATATGGCCGAGAAATGTAAATTTCATGTTAACTCCCAAACCGCTGCGCAGAAGTCAACCAAACTTCACCCAATAGTGTATTGTATCACATTCTAGTAGTTACATTTAAAAATTTCGTTCTAGGACATTTGGTTTGAGCGCAATCATTAAACTTAATTAAAAAAGTCATTTAAGCCTTTTCACAGTGAGATCTATGCGATATGGCCGAGAAATGTAATTTTGATGTTAACTCCCAAACCGCTGCGCAGAAGTCAACCAAACTTCACCCAATAGTGTATTGTATCACAATCTAGTAGTTACATTTGAAAATTTCGTTCTAGGACATTTGGTTTGAGCGCAATCTTCAAACTTAATTAAAAAAAGTCATTTAAGCCTTTTCACAGTGAGATCTATGCGATATGGCCGAGAAATGTAATTTTGATGTTCACTCCCAAACCGCTGCGCAGAAGTCAACCAAACTTCACCCAATAGTGTATTGTATCACAATCTAGTAGTTACATGTGGAAATTTGGTTCTAGGACATTTGATTTGAGCGCAATCCTCAAACTTAGGTCAAAAAAGCCATTTAAGCCTTTTCACAGTGAGATCTATGCGATATGGCCGAGAAATGTAATTTTGATGTTAACTCCCAAACCGCTGCGCAGAAGTCAACCAAACTTCACCCATTAGTGTATTGTATCACAATCTAGTAGTTACATGTGGAAATTTGGTTCTAGGACATTTGATTTGAGCGCAATCCTCAAACTTAGGTCAAAAAAGCTATTTAAGCCTTTTCACAGTGAGATCTATGCGATATGGCCGAGAAATGTAATTTTGATGTTAACTCCCAAACCGCTGCGCAGAAGTCAACCAAACTTCACCCATTAGTGTATTGTATCACAATCTAGTAGTTACATGTGGAAATTTGGTTCTAGGACATTTGATTTGAGCGCAATCCTCAAACTTAGGTCAAAAAAGCCATTTAAGCCTTTTCACAGTGAGATCTATGCGATATGGCCGAGAAATGTAATTTTGATGTTAACTCCCAAACCGCTGCGCAGAAGTCAACCAAACTTCACCCATTAGTGTATTGTATCACAATCTAGTAGTTACATGTGGAAATTTGGTTCTAGGACATTTGATTTGAGCGCAATCCTCAAACTTAGGTCAAAAAAGCCATTTAAGCCTTTTCACAGTGAGATCTTTGCGATATGGCCGAGAAATGTAATTTTGATGTTAACTCCCAAACCGCTGCGCAGAAGTAAACCAAACTTCACCCATTAGTGTATTGTATCACAATCTAGTAGTTACATGTGGAAATTTGGTTCTAGGACATTTGATTTGAGCGCAATCATCAAACTTAATTAAAAAAGCCATTTAAGCCTTTTCACAGTGAGATCTATGCGATATGGCCGAGAAATGTAATTTTGATATTCACTCCCAAACCGCTGCGCAGAAGTCAACCAAACTTCACCCAATAATGTATTGTATCACAATCTAGTAGTTACATTTGAAAATTTTGTTCTAGGACATTTGATTTGAGCGCAATCATCAAACTTTATTAAAAAAGTCATTTAAGCCTTTTGACAGTGAGATCTATGCGATATGGCCGAGAAATGTAATTTTGATATTCACTCCCAAACCGCTGCGCAGAAGTCAACCAAACTTCACCCAATAGTGTATTGTATCACAATCTAGTAGTTACATTTGAAAATTTTGTTCTAGGACATTTTGTTTAAGCGCAATCATCAAACTTAATGAAAAAAGTCATTTAAGCCTTTTCACAGTGAGATCTATGCGATATGGCCGAGAAATTTAATTTTGATGTTAACTCCCAAACCGCTGCGCAGAAGTCAACCAAACTTCACCCAATAGTGTATTGTATCACAATCTAGTAGTTACATTTAAAAATTTTGTTCTAGGACATTTTGTTTGAGCGCAATCATCAAACTTAATTAAAAAAGTCATTTAAGCCTTTTCACAGTGAGATCTATGCGATATGGCCGAGAAATGTAATTTTGATGTTAACTCCCAAACCGCTGCGCAGAAGTCAACCAAACTTCACCCAATAGTGTATTTTATCACAATCTAGTAGTTACATTTGGAAATTTAGTTCTAGGACATTTGATTTGAGCGCAATCTTCAAACTTAATTAAAAAAAGTCATTTAACACTAGAAAACCCAACATTTTTTTAGCCGACTGGAAAGCCCAGAAGGGGATCAGATGATCCCCACAACTCTGGATATCCACAATTAGCATCTGTATATGTGCAAATGAGTGTGTCATTGTCTCTCAAATAGGCCACTCAAGCACACAAGCAAACAACTTTACTCTAACCCACAAGGGTTGGTCAGTTTACACTGACTCTTGCCATGATAGTTTCAGTTATTATTTGAGTTTTATTTTTGAATATGGTTTTATTTTATTCATTCACTGCTCTGCCCATTTTTTCTTCTTCTCCTATAGCACACACAGGCAACTTTATGTATAAATTACTGCAATGAAATAAACAAACGCACAGACCATTGCAACGTGTATAAAGTTATAATGAATGAAATAATCAATACATTTGTGACGACAAAAAAATCTCAAATGTTTTGGTCTCACAACCCAACCCAAGTGTGATCAGCTCTGCCATGTGGCTTTCTGAATGCAAAGTCAAGGGGCGGGGGATGTGCTTATCTAGATGACCGAGCTCGTGTGAGCGAACGACAGTCGACTGGCGGGGTGGATTTGAACAGGAGCAGGAAATTATGGTGGCTGAGAGGTGTCAGGCGAAATGCAAAGTCTCAACACTTTGCAAATAAAAAAAAGCATGAACCCCAATTGCAATCGCTTTGCAAAAGCAAAAAAAGCATGAATGCTAACCGCCACAACACGATCCCCAGTTCCTAAAGCGCAATTGCAAATTGGCAAAAGCACGAACCCTAATTGCCACAACACAACAGCAAATGGTTCGTAGCACGAATGGCTCAGAAGGTGAATGCAAAGACACAGCAGCAAAAATCCCGCAACAGAACAGCAAAATCCCACAACACGACGGCAAGAGGATGACCTGGAAGTACAAAAAAATTAAGATTAAAAAAAAAAAAAAAAAGGACGACATATTGTATATTGCTGTATGTGCTATCTGACCATCTCTACGGACCTCTGTGAAGTTGGCCCCCTCCCCCCCATCAGACATATTTATATAAAAATGATGTCAATCGTTTGTACTGTAAAAGCTTTGTTAGTGCTGCTTTCGTTCAAGAGATATTTACAGTTCTTTTTGAGTAAATCTGAGGTCAGCTAGCCCCCCATTTCAATTCAGAATTGTGTCTGTCATTTGTGCTAGTTTGTGCTGCAACGGTTTTGTAGATCAGTATTATGCTTTTATTGAGATATTAATTTTAAGTGGTGACGTCACTCGTAGCTTTTCCTTAGCTTAGCTCCCGTGGCTAATAGAGCATACCAACTCTCTCAATAACAGAGGTGTGTCCTAACAACTAACACGAACGTAGCACAAACGAATGGCAGCACTTCAGGACCATTTTGCAGTAAATGAGGGGCTTAGAGTGACGTCATCACTCAAAATTAATATCTAAAGCCCCCCAATTTACTGCGAAACGGACCCGAATTTGTTTGTGTTATGATCGTGCTTGTTAGGTAGGTAGCTAGGACACCCCTCTGTTATTGGGAGTTGGTATGTTGCATTAGCCGCGGGAGCTAAGCTAAGGAAAAGCTACGAGTGACGTAACCACTCGAAATTAATATCTGAATAAAAGCATAATACTGATCTACAAAACCATTGCAGCACAAACGATTGACACAATTGTTAATTGAAATGGGGGGCTAGCTGACCTCAGATTTACCTATATAAGAATTGTAAGTATCTCTACAACGAAAGCAGCTCAAACAAAACTTTTACAGCACAAACGATTGACATCATTTCTATATAAATTTGCGTCTGATGGGGGGGGGGGGGACTTCACAGAGGTCCGTACAGATAGTCACAAAGCACATATAGCAATATAAAAAGTGTCATCCTTTTTTTTTTTTTTTTTTTTTAACTTCCGGTCATCCTTTTGCCGAGTCCTTGCTGAGTGAGGCTGCTTTCTCTTTCGCTACTACTACTAGTCAGGCTACTTTCAGACACTTATTTCTTACTTGCCTACTGTAGGTTGATACATTTGTAGGTAGATTTTTTTATTTCTTGGTCAAGCCAAAAAAAGTTCTTTCAATCAAAATATATATTTTCAATCGAGAAAAAAAAGTCACTTGAATGAAAGCAAAATGTGTTTGAACAAGTCAGGCTGCTGTTTCTTTACTTGCAACCAGCCATTAGCTGTGGAAGGGGGTTGGGCGTCAGGCTACTCTCAGACACTTTTTACTTGACAATAAACTGCTAAACTTCTGAGGATATTTTGACAGTATTTTAATACTTCTAATTTATTCGGATGTATTTGTTTGAATACCCTCTACATGTTAAAAATTTTTTTTGAAAGGATCAGTTAACAATTTACTGTGGATATACATTGATATACATAGATATTCAGAAATACTACAACAAAGCACACCAAGCAACAGTGGTAACAAGAAAAACACCTCACATGAAATGGCTGGAAAAAAATATGCAAAACTAGTAAATACCACTCTTGGTTCAGAAACAAGCTATCATTCAGGCAACTTTTGCATTCAAACACATTTTGCTTTCATTCAAGTGACTTTTATTTTCTATTGAAAATATATACTTTGATTGAAGGCACTGTTTTTGGGGATTGACTAAGACATACACAAATCTACCTACAAATTTATCAAACCTACAGTAGGCAAGTAAGAAATAAGTGTCTGAAAGTAGCCTGACTAATAGTAGTAGCGAAAGAGAAAGCAGCCTCACTCAGCAAGGTTTTGCCCAACCCCCCCTCAGGTAAAGTAGCCTGACTGAGCCTGTTTCGCCCATCCCCCTCCTCAGCTAAAGTAGCCTGACTGAGCCTGTTTCGCCCCAACCCCCTCTTCAGCTAAAGTAGCTTGACTATCAGACACGTATTTCTTATTTGACACTAACTGCTAAACTGCCCAAAATGGGACACCCTTGGTAGTTTTAGGAAGCACCAAAACCCCTGGTGGTTCTAGTGTAAAGCAACATAGGATAACAATGACAAAACAACCCAAATTTAATTTCTGAAAGATTTATTTGTTCCCATGACACACAGTCCACCAGCAAAAACGAGGCGCTGCCAAATAAAGAAGTGTACGGGGGGGGGAATGTCTCATGTCTGTCAGAAATGTGGCCGATTGACTTGTGGCTCATGCTGTACGCCTTACCCAGTGATGTGTCAGGATTGTTTGTATACAGTACACTGTACAGTTTTTTGTTTTGCTCTAAATAAATCTTTCAGAGATTGAAATTCGGTTATTTTGTCTTTGTTATCCTACATTGGTTTAGGCTTAGAGTCTACATTATAAGCCTGCTGGAAATGGATTCAAGATGAAAAAAAAAAAAAAAGGATTGCTAAAATATAGTTCAATATACTATGAAAGTCAACCTGTTCAGCTACACATCCACATTAGGTCTGTGGCATATTTACTGTAGCTAAATGCTTCATTCCCACATACATACACATTTGCTTTTTTTTCCCCCTTTCTTTCTCTATGTAGAGATAGAAAAACACTCCGGTTTCCTCCCACATTCCTAAGACGTGCATGCTAGGCTGATTGATCATTCCAAATTGTCCGTAGGCGTGAGTACCAACGACCACCATCAACGACCACAATAGATGTGCAAATTAGGATCAGATGATCCCTCTCTGGGCACAAAAGGTATATTCATCAACTGATCCCTCCTTGGGTTTTCTAGTGTTAAGCCTTTTCACAGTGAGATCTATGCGATATGGCCGAGAAATGTAATTTTGATGTTCACTCCCAAACCGCTGCGCAGAAGTCAACCAAACTTCACCCATTAGTGTATTGTATCACAATGTAGTAGTTAGATGTGGAAATTTGGTTCTAGGACATTTGATTTGAGCGCAATCCTCAAACTTAGGTCAAAAAAGCCATTTAAGCCTTTTCACAGTGAGATCTATGCGATATGGCCGAGAAATGTAATTTTGATGTTAACTCCCAAACCGCTGCGCAGAAGTAAACCAAACTTCACCCAATAGTGTATTTTATCATAATCTAGTAGTTACATTTGGAAATTTAGTTCTAGGACATTTGGTTTGAACGCAATCTTCAAACTTAATTAAAAAAAGTCATTTAAGCCTTTTCACAGTGAGATCTATGCGATATGGCCGAGAAATGTAATTTTGATGTTCACTCCCAAACCGCTGCGCAGAAGTCAACCAAACTTCACCCATTAGTGTATTGTATCACAATCTAGTAGTTACATGTGGAAATTTGGTTCTAGGACATTTGATTTGAGCGCAATCCTCAAACTTAGGTCAAAAAAGCCATTTAAGCCTTTTCACAGGGAGATCTATGCGATATGGCCGAGAAATGTAATTTTGATGTTAACTCCCAAACCGCTGCGCAGAAGTAAACCAAACTTCACCCAATGGTGTATTTTATCATAATCTAGTAGTTACATTTGGAAATTTAGTTCTAGGACATTTGGTTTGAGCGCAATCTTCAAACTTAATTAAAAAAAGTCATTTAAGCCTTTTCACAGTGAGATCTATGCGATATGGCCGAGAAATGTAATTTTGATGTTAACTCCCAAACCGCTGCGCAGAAGTAAACCAAACTTCACCCAATAGTGTATTTTATCATAATCTAGTAGTTACATTTGGAAATTTAGTTCTAGGACATTTGGTTTGAACGCAATCTTCAAACTTAATTAAAAAAAGTCATTTAAGCCTTTTCACAGTGAGATCTATGCGATATGGCCGAGAAATGTAATTTTGATGTTCACTCCCAAACCGCTGCGCAGAAGTCAACCAAACTTCACCCATTAGTGTATTGTATCACAATCTAGTAGTTACATGTGGAAATTTGGTTCTAGGACATTTGATTTGAGCGCAATCCTCAAACTTAGGTCAAAAAAGCCATTTAAGCCTTTTCACAGGGAGATCTATGCGATATGGCCGAGAAATGTAATTTTGATGTTAACTCCCAAACCGCTGCGCAGAAGTAAACCAAACTTCACCCAATGGTGTATTTTATCATAATCTAGTAGTTACATTTGGAAATTTAGTTCTAGGACATTTGGTTTGAGCGCAATCTTCAAACTTAATTAAAAAAAGTCATTTAAGCCTTTTCACAGTGAGATCTATGCGATATGGCCGAGAAATGTAATTTTGATGTTAACTCCCAAACCGCTGCGCAGAAGTCAACCAAACTTCACCCATTAGTGTATTGTATCACAATCTAGTAGTTACATGTGGAAATTTGGTTCTAGGACATTTGATTTGAGCGCAATCCTCAAACTTAGGTCAAAAAAGCCATTTAAGCCTTTTCACAGTGAGATCTATGCGATATGGCCGAGAAATGTAATTTTGATGTTAACTCCCAAACCGCTGCGCAGAAGTAAACCAAACTTCACCCATTAGTGTATTGTATCACAATCTAGTAGTTACATGTGGAAATTTGGTTCTAGGACATTTGATTTGAGCGCAATCCTCAAACTTAGGTCAAAAAAGCCATTTAAGCCTTTTCACAGTGAGATCTATGCGATATGGCCGAGAAATGTAATTTTGATGTTAACTCCCAAACCGCTGCGCAGAAGTCAACCAAACTTCACCCAATAGTGTATTGTATCACAATCTAGTAGTTACATTTGGAAATTTAGTTCTAGGACATTTGGTTTGAGCGCAATCTTCAAACTTAATTAAAAAAAGTCATTTAAGGCTTTTCACAGTGAGATCTATGCATTATGACCGAGAAATGTAATTTTGATGTTAACTCCCAAACCGCTGCGCAGAAGTCAACCAAACTTCACCCATTAGTGTATTGTATCACAATCTAGTAGTTACATGTGGAAATTTGGTTCTAGGACATTTGATTTGAGCGCAATCCTCAAACTTAGGTCAAAAAAGCCATTTAAGCCTTTTCACAGTGAGATCTATGCGATATAGCCGAGAAATGTAATTTTGATGTTAACTCCCAAACCGCTGCGCAGAAGTAAACCAAACTTCACCCATTAGTGTATTGTATCACAATCTAGTAGTTACATGTGGAAATTTGGTTCTAGGACATTTGATTTGAGCGCAATCCTCAAACTTAGGTCAAAAAAGCCATTTAAGCCTGTTCAAAGTGAGATCTATGCGATATGGCCGAGAAATGTAAATTTCATGTTAACTCCCAAACCGCTGCGCAGAAGTCAACCAAACTTCACCCAATAGTGTATTTTATCACATTCTAGTAGTTACATTTAAAAATTTCGTTCTAGGACATTTGGTTTGAGCGCAATCATTAAACTTAATTAAAAAAGTCATTTAAGCCTTTTCACAGTGAGATCTATGCGATATGGCCGAGAAATGTAATTTTGATGTTAACTCCCAAACCGCTGCGCAGAAGTCAACCAAACTTCACCCAATAGTGTATTGTATCACAATCTAGTAGTTACATTGGAAAATTTCGTTCTAGGACATTTGGTTTGAGCGCAATCTTCAAACTTAATTTAAAAAAGTCATTTAAGCCTTTTCACAGTGAGATCTATGCGATATGGCCGAGAAATGTAATTTTGATGTTCACTCCCAAACCGCTGCGCAGAAGTCAACCAAACTTCACCCAATAGTGTATTGTATCACAATCTAGTAGTTACATGTGGAAATTTGGTTCTAGGACATTTGATTTGAGCGCAATCCTCAAACTTAGGTCAAAAAAGCCATTTAAGCCTTTTCACAGTGAGATCTATGCGATATGGCCGAGAAATGTAATTTTGATGTTAACTCCCAAACCGCTGCGCAGAAGTCAACCAAACTTCACCCATTAGTGTATTGTATCACAATCTAGTAGTTACATGTGGAAATTTGGTTCTAGGACATTTGATTTGAGCGCAATCCTCAAACTTAGGTCAAAAAAGCTATTTAAGCCTTTTCACAGTGAGATCTATGCGATATGGCCGAGAAATGTAATTTTGATGTTAACTCCCAAACCGCTGCGCAGAAGTAAACCAAACTTCACCCATTAGTGTATTGTATCACAATCTAGTAGTTACATGTGGAAATTTGGTTCTAGGACATTTGATTTGAGCGCAATCCTCAAACTTAGGTCAAAAAAGCCATTTAAGCCTTTTCACAGTGAGATCTATGCGATATGGCCGAGAAATGTAATTTTGATGTTAACTCCCAAACCGCTGCGCAGAAGTCAACCAAACTTCACCCAATAGTGTATTGTATCACAATCTAGTAGTTACATTTGGAAATTTAGTTCTAGGACATTTGGTTTGAGCGCAATCTTCAAACTTAATTAAAAAAAGTCATTTAAGGCTTTTCACAGTGAGATCTATGCATTATGACCGAGAAATGTAATTTTGATGTTAACTCCCAAACCGCTGCGCAGAAGTCAACCAAACTTCACCCATTAGTGTATTGTATCACAATCTAGTAGTTACATGTGGAAATTTGGTTCTAGGACATTTGATTTGAGCGCAATCCTCAAACTTAGGTCAAAAAAGCCATTTAAGCCTTTTCACAGTGAGATCTATGCGATATAGCCGAGAAATGTAATTTTGATGTTAACTCCCAAACCGCTGCGCAGAAGTAAACCAAACTTCACCCATTAGTGTATTGTATCACAATCTAGTAGTTACATGTGGAAATTTGGTTCTAGGACATTTGATTTGAGCGCAATCCTCAAACTTAGGTCAAAAAAGCTATTTAAGCCTTTTCACAGTGAGATCTATGCGATATGGCCGAGAAATGTAATTTTGATGTTAACTCCCAAACCGCTGCGCAGAAGTCAACCAAACTTCACCCAATAGTGTATTGTATCACAATCTAGTAGTTACATTTGGAAATTTAGTTCTAGGACATTTGGTTTGAGCGCAATCTTCAAACTTAATTAAAAAAAGTCATTTAAGGCTTTTCACAGTGAGATCTATGCATTATGACCGAGAAATGTAATTTTGATGTTAACTCCCAAACCGCTGCGCAGAAGTCAACCAAACTTCACCCATTAGTGTATTGTATCACAATCTAGTAGTTACATGTGGAAATTTGGTTCTAGGACATTTGATTTGAGCGCAATCCTCAAACTTAGGTCAAAAAAGCCATTTAAGCCTTTTCACAGTGAGATCTATGCGATATAGCCGAGAAATGTAATTTTGATGTTAACTCCCAAACCGCTGCGCAGAAGTAAACCAAACTTCACCCATTAGTGTATTGTATCACAATCTAGTAGTTACATGTGGAAATTTGGTTCTAGGACATTTGATTTGAGCGCAATCCTCAAACTTAGGTCAAAAAAGCCATTTAAGCCTGTTCAAAGTGAGATCTATGCGATATGGCCGAGAAATGCAAATTTCATGTTAACTCCCAAACCGCTGCGCAGAAGTCAACCAAACTTCACCCAATAGTGTATTTTATCACATTCTAGTAGTTACATTTAAAAATTTCGTTCTAGGATATTTGGTTTGAGCGCAATCATTAAACTTAATTAAAAAAGTCATTTAAGCCTTTTCACAGTGAGATCTATGCGATATGGCCGAGAAATGTAATTTTGATGTTAACTCCCAAACCGCTGCGCAGAAGTCAACCAAACTTCACCCAATAGTGTATTGTATCACAATCTAGTAGTTACATTTGAAAATTTCGTTCTAGGACATTTTGTTTGAGCGCAATCTTCAAACTTAATTAAAAAAAGTCATTTAAGCCTTTTCACAGTGAGATCTATGCGATATGGCCGAGAAATGTAATTTTGATGTTCACTCCCAAACCGCTGCGCAGAAGTCAACCAAACTTCACCCAATAGTGTATTGTATCACAATCTAGTAGTTACATGTGGAAATTTGGTTCTAGGACATTTGATTTGAGCGCAATCCTCAAACTTAGGTCAAAAAAGCCATTTAAGCCTTTTCACAGTGAGATCTATGCGATATGGCCGAGAAATGTAATTTTGATGTTAACTCCCAAACCGCTGCGCAGAAGTCAACCAAACTTCACCCATTAGTGTATTGTATCACAATCTAGTAGTTACATGTGGAAATTTGGTTCTAGGACATTTGATTTGAGCGCAATCCTCAAACTTAGGTCAAAAAAGCTATTTAAGCCTTTTCACAGTGAGATCTATGCGATATGGCCGAGAAATGTAATTTTGATGTTAACTCCCAAACCGCTGCGCAGAAGTAAACCAAACTTCACCCATTAGTGTATTGTATCACAATCTAGTAGTTACATGTGGAAATTTGGTTCTAGGACATTTGATTTGAGCGCAATCCTCAAACTTAGGTCAAAAAAGCCATTTAAGCCTTTTCACAGTGAGATCTATGCGATATGGCCGAGAAATGTAATTTTGATGTTAACTCACAAACCGCTGCGCAGAAGTCAACCAAACTTCACCCAATAGTGTATTGTATCACAATCTAGTAGTTACATTTGGAAATTTAGTTCTAGGACATTTGGTTTGAGCGCAATCTTCAAACTTAATTAAAAAAAGTCATTTAAGGCTTTTCACAGTGAGATCTATGCATTATGACCGAGAAATGTAATTTTGATGTTAACTCCCAAACCGCTGCGCAGAAGTCAACCAAACTTCACCCATTAGTGTATTGTATCACAATCTAGTAGTTACATGTGGAAATTTGGTTCTAGGACATTTGATTTGAGCGCAATCCTCAAACTTAGGTCAAAAAAGCCATTTAAGCCTTTTCACAGTGAGATCTATGCGATATAGCCGAGAAATGTAATTTTGATGTTAACTCCCAAACCGCTGCGCAGAAGTAAACCAAACTTCACCCATTAGTGTATTGTATCACAATCTAGTAGTTACATGTGGAAATTTGGTTCTAGGACATTTGATTTGAGCGCAATCCTCAAACTTAGGTCAAAAAAGCCATTTAAGCCTTTTCACAGTGAGATCTATGCGATATGGCCGAGAAATGTAATTTTGATGTTAACTCCCAAACCGCTGCGCAGAAGTCAACCAAACTTCACCCAATAGTGTATTTTATCACAATCTAGTAGTTACATTTGGAAATTTAGTTCTAGGACATTTGGTTTGAGCGCAATCTTCAAACTTAATTAAAAAAAGTCATTTAAGCCTTTTCACAGTGAGATCTATGCGATATGGCCGAGAAATGTAATTTTGATGTTCACTCCCAAACCGCTGCGCAGAAGTCAACCAAACTTCACCCAATAGTGTATTTTATCACAATCTAGTAGTTACATTTGAAAATTTTGTTCTAGGACATTTTGTTTGAGCGCAATCATCAAACTTAATTAAAAAAGTCATTTAAGCCTTTTCACAGTGAGATCTATGCGATATGGCCGAGAAATGTAATTTTGATGTTAACTCCCAAACCGCTGCGCAGAAGTCAACCAAACTTCACCCAATAGTGTATTGTATCACAATCTAGTAGTTACATTTGAAAATTTTGTTCTAGGACATTTTGTTTGAGCGCAATCATCAAACTTTATTAAAAAAGTCATTTAAGCCTGTTCAAAGTGAGATTTATGCGATATGGCCGAGAAATGTAAATTTCATGTTAACTCCCAAACC
Organism: Corythoichthys intestinalis; assembly: GCF_030265065.1. Lineage (NCBI taxonomy): Eukaryota > Metazoa > Chordata > Actinopteri > Syngnathiformes > Syngnathidae > Corythoichthys > Corythoichthys intestinalis. Next base: position 77,215,482 of record NC_080395.1, on the reverse strand, counting down.
GCTGCGCAGAAGTCAACCAAACTTCACCCAATAGTGTATTGTATCACATTCTAGTAGTTACATTTAAAAATTTCGTTCTAGGACATTTGGTTTGAGCGCAATCATTAAACTTAATTAAAAAAGTCATTTAAGCCTTTTCACAGTGAGATCTATGCGATATGGCCGAGAAATGTAATTTTGATGTTAACTCCCAAACCGCTGCGCAGAAGTCAACCAAACTTCACCCAATAGTGTATTGTATCACAATCTAGTAGTTACATTTGAAAATTTCGTTCTAGGACATTTGGTTTGAGCGCAATCTTCAAACTTAATTAAAAAAAGTCATTTAAGCCTTTTCACAGTGAGATCTATGCGATATGGCCGAGAAATGTAATTTTGATGTTCACTCCCAAACCGCTGCGCAGAAGTCAACCAAACTTCACCCAATAGTGTATTGTATCACAATCTAGTAGTTACATGTGGAAATTTGGTTCTAGGACATTTGATTTGAGCGCAATCCTCAAACTTAGGTAAAAAAAGCCATTTAAGCCTTTTCACAGTGAGATCTATGCGATATGGCCGAGAAATGTAATTTTGATGTTAACTCCCAAACCGCTGCCCAGAAGTCAACCAAACTTCACCCATTAGTGTATTGTATCACAATCTAGTAGTTACATGTGGAAATTTGGTTCTAGGACATTTGATTTGAGCGCAATCCTCAAACTTAGGTCAAAAAAGCTATTTAAGCCTTTTCACAGTGAGATCTATGCGATATGGCCGAGAAATGTAATTTTGATGTTAACTCCCAAACCGCTGCGCAGAAGTAAACCAAACTTCACCCATTAGTGTATTGTATCACAATCTAGTAGTTACATGTGGAAATTTGGTTCTAGGACATTTGATTTGAGCGCAATCCTCAAACTTAGGTCAAAAAAGCCATTTAAGCCTTTTCACAGTGAGATCTATGCGATATGGCCGAGAAATGTAATTTTGATGTTAACTCCCAAACCGCTGCGCAGAAGTCAACCAAACTTCACCCATTAGTGTATTGTATCACAATCTAGTAGTTACATGTGGAAATTTGGTTCTAGGACATTTGATTTGAGCGCAATCCTCAAACTTAGGTCAAAAAAGCCATTTAAGCCTTTTCACAGTGAGATCTATGCGATATGGCCGAGAAATGTAATTTTGATGTTAACTCCCAAACCGCTGCGCAGAAGTAAACCAAACTTCACCCATTAGTGTATTGTATCACAATCTAGTAGTTACATGTGGAAATTTGGTTCTAGGACATTTGATTTGAGCGCAATCATCAAACTTAATTAAAAAAGCCATTTAAGCCTTTTCACAGTGAGATCTATGCGATATGGCCGAGAAATGTAATTTTGATGTTCACTCCCAAACCGCTGCGCAGAAGTCAACCAAACTTCACCCAATAATGTATTGTATCACAATCTAGTAGTTACATTTGAAAATTTTGTTCTAGGACATTTTGTTTAAGCGCAATCATCAAACTTTATTAAAAAAGTCATTTAAGCCTTTTGACAGTGAGATCTATGCGATATGGCCGAGAAATGTAATTTTGATGTTAACTCCCAAACCGCTGCGCAGAAGTAAACCAAACTTCACCCAATAGTGTATTGTATCACAATCTAGTAGTTACATTTAAAAATTTTGTTCTAGGACATTTTGTTTGAGCGCAATCCTCAAACTTAGGTCAAAAAAGTCATTTAAGCCTTTTCACAGTGAGATCTATGCGATATGGCCGAGAAATGTAATTTTGATGTTAACTCTCAAACCGCTGCGCAGAAGTCAACCAAACTTCACCCAATAGTGTATTGTATCACAATCTAGTAGTTACATTTGAAAATTTTGTTCTAGGACATTTTGTTTGAGCGCAATCATCAAACTTCATTAAAAAAGTCATTTAAGCCTTTTCACAGTGAGATCTATGCGATATGGCCGAGAAATGTAATTTTGATGTTAACTCCCAAACCGCTGCGCAGAAGTCAACCAAACTTCACCCATTAGTGTATTGTATCACAATCTAGTAGTTACATGTGGAAATTTGGTTCTAGGACATTTGATTTGAGCGCAATCCTCAAACTTAGGTCAAAAAAGCCATTTAAGCCTTTTCACAGTGAGATCTATGCGATATGGCCGAGAAATGTAATTTTGATGTTAACTCCCAAACCGCTGCGCAGAAGTCAACCAAACTTCACCCAATAGTGTATTTTATCACAATCTAGTAGTTACATTTGGAAATTTAGTTCTAGGACATTTGATTTGAGCGCAATCTTCAAACTTAATTTAAAAAAGTCATTTAAGCCTTTTCACAGTGAGATCTATGCGATATGGCCGAGAAATGTAATTTTGATGTTCACTCCCAAACCGCTGCGCAGAAGTCAACCAAACTTCACCCATTAGTGTATTGTATCACAATCTAGTAGTTACATGTGGAAATTTGGTTCTAGGACATTTGATTTGAGCGCAATCCTCAAACTTAGGTCAAAAAAGCCATTTAAGCCTTTTCACAGTGAGATCTATGCGATATGGCCGAGAAATGTAATTTTGATGTTAACTCCCAAACCGCTGCGCAGAAGTCAACCAAACTTCACCCATTAATGTATTGTATCACAATCTAGTAGTTACATGTGGAAATTTGGTTCTAGGACATTTGATTTGAGCGCAATCCTCAAACTTAGGTCAAAAAAGCCATTTAAGCCTTTTCACAGTGAGATCTATGCGATATGGCCGAGAAATGTAATTTTGATGTTAACTCTCAAACCGCTGCGCAGAAGTCAACCAAACTTCACCCAATAGTGTATTGTATCACAATCTAGTAGTTACATTTGAAAATTTTGTTCTAGGACATTTTGTTTGAGCGCAATCATCAAACTTCATTAAAAAAGTCATTTAAGCCTTTTCACAGTGAGATCTATGCGATATGGCCGAGAAATGTAATTTTGATGTTAACTCCCAAACCGCTGCGCAGAAGTCAACCAAACTTCACCCATTAGTGTATTGTATCACAATCTAGTAGTTACATGTGGAAATTTGGTTCTAGGACATTTGATTTGAGCGCAATCCTCAAACTTAGGTCAAAAAAGCCATTTAAGCCTTTTCACAGTGAGATCTATGCGATATGGCCGAGAAATGTAATTTTGATGTTAACTCCCAAACCGCTGCGCAGAAGTCAACCAAACTTCACCCAATAGTGTATTTTATCACAATCTAGTAGGTACATTTGGAAATTTAGTTCTAGGACATTTGATTTGAGCGCAATCTTCAAACTTAATTAAAAAAAGTCATTTAAGCCTTTTCACAGTGAGATCTATGCGATATGGCCGAGAAATGTAATTTTGATGTTCACTCCCAAACCGCTGCGCAGAAGTCAACCAAACTTCACCCATTAGTGTATTGTATCACAATCTAGTAGTTACATGTGGAAATTTGGTTCTAGGACATTTGATTTGAGCGCAATCCTCAAACTTAGGTCAAAAAAGTCATTTAAGCCTTTTCACAGTGAGATCTATGCGATATGGCCGAGAAATGTAATTTTGATGTTAACTCCCGAACCGCTGCGCAGAAGTCAACCAAACTTCACCCATTAGTGTATTGTATCACAATCTAGTAGTTACATGTGGAAATTTGGTTCTAGGACATTTGATTTGAGCGCAATCCTCAAACTTAGGTCAAAAAAGCCATTTAAGCCTTTTCACAGTGAGATCTATGCGATATGGCCGAGAAATGTAATTTTGATGTTAACTCCCAAACCGCTGCGCAGAAGTAAACCAAACTTCACCCATTAGTGTATTGTATCACAATCTAGTAGTTACATGTGGAAATTTGGTTCTAGGACATTTGATTTGAGCGCAATCATCAAACTTAATTAAAAAAGCCATTTAAGCCTTTTCACAGTGAGATCTATGCGATATGGCCGAGAAATGTAATTTTGATATTCACTCCCAAACCGCTGCGCAGAAGTCAACCAAACTTCACCCAATAATGTATTGTATCACAATCTAGTAGTTACATTTGAAAATTTTGTTCTAGGACATTTTGTTTAAGCGCAATCATCAAACTTTATTAAAAAAGTCATTTAAGCCTTTTGACAGTGAGATCTATGCGATATGGCCGAGAAATGTAATTTTGATGTTAACTCCCAAACCGCTGCGCAGAAGTAAACCAAACTTCACCCAATAGTGTATTGTATCACAATCTAGTAGTTACATTTAAAAATTTTGTTCTAGGACATTTTGTTTGAGCGCAATCATCAAACTTAATTAAAAAAGTCATTTAAGCCTTTTCACAGTGAGATCTATGCGATATGGCCGAGAAATGTAATTTTGATGTTAACTCCCAAACCGCTGCGCAGAAGTCAACCAAACTTCACCCAATAGTGTATTTTATCACAATCTAGTAGTTACATTTGGAAATTTAGTTCTAGGACATTTGATTTGAGCGCAATCTTCAAACTTAATTAAAAAAAGTCATTTAACACTAGAAAACCCAACATTTTTTTAGCCTACTGGAAAGCCCAGAAGGGGATCAGATGATCCCCACAACTCTGGATATCCACAATTAGCATCTGTATATGTGCAAATGAGTGTGTCATTGTCTCTCAAATAGGCCACTCAAGCACACAAGCAAACAACTTTACTCTAACCCACAAGGGTTGGTCAGTTTACACTGACTCTTGCCATGATAGTTTCAGTTATTATTTGAGTTTTATTTTTGAATATGGTTTTATTTTATTCATTCACTGCTCTGCCCATTTTTTCTTCTTCTCCTATAGCACACACAGGCAACTTTATGTATAAATTACTGCAATGAAATAAACAAACGCACAGACCATTGCAACGTGTATAAAGTTATAATGAATGAAATAATCAATACATTTGTGACGACAAAAAAATCTCAAATGTTTTGGTCTCACAACCCAACCCAAGTGTGATCAGCTCTGCCATGTGGCTTTCTGAATGCAAAGTCAAGGGGCGGGGGATGTGCTTATCTAGATGACCGAGCTCGTGTGAGCGAACGACAGTCGACTGGCGGGGTGGATTTGAACAGGAGCAGGAAATTATGGTGGCTGAGAGGTGTCAGGCGAAATGCAAAGTCTCAACACTTTGCAAATAAAAAAAAGCATGAACCCCAATTGCAATCGCTTTGCAAAAGCAAAAAAAGCATGAATGCTAACCGCCACAACACGATCCCCAGTTCCTAAAGCGCAATTGCAAATTGGCAAAAGCACGAACCCTAATTGCCACAACACAACAGCAAATGGTTCGTAGCACGAATGGCTCAGAAGGTGAATGCAAAGACACAGCAGCAAAAATCCCGCAACAGAACAGCAAAATCCCACAACACGACGGCAAGAGGATGACCTGGAAGTACAAAAAAATTAAGATTAAAAAAAAAAAAAAAAAGGACGACATATTGTATATTGCTGTATGTGCTATCTGACCATCTCTACGGACGTCTGTGAAGTTGGCCCCCTCCCCCCCATCAGACATATTTATATAAAAATGATGTCAATCGTTTGTACTGTAAAAGCTTTGTTAGTGCTGCTTTCGTTCAAGAGATATTTACAGTTCTTTTTGAGTAAATCTGAGGTCAGCTAGCCCCCCATTTCAATTCAGAATTGTGTCTGTCATTTGTGCTAGTTTGTGCTGCAACGGTTTTGTAGATCAGTATTATGCTTTTATTGAGATATTAATTTTAAGTGGTGACGTCACTCGTAGCTTTTCCTTAGCTTAGCTCCCGTGGCTAATAGAGCATACCAACTCTCTCAATAACAGAGGTGTGTCCTAACAACTAACACGAACGTAGCACAAACGAATGGCAGCACTTCAGGACCATTTTGCAGTAAATGAGGGGCTTAGAGTGACGTCATCACTCAAAATTAATATCTAAAGCCCCCCAATTTACTGCGAAACGGACCCGAATTTGTTTGTGTTATGATCGTGCTTGTTAGGTAGGTAGCTAGGACACCCCTCTGTTATTGGGAGTTGGTATGTTGCATTAGCCGCGGGAGCTAAGCTAAGGAAAAGCTACGAGTGACGTAACCACTCGAAATTAATATCTGAATAAAAGCATAATACTGATCTACAAAACCATTGCAGCACAAACGATTGACACAATTGTTAATTGAAATGGGGGGCTAGCTGACCTCAGATTTACCTATATAAGAATTGTAAGTATCTCTACAACGAAAGCAGCTCAAACAAAACTTTTACAGCACAAACGATTGACATCATTTCTATATAAATTTGCGTCTGATGGGGGGGGGGGGGACTTCACAGAGGTCCGTACAGATAGTCACAAAGCACATATAGCAATATAAAAAGTGTCATCCTTTTTTTTTTTTTTTTTTTTTAACTTCCGGTCATCCTTTTGCCGAGTCCTTGCTGAGTGAGGCTGCTTTCTCTTTCGCTACTACTACTAGTCAGGCTACTTTCAGACACTTATTTCTTACTTGCCTACTGTAGGTTGATACATTTGTAGGTAGATTTTTTTATTTCTTGGTCAAGCCAAAAAAAGTTCTTTCAATCAAAATATATATTTTCAATCGAGAAAAAAAAGTCACTTGAATGAAAGCAAAATGTGTTTGAACAAGTCAGGCTGCTGTTTCTTTACTTGCAACCAGCCATTAGCTGTGGAAGGGGGTTGGGCGTCAGGCTACTCTCAGACACTTTTTACTTGACAATAAACTGCTAAACTTCTGAGGATATTTTGACAGTATTTTAATACTTCTAATTTATTCGGATGTATTTGTTTGAATACCCTCTACATGTTAAAATTTTTTTTTGAAAGGATCAGTTAACAATTTACTGTGGATATACATTGATATACATAGATATTCAGAAATACTACAACAAAGCACACCAAGCAACAGTGGTAACAAGAAAAACACCTCACATGAAATGGCTGGAAAAAAATATGCAAAACTAGTAAATACCACTCTTGGTTCAGAAACAAGCTATCATTCAGGCAACTTTTGCATTCAAACACATTTTGCTTTCATTCAAGTGACTTTTATTTTCTATTGAAAATATATACTTTGATTGAAGGCACTGTTTTTGGGGATTGACTAAGACATACACAAATCTACCTACAAATTTATCAAACCTACAGTAGGCAAGTAAGAAATAAGTGTCTGAAAGTAGCCTGACTAATAGTAGTAGCGAAAGAGAAAGCAGCCTCACTCAGCAAGGTTTTGCCCAACCCCCCCTCAGGTAAAGTAGCCTGACTGAGCCTGTTTCGCCCATCCCCCTCCTCAGCTAAAGTAGCCTGACTGAGCCTGTTTCGCCCCAACCCCCTCTTCAGCTAAAGTAGCTTGACTATCAGACACGTATTTCTTAATTGACACTAACTGCTAAACTGCCCAAAATGGGACACCCTTGGTAGTTTTAGGAAGCACCAAAACCCCTGGTGGTTCTAGTGTAAAGCAACATAGGATAACAATGACAAAACAACCCAAATTTAATTTCTGAAAGATTTATTTGTTCCCATGACACACAGTCCACCAGCAAAAACGAGGCGCTGCCAAATAAAGAAGTGTACGGGGGGGGGAATGTCTCATGTCTGTCAGAAATGTGGCCGATTGACTTGTGGCTCATGCTGTACGCCTTACCCAGTGATGTGTCAGGATTGTTTGTATACAGTACACTGTACAGTTTTTTGTTTTGCTCTAAATAAATCTTTCAGAGATTGAAATTCGGTTATTTTGTCTTTGTTATCCTACATTGGTTTAGGCTTAGAGTCTACATTATAAGCCTGCTGGAAATGGATTCAAGATGAAAAAAAAAAAAAAAGGATTGCTAAAATATAGTTCAATATACTATGAAAGTCAACCTGTTCAGCTACACATCCACATTAGGTCTGTGGCATATTTACTGTAGCTAAATGCTTCATTCCCACATACATACACATTTGCTTTTTTTCCCCCTTTCTTTCTCTATGTAGAGATAGAAAAACACTCCGGTTTCCTCCCACATTCCTAAGACGTGCATGCTAGGCTGATTGATCATTCCAAATTGTCCGTAGGCGTGAGTACCAACGACCACCATCAACGACCACAATAGATGTGCAAATTAGGATCAGATGATCCCTCTCTGGGCACAAAAGGTATATTCATCAACTGATCCCTCCTTGGGTTTTCTAGTGTTAAGCCTTTTCACAGTGAGATCTATGCGATATGGCCGAGAAATGTAATTTTGATGTTCACTCCCAAACCGCTGCGCAGAAGTCAACCAAACTTCACCCATTAGTGTATTGTATCACAATCTAGTAGTTACATGTGGAAATTTGGTTCTAGGACATTTGATTTGAGCGCAATCCTCAAACTTAGGTCAAAAAAGCCATTTAAGCCTTTTCACAGTGAGATCTATGCGATATGGCCGAGAAATGTAATTTTGATGTTAACTCCCAAACCGCTGCGCAGAAGTAAACCAAACTTCACCCAATAGTGTATTTTATCATAATCTAGTAGTTACATTTGGAAATTTAGTTCTAGGACATTTGGTTTGAGCGCAATCTTCAAACTTAATTAAAAAAAGTCATTTAAGCCTTTTCACAGTGAGATCTATGCGATATGGCCGAAAAATGTAATTTTGATGTTCACTCCCAAACCGCTGCGCAGAAGTCAACCAAACTTCACCCATTAGTGTATTGTATCACAATCTAGTAGTTACATGTGGAAATTTGGTTCTAGGACATTTGATTTGAGCGCAATCCTCAAACTTAGGTCAAAAAAGCCATTTAAGCCTTTTCACAGGGAGATCTATGCGATATGGCCGAGAAATGTAATTTTGATGTTAACTCCCAAACCGCTGCGCAGAAGTAAACCAAACTTCACCCAATGGTGTATTTTATCATAATCTAGTAGTTACATTTGGAAATTTAGTTCTAGGACATTTGGTTTGAGCGCAATCGTCAAACTTAATTAAAAAAAGTCATTTAAGCCTTTTCACAGTGAGATCTATGCGATATGGCCGAGAAATGTAATTTTGATGTTAACTCCCAAACCGCTGCGCAGAAGTCAACCAAACTTCACCCATTAGTGTATTGTATCACAATCTAGTAGTTACATGTGGAAATTTGGTTCTAGGACATTTGATTTGAGCGCAATCCTCAAACTTAGGTCAAAAAAGCCATTTAAGCCTTTTCACAGTGAGATCTATGCGATATGGCCGAGAAATGTAATTTTGATGTTAACTCCCAAACCGCTGCGCAGAAGTAAACCAAACTTCACCCATTAGTGTATTGTATCACAATCTAGTAGTTACATGTGGAAATTTGGTTCTAGGACATTTGATTTGAGCGCAATCCTCAAACTTAGGTCAAAAAAGCCATTTAAGCCTTTTCACAGTGACATCTATGCGATATGGCCGAGAAATGTAATTTTGATGTTAACTCACAAACCGCTGCGCAGAAGTAAACCAAACCTCACCCAATAGTGTATTTTATCATAATCTAGTAGTTACATTTGGAAATTTAGTTCTAGGACATTTGGTTTGAGCGCAATCTTCAAACTTAATTAAAAAAAGTCATTTAAGGCTTTTCACAGTGAGATCTATGCGATATGACCGAGAAATGTAATTTTGATGTTAACTCCCAAACCGCTGCGCAGAAGTCAACCAAACTTCACCCAATAGTGTATTGTATCACAATCTAGTAGTTACATGTGGAAATTTGGTTCTAGGACATTTGATTTGAGCGCAATTCTCAAACTTAGGTCAAAAAAGCCATTTAAGCCTTTTCACAGTGAGATCTATGCGATATGGCCGAGAAATGTAATTTTGATGTTAACTCCCAAACCGCTGCGCAGAAGTAAACCAAACTTCACCCATTAGTGTATTTTATCACAATCTAGTAGTTACATGTGGAAATTTGGTTCTAGGACATTTGATTTGAGCGCAATCATCAAACTTAATTAAAAAAGCCATTTAAGCCTTTTCACAGTGAGATCTATGCGATATGGCCGAGAAATGTAATTTTGATATTCACTCCCAAACCGCTGCGCAGAAGTCAACCAAACTTCACCCAATAATGTATTGTATCACAATCTAGTAGTTACATTTTAAAATTTTGTTCTAGGACATTTTGTTTAAGCGCAATCATCAAACTTTATTAAAAAAGTCATTTAAGCCTTTTGACAGTGAGATCTATGCGATATGGCCGAGAAATGTAATTTTGATGTTAACTCCCAAACCGCTGCGCAGAAGTAAACCAAACTTCACCCAATAGTGTATTGTATCACAATCTAGTAGTTACATTTAAAAATTTTGTTCTAGGACATTTTGTTTGAGCGCAATCATCAAACTTAATTAAAAAAGTCATTTAAGCCTTTTCACAGTGAGATCTATGCGATATGGCCGAGAAATGTAATTTTGATGTTAACTCCCAAACCACTGCGCAGAAGTCAACCAAACTTCACCCAATAGTGTATTTTATCACAATCTAGTAGTTACATTTGGAAATTTAGTTCTAGGACATTTGATTTGAGCGCAATCTTCAAACTTAATTAAAAAAAGTCATTTAACACTAGAAAACCCAACATTTTTTTAGCCTACTGGAAAGCCCAGAAGGGGATCAGATGATCCCCACAACTCTGGATATCCACAATTAGCATCTGTATATGTGCAAATGAGTGTGTCATTGTCTCTCAAATAGGCCACTCAAGCACACAAGCAAACAACTTTACTCTAACCCACAAGGGTTGGTCAGTTTACACTGACTCTTGCCATGATAGTTTCAGTTATTATTTGAGTTTTATTTTTGAATATGGTTTTATTTTATTCATTCACTGCTCTGCCCATTTTTTCTTCTTCTCCTATAGCACACACAGGCAACTTTATGTATAAATTACTGCAATGAAATAAACAAACGCACAGACCATTGCAACGTGTATAAAGTTATAATGAATGAAATAATCAATACATTTGTGACGACAAAAAAATCTCAAATGTTTTGGTCTCACAACCCAACCCAAGTGTGATCAGCTCTGCCATGTGGCTTTCTGAATGCAAAGTCAAGGGGCGGGGGATGTGCTTATCTAGATGACCGAGCTCGTGTGAGCGAACGACAGTCGACTGGCGGGGTGGATTTGAACAGGAGCAGGAAATTATGGTGGCTGAGAGGTGTCAGGCGAAATGCAAAGTCTCAACACTTTGCAAATAAAAAAAAGCATGAACCCCAATTGCAATCGCTTTGCAAAAGCAAAAAAAGCATGAATGCTAACCGCCACAACACGATCCCCAGTTCCTAAAGCGCAATTGCAAATTGGCAAAAGCACGAACCCTAATTGCCACAACACAACAGCAAATGGTTCGTAGCACGAATGGCTCAGAAGGTGAATGCAAAGACACAGCAGCAAAAATCCCGCAACAGAACAGCAAAATCCCACAACACGACGGCAAGAGGATGACCTGGAAGTACAAAAAAATTAAGATTAAAAAAAAAAAAAAAAAGGACGACATATTGTATATTGCTGTATGTGCTATCTGACCATCTCTACGGACCTCTGTGAAGTTGGCCCCCTCCCCCCCATCAGACATATTTATATAAAAATGATGTCAATCGTTTGTACTGTAAAAGCTTTGTTAGTGCTGCTTTCGTTCAAGAGATATTTACAGTTCTTTTTGAGTAAATCTGAGGTCAGCTAGCCCCCCATTTCAATTCAGAATTGTGTCTGTCATTTGTGCTAGTTTGTGCTGCAACGGTTTTGTAGATCAGTATTATGCTTTTATTGAGATATTAATTTTAAGTGATGACGTCACTCGTAGCTTTTCCTTAGCTTAGCTCCCGTGGCTAATAGAGCATACCAACTCTCTCAATAACAGAGGTGTGTCCTAACAACTAACACGAACGTAGCACAAACGAATGGCAGCACTTCAGGACCATTTTGCAGTAAATGAGGGGCTTAGAGTGACGTCATCACTCAAAATTAATATCTAAAGCCCCCCAATTTACTGCGAAACGGACCCGAATTTGTTTGTGTTATGATCGTGCTTGTTAGGTAGGTAGCTAGGACACCCCTCTGTTATTGGGAGTTGGTATGTTGCATTAGCCGCGGGAGCTAAGCTAAGGAAAAGCTACGAGTGACGTAACCACTCGAAATTAATATCTGAATAAAAGCATAATACTGATCTACAAAACCATTGCAGCACAAACGATTGACACAATTGTTAATTGAAATGGGGGGCTAGCTGACCTCAGATTTACCTATATAAGAATTGTAAGTATCTCTACAACGAAAGCAGCTCAAACAAAACTTTTACAGCACAAACGATTGACATCATTTCTATATAAATTTGCGTCTGATGGGGGGGGGGGGGACTTCACAGAGGTCCGTACAGATAGTCACAAAGCACATATAGCAATATAAAAAGTGTCATCCTTTTTTTTTTTTTTTTTTTTTAACTTCCGGTCATCCTTTTGCCGAGTCCTTGCTGAGTGAGGCTGCTTTCTCTTTCGCTACTACTACTAGTCAGGCTACTTTCAGACACTTATTTCTTACTTGCCTACTGTAGGTTGATACATTTGTAGGTAGATTTTTTTATTTCTTGGTCAAGCCAAAAAAAGTTCTTTCAATCAAAATATATATTTTCAATCGAGAAAAAAAAGTCACTTGAATGAAAGCAAAATGTGTTTGAACAAGTCAGGCTGCTGTTTCTTTACTTGCAACCAGCCATTAGCTGTGGAAGGGGGTTGGGCGTCAGGCTACTCTCAGACACTTTTTACTTGACAATAAACTGCTAAACTTCTGAGGATATTTTGACAGTATTTTAATACTTCTAATTTATTCGGATGTATTTGTTTGAATACCCTCTACATGTTAAAATTTTTTTTTGAAAGGATCAGTTAACAATTTACTGTGGATATACATTGATATACATAGATATTCAGAAATACTACAACAAAGCACACCAAGCAACAGTGGTAACAAGAAAAACACCTCACATGAAATGGCTGGAAAAAAATATGCAAAACTAGTAAATACCACTCTTGGTTCAGAAACAAGCTATCATTCAGGCAACTTTTGCATTCAAACACATTTTGCTTTCATTCAAGTGACTTTTATTTTCTATTGAAAATATATACTTTGATTGAAGGCACTGTTTTTGGGGATTGACTAAGACATACACAAATCTACCTACAAATTTATCAAACCTACAGTAGGCAAGTAAGAAATAAGTGTCTGAAAGTAGCCTGACTAATAGTAGTAGCGAAAGAGAAAGCAGCCTCACTCAGCAAGGTTTTGCCCAACCCCCCCCAGGTAAAGTAGCCTGACTGAGCCTGTTTCGCCCATCCCCCTCCTCAGCTAAAGTAGCCTGACTGAGCCTGTTTCGCCCCAACCCCCTCTTCAGCTAAAGTAGCTTGACTATCAGACACGTATTTCTTAATTGACACTAACTGCTAAACTGCCCAAAATGGGACACCCTTGGTAGTTTTAGGAAGCACCAAAACCCCTGGTGGTTCTAGTGTAAAGCAACATAGGATAACAATGACAAAACAACCCAAATTTAATTTCTGAAAGATTTATTTGTTCCCATGACACACAGTCCACCAGCAAAAACGAGGCGCTGCCAAATAAAGAAGTGTACGGGGGGGGGAATGTCTCATGTCTGTCAGAAATGTGGCCGATTGACTTGTGGCTCATGCTGTACGCCTTACCCAGTGATGTGTCAGGATTGTTTGTATACAGTACACTGTACAGTTTTTTGTTTTGCTCTAAATAAATCTTTCAGAGATTGAAATTCGGTTATTTTGTCTTTGTTATCCTACATTGGTTTAGGCTTAGAGTCTACATTATAAGCCTGCTGGAAATGGATTCAAGATGAAAAAAAAAAAAAAAGGATTGCTAAAATATAGTTCAATATACTATGAAAGTCAACCTGTTCAGCTACACATCCACATTAGGTCTGTGGCATATTTACTGTAGCTAAATGCTTCATTCCCACATACATACACATTTGCTTTTTTTCCCCCTTTCTTTCTCTATGTAGAGATAGAAAAACACTCCGGTTTCCTGCCACATTCCTAAGACGTGCATGCTAGGCTGATTGATCATTCCAAATTGTCCGTAGGCGTGAGTACCAACGACCACCATCAACGACCACAATAGATGTGAAAATTAGGATCAGATGATCCCTCTCTGGGCACAAAAGGTATATTCATCAACTGATCCCTCCTTGGGTTTTCTAGTGTTAAGCCTTTTCACAGTGAGATCTATGCGATATGGCCGAGAAATGTAATTTTGATGTTCACTCCCAAACCGCTGCGCAGAAGTCAACCAAACTTCACCCATTAGTGTATTGTATCACAATCTAGTAGTTACATGTGGAAATTTGGTTCTAGGACATTTGATTTGAGCGCAATCCTCAAACTTAGGTCAAAAAAGCCATTTAAGCCTTTTCACAGTGAGATCTATGCGATATGGCCGAGAAATGTAATTTTGATGTTAACTCCCAAACCGCTGCGCAGAAGTAAACCAAACTTCACCCAATAGTGTATTTTATCATAATCTAGTAGTTACATTTGGAAATTTAGTTCTAGGACATTTGGTTTGAGCGCAATCTTCAAACTTAATTAAAAAAAGTCATTTAAGCCTTTTCACAGTGAGATCTATGCGATATGGCCGAGAAATGTAATTTTGATGTTCACTCCCAAACCGCTGCGCAGAAGTCAACCAAACTTCACCCATTAGTGTATTGTATCACAATCTAGTAGTTACATGTGGAAATTTGGTTCTAGGACATTTGATTTGAGCGCAATCCTCAAACTTAGGTCAAAAAAGCCATTTAAGCCTTTTCACAGGGAGATCTATGCGATATGGCCGAGAAATGTAATTTTGATGTTAACTCCCAAACCGCTGCGCAGAAGTAAACCAAACTTCACCCAATGGTGTATTTTATCATAATCTAGTAGTTACATTTGGAAATTTAGTTCTAGGACATTTGGTTTGAGCGCAATCTTCAAACTTAATTAAAAAAAGTCATTTAAGCCTTTTCACAGTGAGATCTATGCGATATGGCCGAGAAATGTAATTTTGATGTTAACTCCCAAACCGCTGCGCAGAAGTCAACCAAACTTCACCCATTAGTGTATTGTATCACAATCTAGTAGTTACATGTGGAAATTTGGTTCTAGGACATTTGATTTGAGCGCAATCCTCAAACTTAGGTCAAAAAAGCCATTTAAGCCTTTTCACAGTGAGATCTATGCGATATGGCCGAGAAATGTAATTTTGATGTTAACTCCCAAACCGCTGCGCAGAAGTAAACCAAACTTCACCCATTAGTGTATTGTATCACAATCTAGTAGTTACATGTGGAAATTTGGTTCTAGGACATTTGATTTGAGCGCAATCCTCAAACTTAGGTCAAAAAAGCCATTTAAGCCTTTTCACAGTGAGATCTATGCGATATGGCCGAGAAATGTAATTTTGATGTTAACTCACAAACCGCTGCGCAGAAGTAAACCAAACCTCACCCAATAGTGTATTTTATCATAATCTAGTAGTTACATTTGGAAATTTAGTTCTAGGACATTTGGTTTGAGCGCAATCTTCAAACTTAATTAAAAAAAGTCATTTAAGGCTTTTCACAGTGAGATCTATGCGATATGACCGAGAAATGTAATTTTGATGTTAACTCCCAAACCGCTGCGCAGAAGTCAACCAAACTTCACCCAATAGTGTATTGTATCACAATCTAGTAGTTACATGTGGAAATTTGGTTCTAGGACATTTGATTTGAGCGCAATTCTCAAACTTAGGTCAAAAAAGCCATTTAAGCCTTTTCACAGTGAGATCTATGCGATATGGCCGAGAAATGTAATTTTGATGTTAACTCCCAAACCGCTGCGCAGAAGTCAACCAAACTTCACCCAATAGTGTATTTTATCACAATCTAGTAGTTACATTTCGAAATTTAGTTCTAGGACATTTGGTTTGAGCGCAATCATCAAACTTAGGTCAAAAAAGCCATTTAAGCCTTTTCACAGTGAGATCTATGCGATATGGCTGAGAAATGTAATTTTGATGTTAACTCCCAAACCGCTGCGCAGAAGTCAACCAAACTTCACCCAATAGTGTATTTTATCACAATCTAGTAGTTACATTTGAAAATTTAGTTCTAGGACATTTGATTTGAGCGCAATCTTCAAACTTAATTTAAAAAAGTCATTTAAGCCTTTTCACAGTGAGATCTATGCGACATGGCCGAGAAATGTAATTTTGATGTTCACTCCCAAACCGCTGCGCAGAAGTCAACCAAACTTCACCCATTAGTGTATTGTATCACAATCTAGTAGTTACATGTGGAAATTTGGTTCTAGGACATTTGATTTGAGCGCAATCCTCAAACTTAGGTCAAAAAAGCCATTTAAGCCTTTTCACAGGGAGATCTATGCGATATGGCCGAGAAATGTAATTTTGATGTTAACTCCCAAACCGCTGCGCAGAAGTAAACCAAACTTCACCCAATAGTGTATTTTATCATAATCTAGTAGTTACATTTGGAAATTTAGTTCTAGGACATTTGGTTTGAGCGCAATCTTCAAACTTAATTAAAAAAAGTCATTTAAGCCTTTTCACAGTGAGATCTATGCGATATGGCCGAGAAATGTAATTTTGATGTTAACTCCCAAACCGCTGCGCAGAAGTCAACCAAACTTCACCCAATAGTGTATTTTATCACAATCTAGTAGTTACATTTGAAAATTTAGTTCTAGGACATTTGATTTGAGCGCAATCTTCAAACTTAATTTAAAAAAGTCATTTAAGCCTTTTCACAGTGAGATCTATGCGACATGGCCGAGAAATGTAATTTTGATGTTCACTCCCAAACCGCTGCGCAAAAGTCAACCAAACTTCACCCATTAGTGTATTGTATCACAATCTAGTAGTTACATGTGGAAATTTGGTTCTAGGACATTTGATTTGAGCGCAATCCTCAAACTTAGGTCAAAAAAGCCATTTAAGCCTTTTCACAGGGAGATCTATGCGATATGGCCGAGAAATGTAATTTTGATGTTAACTCCCAAACCGCTGCGCAGAAGTAAACCAAACTTCACCCAATAGTGTATTTTATCATAATCTAGTAGTTACATTTGGAAATTTAGTTCTAGGACATTTGGTTTGAGCGCAATCTTCAAACTTAATTAAAAAAAGTCATTTAAGCCTTTTCACAGTGAGATCTATGCGATATGGCCGAGAAATGTAATTTTGATGTTAACTCCCAAACCGCTGCGCAGAAGTCAACCAAACTTCACCCATTAGTGTATTGTATCACAATCTAGTAGTTACATGTGGAAATTTGGTTCTAGGACATTTGATTTGAGCGCAATCCTCAAACTTAGGTCAAAAAAGCCATTTAAGCCTTTTCACAGTGAGATCTATGCGATATGGCCGAGAAATGTAATTTTGATGTTAACTCCCAAACCGCTGCGCAGAAGTAAACCAAACTTCACCCATTAGTGTATTGTATCACAATCTAGTAGTTACATGTGGAAATTTGGTTCTAGGACATTTGATTTGAGCGCAATCCTCAAACTTAGGTCAAAAAAGCCATTTAAGCCTTTTCACAGTGAGATCTATGCGATATGGCCGAGAAATGTAATTTTGATGTTAACTCACAAACCGCTGCGCAGAAGTAAACCAAACCTCACCCAATAGTGTATTTTATCATAATCTAGTAGTTACATTTGGAAATTTAGTTCTAGGACATTTGGTTTGAGCGCAATCTTCAAACTTAATTAAAAAAAGTCATTTAAGGCTTTTCACAGTGAGATCTATGCGATATGACCGAGAAATGTAATTTTGATGTTAACTCCCAAACCGCTGCGCAGAAGTCAACCAAACTTCACCCAATAGTGTATTGTATCACAATCTAGTAGTTACATGTGGAAATTTGGTTCTAGGACATTTGATTTGAGCGCAATTCTCAAACTTAGGTCAAAAAAGCCATTTAAGCCTTTTCACAGTGAGATCTATGCGATATGGCCGAGAAATGTAATTTTGATGTTAACTCCCAAACCGCTGCGCAGAAGTCAACCAAACTTCACCCAATAGTGTATTTTATCACAATCTAGTAGTTACATTTCGAAATTTAGTTCTAGGACATTTGGTTTGAGCGCAATCATCAAACTTAGGTCAAAAAAGCCATTTAAGCCTTTTCACAGTGAGATCTATGCGATATGGCTGAGAAATGTAATTTTGATGTTAACTCCCAAACCGCTGCGCAGAAGTCAACCAAACTTCACCCAATAGTGTATTTTATCACAATCTAGTAGTTACATTTGGAAATTTAGTTCTAGGACATTTGATTTGAGCGCAATCTTCAAACTTAATTTAAAAAAGTCATTTAAGCCTTTTCACAGTGAGATCTATGCGACATGGCCGAGAAATGTAATTTTGATGTTCACTCCCAAACCGCTGCGCAGAAGTCAACCAAACTTCACCCATTAGTGTATTGTATCACAATCTAGTAGTTACATGTGGAAATTTGGTTCTAGGACATTTGATTTGAGCGCAATCCTCAAACTTAGGTCAAAAAAGCCATTTAAGCCTTTTCACAGGGAGATCTATGCGATATGGCCGAGAAATGTAATTTTGATGTTAACTCCCAAACCGCTGCGCAGAAGTAAACCAAACTTCACCCAATAGTGTATTTTATCATAATCTAGTAGTTACATTTGGAAATTTAGTTCTAGGACATTTGGTTTGAGCGCAATCTTCAAACTTAATTAAAAAAAGTCATTTAAGCCTTTTCACAGTGAGATCTATGCGATATGGCCGAGAAATGTAATTTTGATGTTAACTCCCAAACCGCTGCGCAGAAGTCAACCAAACTTCACCCATTAGTGTATTGTATCACAATCTAGTAGTTACATGTGGAAATTTGGTTCTAGGACATTTGATTTGAGCGCAATCCTCAAACGTAGGTCAAAAAAGCCATTTAAGCCTTTTCACAGTGAGATCTATGCGATAAGGCCGAGAAATGTAATTTTGATGTTAACTCCCAAACCGCTGCGCAGAAGTAAACCAAACTTCACCCATTAGTGTATTGTATCACAATCTAGTAGTTACATGTGGAAATTTGGTTCTAGGACATTTGATTTGAGCGCAATCCTCAAACTTAGGTCAAAAAAGCCATTTAAGCCTTTTCACAGTGAGATCTATGCGATATGGCCGAGAAATGTAATTTTGATGTTAACTCCCAAACCGCTGCGCAGAAGTCAACCAAACTTCACCCAATAGTGTATTGTATCACAATCTAGTAGTTACATTTGGAATTTTAGTTCTAGGACATTTGGTTTGAGCGCAATCTTCAAACTTAATTAAAAAAAGTCATTTAAGGCTTTTCACAGTGAGATCTATGCGATATGGCCGAGAAATGTAATTTTGATATTCACTCCCAAACCGCTGCGCAGAAGTCAACCAAACTTCACCCAATAATGTATTGTATCACAATCTAGTAGTTACATTTGAAAATTTTGTTCTAGGACATTTTGTTTAAGCGCAATCATCAAACTTTATTAAAAAAGTCATTTAAGCCTTTTGACAGTGAGATCTATGCGATATGGCCGAGAAATGTAATTTTGATGTTAACTCCCAAACCGCTGCGCAGAAGTAAACCAAACTTCACCCAATAGTGTATTGTATCACAATCTAGTAGTTACATTTAAAAATTTTGTTCTAGGACATTTTGTTTGAGCGCAATCATCAAACTTAATTAAAAAAGTCATTTAAACCTTTTCACAGTGAGATCTATGCGATATGGCCGAGAAATGTAATTTTGATGTTAACTCCCAAACCGCTGCGCAGAAGTCAACCAAACTTCACCCAATAGTGTATTTTATCACAATCTAGTAGTTACATTTGGAAATTTAGTTCTAGGACATTTGATTGGGAGTTGTTTCCTGTGACGTCACATCCGGTGAGTGTATCGTTTGTTTGTTAGCGCTGCTACTAGTCGCTAATCTCCTAGTGCTCCTCAATTTGTTTTATCCAACGGACACATCGGAGAATCGATCCTAGGCTAGTTCGGCTCTCCTAGTGCTCCTTATTTTGTTTTATCCCACGATCGGACAGATCGTGGATTAAAACTACTCTCCTCTCCTCTTTAGCTCTATCTTGCTAGCCTAGCTTATCCGAGCTATGGCTAGCCCTCTGCCTTCGTCCTCCCGTCTTTTCTGCTCAGTGTGCTGTATGTATAGCGAGCACCCTGGCTCCTTCGTCGAGGACAGTAGTAGCTGTAGGAAGTGTAGCTTAGTCTCAGGGTTGGAGACCAGGGTTTCTGAGCTAGAAGCACGGCTCTGCACTCTAGAGACGAAAGCTAGTCCTAGCTATAGCCAGGTAGTGGCAGGTCGTGCTTGCAGTAGTAGGATTGCTAGCGCAGTTAGCCCCCCAGCGAGCCCCGTGCAGCCGGGGGAAATTAAGGAGGGATTTGTGACTGTACGGGGGAAGCGCAGTGGTAAACGCACAACCTTAGTGCACCAGCAGCTTCACGTCAGCAATAGGTTTGCCCCCCTCAGCGACACACCGGCTGAACCAGACACTCTCGTAATTGGAAGCTCCATAGTTAGAGACGTGAAGCACCCGGCGGTGTCTGTCAGGTGTTACCCAGGGGCCAGAGTCGGTGACATCGAAGGAAACCTCAGACTCTTAAAGCAGAGTAGGAAGAGGTTCCGCCGTATCGTGATTCACGCAGGCGGTAACGACGCCCGGCGGAGACAGTCTGAGGTGCTTAAATTAAACGTAGCCTCGGTGTGTGAACTTGCTAAGTCGATGGCGGACACCGTAGTTTTCTCTGGTCCTCTGCCTAATTTGGTCAATGATGAGATGTACTCTAGATTCTCATCATTTAACCGCTGGTTGTCTAGATGGTGCCCAGAAAACGATATAGTCTTTGTTGATAACTGGCACGCGTTTTGGGGCAAGCCCGGGCTCATGCGCCGAGACGGCATTCATCCGACTTGGGACGGTGCTGCTCTCTTAACTCGAAATTTGGCCGCCAAACTAAGTCTCCCAAAGTGACACTTGAGAGTGGGGGCCCGGGCGCAGTGTTGTAGTGTAAAACATAACACTGTTAGTAGTGACCACTCGCCTCTTTCCGAGCTGTCACAAATCCAAAATTCAGGACAGAAGATAGAGACTGTGTCCGTGCCTCGTATAGTGAACAGGGGAAAACCGAGTACTATAGGAACGAGACCAAAGAATTTAATACATATAGCCCCTGATAGCAGTGAAAATAAATTAGCTCTTAATAAATATATAAGATGCGGATTATTAAACATCAGGTCAATCTCGCCCAAATCTCTGTTAGTTAATGACTTAATTGGGGATTACAATATTCATATTTTGGCCCTGACTGAAACTTGGCTTCAGCAGGATGACTTTGTTAGACTTAATGAATCCACACCCCCAAGTCACGTGAATTTTCACACAGCTAGAAGCACGGGCCGTGGAGGGGGGGTGGCAGTAATATCACACTCTTGTTTAGGTATGAGCCCAAAAAGTAAAGCTAATTACATTTATAACTCCTTTGAAAGTCTAGCACTATCAATTATAGACGCTAACTGGAAGAACCAAAAACCAGTTCTGTTCATAGTGGTTTACCGTCCCCCTGGTCCCTACTCACAGTTTTTGTTAGATTTCTCTGACTTTTTATCTAGTATTTTGCTAAGCTGGGATAGAATTATAATTGTAGGGGATTTTAATATACATGTTGACGATGAAGGTGACTCCCTTGGTAAGGCCTTTAATGACCTACTAGATGGGACTGGCTTCATTCAAAATGTAAATAAACCAACTCATAGTCACAAGAACACCCTGGACTTGATTTTAACCTACGGTACTGAGATTAGTGATCTTAGTGTCCATCCCCACAACCCTGTACTGTCTGATCATTTTCTAATTACCTTTCGGTTTGTGCTTCAAGATAATCCACCACCAGTGATTAGAACTCAGATGAAAAGGACATTAGGTGATCACTCTGTTTCAGAGTATAAACAGATAATTCAGCCTATATTTGCCTCCATGTCATCTAATTATGAAGGAGTGATGTCCGGCCTTGCTGTTAATGACGAGTTTGTTGATCGTGTTCTGTTTACGTTTCGTACCACCCTAGATGTCGTCGCTCCCTCCAAATTAAAGTTTGTCAAGCCGAGACGAGCATCTCCCTGGTATAATGCTGAAACACGCTCTCTTAAACAATCGACACGTAAATTAGAAAGACTTTGGCGCCGTTCCAACACAGAGCACACCCTCTCTGCTTGGAAACACAGCTTAGTGACATATAAGCAGGCCTTGCGCACGGCTAAAACCAGATATTACTCATCCTTAATAGAGGAAAACAAAAATAATCCTAGGTTTCTGTTCAGCACTGTAGCAAGGCTGACAAACAGTCACACCTCAATAGAACCTTATATCCCAACCACCCTTAGCTGTGATGACTTCCTAAAATTTTTTAACAATAAAATCGCAACTATTAGAAATAAAATAAATGAATCACTTCCAATTATTAGGTCTGATAAAGTGCAGACAAAGAATTCGGAATCTCCTATAAACCCCTCTAAAATATTAAATAACTTTACCACTGTAGACCAAATTGATGTAACTTCAATTATAATGTCCTCCAAACCATCAACGTGCCTCTTTGACCCAATCCCAACCAAACTTTTTAAAGAGACCCTGCCTCTAACTATTGACACTATCTTAAATATAATAAATACCTCATTAGTTACTGGCTACGTGCCGCAGTCCTTTAAATATGCAGTTATTAAACCGCTCTTGAAAAAACCTACTCTTGATCCTGATATTCTGGCCAATTATAGACCTATTTCTAACTTACCATTTCTCTCCAAAGTCCTTGAAAGAGTGGTAATTAAACAGCTCTGTCAGCACCTACAGGACAATAGTTTATTTGAACAGTTCCAGTCTGGCTTTCGAGCTCATCATAGCACTGAAACCGCATTAGTTAAAGTAACTAATGACTTGTTACTTGCCGCTGACGTTGGATTAGTCTCGATCCTGGTTCTGCTGGACCTGAGCGCAGCCTTTGACACAATCGACCATAATATCTTATTGCAGAGATTAGAATGTGACATAGGCATTAGAGGAGCAGCCCTCTGCTGGTTTAAATCATATTTATCTAATAGGTACCAGTTTGTCAATGTAAACCAGCAATCATCATCGTACTCTAGAGTTAGTTATGGTGTGCCGCAAGGATCTGTCCTCGGGCCCATCTTGTTTACGCTGTATATGCTTCCTCTAGGTAACATCATCAGAAAACATAGCATTAACTTTCATTGTTACGCTGACGACACACAACTGTATTTATCAATTAAACCTGAGCAGGTCAGGCAAGTAGAAAAACTAAGCGCCTGCGTCCGAGATATAAATACCTGGATGAGCACTAACTATCTTCTACTTAACCCTGAAAAGACAGAAGTCCTTAAAATAGGCTCGAAAAGTGTTAGAGACTCTTTATCTGCCCAGATAGTCACTCTGGACAATGTAAGTGTAGCCTCCAGCGCCACAGTTAAAAACCTAGGAATTTTATTTGACCCTGACTTATCGTTTAAAGCACACATTAAACAAACCTGTAGAACGGCTTTCTTTCACCTGCGCAACATCGCCAAAATTAGAAATATTTTATCTAAAAGCGATGCAGAAAAATTAATTCACGCGTTCGTTACATCGAGATTGGATTACTGTAACTCCCTACTTGCAGCTTGTCCTAAAAGCTCTCTAAAAGGTCTTCAGCTAGTCCAAAACGCAGCAGCAAGACTTTTAACAGGAACCAATAGAAGAGAGCACATCACCCCTGTGCTCCAGGCACTTCACTGGCTTCCAGTCGAGTTTAGAATTAAATTTAAAATACTCCTTCTTACATTTAAGACCATTAATGGGTTGGGGCCATCTTATCTCACAGATGCTCTGGTTCCATACCGCCCCAACAGAACACTCCGATCTCAGAATGCAGGTCTACTGGTAGTTCCCAGGGTTCATAAAAGTACTGTCGGAGCTAGAGCCTTTAGCCACCAAGCCCCTGTTTTATGGAATCAGCTTCCAGCTAGTATTAAAGAAGCCGAGACAGTTTGCACATTTAAGATTAGATTAAAAACGTTCCTATTCGACAAAGCTTATAGTTAGGCTAGTTGAAGTCGGAATAGACTCACAGTTTAAGTTGCACTAGAAGCTATAATGCTGGGGGGCAGTACAGCCGCTGAGTTCTATCTCCTTTTCTTACTCTACCTACCACTTGTCTTACTTTATTTCTATTTTCCAATGTTAATATCTAGTTGTCTAGTCTCTTCATCACTAGTCACCCGGTGTCCCCTTTCCCCCCTCCCCTCTGGGGAGGGGCTATTTTTCAGCTGCAGCCTCCTGACTGTCCGGACCCCTGGCTGGATAGACGTCCTCGCTGCTACCCCCGTCTCATCTGACTAGAGGGACCTCTTCTTGCTCCTTTACTCCACTGTATTTTTACGGACTATAATTTCGCTTGCTAATTTCCATTAGCCGTTCTGGGGTTCCTGTCTATCCGTCCTGGGAGTGGATCTCTCCTGACTGTGGTACTCCCCAAGGTTTCTCATTTTTCTCCCAATTGACTCTGGAGTTTTTGGAGTTTTTCCTTGCCGGCATGGAGGGTCTTAAGGATAGGGGATACCCAGGACTTGAACTGTATCTATTCATCTTTGTTGCTTCATTTCTAATTGTGTATCATATTGCCTCTGTAAAGTCCTTTGAGACCTCTGTTGTGATTGAGGGCTATACAAATAAAATTGAATTGAATTGAATTTGAGCGCAATCTTCAAACTTAATTAAAAAAAGTCATTTAAGCCTTTTCACAGTGAGATCTATGCGATATGGCCGAGAAATGTAATTTTGATGTTCACTCCCAAACCGCTGCGCAGAAGTCAACCAAACTTCACCCATTAGTGTATTGTATCACAATCTAGTAGTTACATGTGGAAATTTGGTTCTAGGACATTTGATTTGAGCGCAATCCTCAAACTTAGGTCAAAAAAGCCATTTAAGCCTTTTCACAGTGAGATCTATGCGATATGGCCGAGAAATGTAATTTTGATGTTAACTCCCAAACCGCTGCGCAGAAGTAAACCAAACTTCACCCAATGGTGTATTTTATCATAATCTAGTAGTTACATTTGGAAATTTAGTTCTAGGACATTTGGTTTGAGCGCAATCTTCAAACTTAATTAAAAAAAGTCATTTAAGCCTTTTCACAGTGAGATCTATGCGATATGGCCGAGAAATGTAATTTTGATGTTAACTCCCAAACCGCTGCGCAGAAGTCAACCAAACTTCACCCATTAGTGTATTGTATCACAATCTAGTAGTTACATGTGGAAATTTGGTTCTAGGACATTTGATTTGAGCGCAATCCTCAAACTTAGGTCAAAAAAGCCATTTAAGCCTTTTCACAGTGAGATCTATGCGAAATGGTCGAGAAATGTAATTTTGATGTTAACTCCCAAACCGCTGCGCAGAAGTAAACCAAACTTCACCCATTAGTGTATTGTATCACAATCTAGTAGTTACATGTGGAAATTTGGTTCTAGGACATTTGATTTGAGCGCAATCCTCAAACTTAGGTCAAAAAAGCCATTTAAGCCTTTTCACAGTGAGATCTATGCGATATGGCCGAGAAATGTAATTTTGATGTTAACTCCCAAACCGCTGCGCAGAAGTCAACCAAACTTCACCCAATAGTGTATTGTATCACAATCTAGTAGTTACATTTGGAAATTTAGTTCTAGGACATTTGGTTTGAGCGCAATCTTCAAACTTAATTAAAAAAAGTCATTTAAGGCTTTTCACAGTGAGATCTATGCGATATGACCGAGAAATGTAATTTTGATGTTAACTCCCAAACCGCTGCGCAGAAGTCAACCAAACTTCACCCATTAGTGTATTGTATCACAATCTAGTAGTTACATGTGGAAATTTGGTTCTAGGACATTTGATTTGAGCGCAATCCTCAAACTTAGGTCAAAAAAGCCATTTAAGCCTTTTCACAGTGAGATCTATGCGATATGGCCGAGAAATGTAATTTTAATGTTAACTCCCAAACCGCTGCGCAGAAGTCAACCAAACTTCACCCAATAGTGTATTTTATCACAATCTAGTAGTTACATTTGGAAATTTAGTTCTAGGACATTTGATTTGAGCGCAATCTTCAAACTTAATTAAAAAAAGTCATTTAAGCCTTTTCACAGTGAGATCTATGCGATATGGCCGAGAAATGTAATTTTGATGTTAACTCCCAAACCGCTGCGCAGAAGTCAACCAAACTTCACCCAATAGTGTATTTTATCACAATCTAGTAGTTACATTTGGAAATTTAGTTCTAGGACATTTGATTTGAGCGCAATCATCAAACTTAATTAAAAAAAGTCATTTAAGCCTTTTCACAGTGAGATCTATGCAATATGGCCGAGAAATGTAATTTTGATGTTCACTCCCAAACCGCTGCGCAGAAGTCAACCAAACTTCACCCATTAGTGTATTGTATCACAATCTAGTAGTTACATGTGGAAATTTGGTTCTAGGACATTTGATTTGAGCGCAATCCTCAAACTTAGGTCAATAAAGCCATTTAAGCCTTTTCACAGGGAGATTTATGAGATATGGCCGAGAAATGTAATTTTGATGTTAACTCCTAAACCGCTGCGCAGAAGTAAACCAAACTTCACCCAATAGTGTATTTTATCATAATCTAGTAGTTACATTTGGAAATTTAGTTCTAGGACATTTGGTTTGAGCGCAATCTTCAAACTTAATTAAAAAAAGTCATTTAAGCCTTTTCACAGTGAGATCTATGCGATATGGCCGAGAAATGTAATTTTGATGTTAACTCCCAAACCGCTGCGCAGAAGTCAACCAAACTTCACCCATTAGTGTATTGTATCACAATCTAGTAGTTACATGTGGAAATTTGGTTCTAGGACATTTGATTTGAGCGCAATCCTCAAACTTAGGTCAAAAAAGCCATTTAAGCCTTTTCACAGTGAGATCTATGCGATATGGCCGAGAAATGTAATTTTGATGTTAACTCCCAAACCGCTGCGCAGAAGTCAACCAAACTTCACCCATTAGTGTATTGTATCACATTCTAGTAGTTACATTTGAAAATTTCGTTCTAGGACATTTGGTTTGAGCGCAATCATTAAACTTAGGTCAAAAAAGCCATTTAAGCCTTTTCACAGTGAGATCTATGCGATATGGCCGAGAAATGTAATTTTGATGTTAACTCCCAAACCGCTGCGCAGAAGTAAACCAAACTTCACCCAATAGTGTATTGTATCACAATCTAGTAGTTACATTTGAAAATTTTGTTCTAGGACATTTTGTTTGAACGCAATCATCAAACTTAATTAAAAAAGTCATTTAAGCCTTTTCACAGTGAGATCTATGCGATATGGCCGAGAAATGTAATTTTGATGTTAACTCCCAAACCGCTGCGCAGAAGTCAACCAAACTTCACCCAATAGTGTATTGTATCACAATCTAGTAGTTACATTTGAAAATTTTGTTCTAGGACATTTTGTTTGAGCGCAATCATCAAACTTAATTAAAAAAGTCATTTAAGCCTTTTCACAGTGAGATCTATGCGATATGGCCGAGAAATGTAATTTTGATGTTCACTCCCAAACCGCTGCGCAGAAGTCAACCAAACTTCACCCATTAGTGTATTGTATCACAATCTAGTAGTTACATGTGGAAATTTGGTTCTAGGACATTTGATTTGAGCGCAATCCTCAAACTTAGGTCAAAAAAGCCATTTAAGCCTTTTCACAGTGAGATCTATGCGATATGGCCGAGAAATGTAATTTTGATGTTAACTCCCAAACCGCTGCGCAGAAGTCAACCAAACTTCACCCATTAGTGTATTGTATCACAATCTAGTAGTTACATGTGGAAATTTGGTTCTAGGACATTTGATTTGAGCGCAATCCTCAAACTTAGGTCAAAAAAGCCATTTAAGCCTTTTCACAGTGAGATCTATGCGATATGGCCGAGAAATGTAATTTTGATGTTAACTCCCAAACCGCTGCGCAGAAGTCAACCAAACTTCACCCAATAGTGTATTTTATCACAATCTAGTAGTTACATTTCGAAATTTAGTTCTAGGACATTTGGTTTGAGCGCAATCATCAAACTTAGGTCAAAAAAGCCATTTAAGCCTTTTCACAGTGAGATCTATGCGATATGGCTGAGAAATGTAATTTTGATGTTAACTCCCAAACCGCTGCGCAGAAGTCAACCAAACTTCACCCAATAGTGTATTTTATCACAATCTAGTAGTTACATTTGGAAATTTAGTTCTAGGACATTTGATTTGAGCGCAATCTTCAAACTTAATTAAAAAAAGTCATTTAAGCCTTTTCACAGTGAGATCTATGCGATATGGCCGAGAAATGTAATTTTGATGTTCACTCCCAAACCGCTGCGCAGAAGTCAACCAAACTTCACCCATTAGTGTATTGTATCACAATCTAGTAGTTACAAGTGGAAATTTGGTTCTAGGACATTTGGTTTGAGCGCAATCTTCAAACTTAATTAAAAAAAGTCATTTAAGCCTTTTCACAGTGAGATCTATGCGATATGGCCGAGAAATGTAATTTTGATGTTCACTCCCAAACCGCTGCGCAGAAGTCAACCAAACTTCACCCATTAGTGTATTGTATCACAATCTAGTAGTTACATGTGGAAATTTAGTTCTAGGACATTTGGTTTGAGCGCAATCATCAAACTTAGGTCAAAAAAGCCATTTAAGCCTTTTCACAGGGAGATCTATGCGATATGGCCGAGAAATGTAATTTTGATGTTAACTCCCAAACCGCTGCGCAGAAGTAAACCAAATTTCACCCAATAGTGTATTTTATCATAATCTAGTAGTTACATTTGGAAATTTAGTTCTAGGACATTTGGTTTGAGCGCAATCTTCAAACTTAATTAAAAAAAGTCATTTAAGCCTTTTCACAGTGAGATCTATGCGATATGGCCGAGAAATGTAATTTTGATGTTAACTCCCAAACCGCTGCGCAGAAGTCAACCAAACTTCACCCATTAGTGTATTGTATCACAATCTAGTAGTTACATGTGGAAATTTGGTTCTAGGACATTTGATTTGAGCGCAATCCTCAAACTTAGGTCAAAAAAGCCATTTAAGCCTTTTCACAGTGAGATCTATGCGATATGGCCGAGAAATGTAATTTTGATGTTAACTCCCAAACCGCTGCGCAGAAGTAAACCAAACTTCACCCATTAGTGTATTGTATCACAATCTAGTAGTTACATGTGGAAATTTGGTTCTAGGACATTTGATTTGAGCGCAATCCTCAAACTTAGGTCAAAAAAGCCATTTAAGCCTTTTCACAGTGAGATCTATGCGATATGGCCGAGAAATGTAATTTTGATGTTAACTCCCAAACCGCTGCGCAGAAGTCAACCAAACTTCACCCAATAGTGTATTGTATCACAATCTAGTAGTTACATTTGGAATTTTAGTTCTAGGACATTTGGTTTGAGCGCAATCTTCAAACTTAATTAAAAAAAGTCATTTAAGGCTTTTCACAGTGAGATCTATGCGATATGGCCGAGAAATGTAATTTTGATGTTAACTCCCAAACCGCTGCGCAGAAGTCAACCAAACTTCACCCATTAGTGTATTGTATCACAATCTAGTAGTTACATGTGGAAATTTGGTTCTAGGACATTTGATTTGAGCGCAATCCTCAAACTTAGGTCAAAAAAGCCATTTAAGCCTTTTCACAGTGAGATCTATGCGATATGGCCGAGAAATGTAATTTTGATGTTAACTCCCAAACCGCTGCGCAGAAGTCAACCAAACTTCACCCAATAGTGTATTGTATCACATTCTAGTAGTTACATTTGAAAATTTCGTTCTAGGACATTTGGTTTGAGCGCAATCATTAAACTTAGGTCAAAAAAGCCATTTAAGCCTTTTCACAGTGAGATCTATGCGATATGGCCGAGAAATGTAATTTTGATGTTAACTCCCAAACCGCTGCGCAGAAGTAAACCAAACTTCACCCATTAGTGTATTGTATCACAATCTAGTAGTTACATGTGGAAATTTGGTTCTAGGACATTTGATTTGAGCGCAATCCTCAAACTTAGGTCAAAAAAGCCATTTAAGCCTTTTCACAGTGAGATCTATGCGATATGGCCGAGAAATGTAATTTTGATGTTAACTCCCAAACCGCTGCGCAGAAGTCAACCAAACTTCACCCAATAGTGTATTGTATCACAATCTAGTAGTTACATTTGAAAATTTTGTTCTAGGACATTTTGTTTGAACGCAATCATCAAACTTAATTAAAAAAGTCATTTAAGCCTTTTCACAGTGAGATCTATGCGATATGGCCGAGAAATGTAATTTTGATGTTAACTCCCAAACCGCTGCGCAGAAGTCAACCAAACTTCACCCAATAGTGTATTGTATCACAATCTAGTAGTTACATTTGAAAATTTTGTTCTAGGACATTTTGTTTGAGCGCAATCATCAAACTTAATTAAAAAAGTCATTTAAGCCTTTTCACAGTGAGATCTATGCGATATGGCCGAGAAATGTAATTTTGATGTTAACTCCCAAACCGCTGCGCAGAAGTCAACCAAACTTCACCCATTAGTGTATTGTATCACAATCTAGTAGTTACATGTGGAAATTTGGTTCAAGGACATTTGATTTGAGCGCAATCCTCAAACTTAGGTCAAAAAAGCCATTTAAGCCTTTTCACAGTGAGATCTATGCGATATGGCCGAGAAATGTAATTTTGATGTTAACTCCCAAACCGCTGCGCAGAAGTAAACCAAACTTCACCCATTAGTGTATTGTATCACAATCTAGTAGTTACATGTGGAAATTTGGTTCTAGGACATTTGATTTGAGCGCAATCCTCAAACTTAGGTCAAAAAAGCCATTTAAGCCTTTTCACAGTGAGATCTATGCGATATGGCCGAGAAATGTAATTTTGATGTTAACTCCCAAACCGCTGCGCAGAAGTCAACCAAACTTCACCCAATAGTGTATTGTATCACAATCTAGTAGTTACATTTGGAATTTTAGTTCTAGGACATTTGGTTTGAGCGCAATCTTCAAACTTAATTAAAAAAAGTCATTTAAGGCTTTTCACAGTGAGATCTATGCGATATGGCCGAGAAATGTAATTTTGATGTTAACTCCCAAACCGCTGCGCAGAAGTCAACCAAACTTCACCCATTAGTGTATTGTATCACAATCTAGTAGTTACATGTGGAAATTTGGTTCTAGGACATTTGATTTGAGCGCAATCCTCAAACTTAGGTCAAAAAAGCCATTTAAGCCTTTTCACAGTGAGATCTATGCGATATGGCCGAGAAATGTAATTTTGATGTTAACTCCCAAACCGCTGCGCAGAAGTCAACCAAACTTCACCCAATAGTGTATTGTATCACATTCTAGTAGTTACATTTGAAAATTTCGTTCTAGGACATTTGGTTTGAGCGCAATCATTAAACTTAGGTCAAAAAAGCCATTTAAGCCTTTTCACAGTGAGATCTATGCGATATGGCCGAGAAATGTAATTTTGATGTTAACTCCCAAACCGCTGCGCAGAAGTAAACCAAACCTCACCCAATAGTGTATTTTATCATAATCTAGTAGTTACATTTGGAAATTTAGTTCTAGGACATTTGGTTTGAGCGCAATCTTCAAACTTAATTAAAAAAAGTCATTTAAGCCTTTTCACAGTGAGATCTATGCGATATGGCCGAGAAATGTAATTTTGATGTTAACTCCCAAACCGCTGCGCAGAAGTCAACCAAACTTCACCCAATAGTGTATTGTATCACAATCTAGTAGTTACATGTGGAAATTTGGTTCTAGGACATTTGATTTGAGCGCAATTCTCAAACTTAGGTCAAAAAAGCCATTTAAGCCTTTTCACAGTGAGATCTATGCGATATGGCCGAGAAATGTAATTTTGATGTTAACTCACAAACCGCTGCGCAGAAGTAAACCAACCCTCACCCAATAGTGTATTTTATCATAATCTAGTAGTTACATTTGGAAATTTAGTTCTAGGACATTTGGTTTGAGCGCAATCTTCAAACTTAATTAAAAAAAGTCATTTAAGCCTTTTCACAGTGAGATCTATGCGATATGGCCGAGAAATGTAATTTTGATGTTCACTCCCAAACCGCTGCGCAGAAGTCAACCAAACTTCACCCATTAGTGTATTGTATCACAATCTAGTAGTTACATGTGGAAATTTGGTTCTAGGACATTTGATTTGAGCGCAATCCTCAAACTTAGGTCAAAAAAGCCATTTAAGCCTTTTCACAGGGAGATCTATGCGATATGGCCGAGAAATGTAATTTTGATGTTAACTCCCAAACCACTGCGCAGAAGTAAACCAAACTTCACCCAATAGTGTATTTTATCATAATCTAGTAGTTACATTTGGAAATTTAGTTCTAGGACATTTGGTTTGAGCGCAATCTTCAAACTTAATTAAAAAAAGTCATTTAAGCCTTTTCACAGTGAGATCTATGCGATATGGCTGAGAAATGTAATTTTGATGTTAACTCCCAAACCGCTGCGCAGAAGTCAACCAAACTTCACCCAATAGTGTATTTTATCACAATCTAGTAGTTACATTTAGAAATTTAGTTCTAGGACATTTGATTTGAGCGCAATCTTCAAACTTAATTAAAAAAAGTCATTTAAGCCTTTTCACAGTGAGATCTATGCGATATGGCCGAGAAATGTAATTTTGATGTTCACTCCCAAACCGCTGCGCAGAAGTCAACCAAACTTCACCCATTAGTGTATTGTATCACAATCTAGTAGTTACAAGTGGAAATTTGGTTCTAGGACATTTGGTTTGAGCGCAATCTTCAAACTTAATTAAAAAAAGTCATTTAAGCCTTTTCACAGTGAGATCTATGCGATATGGCCGAGAAATGTAATTTTGATGTTCACTCCCAAACCGCTGCGCAGAAGTCAACCAAACTTCACCCATTAGTGTATTGTATCACAATCTAGTAGTTACATGTGGAAATTTGGTTCTAGGACATTTGATTTGAGCGCAATCCTCAAACTTAGGTCAAAAAAGCCATTTAAGCCTTTTCACAGGGAGATCTATGCGATATGGCCGAGAAATGTAATTTTGATGTTAACTCCCAAACCGCTGCGCAGAAGTAAACCAAACTTCACCCAATAGTGTATTTTATCATAATCTAGTAGTTACATTTGGAAATTTAGTTCTAGGACATTTGGTTTGAGCGCAATCTTCAAACTTAATTAAAAAAAGTCATTTAAGCCTTTTCACAGTGAGATCTATGCGATATGGCTGAGAAATGTAATTTTGATGTTAACTCCCAAACCGCTGCGCAGAAGTCAACCAAACTTCACCCAATAGTGTATTTTATCACAATCTAGTAGTTACATTTGGAAATTTAGTTCTAGGACATTTGATTTGAGCGCAATCTTCAAACTTAATTAAAAAAAGTCATTTAAGCCTTTTCACAGTGAGATCTATGCGATATGGCCGAGAAATGTAATTTTGATGTTCACTCCCAAACCGCTGCGCAGAAGTCAACCAAACTTCACCCATTAGTGTATTGTATCACAATCTAGTAGTTACAAGTGGAAATTTGGTTCTAGGACATTTGGTTTGAGCGCAATCTTCAAACTTAATTAAAAAAAGTCATTTAAGCCTTTTCACAGTGAGATCTATGCGATATGGCCGAGAAATGTAATTTTGATGTTCACTCCCAAACCGCTGCGCAGAAGTCAACCAAACTTCACCCATTAGTGTATTGTATCACAATCTAGTAGTTACATGTGGAAATTTAGTTCTAGGACATTTGGTTTGAGCGCAATCATCAAACTTAGGTCAAAAAAGCCATTTAAGCCTTTTCACAGGGAGATCTATGCGATATGGCCGAGAAATGTAATTTTGATGTTAACTCCCAAACCGCTGCGCAGAAGTAAACCAAACTTCACCCAATAGTGTATTTTATCATAATCTAGTAGTTACATTTGGAAATTTAGTTCTAGGACATTTGGTTTGAGCGCAATCTTCAAACTTAATTAAAAAAAGTCATTCAAGCCTTTTCACAGTGAGATCTATGCGATATGGCCGAGAAATGTAATTTTGATGTTAACTCCCAAACCGCTGCGCAGAAGTCAACCAAACTTCACCCATTAGTGTATTGTATCACAATCTAGTAGTTACATGTGGAAATTTGGTTCTAGGACATTTGATTTGAGCGCAATCCTCAAACTTAGGTCAAAAAAGCCATTTAAGCCTTTTCACAGTGAGATCTATGCGATATGGCCGAGAAATGTAATTTTGATGTTAACTCCCAAACCGCTGCGCAGAAGTAAACCAAACTTCACCCATTAGTGTATTGTATCACAATCTAGTAGTTACATGTGGAAATTTGGTTCTAGGACATTTGATTTGAGCGCAATCCTCAAACTTAGGTCAAAAAAGCCATTTAAGCCTTTTCACAGTGAGATCTATGCGATATGGCCGAGAAATGTAATTTTGATGTTAACTCCCAAACCGCTGCGCAGAAGTCAACCAAACTTCACCCAATAGTGTATTGTATCACAATCTAGTAGTTACATTTGGAATTTTAGTTCTAGGACATTTGGTTTGAGCGCAATCTTCAAACTTAATTAAAAAAAGTCATTTAAGGCTTTTCACAGTGAGATCTATGCGATATGGCCGAGAAATGTAATTTTGATGTTAACTCCCAAACCGCTGCGCAGAAGTCAACCAAACTTCACCCATTAGTGTATTGTATCACAATCTAGTAGTTACATGTGGAAATTTGGTTCTAGGACATTTGATTTGAGCGCAATCCTCAAACTTATGTCAAAAAAGCCATTTAAGCCTTTTCACAGTGAGATCTATGCGATATGGCCGAGAAATGTAATTTTGATGTTAACTCCCAAACCGCTGCGCAGAAGTCAACCAAACTTCACCCAATAGTGTATTGTATCACATTCTAGTAGTTACATTTGAAAATTTCGTTCTAGGACATTTGGTTTGAGCGCAATCATTAAACTTAGGTCAAAAAAGCCATTTAAGCCTTTTCACAGTGAGATCTATGCGATATGGCCGAGAAATGTAATTTTGATGTTAACTCCCAAACCGCTGCGCAGAAGTAAACCAAACTTCACCCATTAGTGTATTGTATCACAATCTAGTAGTTACATGTGGAAATTTGGTTCTAGGACATTTGATTTGAGCGCAATCCTCAAACTTAGGTCAAAAAAGCCATTTAAGCCTTTTCACAGTGAGATCTATGCGATATGGCCGAGAAATGTAATTTTGATGTTAACTCCCAAACCGCTGCGCAGAAGTCAACCAAACTTCACCCAATAGTGTATTGTATAACAATCTAGTAGTTACATTTGAAAATTTTGTTCTAGGACATTTTGTTTGAACGCAATCATCAAACTTAATTAAAAAAGTCATTTAAGCCTTTTCACAGTGAGATCTATGCGATATGGCCGAGAAATGTAATTTTGATGTTAACTCCCAAACCGCTGCGCAGAAGTCAACCAAACTTCACCCAATAGTGTATTGTATCACAATCTAGTAGTTACATTTGAAAATTTTGTTCTAGGACATTTTGTTTGAGCGCAATCATCAAACTTAATTAAAAAAGTCATTTAAGCCTTTTCACAGTGAGATCTATGCGATATGGCCGAGAAATGTAATTTTGATGTTAACTCCCAAACCGCTGCGCAGAAGTCAACCAAACTTCACCCATTAGTGTATTGTATCACAATCTAGTAGTTACATGTGGAAATTTGGTTCTAGGACATTTGATTTGAGCGCAATCCTCAAACTTAGGTCAAAAAAGCCATTTAAGCCTTTTCACAGTGAGATCTATGCGATATGGCCGAGAAATGTAATTTTAATGTTAACTCCCAAACCGCTGCGCAGAAGTCAACCAAACTTCACCCAATAGTGTATTTTATCACAATCTAGTAGTTACATTTGGAAATTTAGTTCTAGGACATTTGATTTGAGCGATATCTTCAAACTTAATTAAAAAAAGTCATTTAAGCCTTTTCACAGTGAGATCTATGCGATATGGCCGAGAAATGTAATTTTGATGTTCACTCCCAAACCGCTGCGCAGAAGTCAACCAAACTTCACCCATTAGTGTATTGTATCACAATCTAGTAGTTACATGTGGAAATTTGGTTCTAGGACATTTGATTTGAGCGCAATCCTCAAACCTAGGTCAAAAAAGCCATTTAAGCCTTTTCACAGTGAGATCTCTGCGATATGGCCGAGAAATGTAATTTTGATGTTAACTCCCAAACCGCTGCGCAGAAGTCAACCAAACTTCACCCATTAGTGTATTGTATCACAATCTAGTAGTTACATATGAAAATTTGGTTCTAGGACATTTGATTTTAGCGCAATCCTCAAACTTAGGTCAAAAAAGCCATTTCAGCCTTTTCACAGTGAGATCTATGCGATATGGCCGAGAAATGTAATTTTGATGTTAACTCCCAAACCGCTGCGCAGAAGTCAACCAAACTTCACCCATTAGTGTATTGTATCACAATCTAGTAGTTACATTTGGAAATTTAGTTCTAGGACATTTGGTTTGAGCGCAATCTTCAAACTTAATTAAAAAAAGTCATTCAAGCCTTTTCACAGTGAGATCTATGCGATATGGCCGAGAAATGTAATTTTGATGTTAACTCCCAAACCGCTGCGCAGAAGTCAACCAAACTTCACCCATTAGTGTATTGTATCACAATCTAGTAGTTACATGTGGAAATTTGGTTCTAGGACATTTGATTTGAGCGCAATCCTCAAACTTAGGTCAAAAAAGCCATTTAAGCCTTTTCACAGTGAGATCTATGCGATATGGCCGAGAAATGTAATTTTGATGTTAACTCCCAAACCGCTGCGCAGAAGTAAACCAAACTTCACCCATTAGTGTATTGTATCACAATCTAGTAGTTACATGTGGAAATTTGGTTCTAGGACATTTGATTTGAGCGCAATCCTCAAACTTAGGTCAAAAAAGCCATTTAAGCCTTTTCACAGTGAGATCTATGCGATATGGCCGAGAAATGTAATTTTGATGTTAACTCCCAAACCGCTGCGCAGAAGTCAACCAAACTTCACCCAATAGTGTATTGTATCACAATCTAGTAGTTACATTTGGAATTTTAGTTCTAGGACATTTGGTTTGAGCGCAATCTTCAAACTTAATTAAAAAAAGTCATTTAAGGCTTTTCACAGTGAGATCTATGCGATATGGCCGAGAAATGTAATTTTGATGTTAACTCCCAAACCGCTGCGCAGAAGTCAACCAAACTTCACCCATTAGTGTATTGTATCACAATCTAGTAGTTACATGTGGAAATTTGGTTCTAGGACATTTGATTTGAGCGCAATCCTCAAACTTAGGTCAAAAAAGCCATTTAAGCCTTTTCACAGTGAGATCTATGCGATATGGCCGAGAAATGTAATTTTGATGTTAACTCCCAAACCGCTGCGCAGAAGTCAACCAAACTTCACCCAATAGTGTATTGTATCACATTCTAGTAGTTACATTTGAAAATTTCGTTCTAGGACATTTGGTTTGAGCGCAATCATTAAACTTAGGTCAAAAAAGCCATTTAAGCCTTTTCACAGTGAGATCTATGCGATATGGCCGAGAAATGTAATTTTGATGTTAACTCCCAAACCGCTGCGCAGAAGTAAACCAAACTTCACCCATTAGTGTATTGTATCACAATCTAGTAGTTACATGTGGAAATTTGGTTCTAGGACAGTTGATTTGAGCGCAATCCTCAAACTTAGGTCAAAAAAGCCATTTAAGCCTTTTCACAGTGAGATCTATGCGATATGGCCGAGAAATGTAATTTTGATGTTAACTCCCAAACCGCTGCGCAGAAGTCAACCAAACTTCACCCAATAGTGTATTGTATCACAATCTAGTAGTTACATTTGAAAATTTTGTTCTAGGACATTTTGTTTGAACGCAATCATCAAACTTAATTAAAAAAGTCATTTAAGCCTTTTCACAGTGAGATCTATGCGATATGGCCGAGAAATGTAATTTTGATGTTAACTCCCAAACCGCTGCGCAGAAGTCAACCAAACTTCACCCAATAGTGTATTGTATCACAATCTAGTAGTTACATTTGAAAATTTTGTTCTAGGACATTTTGTTTGAGCGCAATCATCAAACTTAATTAAAAAAGTCATTTAAGCCTTTTCACAGTGAGATCTATGCGATATGGCCGAGAAATGTAATTTTGATGTTAACTCACAAACCGCAGCGCAGAAGTAAACCAAACCTCACCCAATAGTGTATTTTATCATAATCTAGTAGTTACATTTGGAAATTTAGTTCTAGGACATTTGGTTTGAGCGCAATCTTCAAACTTAATTAAAAAAAGTCATTTAAGCCTTTTCACAGTGAGATCTATGTGATATGGCCGAGAAATGTAATTTTGATGTTAACTCCCAAACCGCTGCGCAGAAGTCAACCAAACTTCACCCAATAGTGTATTGTATCACAATCTAGTAGTTACATGTGGAAATTTGGTTCTAGGACATTTGATTTGAGCGCAATTCTCAAACTTAGGTCAAAAAAGCCATTTAAGCCTTTTCACAGTGAGATCTATGCGATATGGCCGAGAAATGTAATTTTGATGTTAACTCACAAACCGCTGCGCAGAAGTAAACCAACCCTCACCCAATAGTGTATTTTATCATAATCTAGAAGTTACATTTGGAAATTTAGTTCTAGGACATTTGGTTTGAGCGCAATCTTCAAACTTAATTAAAAAAAGTCATTTAAGCCTTTTCACAGTGAGATCTATGCGATATGGCCGAGAAATGTAATTTTGATGTTCACTCCCAAACCGCTGCGCAGAAGTCAACCAAACTTCACCCGTTAGTGTATTGTATCACAATCTAGTAGTTACATGTGGAAATGTGGTTCTAGGACATTTGATTTGAGCGCAATTCTCAAACTTAGGTCAAAAAAGCCATTTAAGCCTTTTCACAGTGAGATCAATGCGATATGGCCGAGAAATGTAATTTTGATGTTAACTCACAAACCGCTGCGCAGAAGTAAACCAACCCTCACCCAATAGTGTATTTTATCATAATCTAGTAGTTACATTTGGAAATTTAGTTCTAGGACATTTGGTTTGAGCGCAATCTTCAAACTTAATTAAAAAAAGTCATTTAAGCCTTTTTACAGTGAGATCTATGCGATATGGCCGAGAAATGTAATTTTGATTTTAACTCCCAAACCGCTGCGCAGAAGTAAACCAAACTTCACCCAATAGTGTATTTTATCATAATCTAGTAGTTACATTTGGAAATTTAGTTCTAGGACATTTGGTTTGAGCGCAATCTTCAAACTTAATTAAAAAAAGTCATTTAAGCCTTTTCACAGTGAGATCTATGCGATATGGCCGAGAAATGTAATTTTGATGTTAACTCCCAAACCGCTGCGCAGAAGTCAACCAAACTTCACCCAATAGTGTATTGTATCACAATCTAGTAGTTACATGTGGAAATTTGGTTCTAGGACATTTGATTTGAGCGCAATCCTCAAACTTAGGTCAAAAAAGCCATTTAAGCCTTTTCACAGTGAGATCTATGCGATATGGCCGAGAAATGTAATTTTGATGTTAACTCCCAAACCGCTGCGCAGAAGTCAACCAAACTTCACCCAATAGTGTATTGTATCACAATCTAGTAGTTACATGTGGAAATTTGGTTCTAGGACATTTGATTTGAGCGCAATTCTCAAACTTAGGTAAAAAAGCCATTTAAGCCTTTTCACAGTGAGATCTATGCGATATGGCCGAGAAATGTAATTTTGATGTTAACTCCCAAACCGCTGCGCAGAAGTCAACCAAACTTCACCCAATAGTGTATTTTATCACAATCTAGTAGTTACATTTCGAAATTTAGTTCTAGGACATTTGATTTGAGCGCAATCTTCAAACTTAATTAAAAAAAGTCATTTAAGCCTTTTCACAGTGAGATCTATGCGATATGGCCGAGAAATGTAATTTTGATGTTCACTCCCAAACCGCTGCGCAGAAGTCAACCAAACTTCACCCATTAGTGTATTGTATCACAATCTAGTAGTTACATGTGGAAATTTGGTTCTAGGACATTTGATTTGAGCGCAATCCTCAAACCTAGGTCAAAAAAGCCATTTAAGCCTTTTCACAGTGAGATCTCTGCGATATGGCCGAGAAATGTAATTTTGATGTTAACTCCCAAACCGCTGCGCAGAAGTCAACCAAACTTCACCCATTAGTGTATTGTATCACAATCTAGTAGTTACATATGAAAATTTGGTTCTAGGACATTTGATTTTAGCGCAATCCTCAAACTTAGGTCAAAAAAGCCATTTCAGCCTTTTCACAGTGAGATCTATGCGATATGGCCGAGAAATGTAATTTTGATGTTAACTCCCAAACCGCTGCGCAGAAGTCAACCAAACTTCACCCATTAGTGTATTGTATCACAATCTAGTAGTTACATTTGGAAATTTAGTTCTAGGACATTTGGTTTGAGCGCAATCTTCAAACTTAATTAAAAAAAGTCATTCAAGCCTTTTCACAGTGAGATCTATGCGATATGGCCGAGAAATGTAATTTTGATGTTAACTCCCAAACCGCTGCGCAGAAGTCAACCAAACTTCACCCATTAGTGTATTGTATCACAATCTAGTAGTTACATGTGGAAATTTGGTTCTAGGACATTTGATTTGAGCGCAATCCTCAAACTTAGGTCAAAAAAGCCATTTAAGCCTTTTCACAGTGAGATCTATGCGATATGGCCGAGAAATGTAATTTTGATGTTAACTCCCAAACCGCTGCGCAGAAGTAAACCAAACTTCACCCATTAGTGTATTGTATCACAATCTAGTAGTTACATGTGGAAATTTGGTTCTAGGACA
The DNA here is from genome assembly GCF_030265065.1 of Corythoichthys intestinalis. Classification (NCBI taxonomy): domain Eukaryota; kingdom Metazoa; phylum Chordata; class Actinopteri; order Syngnathiformes; family Syngnathidae; genus Corythoichthys; species Corythoichthys intestinalis. The sequence goes on along the minus strand of NC_080395.1, from coordinate 77,174,468 downwards.
TTTGATTTGAGCGCAATCCTCAAACTTAGGTCAAAAAAGCCATTTAAGCCTTTTCACAGTGAGATCTATGCGATATGGCCGAGAAATGTAATTTTGATGTTAACTCCCAAACCGCTGCGCAGAAGTCAACCAAACTTCACCCAATAGTGTATTGTATCACAATCTAGTAGTTACATTTGGAATTTTAGTTCTAGGACATTTGGTTTGAGCGCAATCTTCAAACTTAATTAAAAAAAGTCATTTAAGGCTTTTCACAGTGAGATCTATGCGATATGGCCGAGAAATGTAATTTTGATGTTAACTCCCAAACCGCTGCGCAGAAGTCAACCAAACTTCACCCATTAGTGTATTGTATCACAATCTAGTAGTTACATGTGGAAATTTGGTTCTAGGACATTTGATTTGAGCGCAATCCTCAAACTTAGGTCAAAAAAGCCATTTAAGCCTTTTCACAGTGAGATCTATGCGATATGGCCGAGAAATGTAATTTTGATGTTAACTCCCAAACCGCTGCGCAGAAGTCAACCAAACTTCACCCAATAGTGTATTGTATCACATTCTAGTAGTTACATTTGAAAATTTCGTTATAGGACATTTGGTTTGAGCGCAATCATTAAACTTAGGTCAAAAAAGCCATTTAAGCCTTTTCACAGTGAGATCTATGCGATATGGCCGAGAAATGTAATTTTGATGTTAACTCCCAAACCGCTGCGCAGAAGTAAACCAAACTTCACCCATTAGTGTATTGTATCACAATCTAGTAGTTACATGTGGAAATTTGGTTCTAGGACAGTTGATTTGAGCGCAATCCTCAAACTTAGGTCAAAAAAGCCATTTAAGCCTTTTCACAGTGAGATCTATGCGATATGGCCGAGAAATGTAATTTTGATGTTAACTCCCAAACCGCTGCGCAGAAGTCAACCAAACTTCACCCAATAGTGTATTGTATCACAATCTAGTAGTTACATTTGAAAATTTTGTTCTAGGACATTTTGTTTGAACGCAATCATCAAACTTAATTAAAAAAGTCATTTAAGCCTTTTCACAGTGAGATCTATGCGATATGGCCGAGAAATGTAATTTTGATGTTAACTCCCAAACCGCTGCGCAGAAGTCAACCAAACTTCACCCAATAGTGTATTGTATCACAATCTAGTAGTTACATTTGAAAATTTTGTTCTAGGACATTTTGTTTGAGCGCAATCATCAAACTTAATTAAAAAAGTCATTTAAGCCTTTTCACAGTGAGATCTATGCGATATGGCCGAGAAATGTAATTTTGATGTTAACTCACAAACCGCAGCGCAGAAGTAAACCAAACCTCACCCAATAGTGTATTTTATCATAATCTAGTAGTTACATTTGGAAATTTAGTTCTAGGACATTTGGTTTGAGCGCAATCTTCAAACTTAATTAAAAAAAGTCATTTAAGCCTTTTCACAGTGAGATCTATGTGATATGGCCGAGAAATGTAATTTTGATGTTAACTCCCAAACCGCTGCGCAGAAGTCAACCAAACTTCACCCAATAGTGTATTGTATCACAATCTAGTAGTTACATGTGGAAATTTGGTTCTAGGACATTTGATTTGAGCGCAATTCTCAAACTTAGGTCAAAAAAGCCATTTAAGCCTTTTCACAGTGAGATCTATGCGATATGGCCGAGAAATGTAATTTTGATGTTAACTCACAAACCGCTGCGCAGAAGTAAACCAACCCTCACCCAATAGTGTATTTTATCATAATCTAGAAGTTACATTTGGAAATTTAGTTCTAGGACATTTGGTTTGAGCGCAATCTTCAAACTTAATTAAAAAAAGTCATTTAAGCCTTTTCACAGTGAGATCTATGCGATATGGCCGAGAAATGTAATTTTGATGTTCACTCCCAAACCGCTGCGCAGAAGTCAACCAAACTTCACCCGTTAGTGTATTGTATCACAATCTAGTAGTTACATGTGGAAATGTGGTTCTAGGACATTTGATTTGAGCGCAATTCTCAAACTTAGGTCAAAAAAGCCATTTAAGCCTTTTCACAGTGAGATCAATGCGATATGGCCGAGAAATGTAATTTTGATGTTAACTCACAAACCGCTGCGCAGAAGTAAACCAACCCTCACCCAATAGTGTATTTTATCATAATCTAGTAGTTACATTTGGAAATTTAGTTCTAGGACATTTGGTTTGAGCGCAATCTTCAAACTTAATTAAAAAAAGTCATTTAAGCCTTTTTACAGTGAGATCTATGCGATATGGCCGAGAAATGTAATTTTGATTTTAACTCCCAAACCGCTGCGCAGAAGTAAACCAAACTTCACCCAATAGTGTATTTTATCATAATCTAGTAGTTACATTTGGAAATTTAGTTCTAGGACATTTGGTTTGAGCGCAATCTTCAAACTTAATTAAAAAAAGTCATTTAAGCCTTTTCACAGTGAGATCTATGCGATATGGCCGAGAAATGTAATTTTGATGTTAACTCCCAAACCGCTGCGCAGAAGTCAACCAAACTTCACCCAATAGTGTATTGTATCACAATCTAGTAGTTACATGTGGAAATTTGGTTCTAGGACATTTGATTTGAGCGCAATCCTCAAACTTAGGTCAAAAAAGCCATTTAAGCCTTTTCACAGTGAGATCTATGCGATATGGCCGAGAAATGTAATTTTGATGTTAACTCCCAAACCGCTGCGCAGAAGTCAACCAAACTTCACCCAATAGTGTATTGTATCACAATCTAGTAGTTACATGTGGAAATTTGGTTCTAGGACATTTGATTTGAGCGCAATTCTCAAACTTAGGTAAAAAAGCCATTTAAGCCTTTTCACAGTGAGATCTATGCGATATGGCCGAGAAATGTAATTTTGATGTTAACTCCCAAACCGCTGCGCAGAAGTCAACCAAACTTCACCCAATAGTGTATTTTATCACAATCTAGTAGTTACATTTCGAAATTTAGTTCTAAGACATTTGGTTTGAGCGCAATCATCAAACTTAGGTCAAAAAAGCCATTTAAGCCTTTTCACAGTGAGATCTATGCGATATGGCTGAGAAATGTAATTTTGATGTTAACTCCCAAACCGCTGCGCAGAAGTCAACCAAACTTCACCCAATAGTGTATTTTATCACAATCTAGTAGTTACATTTGGAAATTTAGTTCTAGGACATTTGATTTGAGCGCAATCTTCAAACTTAATTAAAAAAAGTCATTTAAGCCTTTTCACAGTGAGATCTATGCGATATGGCCGAGAAATGTAATTTTGATGTTCACTCCCAAACCGCTGCGCAGAAGTCAACCAAACTTCACCCATTAGTGTATTGTATCACAATCTAGTAGTTACATGTGGAAATTTGGTTTTAGGACATTTGATTTGAGCGCAATCCTCAAACTTAGGTCAAAAAAGCCATTTAAGCCTTTTCACAGGGAGATCTATGCGATATGGCCGAGAAATGTAATTTTGATGTTAACTCCCAAACCGCTGCGCAGAAGTAAACCAAACTTCACCCAATAGTGTATTTTATCATAATCTAGTAGTTACATTTGGAAATTTAGTTCTAGGACATTTGGTTTGAGCGCAATCTTCAAACTTAATTAAAAAAAGTCATTTAAGCCTTTTCACAGTGAGATCTATGCGATATGGCCTAGAAATGTAATTTTGATGTTAACTCCCAAACCGCTGCGCAGAAGTCAACCAAACTTCACCCATTAGTGTATTGTATCACAATCTAGTAGTTACATGTGGAAATTTGGTTCTAGGACATTTGATTTGAGCGCAATCCTCAAACTTAGGTAAAAAAAGCCATTTAAGCCTTTTCACAGTGAGATCTATGCGATATGGCCGAGAAATGTAATTTTGATGTTAACTCCCAAACCGCTGCGCAGAAGTAAACCAAACTTCACCCATTAGTGTATTGTATCACAATCTAGTAGTTACATTTGGAATTTTAGTTCTAGGACATTTGATTTGAGCGCAATCCTCAAACTTAATTAAAAAAAGTCATTTAAGGCTTTTCACAGTGAGATCTATGCGATATGGCCGAGAAATGTAATTTTGATGTTAACTCCCAAACCGCTGCGCAGAAGTCAACCAAACTTCACCCATTAGTGTATTGTATCACAATCTAGTAGTTACATGTGGAAATTTGGTTCTAGGACATTTGATTTGAGCGCAATCCTCAAACTTAGGTCAAAAAAGCCATTTAAGCCTTTTCACAGTGAGATCTATGCGATATGGCCGAGAAATGTAATTTTGATGTTAACTCCCAAACCGCTGCGCAGAAGTCAACCAAACTTCACCCAATAGTGTATTGTATCACATTCTAGTAGTTACATTTGGAAATTTCGTTCTAGGACATTTGGTTTGAGCGCAATCATTAAACTCAGGTCAAAAAAGCCATTTAAGCCTTTTCACAGTGAGATCTATGCGATATGGCCGAGAAATGTAATTTTGATGTTAACTCCCAAACCGCTGCGCAGAAGTCAACCAAACTTCACCCAATAGTGTATTGTATCACAATCTAGTAGTTACATGTGGAAATTTGGTTCTAGGACATTTGATTTGAGCGCAATCCTCAAACTTAGGTCAAAAAAGCCATTTAAGCCTTTTCACAGTGAGATCTATGCGATATGGCCGAGAAATGTAATTTTGATGTTAACTCCCAAACCGCTGCGCAGAAGTCAACCAAACTTCACCCAATAGTGTATTGTATCACAATCTAGTAGTTACATTTGAAAATTTTGTTCTAGGACATTTTGTTTGAACGCAATCATCAAACTTAATTAAAAAAGTCATTTAAGCCTTTTCACAGTGAGATCTATGCGATATGGCCGAGAAATGTAATTTTGATGTTAACTCCCAAACCGCTGCGCAGAAGTCAACCAAACTTCACCCATTAGTGTATTGTATCACAATCTAGTAGTTACATGTGGAAATTTGGTTCTAGGACATTTGATTTGAGCGCAATCCTCAAACTTAGGTCAAAAAAGCCATTTAAGCCTTTTCACAGTGAGATCTATGCGATATGGCCGAGAAATGTAATTTTGATGTTAACTCCCAAACCGCTGCGCAGAAGTCAACCAAACTTCACCCAATAGTGTATTGTATCACATTCTAGTAGTTACATTTGAAAATTTCGTTCTAGGACATTTGGTTTGAGCGCAATCATTAAACTCAGGTCAAAAAAGACATTTAAGCCTTTTCACAGTGAGATCTATGCGATATGGCCGAGAAATGTAATTTTGATGTTAACTCCCAAACCGCTGCGCAGAAGTCAACCAAACTTCACCCAATAGTGTATTGTATCACAATCTAGTAGTTACATGTGGAAATTTGGTTCTAGGACATTTGATTTGAGCGCAATCCTCAAACTTAGGTCAAAAAAGCCATTTAAGCCTTTTCACAGTGAGATCTATGCGATATGGCCGAGAAATGTAATTTTGATGTTAACTCCCAAACCGCTGCGCAGAAGTCAACCAAACTTCACCCAATAGTGTATTGTATCACAATCTAGTAGTTACATTTGAAAATTTTGTTCTAGGACATTTTGTTTGAACGCAATCTTCAAACTTAATTAAAAAAAGTCATTTAAGCCTTTTCACAGTGAGATCTATGCGATATGGCCTAGAAATGTAATTTTGATGTTAACTCCCAAACCGCTGCGCAGAAGTCAACCAAACTTCACCCATTAGTGTATTGTATCACAATCTAGTAGTTACATGTGGAAATTTGGTTCTAGGACATTTGATTTGAGCGCAATCCTCAAACTTAGGTCAAAAAAGCCATTTAAGCCTTTTCACAGTGAGATCTATGCGATATGGCCGAGAAATGTAATTTTGATGTTCACTCCCAAACCGCTGCGCAGAAGTCAACCAAACTTCACCCATTAGTGTATTGTATCACAATCTAGTAGTTACATGTGGAAATTTGGTTCTAGGACATTTGATTTGAGCGCAATCCTCAAACCTAGGTCAAAAAAGCCATTTAAGCCTTTTCACAGTGAGATCTCTGCGATATGGCCGAGAAATGTAATTTTGATGTTAACTCCCAAACCGCTGCGCAGAAGTCAACCAAACTTCACCCATTAGTGTATTGTATCACAATCTAGTAGTTACATATGAAAATTTGGTTCTAGGACATTTGATTTTAGCGCAATCCTCAAACTTAGGTCAAAAAAGCCATTTCAGCCTTTTCACAGTGAGATCTATGCGATATGGCCGAGAAATGTAATTTTGATGTTAACTCCCAAACCGCTGCGCAGAAGTCAACCAAACTTCACCCATTAGTGTATTGTATCACAATCTAGTAGTTACATTTGGAAATTTAGTTCTAGGACATTTGGTTTGAGCGCAATCTTCAAACTTAATTAAAAAAAGTCATTCAAGCCTTTTCACAGTGAGATCTATGCGATATGGCCGAGAAATGTAATTTTGATGTTAACTCCCAAACCGCTGCGCAGAAGTCAACCAAACTTCACCCATTAGTGTATTGTATCACAATCTAGTAGTTACATGTGGAAATTTGGTTCTAGGACATTTGATTTGAGCGCAATCCTCAAACTTAGGTCAAAAAAGCCATTTAAGCCTTTTCACAGTGAGATCTATGCGATATGGCCGAGAAATGTAATTTTGATGTTAACTCCCAAACCGCTGCGCAGAAGTAAACCAAACTTCACCCATTAGTGTATTGTATCACAATCTAGTAGTTACATGTGGAAATTTGGTTCTAGGACATTTGATTTGAGCGCAATCCTCAAACTTAGGTCAAAAAAGCCATTTAAGCCTTTTCACAGTGAGATCTATGCGATATGGCCGAGAAATGTAATTTTGATGTTAACTCGCAAACCGCTGCGCAGAAGTCAACCAAACTTCACCCAATAGTGTATTGTATCACAATCTAGTAGTTACATTTGGAATTTTAGTTCTAGGACATTTGGTTTGAGCGCAATCTTCAAACTTAATTAAAAAAAGTCATTTAAGGCTTTTCACAGTGAGATCTATGCGATATGGCCGAGAAATGTAATTTTGATGTTAACTCCCAAACCGCTGCGCAGAAGTCAACCAAACTTCACCCATTAGTGTATTGTATCACAATCTAGTAGTTACATGTGGAAATTTGGTTCTAGGACATTTGATTTGAGCGCAATCCTCAAACTTAGGTCAAAAAAGCCATTTAAGCCTTTTCACAGTGAGATCTATGCGATATGGCCGAGAAATGTAATTTTGATGTTAACTCCCAAACCGCTGCGCAGAAGTCAACCAAACTTCACCCAATAGTGTATTGTATCACATTCTAGTAGTTACATTTGAAAATTTCGTTCTAGGACATTTGGTTTGAGCGCAATCATTAAACTTAGGTCAAAAAAGCCATTTAAGCCTTTTCACAGTGAGATCTATGCGATATGGCCGAGAAATGTAATTTTGATGTTAACTCCCAAACCGCTGCGCAGAAGTAAACCAAACTTCACCCATTAGTGTATTGTATCACAATCTAGTAGTTACATGTGGAAATTTGGTTCTAGGACAGTTGATTTGAGCGCAATCCTCAAACTTAGGTCAAAAAAGCCATTTAAGCCTTTTCACAGTGAGATCTATGCGATATGGCCGAGAAATGTAATTTTGATGTTAACTCCCAAACCGCTGCGCAGAAGTCAACCAAACTTCACCCAATAGTGTATTGTATCACAATCTAGTAGTTACATTTGAAAATTTTGTTCTAGGACATTTTGTTTGAACGCAATCATCAAACTTAATTAAAAAAGTCATTTAAGCCTTTTCACAGTGAGATCAATGCGATATGGCCGAGAAATGTAATTTTGATGTTAACTCCCAAACCGCTGCGCAGAAGTCAACCAAACTTCACCCAATAGTGTATTGTATCACAATCTAGTAGTTACATTTGAAAATTTTGTTCTAGGACATTTTGTTTGAGCGCAATCATCAAACTTAATTAAAAAAGTCATTTAAGCCTTTTCACAGTGAGATCTATGCGATATGGCCGAGAAATGTAATTTTGATGTTAACTCACAAACCGCAGCGCAGAAGTAAACCAAACCTCACCCAATAGTGTATTTTATCATAATCTAGTAGTTACATTTGGAAATTTAGTTCTAGGACATTTGGTTTGAGCGCAATCTTCAAACTTAATTAAAAAAAGTCATTTAAGCCTTTTCACAGTGAGATCTATGTGATATGGCCGAGAAATGTAATTTTGATGTTAACTCCCAAACCGCTGCGCAGAAGTCAACCAAACTTCACCCAATAGTGTATTGTATCACAATCTAGTAGTTACATGTGGAAATTTGGTTCTAGGACATTTGATTTGAGCGCAATTCTCAAACTTAGGTCAAAAAAGCCATTTAAGCCTTTTCACAGTGAGATCTATGCGATATGGCCGAGAAATGTAATTTTGATGTTAACTCACAAACCGCTGCGCAGAAGTAAACCAACCCTCACCCAATAGTGTATTTTATCATAATCTAGAAGTTACATTTGGAAATTTAGTTCTAGGACATTTGGTTTGAGCGCAATCTTCAAACTTAATTAAAAAAAGTCATTTAAGCCTTTTCACAGTGAGATCTATGCGATATGGCCGAGAAATGTAATTTTGATGTTCACTCCCAAACCGCTGCGCAGAAGTCAACCAAACTTCACCCGTTAGTGTATTGTATCACAATCTAGTAGTTACATGTGGAAATGTGGTTCTAGGACATTTGATTTGAGCGCAATTCTCAAACTTAGGTCAAAAAAGCCATTTAAGCCTTTTCACAGTGAGATCAATGCGATATGGCCGAGAAATGTAATTTTGATGTTAACTCACAAACCGCTGCGCAGAAGTAAACCAACCCTCACCCAATAGTGTATTTTATCATAATCTAGTAGTTACATTTGGAAATTTAGTTCTAGGACATTTGGTTTGAGCGCAATCTTCAAACTTAATTAAAAAAAGTCATTTAAGCCTTTTTACAGTGAGATCTATGCGATATGGCCGAGAAATGTAATTTTGATTTTAACTCCCAAACCGCTGCGCAGAAGTAAACCAAACTTCACCCAATAGTGTATTTTATCATAATCTAGTAGTTACATTTGGAAATTTAGTTCTAGGACATTTGGTTTGAGCGCAATCTTCAAACTTAATTAAAAAAAGTCATTTAAGCCTTTTCACAGTGAGATCTATGCGATATGGCCGAGAAATGTAATTTTGATGTTAACTCCCAAACCGCTGCGCAGAAGTCAACCAAACTTCACCCAATAGTGTATTGTATCACAATCTAGTAGTTACATGTGGAAATTTGGTTCTAGGACATTTGATTTGAGCGCAATCCTCAAACTTAGGTCAAAAAAGCCATTTAAGCCTTTTCACAGTGAGATCTATGCGATATGGCCGAGAAATGTAATTTTGATGTTAACTCCCAAACCGCTGCGCAGAAGTCAACCAAACTTCACCCAATAGTGTATTGTATCACAATCTAGTAGTTACATGTGGAAATTTGGTTCTAGGACATTTGATTTGAGCGCAATTCTCAAACTTAGGTAAAAAAGCCATTTAAGCCTTTTCACAGTGAGATCTATGCGATATGGCCGAGAAATGTAATTTTGATGTTAACTCCCAAACCGCTGCGCAGAAGTCAACCAAACTTCACCCAATAGTGTATTTTATCACAATCTAGTAGTTACATTTCGAAATTTAGTTCTAAGACATTTGGTTTGAGCGCAATCATCAAACTTAGGTCAAAAAAGCCATTTAAGCCTTTTCACAGTGAGATCTATGCGATATGGCTGAGAAATGTAATTTTGATGTTAACTCCCAAACCGCTGCGCAGAAGTCAACCAAACTTCACCCAATAGTGTATTTTATCACAATCTAGTAGTTACATTTGGAAATTTAGTTCTAGGACATTTGATTTGAGCGCAATCTTCAAACTTAATTAAAAAAAGTCATTTAAGCCTTTTCACAGTGAGATCTATGCGATATGGCCGAGAAATGTAATTTTGATGTTCACTCCCAAACCGCTGCGCAGAAGTCAACCAAACTTCACCCATTAGTGTATTGTATCACAATCTAGTAGTTACATGTGGAAATTTGGTTCTAGGACATTTGATTTGAGCGCAATCCTCAAACTTAGGTCAAAAAAGCCATTTAAGCCTTTTCACAGGGAGATCTATGCGATATGGCCGAGAAATGTAATTTTGATGTTAACTCCCAAACCGCTGCGCAGAAGTAAACCAAACTTCACCCAATAGTGTATTTTATCATAATCTAGTAGTTACATTTGGAAATTTAGTTCTAGGACATTTGGTTTGAGCGCAATTTTCAAACTTAATTAAAAAACGTCATTTAAGCCTTTTCACAGTGAGATCTATGCGATATGGCCTAGAAATGTAATTTTGATGTTAACTCCCAAACCGCTGCGCAGAAGTCAACCAAACTTCACCCATTAGTGTATTGTATCACAATCTAGTAGTTACATGTGGAAATTTGGTTCTAGGACATTTGATTTGAGCGCAATCCTCAAACTTAGGTCAAAAAAGCCATTTAAGCCTTTTCACAGTGAGATCTATGCGATATGGCCGAGAAATGTAATTTTGATGTTAACTCCCAAACCGCTGCGCAGAAGTAAACCAAACTTCACCCATTAGTGTATTGTATCACAATCTAGTAGTTACATTTGGAATTTTAGTTCTAGGACATTTGATTTGAGCGCAATCCTCAAACTTAATTAAAAAAAGTCATTTAAGGCTTTTCACAGTGAGATCTATGCGATATGGCCGAGAAATGTAATTTTGATGTTAACTCCCAAACCGCTGCGCAGAAGTCAACCAAACTTCACCCATTAGTGTATTGTATCACAATCTAGTAGTTACATGTGGAAATTTGGTTCTAGGACATTTGATTTGAGCGCAATCCTCAAACTTAGGTCAAAAAAGCCATTTAAGCCTTTTCACAGTGAGATCTATGCGATATGGCCGAGAAATGTAATTTTGATGTTAACTCCCAAACCGCTGCGCAGAAGTCAACCAAACTTCACCCAATAGTGTATTGTATCACATTCTAGTAGTTACATTTGAAAATTTCGTTCTAGGACATTTGGTTTGAGCGCAATCATTAAACTCAGGTCAAAAAAGCCATTTAAGCCTTTTCACAGTGAGATCTATGCGATATGGCCGAGAAATGTAATTTTGATGTTAACTCCCAAACCGCTGCGCAGAAGTCAACCAAACTTCACCCAATAGTGTATTGTATCACAATCTAGTAGTTACATGTGGAAATTTGGTTCTAGGACATTTGATTTGAGCGCAATCCTCAAACTTAGGTCAAAAAAGCCATTTAAGCCTTTTCACAGTGAGATCTATGCGATATGGCCGAGAAATGTAATTTTGATGTTAACTCCCAAACCGCTGCGCAGAAGTCAACCAAACTTCACCCAATAGTGTATTGTATCACAATCTAGTAGTTACATTTGAAAATTTTGTTCTAGGACATTTTGTTTGAACGCAATCATCAAACTTAATTAAAAAAGTCATTTAAGCCTTTTCACAGTGAGATCTATGCGATATGGCCGAGAAATGTAATTTTGATGTTAACTCCCAAACCGCTGCGCAGAAGTCAACCAAACTTCACCCATTAGTGTATTGTATCACAATCTAGTAGTTACATGTGGAAATTTGGTTCTAGGACATTTGGTTTGAGCGCAATCTTCAAACTTAATTAAAAAAAGTCATTTAAGCCTTTTCACAGTGAGATCTATGCGATATGGCCGAGAAATGTAATTTTGATGTTCACTCCCAAACCGCTGCGCAGAAGTCAAACAAAATTCACCCAATAGTGTATTGTATCACAATCTAGTAGTTACATGTGGAAATGTGGTTCTAGGACATTTGATTTGAGCGCAATCCTCAAACTTAGGTCAAAAAAGCCATTTAAGCCTTTTCACAGTGAGATCTATGCGATATGGCCGAGAAATGTAATTTTGATGTTAACTCCCAAACCGCTGCGCAGAAGTAAACCAAACTTCACCCAATAGTGTATTGTATCACAATCTAGTAGTTACATGTGGAAATTTGGTTCTAGGACATTTGATTTGAGCGCAATCCTCAAACTTAGGTCAAAAAAGCCATTTAAGCCTTTTCACAGTGAGATCTATGCGATATGGCCGAGAAATGTAATTTTGATGTTAACTCCCAAACCGCTGCGCAGAAGTCAACCAAACTTCACCCATTAGTGTATTGTATCACAATCTAGTAGTTACATGTGGAAATTTGGTTCTAGGACATTTGATTTGAGCGCAATCCTCAAACTTAGGTCAAAAAAGCTATTTAAGCCTTTTCACAGTGAGATCTATGCGATATGGCCGAGAAATGTAATTTTGATGTTAACTCCCAAACCGCTGCGCAGAAGTAAACCAAACTTCACCCATTAGTGTATTGTATCACATTCTAGTAGTTACATGTGGAAATTTGGTTCTAGGACATTTGATTTGAGCGCAATCATCAAACTTAATTAAAAAAGCCATTTAAGCCTTTTCACAGTGAGATCTATGCGATATGGCCGAGAAATGTAATTTTGATGTTAACTCCCAAACCGCTGCGCAGAAGTCAACCAAACTTCACCCAATAGTGTATTTTATCACAATCTAGTAGTTACATTTGGAAATTTAGTTCTAGGACATTTGATTTGAGCGCAATTTTCAAACTTAATTAAAAAAAGTCATTTAAGCGTTTTCACAGTGAGATCTATGCGATATGGCCGAGAAATGTAATTTTGATGTTCACTCCCAAACCGCTGCGCAGAAGTCAACCAAACTTCACCCAATAGTGTATTTTATCACAATCTAGTAGTTACATGTGGAAATTTGGTTCTAGGACATTTGATTTGAGCGCAATCCTCAAACTTAGGTCAAAAAAGCCATTTAAGCCTTTTCACAGTGAGATCTATGCGATATGGCCGAGAAATGTAATTTTGATGTTAACTCCCAAACCGCTGCGCAGAAGTAAACCAAACTTCACCCAATAGTGTATTGTACCACAATCTAGTAGTTACATTTGAAAATTTTGTTCTAGGACATTTTGTTTGAGCGCAATCATCAAACTTAATTAAAAAAGTCATTTAAGCCTTTTCACAGTGAGATCTATGCGATATGGCCGAGAAATGTAATTTTGATGTTAACTCCCAAACCGCTGCGCAGAAGTCAACCAAACTTCACCCAATAGTGTATTGTATCACAATCTAGTAGTTACATTTGAAAATTTTGTTCTAGGACATTTTGTTTGAGCGCAATCATCAAACTTTATTAAAAAAGTGATTTAAGCCTTTTCACAGTGAGATCTATGCGATATGGCAGAGAAATGTAATTTTGATGTTAACTCCCAAACCGCTGCGCAGAAGTCAACCAAACTTCACCCAATAGTGTATTGTATCACATTCTAGTAGTTACATTTAAAAATTTCGTTCTAGGACATTTGGTTTGAGCGCAATCATTAAACTTAATTAAAAAAGTCATTTAAGCCTTTTCACAGTGAGATCTATGCGATATGGCCGAGAAATGTAATTTTGATGTTAACTCCCAAACCGCTGCGCAGAAGTCAACCAAACTTCACCCATTAGTGTATTGTATCACAATCTAGTAGTTACATGTGGAAATTTGGTTCTAGGACATTTGGTTTGAGCGCAATCTTCAAACTTAATTAAAAAAAGTCATTTAAGCCTTTTCACAGTGAGATCTATGCGATATGGCCGAGAAATGTAATTTTGATGTTCACTCCCAAACCGCTGCGCAGAAGTCAAACAAAATTCACCCAATAGTGTATTGTATCACAATCTAGTAGTTACATGTGGTAATGTGGTTCTAGGACATTTGATTTGAGCGCAATCCTCAAACTTAGGTCAAAAAAGCCATTTAAGCCTTTTCACAGTGAGATCTATGCGATATGGCCGAGAAATGTAATTTTGATGTTAACTCCCAAACCGCTGCGCAGAAGTCAACCAAACTTCACCCAATAGTGTATTGTATCACAATCTAGTAGTTACATGTGGAAATTTGGTTCTAGGACATTTGATTTGAGCGCAATCCTCAAACTTAGGTCAAAAAAGCCATTTAAGCCTTTTCACAGTGAGATCTATGCGATATGGCCGAGAAATGTAATTTTGATGTTAACTCCCAAACCGCTGCGCAGAAGTCAACCAAACTTCACCCATTAGTGTATTGTATCACAATCTAGTAGTTACATGTGGAAATTTGGTTCTAGGACATTTGATTTGAGCGCAATCCTCAAACTTAGGTCAAAAAAGCTATTTAAGCCTTTTCACAGTGAGATCTATGCGATATGGCCGAGAAATGTAATTTTGATGTTAACTCCCAAACCGCTGCGCAGAAGTAAACCAAACTTCACCCATTAGTGTATTGTATCACATTCTAGTAGTTACATGTGGAAATTTGGTTCTAGGACATTTGATTTGAGCGCAATCATCAAACTTAATTAAAAAAGCCATTTAAGCCTTTTCACAGTGAGATCTATGCGATATGGCCGAGAAATGTAATTTTGATGTTAACTCCCAAACCGCTGCGCAGAAGTCAACCAAACTTCACCCAATAGTGTATTTTATCACAATCTAGTAGTTACATTTGGAAATTTAGTTCTAGGACATTTGATTTGAGCGCAATTTTCAAACTTAATTAAAAAAAGTCATTTAAGCGTTTTCACAGTGAGATCTATGCGATATGGCCGAGAAATGTAATTTTGATGTTCACTCCCAAACCGCTGCGCAGAAGTCAACCAAACTTCACCCAATAGTGTATTTTATCACAATCTAGTAGTTACATGTGGAAATTTGGTTCTAGGACATTTGATTTGAGCGCAATCCTCAAACTTAGGTCAAAAAAGCCATTTAAGCCTTTTCACAGTGAGATCTATGCGATATGGCCGAGAAATGTAATTTTGATGTTAACTCCCAAACCGCTGCGCAGAAGTAAACCAAACTTCACCCAATAGTGTATTGTACCACAATCTAGTAGTTACATTTGAAAATTTTGTTCTAGGACATTTTGTTTGAGCGCAATCATCAAACTTAATTAAAAAAGTCATTTAAGCCTTTTCACAGTGAGATCTATGCGATATGGCCGAGAAATGTAATTTTGATGTTAACTCCCAAACCGCTGCGCAGAAGTCAACCAAACTTCACCCAATAGTGTATTGTATCACAATCTAGTAGTTACATTTGAAAATTTTGTTCTAGGACATTTTGTTTGAGCGCAATCATCAAACTTTATTAAAAAAGTGATTTAAGCCTTTTCACAGTGAGATCTATGCGATATGGCCGAGAAATGTAAATTTGATGTTAACTCCCAAACCGCTGCGCAGAAGTCAACCAAACTTCACCCAATAGTGTATTGTATCACATTCTAGTAGTTACATTTAAAAATTTCGTTCTAGGACATTTGGTTTGAGCGCAATCATTAAACTTAATTAAAAAAGTCATTTAAGCCTTTTCACAGTGAGATCTATGCGATATGGCCGAGAAATGTAATTTTGATGTTAACTCCCAAACCGCTGCGCAGAAGTCAACCAAACTTCACCCATTAGTGTATTGTATCACAATCTAGTAGTTACATGTGGAAATTTGGTTCTAGGACATTTGGTTTGAGCGCAATCTTCAAACTTAATTAAAAAAAGTCATTTAAGCCTTTTCACAGTGAGATCTATGCGATATGGCCGAGAAATGTAATTTTGATGTTCACTCCCAAACCGCTGCGCAGAAGTCAAACAAAATTCACCCAATAGTGTATTGTATCACAATCTAGTAGTTACATGTGGTAATGTGGTTCTAGGACATTTGATTTGAGCGCAATCCTCAAACTTAGGTCAAAAAAGCCATTTAAGCCTTTTCACAGTGAGATCTATGCGATATGGCCGAGAAATGTAATTTTGATGTTAACTCCCAAACCGCTGCGCAGAAGTCAACCAAACTTCACCCAATAGTGTATTGTATCACAATCTAGTAGTTACATGTGGAAATTTGGTTCTAGGACATTTGATTTGAGCGCAATCCTCAAACTTAGGTCAAAAAAGCCATTTAAGCCTTTTCACAGTGAGATCTATGCGATATGGCCGAGAAATGTAATTTTGATGTTAACTCCCAAACCGCTGCGCAGAAGTCAACCAAACTTCACCCAATAGTGTATTGTATCACAATCTAGTAGTTACATTTGAAAATTTTGTTCTAGGACATTTTGTTTGAACGCAATCATCAAACTTAATTAAAAAAGTCATTTAAGCCTTTTCACAGTGAGATCTATGCGATATGGCCGAGAAATGAAATTTTGATGTTAACTCCCAAACCGCTGCGCAGAAGTCAACCAAACTTCACCCAATAGTGTATTGTATCACAATCTAGTAGTTACATTTGGAAATTTAGTTCTAGGACATTTGGTTTGAGCGCAATCTTCAAACTTAATTAAAAAAAGTCATTTAAGCCTTTTCACAGTGAGATCTATGCGATATGGCCGAGTAATGTAATTTTGATGTTAACTCCCAAACCGCTGCGCAGAAGTCAACCAAACTTCACCCAATAGTGTATTTTATCACAATCTAGTAGTTACATTTGGAAATTTAGTTCTAGGACATTTGGTTTGAGCGCAATCTTCAAACTTAATTAAAAAAAGTCATTTAAGGCTTTTCACAGTGAGATCTATGCGATATGGCCGAGAAATGTAATTTTGATGTTAACTCCCAAACCGCTGCGCAGAAGTCAACTAAACTTCACCCAATAGTGTATTTTATCACAATCTAGTAGTTACATTTGGAAATTTAGTTCTAGGACATTTGATTTGAGCGCAATCTTCAAACTTAATTAAAAAAAGTCATTTAAGCGTTTTCACAGTGAGATCTATGCGATATGGCCGAGAAATGTAATTTTGATGTTCACTCCCAAACCGCTGCGCAGAAGTCAACCAAACTTCACCCAATAGTGTATTTTATCACAATCTAGTAGTTACATGTGGAAATTTGGTTCTAGGACATTTGATTTGAGCGCAATCCTCAAACTTAGGTCAAAAAAGCCATTTAAGCCTTTTCACAGTGAGATCTATGCGATATGGCCGAGAAATGTAATTTTGATGTTAACTCCCAAACCGCTGCGCAGAAGTAAACCAAACTTCACCCAATAGTGTATTGTATCACAATCTAGTAGTTACATTTGAAAATTTTGTTCTAGGACATTTTGTTTTAGCGCAATCATCAAACTTAATTAAAAAAGTCATTTAAGCCTTTTCACAGTGAGATCTATGCGATATGGCCGAGAAATGTAATTTTGATGTTAACTCCCAAACCGCTGCGCAGAAGTCAACCAAACTTCACCCAATAGTGTATTGTATCACAATCTAGTAGTTACATTTGAAAATTTTGTTCTAGGACATTTTGTTTGAGCGCAATCATCAAACTTTATTAAAAAAGTGATTTAAGCCTTTTCACAGTGAGATCTATGCGATATGGCCGAGAAATGTAAATTTGATGTTAACTCCCAAACCGCTGCGCAGAAGTCAACCAAACTTCACCCAATAGTGTATTGTATCACATTCTAGTAGTTACATTTAAAAATTTCGTTCTAGGACATTTGGTTTGAGCGCAATCATCAAACTTAATTAAAAAAGTCATTTAAGCCTTTTCACATTGAGATCTATGCGATATGGCCGAGAAATGTAATTTTGATGTTAACTCCCAAACCGCTGCGCAGAAGTAAACATTACTTCACCCATTAGTGTATTGTATCACAATCTAGTAGTTACATGTGGAAATTTGGTTCTAGGACATTTGATTTGAGCGCAATCCTCAAACTTAGGTCAAAAAAGCCATTTAAGCCTTTTCACAGTGAGATCTATGCGATATGGCCGAGAAATGTAATTTTGATGTTAACTCCCAAACCGCTGCGCAGAAGTAAACCAAACTTCACCCAATAGTGTATTTCATCACAATCTAGTAGTTACATTTGGAAATTTAGTTCTAGGACATTTGATTTGAGCGCAATCTTCAAACTTAATTAAAAAAAGTCATTTAAGGCTTTTCACAGTGAGATCTATGCGATATGGCCGAGAAATGTAATTTTGATGTTAACTCCCAAACCGCTGCGCAGAAGTCAACCAAACTTCACCCAATAGTGTATTGTATCACAATCTAGTAGTTACATTTGGAAATTTAGTTCTAGGACATTTGGTTTGAGCGCAATCTTCAAACTTAATTAAAAAAAGTCATTTAAGCCTTTTCACAGTGAGATCTATGCGATATGGCCGAGAAATGTAATTTTGATGTTAACTCCCAAACCGCTGCGCAGAAGTCAACCAAACTTCACCCAATAGTGTATTGTATCACAATCTAGTAGTTACATTTGAAAATTTTTTTCTAGGACATTTGGTTTGAGTGCAATCATTAAACTTAATTAAAAAAGTCATTTAAGCCTTTTCACAGTGAGATCTATGCGATATGGCCGAGAAATGTAATTTTGATGTTAACTCCCAAACCGCTGCGCAGAAGTCAACCAAACTTCACCCACTAGTGTATTTTATCACAATCTAGTAGTTACATTTGAAAATTTCGTTCTAGGACATTTGGTTTGAGCGCAATCTTCAAACTTAATTAAAAAAAGTCATTTAAGCCTTTTCACAGTGAGATCTATGCGATATGGCCGAGAAATGTAATTTTGATGTTCACTCCCAAACCGCTGCGCAGAAGTCAACCAAACTTCACCCAATAGTGTATTGTATCACAATCTAGTAGTTACATGTGGAAATTTGGTTCTAGGACATTTGATTTGAGCGCAATCCTCAAACTTAGGTCAAAAAAGCCATTTAAGCCTTTTCACAGTGAGATCTATGCGATATGGCCGAGAAATGTAATTTTGATGTTAACTCCCAAACCGCTGCGCAGAAGTAAACCAAACTTCACCCATTAGTGTATTGTATCACAATCTAGTAGTTACATGTGGAAATTTGGTTCTAGGACATTTGATTTGAGCGCAATCCTCAAACTTAATTAAAAAAGTCATTTAAGCCTTTTCACAGTGAGATCTATGCGATATGGCCGAGAAATGTAATTTTGATGTTAACTCCCAAACCGCTGCGCAGAAGTCAACCAAACTTCACCCAATAGTGTATTGTATCACAATCTAGTAGTTACATTTGGAAATTTAGTTCTAGGACATTTGGTTTGAGCGCAATCTTCAAACTTAATTAAAAAAAGTCATTTAAGCCTTTTCACAGTGAGATCTATGCGATATGGCCGAGAAATGTAATTTTGATGTTAACTCCCAAACCGCTGCGCAGAAGTCAACCAAACTTCACCCAATAGTGTATTTTATCACAATCTAGTAGTTACATTTGGAAATTTAGTTCTAGGAAATTTGGTTTGAGCGCAATCTTCAAACTTAATTTAAAAAAGTCATTTAAGGCTTTTCACAGTGAGATCTATGCGATATGGCCGAGAAATGTAATTTTGATGTTAACTCCCAAACCGCTGCGCAGAAGTCAACCAAACTTCACCCAATAGTGTATTTTATCACAATCTAGTAGTTACATTTGGAAATTTAGTTCTAGGACATTTGATTTGAGCGCAATCTTCAAACTTAATTAAAAAAAGTCATTTAAGCGTTTTCACAGTGAGATCTATGCGATATGGCCGAGAAATGTAATTTTGATGTTCACTCCCAAACCGCTGCGCAGAAGTCAACCAAACTTCACCCAATAGTGTATTTTATCACAATCTAGTAGTTAATTGTGAAAATTTGGTTCTAGGACATTTGATTTGAGCGCAATCCTCAAACTTAGGTCAAAAAAGCCATTTAAGCCTTTTCACAGTGAGATCTATGCGATATGGCCGAGAAATGTAATTTTGATGTTAACTCCCAAACCGCTGCGCAGAAGTAAACCAAACTTCACCCAATAGTGTATTGTATCACAATCTAGTAGTTACATGTGGAAATTTGGTTCTAGGACATTTGATTTGAGCGCAATCCTCAAACTTAGGTCAAAAAAGCCATTTAAGCCTTTTCACAGTGAGATCTATGCGATATGGCCGAGAAATGTAATTTTGATGTTAACTCCCAAACCGCTGCGCAGAAGTAAACCAAACTTCACCCATTAGTGTATTGTATCACAATCTAGTAGTTACATGTGGAAATTTGGTTCTAGGACATTTGATTTGAGCGCAATCCTCAAACTTAGGTCAAAAAAGCCATTTAAGCCTTTTCACAGTGAGATCTATGCGATATGGCCGAGAAATGTAATTTTGATGTTAACTCCCAAACCGCTGCGCAGAAGTAAACCAAACTTCACCCAATAGTGTATTGTATCACAATCTAGTAGTTACATTTGAAAATTTTGTTCTAGGACATTTTGTTTGAGCGCAATCATCAAACTTATTTAAAAGTCATTTAAGCCTTTTCACAGTGAGATCTATGCGATATGGCCGAGAAATGTAATTTTGATGTTAACTCCCAAACCGCTGCGCAGAAGTCAACCAAACTTCACCCAATAGTGTATTGTATCACAATCTAGTAGTTACATGTGGAAATTTGGTTCTAGGACATTTGATTTGAGCGCAATCCTCAAACTTAGATCAAAAAAGCCATTTAAGCCTTTTCACAGTGAGATCTATGCGATATGGCCGAGAAATGTAATTTTGATGTTAACTCCCAAACCGCTGCGCAGAAGTCAACCAAACTTCACCCATTAGTGTATTGTATCACATTCTAGTAGTTACATGTGGAAATTTGGTTCTAGGACATTTGATTTGAGCGCAATCATTAAACTTAGGTCAAAAAAGCCATTTAAGCCTTTTCACAGTGAGATCTATGCGATATGGCCGAGAAATGTAATTTTGATGTTAACTCCCAAACCGCTGCGCAGAAGTAAACCAAACTTCACCCAATAGTGTATTGTATCACAATCTAGTAGTTACATGTTGAAATTTGGTTCTAGGACATTTGATTTGAGCGCAATCCTCAAACTTAGGTCAAAAAAGCCATTTAAGCCTTTTCACAGTGAGATCTATGCGATATGGCCGAGAAATGTAATTTTGATGTTAACTCCCAAACCGCTGCGCAGAAGTCAACCAAACTTCACCCAATAGTGTATTGTATCACAATCTAGTAGTTACATTTGAAAATTTTGTTCTAGGACATTTTGTTTGAGCGCAATCATCAAACTTAATTAAAAAAGTCATTTAAGCCTTTTCACAGTGAGATCTATGCGATATGGCCGAGAAATGTAATTTTGATGTTAACTCCCAAACCGCTGCGCAGAAGTCAACCAAACTTCACCCAATAGTGTATTGTATCACAATCTAGTAGTTACATTTGAAAATTTTGTTCTAGGACATTTTGTTTGAGCGCAATCATCAAACTTTATTAAAAAAGTGATTTAAGCCTTTTCACAGTGAGATCTATGCGATATGGCCGAGAAATGTAAATTTGATGTTAACTCCCAAACCGCTGCGCAGAAGTCAACCAAACTTCACCCAATAGTGTATTGTATCACATTCTAGTAGTTACATTTAAAAATTTCGTTCTAGGACATTTGGTTTGAGCGCAATCATTAAACTTAATTAAAAAAGTCATTTAAGCCTTTTCACAGTGAGATCTATGCGATATGGCCGAGAAATGTAATTTTGATGTTAACTCCCAAACCGCTGCGCAGAAGTCAACCAAACTTCACCCATTAGTGTATTGTATCACAATCTAGTAGTTACATGTGGAAATTTGGTTCTAGGACATTTGGTTTGAGCGCAATCTTCAAACTTAATTAAAAAAAGTCATTTAAGCCTTTTCACAGTGAGATCTATGCGATATGGCCGAGAAATGTAATTTTGATGTTCACTCCCAAACCGCTGCGCAGAAGTCAAACAAAATTCACCCAATAGTGTATTGTATCACAATCTAGTAGTTACATGTGGTAATGTGGTTCTAGGACATTTGATTTGAGCGCAATCCTCAAACTTAGGTCAAAAAAGCCATTTAAGCCTTTTCACAGTGAGATCTATGCGATATGGCCGAGAAATGTAATTTTGATGTTAACTCCCAAACTGCTGCGCAGAAGTCAACCAAACTTCACCCAATAGTGTATTGTATCACAATCTAGTAGTTACATGTGGAAATTTGGTTCTAGGACATTTGATTTGAGCGCAATCCTCAAACTTAGGTCAAAAAAGCCATTTAAGCCTTTTCACAGTGAGATCTATGCGATATGGCCGAGAAATGTAATTTTGATGTTAACTCCCAAACCGCTGCGCAGAAGTCAACTAAACTTCACCCAATAGTGTATTTTATCACAATCTAGTAGTTACATTTGGAAATTTAGTTCTAGGACATTTGATTTGAGCGCAATCTTCAAACTTAATTAAAAAAAGTCATTTAAGCGTTTTCACAGTGAGATCTATGCGATATGGCCGAGAAATGTAATTTTGATGTTCACTCCCAAACCGCTGCGCAGAAGTCAACCAAACTTCACCCAATAGTGTATTTTATCACAATCTAGTAGTTACATGTGGAAATTTGGTTCTAGGACATTTGATTTGAGCGCAATCCTCAAACTTAGGTCAAAAAAGCCATTTAAGCCTTTTCACAGTGAGATCTATGCGATATGGCCGAGAAATGTAATTTTGATGTTAACTCCCAAACCGCTGCGCAGAAGTAAACCAAACTTCACCCAATAGTGTATTGTATCACAATCTAGTAGTTACATTTGAAAATTTTGTTCTAGGACATTTTGTTTGAGCGCAATCATCAAACTTAATTAAAAAAGTCATTTAAGCCTTTTCACAGTGAGATCTATGCGATATGGCCGAGAAATGTAATTTTGATGTTAACTCCCAAACCGCTGCGCAGAAGTCAACCAAACTTCACCCAATAGTGTATTGTATCACAATCTAGTAGTTACATTTGAAAATTTTGTTCTAGGACATTTTGTTTGAGCGCAATCATCAAACTTTATTAAAAAAGTGATTTAAGCCTTTTCACAGTGAGATCTATGCGATATGGCCGAGAAATGTAAATTTGATGTTAACTCCCAAACCGCTGCGCAGAAGTCAACCAAACTTCACCCAATAGTGTATTGTATCACATTCTAGTAGTTACATTTAAAAATTTCGTTCTAGGACATTTGGTTTGAGCGCAATCATTAAACTTAATTAAAAAAGTCATTTAAGCCTTTTCACATTGAGATCTATGCGATATGGCCGAGAAATGTAATT
Organism: Corythoichthys intestinalis; assembly: GCF_030265065.1. Lineage (NCBI taxonomy): Eukaryota > Metazoa > Chordata > Actinopteri > Syngnathiformes > Syngnathidae > Corythoichthys > Corythoichthys intestinalis. The sequence continues at coordinate 77,151,240 of NC_080395.1, read as the reverse complement.
TTGATGTTAACTCCCAAACCGCTGCGCAGAAGTAAACATTACTTCACCCATTAGTGTATTGTATCACAATCTAGTAGTTACATGTGGAAATTTGGTTCTAGGACATTTGATTTGAGCGCAATCCTCAAACTTAGGTCAAAAAAGCCATTTAAGCCTTTTCACAGTGAGATCTATGCGATATGGCCGAGAAATGTAATTTTGATGTTAACTCCCAAACCGCTGCGCAGAAGTCAACCAAACTTCACCCAATAGTGTATTGTATCACAATCTAGTAGTTACATTTGAAAATTTTGTTCTAGGACATTTTGTTTGAGCGCAATCATCAAACTTTATTAAAAAAGTGATTTAAGCCTTTTCACAGTGAGATCTATGCGATATGGCCGAGAAATGTAAATTTGATGTTAACTCCCAAACCGCTGCGCAGAAGTCAACCAAACTTCACCCAATAGTGTATTGTATCACATTCTAGTAGTTACATTTAAAAATTTCGTTCTAGGACATTTGGTTTGAGCGCAATCATTAAACTTAATTAAAAAAGTCATTTAAGCCTTTTCACATTGAGATCTATGCGATATGGCCGAGAAATGTAATTTTGATGTTAACTCCCAAACCGCTGCGCAGAAGTAAACATTACTTCACCCATTAGTGTATTGTATCACAATCTAGTAGTTACATGTGGAAATTTGGTTCTAGGACATTTGATTTGAGCGCAATCCTCAAACTTAGGTCAAAAAAGCCATTTAAGCCTTTTCACAGTGAGATCTATGCGATATGGCCGAGAAATGTAATTTTGATGTTAACTCCCAAACCGCTGCGCAGAAGTAAACCAAACTTCACCCAATAGTGTATTTCATCACAATCTAGTAGTTACATTAGGAAATTTAGTTCTAGGACATTTGATTTGAGCGCAATCTTCAAACTTAATTAAAAAAAGTCATTTAAGGCTTTTCACAGTGAGATCTATGCGATATGGCCGAGAAATGTAATTTTGATGTTAACTCCCAAACCGCTGCGCAGAAGTCAACCAAACTTCACCCAATAGTGTATTGTATCACAATCTAGTAGTTACATTTGGAAATTTAGTTTTAGGACATTTGGTTTGAGCGCAATCTTCAAACTTAATTAAAAAAAGTCATTTAAGCCTTTTCACAGTGAGATCTATGCGATATGGCCGAGAAATGTAATTTTGATGTTAACTCCCAAACCGCTGCGCAGAAGTCAACCAAACTTCACCCAATAGTGTATTGTATCACAATCTAGTAGTTACATTTGAAAATTTTGTTCTAGGACATTTGGTTTGAGTGCAATCATTAAACTTAATTAAAAAAGTCATTTAAGCCTTTTCACAGTGAGATCTATGCGATATGGCCGAGAAATGTAATTTTGATGTTAACTCCCAAACCGCTGCGCAGAAGTCAACCAAACTTCACCCACTAGTGTATTTTATCACAATCTAGTAGTTACATTTGAAAATTTCGTTCTAGGACATTTGGTTTGAGCGCAATCTTCAAACTTAATTAAAAAAAGTCATTTAAGCCTTTTCACAGTGAGATCTATGCGATATGGCCGAGAAATGTAATTTTGATGTTCACTCCCAAACCGCTGCGCAGAAGTCAACCAAACTTCACCCAATAGTGTATTGTATCACAATCTAGTAGTTACATGTGGAAATTTGGTTCTAGGATATTTGATTTGAGCGCAATCCTCAAACTTAGGTCAAAAAAGCCATTTAAGCCTTTTCACAGTGAGATCTATGCGATATGGCCGAGAAATGTAATTTTGATGTTAACTCCCAAACCGCTGCGCAGAAGTAAACCAAACTTCACCCATTAGTGTATTGTATCACAATCTAGTAGTTACATGTGGAAATTTGGTTCTAGGACATTTGATTTGAGCGCAATCCTCAAACTTAGGTCAAAAAAGCTATTTAAGCCTTTTCACAGTGAGATCTATGCGATATGGCCGAGAAATGTAATTTTGATGTTAACTCCCAAACCGCTGCGCAGAAGTCAACCAAACTTCACCCAATAGTGTATTGTATCACAATCTAGTAGTTACATTTGAAAATTTTGTTCTAGGACATTTTGTTTGAACGCAATCATCAAACTTAATTAAAAAAGTCATTTAAGCCTTTTCACAGTGAGATCTATGCGATATGGCCGAGAAATGTAATTTTGATGTTAACTCCCAAACCGCTGCGCAGAAGTCAACCAAACTTCACCCAATAGTGTATTGTATCACAATCTAGTAGTTACATTTGGAAATTTAGTTCTAGGACATTTGGTTTGAGCGCAATCTTCAAACTTAATTAAAAAAAGTCATTTAAGCCTTTTCACAGTGAGATCTATGCGATATGGCCGAGAAATGTAATTTTGATGTTAACTCCCAAACCGCTGCGCAGAAGTCAACCAAACTTCACCCAATAGTGTATTTTATCACAATCTAGTAGTTACATTTGGAAATTTAGTTCTAGGACATTTGGTTTGAGCGCAATCTTCAAACTTAATTTAAAAAAGTCATTTAAGGCTTTTCACAGTGAGATCTATGCGATATGGCCGAGAAATGTAATTTTGATGTTAACTCCCAAACCGCTGCGCAGAAGTCAACCAAACTTCACCCAATAGTGTATTGTATCACAATCTAGTAGTTACATTTGGAAATTTAGTTCTAGGACATTTGGTTTGAGCGCAATCTTCAAACTTAATTAAAAAAAGTCATTTAAGCCTTTTCACAGTGAGATCTATGCGATATGGCCGAGTAATGTAATTTTGATGTTCACTCCCAAACCGCTGCGCAGAAGTCAACCAAACTTCACCCAATAGTGTATTTTATCACAATCTAGTAGTTACATTTGGAAATTTAGTTCTTGGACATTTGGTTTGAGCGCAATCTTCAAACTTAATTAAAAAAAGTCATTTAAGGCTTTTCACAGTGAGATCTATGCGATATGGCCGAGAAATGTAATTTTGATGTTAACTCCCAAACCGCTGCGCAGAAGTCAACTAAACTTCACCCAATAGTGTATTTTATCACAATCTAGTAGTTACATTTGGAAATTTAGTTCTAGGACATTTGATTTGAGCGCAATCTTCAAACTTAATTAAAAAAAGTCATTTAAGCGTTTTCACAGTGAGATCTATGCGATATGGCCGAGAAATGTAATTTTGATGTTCACTCCCAAACCGCTGCGCAGAAGTCAACCAAACTTCACCCAATAGTGTATTTTATCACAATCTAGTAGTTACATGTGGAAATTTGGTTCTAGGACATTTGATTTGAGCGCAATCCTCAAACTTAGGTCAAAAAAGCCATTTAAGCCTTTTCACAGTGAGATCTATGCGATATGGCCGAGAAATGTAATTTTGATGTTAACTCCCAAACCGCTGCGCAGAAGTAAACCAAACTTCACCCAATAGTGTATTGTATCACAATCTAGTAGTTACATTTGAAAATTTTGTTCTAGGACATTTTGTTTGAGCGCAATCATCAAACTTAATTAAAAAAGTCATTTAAGCCTTTTCACAGTGAGATCTATGCGATATGGCCGAGAAATGTAATTTTGATGTTAACTCCCAAACCGCTGCGCAGAAGTCAACCAAACTTCACCCAATAGTGTATTGTATCACAATCTAGTAGTTACATTTGAAAATTTTGTTCTAGGACATTTTGTTTGAGCGCAATCATCAAACTTTATTAAAAAAGTGATTTAAGCCTTTTCACAGTGAGATCTATGCGATATGGCCGAGAAATGTAAATTTGATGTTAACTCCCAAACCGCTGCGCAGAAGTCAACCAAACTTCACCCAATAGTGTATTGTATCACATTCTAGTAGTTACATTTAAAAATTTCGTTCTAGGACATTTGGTTTGAGCGCAATCATTAAACTTAATTAAAAAAGTCATTTAAGCCTTTTCACATTGAGATCTATGCGATATGGCCGAGAAATGTAATTTTGATGTTAACTCCCAAACCGCTGCGCAGAAGTAAACATTACTTCACCCATTAGTGTATTGTATCACAATCTAGTAGTTACATGTGGAAATTTGGTTCTAGGACATTTGATTTGAGCGCAATCCTCAAACTTAGGTCAAAAAAGCCATTTAAGCCTTTTCACAGTGAGATCTATGCGATATGGCCGAGAAATGTAATTTTGATGTTAACTCCCAAACCGCTGCGCAGAAGTAAACCAAACTTCACCCAATAGTGTATTTCATCACAATCTAGTAGTTACATTTGGAAATTTAGTTCTAGGACATTTGATTTGAGCGCAATCTTCAAACTTAATTAAAAAAAGTCATTTAAGGCTTTTCACAGTGAGATCTATGCGATATGGCCGAGAAATGTAATTTTGATGTTAACTCCCAAACCGCTGCGCAGAAGTCAACCAAACTTCACCCAATAGTGTATTGTATCACAATCTAGTAGTTACATTTGGAAATTTAGTTCTAGGACATTTGGTTTGAGCGCAATCTTCAAACTTAATTAAAAAAAGTCATTTAAGCCTTTTCACAGTGAGATCTATGCGATATGGCCGAGAAATGTAATTTTGATGTTAACTCCCAAACCGCTGCGCAGAAGTCAACCAAACTTCACCCAATAGTGTATTTTATCACAATCTAGTAGTTACATTTGGAAATTTAGTTCTAGGACATTTGGTTTGAGCGCAATCTTCAAACTTAATTTAAAAAAGTCATTTAAGGCTTTTCACAGTGAGATCTATGCGATATGGCCGAGAAATGTAATTTTGATGTTAACTCCCAAACCGCTGCGCAGAAGTCAACCAAACTTCACCCAATAGTGTATTTTATCACAATCTAGTAGTTACATTTGGAAATTTAGTTCTAGGACATTTGATTTGAGCGCAATCTTCAAACTTAATTAAAAAAAGTCATTTAAGCGTTTTCACAGTGAGATCTATGCGATATGGCCGAGAAATGTAATTTTGATGTTCACTCCCAAACCGCTGCGCAGAAGTCAACCAAACTTCACCCAATAGTGTATTTTATCACAATCTAGTAGTTAATTGTGGAAATTTGGTTCTAGGACATTTGATTTGAGCGCAATCCTCAAACTTAGGTCAAAAAAGCCATTTAAGCCTTTTCACAGTGAGATCTATGCGATATGGCCGAGAAATGTAATTTTGATGTTAACTCCCAAACCGCTGCGCAGAAGTAAACCAAACTTCACCCAATAGTGTATTGTATCACAATCTAGTAGTTACATGTGGAAATTTGGTTCTAGGACATTTGATTTGAGCGCAATCCTCAAACTTAGGTCAAAAAAGCCATTTAAGCCTTTTCACAGTGAGATCTATGCGATATGGCCGAGAAATGTAATTTTGATGTTAACTCCCAAACCGCTGCGCAGAAGTCAACCAAACTTCACCCAATAGTGTATTGTATCACAATCTAGTAGTTACATTTGAAAATTTTGTTCTAGGACATTTTGTTTGAACGCAATCATCAAACTTAATTAAAAAATTCATTTAAGCCTTTTCACAGTGAGATCTATGCGATATGGCCGAGAAATGTAATTTTGATGTTAACTCCCAAACCGCTGCGCAGAAGTCAACCAAACTTCACCCAATAGTGTATTGTATCACAATCTAGTAGTTACATTTGGAAATTTAGTTCTAGGACATTTGGTTTGGGCGCAATCTTCAAACTTAATTAAAAAAGTCATTTAAGCCTTTTCACAGTGAGATCTATGCGATATGGCCGAGAAATGTAATTTTGATGTTCACTCCCAAACCGCTACGCAGAAGTCAACCAAACTTCACCCAATAGTGTATTTTATCACAATCTAGTAGTTACATGTGGAAATTTGGTTCTAGGACATTTGGTTTGAGCGCAATCATTAAACTTAATTAAAAAAGTCATTTAAGCCTTTTCACAGTGAGATCTATGCGATATGGCCGAGAAATGTAATTTTGATGTTAACTCCCAAACCGCTGCGCAGAAGTCAACCAAACTTCACCCATTAGTGTATTGTATCACAATCTAGTAGTTACATGTGGAAATTTGGTTCTAGGACATTTGATTTGAGCGCAATCCTCAAACTTAGGTCAAAAAAGCCATTTAAGCCTTTTCACAGTGAGATCTATGCGATATGGCCGAGAAATGTAATTTTGATGTTAACTCCCAAACCGCTGCGCAGAAGTAAACCAAACTTCACCCATTAGTGTATTGTATCACAATCTAGTAGTTACATGTGGAAATTTGGTTCTAGGACATTTGATTTGAGCGCAATCCTCAAACTTAGGTCAAAAAAGCCATTTAAGCCTTTTCACAGTGAGATCTATGCGATATGGCCGAGAAATGTAATTTTGATGTTAACTCCCAAACCGCTGCGCAGAAGTAAACCAAACTTCACCCAATAGTGTATTGTATCACAATCTAGTAGTTACATTTGAAAATTTTGTTCTAGGACATTTTGTTTGAGCGCAATCATCAAACTTATTTAAAAGTCATTTAAGCCTTTTCACAGTGAGATCTATGCGATATGGCCGAGAAATGTAATTTTGATGTTAACTCCCAAACCGCTGCGCAGAAGTCAACCAAACTTCACCCAATAGTGTATTGTATCACAATCTAGTAGTTACATGTGGAAATTTGGTTCTAGGACATTTGATTTGAGCGCAATCCTCAAACTTAGATCAAAAAAGCCATTTAAGCCTTTTCACAGTGAGATCTATGCGATATGGCCGAGAAATGTAATTTTGATGTTAACTCCCAAACCGCTGCGCAGAAGTCAACCAAACTTCACCCATTAGTGTATTGTATCACATTCTAGTAGTTACATGTGGAAATTTGGTTCTAGGACATTTGATTTGAGCGCAATCATCAAACTTAGGTCAAAAAAGCCATTTAAGCCTTTTCACAGTGAGATCTATGCGATATGGCCGAGAAATGTAATTTTGATGTTAACTCCCAAACCGCTGCGCAGAAGTAAACCAAACTTCACCCAATAGTGTATTGTATCACAATCTAGTAGTTACATGTTGAAATTTGGTTCTAGGACATTTGATTTGAGCGCAATCCTCAAACTTAGGTCAAAAAAGCCATTTAAGCCTTTTCACAGTGAGATCTATGCGATATGGCCGAGAAATGTAATTTTGATGTTAACTCCCAAACCGCTGCGCAGAAGTCAACCAAACTTCACCCAATAGTGTATTGTATCACAATCTAGTAGTTACATTTGAAAATTTTGTTCTAGGACATTTTGTTTGAACGCAATCATCAAACTTAATTAAAAAAGTCATTTAAGCCTTTTCACAGTGAGATCTATGCGATATGGCCGAGAAATGTAATTTTGATGTTAACTCCCAAACCGCTGCGCAGAAGTCAACCAAACTTCACCCAATAGTGTATTGTATCACAATCTAGTAGTTACATTTGGAAATTTAGTTCTAGGACATTTGGTTTGAGCGCAATCTTCAAACTTAATTAAAAAAGTCATTTAAGCCTTTTCACAGTGAGATCTATGCGATATGGCCGAGAAATGTAATTTTGATGTTCACTCCCAAACCGCTACGCAGAAGTCAACCAAACTTCACCCAATAGTGTATTTTATCACAATCTAGTAGTTACATGTGGAAATTTGGTTCTAGGACATTTGGTTTGAGCGCAATCATTAAACTTAATTAAAAAAGTCATTTAAGCCTTTTCACAGTGAGATCTATGCGATATGGCCGAGAAATGTAATTTTGATGTTAACTCCCAAACCGCTGCGCAGAAGTCAACCAAACTTCACCCATTAGTGTATTGTATCACAATCTAGTAGTTACATGTGGAAATTTGGTTCTAGGACATTTGATTTGAGCGCAATCCTCAAACTTAGGTCAAAAAAGCCATTTAAGCCTTTTCACAGTGAGATCTATGCGATATGGCCGAGAAATGTAATTTTGATGTTAACTCCCAAACCGCTGCGCAGAAGTAAACCAAACTTCACCCATTAGTGTATTGTATCACAATCTAGTAGTTACATGTGGAAATTTGGTTCTAGGACATTTGATTTGAGCGCAATCCTCAAACTTAGGTCAAAAAAGCCATTTAAGCCTTTTCACAGTGAGATCTATGCGATATGGCCGAGAAATGTAATTTTGATGTTAACTCCCAAACCGCTGCGCAGAAGTAAACCAAACTTCACCCAATAGTGTATTGTATCACAATCTAGTAGTTACATTTGAAAATTTTGTTCTAGGACATTTTGTTTGAGCGCAATCATCAAACTTATTTAAAAGTCATTTAAGCCTTTTCACAGTGAGATCTATGCGATATGGCCGAGAAATGTAATTTTGATGTTAACTCCCAAACCGCTGCGCAGAAGTCAACCAAACTTCACCCAATAGTGTATTGTATCACAATCTAGTAGTTACATGTGGAAATTTGGTTCTAGGACATTTGATTTGAGCGCAATCCTCAAACTTAGATCAAAAAAGCCATTTAAGCCTTTTCACAGTGAGATCTATGCGATATGGCCGAGAAATGTAATTTTGATGTTAACTCCCAAACCGCTGCGCAGAAGTCAACCAAACTTCACCCATTAGTGTATTGTATCACATTCTAGTAGTTACATGTGGAAATTTGGTTCTAGGACATTTGATTTGAGCGCAATCATCAAACTTAATTAAAAAAGCCATTTAAGCCTTTTCACAGTGAGATCTATGCGATATGGCCGAGAAATGTAATTTTGATGTTAACTCCCAAACCGCTGCGCAGAAGTCAACCAAACTTCACCCAATAGTGTATTTTATCACAATCTAGTAGTTACATTTGGAAATTTAGTTCTAGGACATTTGGTTTGAGCGCAATCTTCAAACTTAATTAAAAAAGTCATTTAAGCCTTTTCACAGTGAGATCTATGCGATATGGCCGAGAAATGTAATTTTGATGTTAACTCCCAAACCGCTGCGCAGAAGTAAACCAAACTTCACACATTAGTGTATTGTATCACAATCTAGTAGTTACATGTGGAAATTTGGTTCTAGGACATTTGATTTGAGCGCAATCATCAAACTTAATTAAAAAAGCCATTTAAGCCTTTTCACAGTGAGATCTATGCGATATGGCCGAGAAATGTAATTTTGATGTTAACTCCCAAACCGCTGCGCAGAAGTCAACCAAACTTCACCCAATAGTGTATTTTATCACAATCTAGTAGTTACATTTGGAAATTTAGTTCTAGGACATTTGATTTGAGCGCAATCTTCAAACTTATTTAAAAAAAGTCATTTAAGCGTTTTCACAGTGAGATCTATGCGATATGGCCGAGAAATGTAATTTTGATGTTCACTCCCAAACCGCTGCGCAGAAGTCAACCAAACTTCACCCAATAATGTATTGTATCACAATCTAGTAGTTACATTTGAAAATTTTGTTCTAGGACATTTTGTTTGAACGCAATCATCAAACTTAATTAAAAAAGTCATTTAAGCCTTTTCACAGTGAGATCTATGCGATATGGCCGAGAAATGTAATTTTGATGTTAACTCCCAAACCGCTGCGCAGAAGTCAACCAAACTTCACCCAATAGTGTATTGTATCACAATCTAGTAGTTACATGTGGAAATTTGGTTCTAGGACATTTGATTTGAGCGCAATCCTCAAACTTAGGTCAAAAAAGCCATTTAAGCCTTTTCACAGTGAGATCTATGCGATATGGCCGAGAAATGTAATTTTGATGTTAACTCCCAAACCGCTGCGCAGAAGTAAACCAAACTTCACCCATTAGTGTATTGTATCACAATCTAGTAGTTACATGTGGAAATTTGGTTCTAGGACATTTGATTTGAGCGCAATCCTCAAACTTAGGTCAAAAAAGCCATTTAAGCCTTTTCACAGTGAGATCTATGCGATATGGCCGAGAAATGTAATTTTGATGTTAACTCCCAAACCGCTGCGCAGAAGTAAACCAAACTTCACCCATTAGTGTATTGTATCACAATCTAGTAGTTACATGTGGAAATTTGGTTCTAGGACATTTGATTTGAGCGCAATCCTCAAACTTCGGTCAAAAAAGCCATTTAAGCCTTTTCACAGTGAGATCTATGCGATATGGCCGAGAAATGTAATTTTGATGTTAACTCCCAAACCGCTGCGCAGAAGTAAACCAAACTTCACCCAATAGTGTATTGTATCACAATCTAGTAGTTACATTTGAAAATTTTTTTCTAGGACATTTTGTTTGAGCGCAATCATCAAACTTAATTAAAAAAGTCATTTAAGCCTTTTCACAGTGAGATCTATGCGATATGGCCGAGAAATGTAATTTTGATGTTAACTCCCAAACCGCTGCGCAGAAGTCAACCAAACTTCACCCAATAGTGTATTGTATCACAATCTAGTAGTTACATGTGGAAATTTGGTTCTAGGACATTTGATTTGAGCGCAATCCTCAAACTTAGGTCAAAAAAGCCATTTAAGCCTTTTCACAGTGAGATCTATGCGATATGGCCGAGAAATGTAATTTTGATGTTAACTCCCAAACCGCTGCGCAGAAGTCAACCAAACTTCACCCAATAGTGTATTGTATCACAATCTAGTAGTTACATGTGGAAATTTGGTTCTAGGACATTTGATTTGAGCGCAATCCTCAAACTTAGGTAAAAAAAGCCATTTAAGCCTTTTCACAGTGAGATCTATGCGATATGGCCGAGAAATGTAATTTTGATGTTAACTCCCAAACCGCTGCGCAGAAGTCAACCAAACTTCACCCATTAGTGTATTGTATCACAATCTAGTAGTTACATTTGAAAATTTTGTTCTAGGACATTTTGTTTGAGCGCAATCATCAAACTTAATTAAAAAAGTCATTTAAGCCTTTTCACAGTGAGATCTATGCGATATGGCCGAGAAATGTAATTTTGATGTTAACTCCCAAACCGCTGCGCAGAAGTCAACCAAACTTCACCCAATAGTGTATTGTATCACAATCTAGTAGTTACATGTGGAAATTTGGTTCTAGGACATTTGATTTGAGCGCAATCCTCAAACTTAGGTCAAAAAAGCCATTTAAGCCTTTTCACAGTGAGATCTATGCGATATGGCCGAGAAATGTAATTTTGATGTTAACTCCCAAACCGCTGCGCAGAAGTCAACCAAACTTCACCCAATAGTGTATTGTATCACAATCTAGTAGTTACATGTGGAAATTTGGTTCTAGGACATTTGATTTGAGCGCAATCCTCAAACTTAGGTAAAAAAAGCCATTTAAGCCTTTTCACAGTGAGATCTATGCGATATGGCCGAGAAATGTAATTTTGATGTTAACTCCCAAACCGCTGCGCAGAAGTCAACCAAACTTCACCCATTAGTGTATTGTATCACAATCTAGTAGTTACATGTGGAAATTTGGTTCTAGGACATTTGATTTGAGCGCAATCCTCAAACTTAGGTCAAAAAAGCTATTTAAGCCTTTTCACAGTGAGATCTATGCGATATGGCCGAGAAATGTAATTTTGATGTTAACTCCCAAACCGCTGCGCAGAAGTAAACCAAACTTCACCCATTAGTGTATTGTATCGCAATCTAGTAGTTACATGTGGAAATTTGGTTCTAGGACATTTGATTTGAGCGCAATCCTCAAACTTAGGTCAAAAAAGCCATTTAAGCCTTTTCACAGTGAGATCTATGCGATATGGCCGAGAAATGTAATTTTGATGTTAACTCCCAAACCGCTGCGCAGAAGTCAACCAAACTTCACCCAATAGTGTATTGTATCACATTCTAGTAGTAACATTTGGAAATTTGGTTCTAGGACATTTGATTTGAGCGCAATCCTCAAACTTAGGTCAAAAAAGCCATTTAAGCCTTTTCACAGTGAGATCTATGCGATATGGCCGAGAAATGTAATTTTGATGTTAACTCCCAAACCGCTGCGCAGAAGTAAACCAAACTTCACCCAATAGTGTATTGTATCACAATCTAGTAGTTACATGTGGAAATTTGGTTCTAGGACATTTGATTTGAGTGCAATCCTCAAACTTAGGTCAAAAAAGCCATTTAAGCCTTTTCACAGTGAGATCTATGCGATATGGCCGAGAAATGTAATTTTGATGTTAACTCCCAAACCGCTGCGCAGAAGTCAACCAAACTTCACCCAATAGTGTATTGTATCACAATCTAGTAGTTACATTTGAAAATTTTGTTCTAGGACATTTTGTTTGAGCGCAATCTTCAAACTTAATTAAAAAAAGTCATTTAAGCCTTTTCACAGTGAGATCTATGCGATATGGCCGAGAAATGTAATTTTGATGTTAACTCCCAAACCGCTGCGCAGAAGTCAACCAAACTTCACCCAATAGTGTATTTTATCACAATCTAGTAGTTACATTTGGAAATTTAGTTCTAGGACATTTGATTTGAGCGCAATCTTCAAACTTATTTAAAAAAAGTCATTTAAGCGTTTTCACAGTGAGATCTATGCGATATGGCCGAGAAATGTAATTTTGATGTTCACTCCCAAACCGCTGCGCAGAAGTCAACCAAACTTCACCCAATAATGTATTGTATCACAATCTAGTAGTTACATTTGAAAATTTTGTTCTAGGACATTTTGTTTGAACACAATCATCAAACTTAATTAAAAAAGTCATTTAAGCCTTTTCACAGTGAGATCTATGCGATATGGCCGAGAAATGTAATTTTGATGTTAACTCCCAAACCGCTGCGCAGAAGTCAACCAAACTTCACCCAATAGTGTATTGTATCACAATCTAGTAGTTACATGTGGAAATTTGGTTCTAGGACATTTGATTTGAGCGCAATCCTCAAACTTAGGTCAAAAAAGCCATTTAAGCCTTTTCACAGTGAGATCTATGCGATATGGCCGAGAAATGTAATTTTGATGTTAACTCCCAAACCGCTGCGCAGAAGTAAACCAAACTTCACCCATTAGTGTATTGTATCACAATCTAGTAGTTACATGTGGAAATTTGGTTCTAGGACATTTGATTTGAGCGCAATCCTCAAACTTAGGTCAAAAAAGCCATTTAAGCCTTTTCACAGTGAGATCTATGCGATATGGCCGAGAAATGTAATTTTGATGTTAACTCCCAAACCGCTGCGCAGAAGTAAACCAAACTTCACCCATTAGTGTATTGTATCACAATCTAGTAGTTACATGTGGAAATTTGGTTCTAGGACATTTGATTTGAGCGCAATCCTCAAACTTCGGTCAAAAAAGCCATTTAAGCCTTTTCACAGTGAGATCTATGCGATATGGCCGAGAAATGTAATTTTGATGTTAACTCCCAAACCGCTGCGCAGAAGTCAACCAAACTTCACCCAATAGTGTATTGTATCACAATCTAGTAGTTACATTTGAAAATTTTGTTCTAGGACATTTTGTTTGAACGCAATCATCAAACTTAATTAAAAAAGTCATTTAAGCCTTTTCACAGTGAGATCTATGCGATCTGGCCGAGAAATGTAATTTTGATGTTAACTCCCAAACCGCTGCGCAGAAGTCAACCAAACTTCACCCAATAGTGTATTGTATCACAATCTAGTAGTTACATTTGGAAATTTAGTTCTAGGACATTTGGTTTGAGCGCAATCTTCAAACTTAATTAAAAAAAGTCATTTAAGCCTTTTCACAGTGAGATCTATGCGATATGGCCGAGAAATGTAATTTTGATGTTAACTCCCAAACCGCTGCGCAGAAGTCAACCAAACTTCACCCAATAGTGTATTTTATCACAATCTAGTAGTTACATTTGGAAATTTAGTTCTAGGACATTTGATTTGAGCGCAATCTTCAAACTTAATTAAAAAAAGTCATTTAAGCGTTTTCACAGTGAGATCTATGCGATATGGCCGAGAAATGTAATTTTGATGTTCACTCCCAAACCGCTGCGCAGAAGTCAACCAAACTTCACCCAATAGTGTATTTTATCACAATCTAGTAGTTACATGTGGAAATTTGGTTCTAGGACATTTGATTTGAGCGCAATCCTCAAACTTAGGTCAAAAAAGCCATTTAAGCCTTTTCACAGTGAGATCTATGCGATATGGCCGAGAAATGTAATTTTGATGTTAACTCCCAAACCGCTGCGCAGAAGTAAACCAAACTTCACCCAATAGTGTATTGTATCACAATCTAGTAGTTACATTTGAAAATTTTGTTCTAGGACATTTTGTTTGAGCGCAATCATCAAACTTAATTAAAAAAGTCATTTAAGCCTTTTCACAGTGAGATCTATGCGATATGGCCGAGAAATGTAATTTTGATGTTAACTCCCAAACCGCTGCGCAGAAGTCAACCAAACTTCACCCAATAGTGTATTGTATCACAATCTAGTAGTTACATTTGAAAATTTTGTTCTAGGACATTTTGTTTGAGCGCAATCATCAAACTTTATTAAAAAAGTGATTTAAGCCTTTTCACAGTGAGATCTATGCGATATGGCCGAGAAATGTAAATTTGATGTTAACTCCCAAACCGCTGCGCAGAAGTCAACCAAACTTCACCCAATAGTGTATTGTATCACATTCTAGTAGTTACATTTAAAAATTTCGTTCTAGGACATTTGGTTTGAGCGCAATCATTAAACTTAATTAAAAAAGTCATTTAAGCCTTTTCACAGTGAGATCTATGCGATATGGCCGAGAAATGTAATTTTGATGTTAACTCCCAAACCGCTGCGCAGAAGTCAACCAAACTTCACCCATTAGTGTATTGTATCACAATCTAGTAGTTACATGTGGAAATTTGGTTCTAGGACATTTGATTTGAGCGCAATCCTCAAACTTAGGTCAAAAAAGCCATTTAAGCCATTTCACAGTGAGATCTATGCGATATGGCCGAGAAATGTAATTTTGATGTTAACTCCCAAACCGCTGCGCAGAAGTCAACCAAACTTCACCCAATAGTGTATTGTATCACAATCTAGTAGTTACATGTGGAAATTTGGTTCTAGGACATTTGATTTGAGCGCAATCCTCAAACTTAGGTCAAAAAAGCCATTTAAGCCTTTTCACAGTGAGATCTATGCGATATGGCCGAGAAATGTAATTTTGATGTTAACTCCCAAACCGCTGCGCAGAAGTCAACCAAACTTCACCCATTAGTGTATTGTATCACAATCTAGTAGTTACATGTGGAAATTTGGTTCTAGGACATTTGATTTGAGCGCAATCCTCAAACTTAGGTCAAAAAAGCTATTTAAGCCTTTTCACAGTGAGATCTATGCGATATGGCCGAGAAATGTAATTTTGATGTTAACTCCCAAACCGCTGCGCAGAAGTAAACCAAACTTCACCCATTAGTGTATTGTATCTTAATCTAGTAGTTACATGTGGAAATTTGGTTCTAGGACATTTGATTTGAGCGCAATCCTCAAACTTAGGTCAAAAAAGCCATTTAAGCCTTTTCACAGTGAGATCTATGCGATATGGCCGAGAAATGTAATTTTGATGTTAACTCCCAAACCGCTGCGCAGAAGTAAACCAAACTTCACCCAATAGTGTATTGTATCACAATCTAGTAGTTACATTTGAAAATTTTGTTCTAGGACATTTTGTTTGAGCGCAATCATCAAACTTAATTAAAAAAGTAATCTAAGCCTTTTCACAGTGAGATCTATGCGATATGGCCGAGAAATGTAATTTTGATGTTAACTCCCAAACCGCTGCGCAGAAGTCAACCAAACTTCACCCAATAGTGTATTTCATCACAATCTAGTAGTTACATTTGGAAATTTAGTTCTAGGACATTTGGTTTGAGCGCATTCTTCAAACTTAATTAAAAAAAGTCATTTAAGGCTTTTCACAGTGAGATCTATGCGATATGGCCGAGAAATGTAATTTTGATGTTAACTCCCAAACCGCTGCGCAGAAGTAAACCAAACTTCACCCAATAGTGTATTGTATCACAATCTAGTAGTTACATTTGAAAATTTTGTTCTAGGACATTTTGTTTGAGCGCAATCATCAAACTTAATTAAAAAAGTCATTTAAGCCTTTTCACAGTGAGATCTATGCGATATGGCAGAGAAATGTAATTTTGATGTTAACTCCCAAACCGCTGCGCAGAAGTCAACCAAACTTCACCCAATAGTGTATTGTATCACAATCTAGTAGTTACATGTGGAAATTTGGTTCTAGGACATTTGATTTGAGCGCAATCCTCAAACTTAGGTCAAAAAAGCCATTTAAGCCTTTTCACAGTGAGATCTATGCGATATGGCCGAGAAATGTAATTTTGATGTTAACTCCCAAACCGCTGCGCAGATCAACCAAACTTCACCCAATAGTGTATTGTATCACAATCTAGTAGTTACATGTGGAAATTTGGTTCTAGGACATTTGATTTGAGCGCAATCCTCAAACTTAGGTAAAAAAAGCCATTTAAGCCTTTTCACAGTGAGATCTATGCGATATGGCCGAGAAATGTAATTTTGATGTTAACTCCCAAACCGCTGCGCAGAAGTCAACCAAACTTCACCCATTAGTGTATTGTATCACAATCTAGTAGTTACATGTGGAAATTTGGTTCTAGGACATTTGATTTGAGCGCAATCCTCAAACTTAGGTCAAAAAAGCTATTTAAGCCTTTTCACAGTGAGATCTATGCGATATGGCCGAGAAATGTAATTTTGATGTTAACTCCCAAACCGCTGCGCAGAAGTAAACCAAACTTCACCCATTAGTGTATTGTATCGCAATCTAGTAGTTACATGTGGAAATTTGGTTCTAGGACATTTGATTTGAGCGCAATCCTCAAACTTAGGTCAAAAAAGCCATTTAAGCCTTTTCACAGTGAGATCTATGCGATATGGCCGAGAAATGTAATTTTGATGTTAACTCCCAAACCGCTGCGCAGAAGTCAACCAAACTTCACCCAATAGTGTATTGTATCACATTCTAGTAGTAACATTTGGAAATTTGGTTCTAGGACATTTGATTTGAGCGCAATCCTCAAACTTAGGTCAAAAAAGCCATTTAAGCCTTTTCACAGTGAGATCTATGCGATATGGCCGAGAAATGTAATTTTGATGTTAACTCCCAAACCGCTGCGCAGAAGTAAACCAAACTTCACCCAATAGTGTATTGTATCACAATCTAGTAGTTACATGTGGAAATTTGGTTCTAGGACATTTGATTTGAGTGCAATCCTCAAACTTAGGTCAAAAAAGCCATTTAAGCCTTTTCACAGTGAGATCTATGCGATATGGCCGAGAAATGTAATTTTGATGTTAACTCCCAAACCGCTGCGCAGAAGTCAACCAAACTTCACCCAATAGTGTATTGTATCACAATCTAGTAGTTACATTTGAAAATTTTGTTCTAGGACATTTTGTTTGAACGCAATCATCAAACTTAATTAAAAAAGTCATTTAAGCCTTTTCACAGTGAGATCTATGCAATATGGCCGAGAAATGTAATTTTGATGTTAACCCCCTAAACCGCTGCGCAGAAGTCAACCAAACTTCACCCAATAGTGTATTGTATCACAATCTAGTAGTTACATTTGGAAATTTAGTTCTAGGACATTTGGTTTGAGCGCAATCTTCAAACTTAATTAAAAAAAGTCATTTAAGCCTTTTCACAGTGAGATCTATGCGATATGGCCGAGAAATGTAATTTTGATGTTAACTCCCAAACCGCTGCGCAGAAGTCAACCAAACTTCACCCAATAGTGTATTTTATCACAATCTAGTAGTTACATTTGGAAATTTAGTTCTAGGACATTTTGTTTGAGCGCAATCATCAAACTTAATTAAAAAAGTCATTTAAGCCTTTTCACAGTGAGATCTATGCGATATGGCCGAGAAATGTAATTTTGATGTTAACTCCCAAACCGCTGCGCAGAAGTCAACCAAACTTCACCCAATAGTGTATTGTATCACAATCTAGTAGTTAAATTTGCAAATTTTTTTCAAGGAAATTTTGTTTGAACGCAATCATCAAACTTAATTAAAAAAGTCATTTAAGCCTTTTCACAGTGAGATCTATGCGATATGGCCGAGAAATGTAATTTTGATGTTAACTCCCAAACCGCTGCGCAGAAGTCAACCAAACTTCACCCATTAGTGTATTGTATCACAATCTAGTAGTTACATGTGGAAATTTGGTTCTAGGACATTTGATTTGAGCGCAATCCTCAAACTTAGGTCAAAAAAGCCATTTAAGCCTTTTCACAGTGAGATCTATGCGATATGGCCGAGAAATGTAATTTTGATGTTAACTCCCAAACCGCTGCGCAGAAGTAAACCAAACTTCACCCAATAGTGTATTGTATCACAATCTAGTAGTTACATTTGAAAATTTTGTTCTAGGACATTTTGTTTGAGCGCAATCATCAAACTTATTTAAAAGTCATTTAAGCCTTTTCACAGTGAGATCTATGCGATATGGCCGAGAAATGTAATTTTGATGTTAACTCCCAAACCGCTGCGCAGAAGTCAACCAAACTTCACCCAATAGTGTATTGTATCACAATCTAGTAGTTACATTTGAAAATTTTGTTCTAGGACATTTTGTTTGAACGCAATCATCAAACTTAATTAAAAAAGTCATTTAAGCCTTTTCACAGTGAGATCTATGCAATATGGCCGAGAAATGTAATTTTGATGTTAACCCCCTAAACCGCTGCGCAGAAGTCAACCAAACTTCACCCAATAGTGTATTGTATCACAATCTAGTAGTTACATTTGGAAATTTAGTTCTAGGACATTTGGTTTGAGCGCAATCTTCAAACTTAATTAAAAAAAGTCATTTAAGCCTTTTCACAGTGAGATCTATGCGATATGGCCGAGAAATGTAATTTTGATGTTAACTCCCAAACCGCTGCGCAGAAGTCAACCAAACTTCACCCAATAGTGTATTTTATCACAATCTAGTAGTTACATTTGGAAATTTAGTTCTAGGACATTTTGTTTGAGCGCAATCATCAAACTTAATTAAAAAAGTCATTTAAGCCTTTTCACAGTGAGATCTATGCGATATGGCCGAGAAATGTAATTTTGATGTTAACTCCCAAACCGCTGCGCAGAAGTCAACCAAACTTCACCCAATAGTGTATTGTATCACAATCTAGTAGTTAAATTTGCAAATTTTTTTCAAGGAAATTTTGTTTGAACGCAATCATCAAACTTAATTAAAAAAGTCATTTAAGCCTTTTCACAGTGAGATCTATGCGATATGGCCGAGAAATGTAATTTTGATGTTAACTCCCAAACCGCTGCGCAGAAGTCAACCAAACTTCACCCATTAGTGTATTGTATCACAATCTAGTAGTTACATGTGGAAATTTGGTTCTAGGACATTTGATTTGAGCGCAATCCTCAAACTTAGGTCAAAAAAGCCATTTAAGCCTTTTCACAGTGAGATCTATGCGATATGGCCGAGAAATGTAATTTTGATGTTAACTCCCAAACCGCTGCGCAGAAGTAAACCAAACTTCACCCAATAGTGTATTGTATCACAATCTAGTAGTTACATTTGAAAATTTTGTTCTAGGACATTTTGTTTGAGCGCAATCATCAAACTTATTTAAAAGTCATTTAAGCCTTTTCACAGTGAGATCTATGCGATATGGCCGAGAAATGTAATTTTGATGTTAACTCCCAAACCGCTGCGCAGAAGTCAACCAAACTTCACCCAATAGTGTATTGTATCACAATCTAGTAGTTACATGTGGAAATTTGGTTCTAGGACATTTGATTTGAGCGCAATCCTCAAACTTAGATCAAAAAAGCCATTTAAGCCTTTTCACAGTGAGATCTATGCGATATGGCCGAGAAATGTAATTTTGATGTTAACTCCCAAACCGCTGCGCAGAAGTCAACCAAACTTCACCCATTAGTGTATTGTATCACATTCTAGTAGTTACATGTGGAAATTTGGTTCTAGGACATTTGATTTGAGCGCAATCATCAAACTTAGGTCAAAAAAGCCATTTAAGCCTTTTCACAGTGAGATCTATGCGATATGGCCGAGAAATGTAATTTTGATGTTAACTCCCAAACCGCTGCGCAGAAGTAAACCAAACTTCACCCAATAGTGTATTGTATCACAATCTAGTAGTTACATGTTGAAATTTGGTTCTAGGACATTTGATTTGAGCGCAATCCTCAAACTTAGGTCAAAAAAGCCATTTAAGCCTTTTCACAGTGAGATCTATGCGATATGGCCGAGAAATGTAATTTTGATGTTAACTCCCAAACCGCTGCGCAGAAGTCAACCAAACTTCACCCAATAGTGTATTGTATCACAATCTAGTAGTTACATTTGAAAATTTTGTTCTAGGACATTTTGTTTGAACGCAATCATCAAACTTAATTAAAAAAGTCATTTAAGCCTTTTCACAGTGAGATCTATGCGATATGGCCGAGAAATGTAATTTTGATGTTAACTCCCAAACCGCTGCGCAGAAGTCAACCAAACTTCACCCAATAGTGTATTGTATCACAATCTAGTAGTTACATTTGGAAATTTAGTTCTAGGACATTTGGTTTGAGCGCAATCTTCAAACTTAATTAAAAAAGTCATTTAAGCCTTTTCACAGTGAGATCTATGCGATATGGCCGAGAAATGTAATTTTGATGTTCACTCCCAAACCGCTACGCAGAAGTCAACCAAACTTCACCCAATAGTGTATTTTATCACAATCTAGTAGTTACATGTGGAAATTTGGTTCTAGGACATTTGGTTTGAGCGCAATCATTAAACTTAATTAAAAAAGTCATTTAAGCCTTTTCACAGTGAGATCTATGCGATATGGCCGAGAAATGTAATTTTGATGTTAACTCCCAAACCGCTGCGCAGAAGTCAACCAAACTTCACCCATTAGTGTATTGTATCACAATCTAGTAGTTACATGTGGAAATTTGGTTCTAGGACATTTGATTTGAGCGCAATCCTCAAACTTAGGTCAAAAAAGCCATTTAAGCCTTTTCACAGTGAGATCTATGCGATATGGCCGAGAAATGTAATTTTGATGTTAACTCCCAAACCGCTGCGCAGAAGTAAACCAAACTTCACCCATTAGTGTATTGTATCACAATCTAGTAGTTACATGTGGAAATTTGGTTCTAGGACATTTGATTTGAGCGCAATCCTCAAACTTAGGTCAAAAAAGCCATTTAAGCCTTTTCACAGTGAGATCTATGCGATATGGCCGAGAAATGTAATTTTGATGTTAACTCCCAAACCGCTGCGCAGAAGTAAACCAAACTTCACCCAATAGTGTATTGTATCACAATCTAGTAGTTACATTTGAAAATTTTGTTCTAGGACATTTTGTTTGAGCGCAATCATCAAACTTATTTAAAAGTCATTTAAGCCTTTTCACAGTGAGATCTATGCGATATGGCCGAGAAATGTAATTTTGATGTTAACTCCCAAACCGCTGCGCAGAAGTCAACCAAACTTCACCCAATAGTGTATTGTATCACAATCTAGTAGTTACATGTGGAAATTTGGTTCTAGGACATTTGATTTGAGCGCAATCCTCAAACTTAGATCAAAAAAGCCATTTAAGCCTTTTCACAGTGAGATCTATGCGATATGGCCGAGAAATGTAATTTTGATGTTAACTCCCAAACCGCTGCGCAGAAGTCAACCAAACTTCACCCATTAGTGTATTGTATCACATTCTAGTAGTTACATGTGGAAATTTGGTTCTAGGACATTTGATTTGAGCGCAATCATCAAACTTAATTAAAAAAGCCATTTAAGCCTTTTCACAGTGAGATCTATGCGATATGGCCGAGAAATGTAATTTTGATGTTAACTCCCAAACCGCTGCGCAGAAGTCAACCAAACTTCACCCAATAGTGTATTTTATCACAATCTAGTAGTTACATTTGGAAATTTAGTTCTAGGACATTTGGTTTGAGCGCAATCTTCAAACTTAATTAAAAAAGTCATTTAAGCCTTTTCACAGTGAGATCTATGCGATATGGCCGAGAAATGTAATTTTGATGTTAACTCCCAAACCGCTGCGCAGAAGTAAACCAAACTTCACACATTAGTGTATTGTATCACAATCTAGTAGTTACATGTGGAAATTTGGTTCTAGGACATTTGATTTGAGCGCAATCATCAAACTTAATTAAAAAAGCCATTTAAGCCTTTTCACAGTGAGATCTATGCGATATGGCCGAGAAATGTAATTTTGATGTTAACTCCCAAACCGCTGCGCAGAAGTCAACCAAACTTCACCCAATAGTGTATTTTATCACAATCTAGTAGTTACATTTGGAAATTTAGTTCTAGGACATTTGATTTGAGCGCAATCTTCAAACTTATTTAAAAAAAGTCATTTAAGCGTTTTCACAGTGAGATCTATGCGATATGGCCGAGAAATGTAATTTTGATGTTCACTCCCAAACCGCTGCGCAGAAGTCAACCAAACTTCACCCAATAATGTATTGTATCACAATCTAGTAGTTACATTTGAAAATTTTGTTCTAGGACATTTTGTTTGAACGCAATCATCAAACTTAATTAAAAAAGTCATTTAAGCCTTTTCACAGTGAGATCTATGCGATATGGCCGAGAAATGTAATTTTCATGTTAACTCCCAAACCGCTGCGCAGAAGTCAACCAAACTTCACCCAATAGTGTATTGTATCACAATCTAGTAGTTACATGTGGAAATTTGGTTCTAGGACATTTGATTTGAGCGCAATCCTCAAACTTAGGTCAAAAAAGCCATTTAAGCCTTTTCACAGTGAGATCTATGCGATATGGCCGAGAAATGTAATTTTGATGTTAACTCCCAAACCGCTGCGCAGAAGTAAACCAAACTTCACCCATTAGTGTATTGTATCACAATCTAGTAGTTACATGTGGAAATTTGGTTCTAGGACATTTGATTTGAGCGCAATCCTCAAACTTCGGTCAAAAAAGCCATTTAAGCCTTTTCACAGTGAGATCTATGCGATATGGCCGAGAAATGTAATTTTGATGTTAACTCCCAAACCGCTGCGCAGAAGTCAACCAAACTTCACCCAATAGTGTATTGTATCACAATCTAGTAGTTACATTTGAAAATTTTGTTCTAGGACATTTTGTTTGAACGCAATCATCAAACTTAATTAAAAAAGTCATTTAAGCCTTTTCACAGTGAGATCTATGCGATCTGGCCGAGAAATGTAATTTTGATGTTAACTCCCAAACCGCTGCGCAGAAGTCAACCAAACTTCACCCAATAGTGTATTGTATCACAATCTAGTAGTTACATTTGGAAATTTAGTTCTAGGACATTTGGTTTGAGCGCAATCTTCAAACTTAATTAAAAAAAGTCATTTAAGCCTTTTCACAGTGAGATCTATGCGATATGGCCGAGAAATGTAATTTTGATGTTAACTCCCAAACCGCTGCGCAGAAGTCAACCAAACTTCACCCAATAGTGTATTTTATCACAATCTAGTAGTTACATTTGGAAATTTAGTTCTAGGACATTTGATTTGAGCGCAATCTTCAAACTTAATTAAAAAAAGTCATTTAAGCGTTTTCACAGTGAGATCTATGCGATATGGCCGAGAAATGTAATTTTGATGTTCACTCCCAAACCGCTGCGCAGAAGTCAACCAAACTTCACCCAATAGTGTATTTTATCACAATCTAGTAGTTACATGTGGAAATTTGGTTCTAGGACATTTGATTTGAGCGCAATCCTCAAACTTAGGTCAAAAAAGCCATTTAAGCCTTTTCACAGTGAGATCTATGCGATATGGCCGAGAAATGTAATTTTGATGTTAACTCCCAAACCGCTGCGCAGAAGTAAACCAAACTTCACCCAATAGTGTATTGTATCACAATCTAGTAGTTACATTTGAAAATTTTGTTCTAGGACATTTTGTTTGAGCGCAATCATCAAACTTAATTAAAAAAGTCATTTAAGCCTTTTCACAGTGAGATCTATGCGATATGGCCGAGAAATGTAATTTTAATGTTAACTCCCAAACCGCTGCGCAGAAGTCAACCAAACTTCACCCAATAGTGTATTGTATCACAATCTAGTAGTTACATTTGAAAATTTTGTTCTAGGACATTTTGTTTGAGCGCAATCATCAAACTTTATTAAAAAAGTGATTTAAGCCTTTTCACAGTGAGATCTATGCGATATGGCCGAGAAATGTAAATTTGATGTTAACTCCCAAACCGCTGCGCAGAAGTCAACCAAACTTCACCCAATAGTGTATTGTATCACATTCTAGTAGTTACATTTAAAAATTTCGTTCTAGGACATTTGGTTTGAGCGCAATCATTAAACTTAATTAAAAAAGTCATTTAAGCCTTTTCACAGTGAGATCTATGCGATATGGCCGAGATATGTAATTTTGATGTTAACTCCCAAACCGCTGCGCAGAAGTCAACCAAACTTCACCCATTAGTGTATTGTATCACAATCTAGTAGTTACATGTGGAAATTTGGTTCTAGGACATTTGATTTGAGCGCAATCCTCAAACTTAGGTCAAAAAAGCCATTTAAGCCATTTCACAGTGAGATCTATGCGATATGGCCGAGAAATGTAATTTTGATGTTAACTCCCAAACCGCTGCGCTGAAGTCAACCAAACTTCACCCAATAGTGTATTGTATCACAATCTAGTAGTTACATGTGGAAATTTGGTTCTAGGACATTTGATTTGAGCGCAATCCTCAAACTTAGGTCAAAAAAGCCATTTAAGCCTTTTCACAGTGAGATCTATGCGATATGGCCGAGAAATGTAATTTTGATGTTAACTCCCAAACCGCTGCGCAGAAGTCAACCAAACTTCACCCATTAGTGTATTGTATCACAATCTAGTAGTTACATGTGGAAATTTGGTTCTAGGACATTTGATTTGAGCGCAATCCTCAAACTTAGGTCAAAAAAGCTATTTAAGCCTTTTCACAGTGAGATCTATGCGATATGGCCGAGAAATGTAATTTTGATGTTAACTCCCAAACCGCTGCGCAGAAGTAAACCAAACTTCACCCATTAGTGTATTGTATCTTAATCTAGTAGTTACATGTGGAAATTTGGTTCTAGGACATTTGATTTGAGCGCAATCCTCAAACTTAGGTCAAAAAAGCCATTTAAGCCTTTTCACAGTGAGATCTATGCGATATGGCCGAGAAATGTAATTTTGATGTTAACTCCCAAACCGCTGCGCAGAAGTAAACCAAACTTCACCCCATAGTGTATTGTATCACAATCTAGTAGTTACATTTGAAAATTTTGTTCTAGGACATTTTGTTTGAGCGCAATCATCAAACTTAATTAAAAAAGTAATCTAAGCCTTTTCACAGTGAGATCTATGCGATATGGCCGAGAAATGTAATTTTGATGTTAACTCCCAAACCGCTGCGCAGAAGTCAACCAAACTTCACCCAATAGTGTATTTTATCACAATCTAGTAGTTACATTTGGAAATTTAGTTCTAGGACATTTGGTTTGAGCGCATTCTTCAAACTTAATTAAAAAAAGTCATTTAAGGCTTTTCACAGTGAGATCTATGCGATATGGCCGAGAAATGTAATTTTGATGTTAACTCCCAAACCGCTGCGCAGAAGTAAACCAAACTTCACCCAATAGTGTATTGTATCACAATCTAGTAGTTACATTTGAAAATTTTGTTCTAGGACATTTTGTTTGAGCGCAATCATCAAACTTAATTAAAAAAGTCATTTAAGCCTTTTCACAGTGAGATCTATGCGATATGGCCGAGAAATGTAATTTTGATGTTAACTCCCAAACCGCTGCGCAGAAGTCAACCAAACTTCACCCAATAGTGTATTGTATCACAATCTAGTAGTTACATGTGGAAATTTGGTTCTAGGACATTTGATTTGAGCGCAATCCTCAAACTTAGGTCAAAAAAGCCATTTAAGCCTTTTCACAGTGAGATCTATGCGATATGGCCGAGAAATGTAATTTTGATGTTAACTCCCAAACCGCTGCGCAGAAGTCAACCAAACTTCACCCAATAGTGTATTGTATCACAATCTAGTAGTTACATGTGGAAATTTGGTTCTAGGACATTTGATTTGAGCGCAATCCTCAAACTTAGGTCAAAAAAGCCATTTAAGCCTTTTCACAGTGAGATCTATGCGATATGGCCGAGAAATGTAATTTTGATGTTAACTCCCAAACCGCTGCGCAGAAGTCAACCAAACTTCACCCAATAGTGTATTGTATCACAATCTAGTAGTTACATGTGGAAATTTGGTTCTAGGACATTTGATTTGAGCGCAATCCTCAAACTTAGGTAAAAAAAGCCATTTAAGCCTTTTCACAGTGAGATCTATGCGATATGGCCGAGAAATGTAATTTTGATGTTAACTCCCAAACCGCTGCGCAGAAGTCAACCAAACTTCACCCATTAGTGTATTGTATCACAATCTAGTAGTTACATGTGGAAATTTGGTTCTAGGACATTTGATTTGAGCGCAATCCTCAAACTTAGGTCAAAAAAGCTATTTAAGCCTTTTCACAGTGAGATCTATGCGATATGGCCGAGAAATGTAATTTTGATGTTAACTCCCAAACCGCTGCGCAGAAGTACACCAAACTTCACCCATTAGTGTATTGTATCGCAATCTAGTAGTTACATGTGGAAATTTGGTTCTAGGACATTTGATTTGAGCGCAATCCTCAAACTTAGGTCAAAAAAGCCATTTAAGCCTTTTCACAGTGAGATCTATGCGATATGGCCGAGAAATGTAATTTTGATGTTAACTCCCAAACCGCTGCGCAGAAGTAAACCAAACTTCACCCAATAGTGTATTGTATCACAATCTAGTAGTTACATGTGGAAATTTGGTTCTAGGACATTTGATTTGAGTGCAATCCTCAAACTTAGGTCAAAAAAGCCATTTAAGCCTTTTCACAGTGAGATCTATGCGATATGGCCGAGAAATGTAATTTTGATGTTAACTCCCAAACCGCTGCGCAGAAGTCAACCAAACTTCACCCAATAGTGTATTGTATCACAATCTAGTAGTTACATTTGGAAATTTAGTTCTAGGACATTTGATTTGAGCGCAATCTTAAAACTTAATTAAAAAAAGTCATTTAAGCGTTTTCACAGTGAGATCTATGCAATATGGCCGAGAAATGTAATTTTGATGTTAACTCCCAAACCGCTGCGCAGAAGTCAACCAAACTTCACCCAATAGTGTATTGTATCACAATCTAGTAGTTACATTTGGAAATTTAGTTCTAGGACATTTGGTTTGAGCGCAATCTTCAAACTTAATTAAAAAAAGTCATTTAAGCCTTTTCACAGTGAGATCTATGCGATATGGCCGAGAAATGTAATTTTGATGTTAACTCCCAAACCGCTGCGCAGAAGTCAACCAAACTTCACCCATTAGTGTATTGTATCACAATCTAGTAGTTACATGTGGAAATTTGGTTCTAGGACATTTGATTTGAGCGCAATCCTCAAACTTAATTAAAAAAAGTCATTTAAGGCTTTTCACAGTGAGATCTATGCGATATGGCCGAGAAATGTAATTTTGATGTTAACTCCCAAACCGCTGCGCAGAAGTCAACCAAACTTCACCCAATAGTGTATTGTATCACAATCTAGTAGTTAAATTTGCAAATTTTTTTCAAGGACATTTTGTTTGAACGCAATCATCAAACTTAATTAAAAAAGTCATTTAAGCCTTTTCACAGTGAGATCTATGCGATATGGCCGAGAAATGTAATTTTGATGTTAACTCCCAAACCGCTGCGCAGAAGTCAACCAAACTTCACCCAATAGTGTATTTTATCACAATCTAGTAGTTACATTTGGAAATTTAGTTCTAGGACATTTGGTTTGAGCGCAATCTTCAAACTTAATTAAAAAAAGTCATTTAAGCCTTTTCACAGTGAGATCTATGCGATATGGGCGAGAAATGTAATTTTGATGTTAACTCCCAAACCGCTGCGCAGAAGTCAACCAAACTTCACCCAATAGTGTATTTTATCACAATCTAGTAGTTACATTTGGAAATTTAGTTCTAGGACATTTTGTTTGAGCGCAATCATCAAACTTAATTAAAAAAGTCATTTAAGCCTTTTCACAGTGAGATCTATGCGATATGGCCGAGAAATGTAATTTTGATGTTAACTCCCAAACCGCTGCGCAGAAGTCAACCAAACTTCACCCAATAGTGTATTGTATCACAATCTAGTAGTTAAATTTGCAAATTTTTTTCAAGGACATTTTGTTTGAACGCAATCATCAAACTTAATTAAAAAAGTCATTTAAGCCTTTTCACAGTGAGATCTATGCGATATGGCCGAGAAATGTAATTTTGATGTTAACTCCCAAACCGCTGCGCAGAAGTCAACCAAACTTCACCCATTAGTGTATTGTATCACAATCTAGTAGTTACATGTGGAAATTTGGTTCTAGGACATTTGATTTGAGCGCAATCCTCAAACTTAGGTCAAAAAAGCCATTTAAGCCTTTTCACAGTGAGATCTATGCGATATGGCCGAGAAATGTAATTTTGATGTTAACTCCCAAACCGCTGCGCAGAAGTAAACCAAACTTCACCCAATAGTGTATTGTATCACAATCTAGTAGTTACATTTGAAAATTTTGTTCTAGGACATTTTGTTTGAGCGCAATCATCAAACTTATTTAAAAGTCATTTAAGCCTTTTCACAGTGAGATCTATGCGATATGGCCGAGAAATGTAATTTTGATGTTAACTCCCAAACCGCTGCGCAGAAGTCAACCAAACTTCACCCAATAGTGTATTGTATCACAATCTAGTAGTTACATGTGGAAATTTGGTTCTAGGACATTTGATTTGAGCGCAATCCTCAAACTTATATCAAAAAAGCCATTTAAGCCTTTTCACAGTGAGATCTATGCGATATGGCCGAGAAATGTAATTTTGATGTTAACTCCCAAACCGCTGCGCAGAAGTCAACCAAACTTCACCCATTAGTGTATTGTATCACATTCTAGTAGTTACATGTGGAAATTTGGTTCTAGGACATTTGATTTGAGCGCAATCATCAAACTTAGGTCAAAAAAGCCATTTAAGCCTTTTCACAGTGAGATCTATGCGATATGGCCGAGAAATGTAATTTTGATGTTAACTCCCAAACCGCTGCGCAGAAGTAAACCAAACTTCACCCAATAGTGTATTGTATCACAATCTAGTAGTTACATGTTGAAATTTGGTTCTAGGACATTTGATTTGAGCGCAATCCTCAAACTTAGGTCAAAAAAGCCATTTAAGCCTTTTCACAGTGAGATCTATGCGATATGGCCGAGAAATGTAATTTTGATGTTAACTCCCAAACCGCTGCGCAGAAGTCAACCAAACTTCACCCAATAGTGTATTGTATCACAATCTAGTAGTTACATTTGAAAATTTTGTTCTAGGACATTTTGTTTGAACGCAATCATCAAACTTAATTAAAAAAGTCATTTAAGCCTTTTCACAGTGAGATCTATGCGATATGGCCGAGAAATGTAATTTTGATGTTAACTCCCAAACCGCTGCGCAGAAGTCAACCAAACTTCACCCAATAGTGTATTGTATCACAATCTAGTAGTTACATTTGGAAATTTAGTTCTAGGACATTTGGTTTGAGCGCAATCTTCAAACGTAGATCAAAAAAGCCATTTAAGCCTTTTCACAGTGAGATCTATGCGATATGGCCGAGAAATGTAATTTTGATGTTAACTCCCAAACCGCTGCGCAGAAGTCAACCAAACTTCACCCATTAGTGTATTGTATCACATTCTAGTAGTTACATGTGGAAATTTGGTTCTAGGACATTTGATTTGAGCGCAATCATCAAACTTAATTAAAAAAGCCATTTAAGCCTTTTCACAGTGAGATCTATGCGATATGGCCGAGAAATGTAATTTTGATGTTAACTCCCAAACCGCTGCGCAGAAGTCAACCAAACTTCACCCAATAGTGTATTTTATCACAATCTAGTAGTTACATTTGGAAATTTAGTTCTAGGACATTTGGTTTGAGCGCAATCTTCAAACTTAATTAAAAAAGTCATTTAAGCCTTTTCACAGTGAGATCTATGCGATATGGCCGAGAAATGTAATTTTGATGTTAACTCCCAAACCGCTGCGCAGAAGTAAACCAAACTTCACACATTAGTGTATTGTATCACAATCTAGTAGTTACATGTGGAAATTTGGTTCTAGGACATTTGATTTGAGCGCAATCATCAAACTTAATTAAAAAAGCCATTTAAGCCTTTTCACAGTGAGATCTATGCGATATGGCCGAGAAATGTAATTTTGATGTTAACTCCCAAACCGCTGCGCAGAAGTCAACCAAACTTCACCCAATAGTGTATTTTATCACAATCTAGTAGTTACATTTGGAAATTTAGTTCTAGGACATTTGATTTGAGCGCAATCTTCAAACTTATTTAAAAAAAGTCATTTAAGCGTTTTCACAGTGAGATCTATGCGATATGGCCGAGAAATGTAATTTTGATGTTCACTCCCAAACCGCTGCGCAGAAGTCAACCAAACTTCACCCAATAATGTATTGTATCACAATCTAGTAGTTACATTTGAAAATTTTGTTCTAGGACATTTTGTTTGAACGCAATCATCAAACTTAATTAAAAAAGTCATTTAAGCCTTTTCACAGTGAGATCTATGCGATATGGCCGAGAAATGTAATTTTGATGTTAACTCCCAAACCGCTGCGCAGAAGTCAACCAAACTTCACCCAATAGTGTATTGTATCACAATCTAGTAGTTACATGTGGAAATTTGGTTCTAGGACATTTGATTTGAGCGCAATCCTCAAACTTAGGTCAAAAAAGCCATTTAAGCCTTTTCACAGTGAGATCTATGCGATATGGTCGAGAAATGTAATTTTGATGTTAACTCCCAAACCGCTGCGCAGAAGTAAACCAAACTTCACCCATTAGTGTATTGTATCACAATCTAGTAGTTACATGTGGAAATTTGGTTCTAGGACATTTGATTTGAGCGCAATCCTCAAACTTCGGTCAAAAAAGCCATTTAAGCCTTTTCACAGTGAGATCTATGCGATATGGCCGAGAAATGTAATTTTGATGTTAACTCCCAAACCGCTGCGCAGAAGTCAACCAAACTTCACCCAATAGTGTATTGTATCACAATCTAGTAGTTACATTTGAAAATTTTGTTCTAGGACATTTTGTTTGAACGCAATCATCAAACTTAATTAAAAAAGTCATTTAAGCCTTTTCACAGTGAGATCTATGCGATCTGGCCGAGAAATGTAATTTTGATGTTAACTCCCAAACCGCTGCGCAGAAGTCAACCAAACTTCACCCAATAGTGTATTGTATCACAATCTAGTAGTTACATTTGGAAATTTAGTTCTAGGACATTTGGTTTGAGCGCAATCTTCAAACTTAATTAAAAAAAGTCATTTAAGCCTTTTCACAGTGAGATCTATGCGATATGGCCGAGAAATGTAATTTTGATGTTAACTCCCAAACCGCTGCGCAGAAGTCAACCAAACTTCACCCAATAGTGTATTTTATCACAATCTAGTAGTTACATTTGGAAATTTAGTTCTAGGACATTTGATTTGAGCGCAATCTTCAAACTTAATTAAAAAAAGTCATTTAAGCGTTTTCACAGTGAGATCTATGCGATATGGCCGAGAAATGTAATTTTGATGTTCACTCCCAAACCGCTGCGCAGAAGTCAACCAAACTTCACCCAATAGTGTATTTTATCACAACCTAGTAGTTACATGTGGAAATTTGGTTCTAGGACATTTGATTTGAGCGCAATCCTCAAACTTAGGTCAAAAAAGCCATTTAAGCCTTTTCACAGTGAGATCTATGCGATATGGCCGAGAAATGTAATTTTGATGTTAACTCCCAAACCGCTGCGCAGAAGTAAACCAAACTTCACCCAATAGTGTATTGTATCACAATCTAGTAGTTACATTTGAAAATTTTGTTCTAGGACATTTTGTTTGAGCGCAATCATCAAACTTAATTAAAAACGTCATTTAAGCCTTTTCACAGTGAGATCTATGCGATATGGCCGAGAAATGTAATTTTAATGTTAACTCCCAAACCGCTGCGCAGAAGTCAACCAAACTTCACCCAATAGTGTATTGTATCACAATCTAGTAGTTACATTTGAAAATTTTGTTCTAGGACATTTTGTTTGAGCGCAATCATCAAACTTTATTAAAAAAGTGATTTAAGCCTTTTCACAGTGAGATCTATGCGATATGGCCGAGAAATGTAAATTTGATGTTAACTCCCAAACCGCTGCGCAGAAGTCAACCAAACTTCACCCAATAGTGTATTGTATCACATTCTAGTAGTTACATTTAAAAATTTCGTTCTAGGACATTTGGTTTGAGCGCAATCATTAAACTTAATTAAAAAAGTCATTTAAGCCTTTTCACAGTGAGATCTATGCGATATGGCCGAGAAATGTAATTTTGATGTTAACTCCCAAACCGCTGCGCAGAAGTCAACCAAACTTCACCCATTAGTGTATTGTATCACAATCTAGTAGTTACATGTGGAAATTTGGTTCTAGGACATTTGATTTGAGCGCAATCCTCAAACTTAGGTCAAAAAAGCCATTTAAGCCATTTCACAGTGAGATATATGCGATATGGCCGAGAAATGTAATTTTGATGTTAACTCCCAAACCGCTGCGCAGAAGTCAACCAAACTTCACCCAATAGTGTATTGTATCACAATCTAGTAGTTACATGTGGAAATTTGGTTCTAGGACATTTGATTTGAGCGCAATCCTCAAACTTAGGTCAAAAAAGCCATTTAAGCCTTTTCACAGTGAGATCTATGCGATATGGCCGAGAAATGTAATTTTGATGTTAACTCCCAAACCGCTGCGCAGAAGTCAACCAAACTTCACCCATTAGTGTATTGTATCACAATCTAGTAGTTACATGTGGAAATTTGGTTCTAGGAAATTTGATTTGAGCGCAATCCTCAAACTTAGGTCAAAAAAGCTATTTAAGCCTTTTCACAGTGAGATCTATGCGATATGGCCGAGAAATGTAATTTTGATGTTAACTCCCAAACCGCTGCGCAGAAGTCAACCAAACTTCACCCAATAGTGTATTGTATCACAATCTAGTAGTTACATGTGGAAATTTGGTTCTAGGACATTTGATTTGAGCGCAATCCTTAAAATTTAGGTCAAAAAAGCCATTTAAGCCTTTTCACAGTGAGATCTATGCGATATGGCCGAGAAATGTAATTTTGATGTTAACTCCCAAACCGCTGCGCAGAAGTAAACCAAACTTCACCCAATAGTGTATTGTATCACAATCTAGTAGTTACATTTGAAAATTTTGTTCTAGGACATTTTGTTTGAGCGCAATCATCAAACTTAATTAAAAAAGTAATCTAAGCCTTTTCACAGTGAGATCTATGCGATATGGCCGAGAAATGTAATTTTGATGTTAACTCCCAAACCGCTGCGCAGAAGTCAACCAAACTTCACCCAATAGTGTATTTTATCACAATCTAGTAGTTACATTTGGAAATTTAGTTCTAGGACATTTGGTTTGAGCGCATTCTTCAAACTTAATTAAAAAAAGTCATTTAAGGCTTTTCACAGTGAGATCTATGCGATATGGCCGAGAAATGTAATTTTGATGTTAACTCCCAAACCGCTGCGCAGAAGTAAACCAAACTTCACCCAATAGTGTATTGTATCACAATCTAGTAGTTACATTTGAAAATTTTGTTCTAGGACATTTTGTTTGAGCGCAATCATCAAACTTAATTAAAAAAGTCATTTAAGCCTTTTCACAGTGAGATCTATGCGATATGGCCGAGAAATGTAATTTTGATGTTAACTCCCAAACCGCTGCGCAGAAGTCAACCAAACTTCACCCAATAGTGTATTGTATCACAATCTAGTAGTTACATGTGGAAATTTGGTTCTAGGACATTTGATTTGAGCGCAATCCTCAAACTTAGGTCAAAAAAGCCATTTAAGCCTTTTCACAGTGAGATCTATGCGATATGGCCGAGAAATGTAATTTTGATGTTAACTCCCAAACCGCTGCGCAGAAGTCAACCAAACTTCACCCAATAGTGTATTGTATCACAATCTAGTAGTTACATGTGGAAATTTGGTTCTAGGACATTTGATTTGAGCGCAATCCTCAAACTTAGGTCAAAAAAGCCATTTAAGCCTTTTCACAGTGAGATCTATGCGATATGGCCGAGAAATGTAATTTTGATGTTAACTCCCAAACCGCTGCGCAGAAGTCAACCAAACTTCACCCAATAGTGTATTGTATCACAATCTAGTAGTTACATGTGGAAATTTGGTTCTAGGACATTTGATTTGAGCGCAATCCTCAAACTTAGGTAAAAAAAGCCATTTAAGCCTTTTCACAGTGAGATCTATGCGATATGGCCGAGAAATGTAATTTTGATGTTAACTCCCAAACCGCTGCGCAGAAGTCAACCAAACTTCACCCATTAGTGTATTGTATCACAATCTAGTAGTTACATGTGGAAATTTGGTTCTAGGACATTTGATTTGAGCGCAATCCTCAAACTTAGGTCAAAAAAGCTATTTAAGCCTTTTCACAGTGAGATCTATGCGATATGGCCGAGAAATGTAATTTTGATGTTAACTCCCAAACCGCTGCGCAGAAGTAAACCAAACTTCACCCATTAGTGTATTGTATCGCAATCTAGTAGTTACATGTGGAAATTTGGTTCTAGGACATTTGATTTGAGCGCAATCCTCAAACTTAGGTCAAAAAAGCCATTTAAGCCTTTTCACAGTGAGATCTATGCGATATGGCCGAGAAATGTAATTTTGATGTTAACTCCCAAACCGCTGCGCAGAAGTCAACCAAACTTCACCCAATAGTGTATTGTATCACATTCTAGTAGTAACATTTGGAAATTTGGTTCTAGGACATTTGATTTGAGCGCAATCCTCAAACTTAGGTCAAAAAAGCCATTTAAGCCTTTTCACAGTGAGATCTATGCGATATGGCCGAGAAATGTAATTTTGATGTTAACTCCCAAACCGCTGCGCAGAAGTAAACCAAACTTCACCCAATAGTGTATTGTATCACAATCTAGTAGTTACATGTGGAAATTTGGTTCTAGGACATTTGATTTGAGTGCAATCCTCAAACTTAGGTCAAAAAAGCCATTTAAGCCTTTTCACAGTGAGATCTATGCGATATGGCCGAGAAATGTAATTTTGATGTTAACTCCCAAACCGCTGCGCAGAAGTCAACCAAACTTCACCCAATAGTGTATTGTATCACAATCTAGTAGTTACATTTGAAAATTTTGTTCTAGGACATTTTGTTTGAACGCAATCATCAAACTTAATTAAAAAAGTCATTTAAGCCTTTTCACAGTGAGATCTATGCGATATGGCCGAGAAATGTAATTTTGATGTTAACTCCCAAACCGCTGCGCAGAAGTCAACCAAACTTCACCCAATAGTGTATTGTATCACAATCTAGTAGTTACATTTGGAAATTTAGTTCTAGGACATTTTGTTTGAGCGCAATCATCAAACTTAATTAAAAAAGTCATTTAAGCCTTTTCACAGTGAGATCTATGCGATATGGCCGAGAAATGTAATTTTGATGTTAACTCCCAAACCGCTGCACAGAAGTCAACCAAACTTCACCCAATAGTGTATTGTATCACAATCTAGTAGTTACATTTGAAAATTTTGTTCTAGGACATTTTGTTTGAACGCAATCATCAAACTTAATTAAAAAAGTCATTTAAGCCTTTTCACAGTGAGATCTATGCGATATGGCCGAGAAATGTAATTTTGATGTTAACTCCCAAACCGCTGCGCAGAAGTCAACCAAACTTCACCCAATAGTGTATTGTATCACAATCTAGTAGTTACATTTGGAAATTTAGTTCTAGGACATTTGGTTTGAGCGCACTCTTCAAACTTAATTAAAAAAAGTCATTTAAGGCTTTTCACAGTGAGATCTATGCGATATGGCCGATAAATGTAATTTTGATGTTAACTCCCAAACCGCTGCGCAGAAGTCAACCAAACTTCACCCAATAGTGTATTTTATCACAATCTAGTAGTTACATTTGGAAATTTAGTTCTAGGACATTTGATTTGAGCGCAATCTTCAAACTTAATTAAAAAAAGTCATTTAAGCGTTTTCACAGTGAGATCTATGCGATATGGCCGAGAAATGTAATTTTGATGTTCACTCCCAAACCGCTGCGCAGAAGTCAACCAAACTTCACCCAATAGTGTATTTTATCACAATCTAGTAGTTACATGTGGAAATTTGGTTCTAGGACATTTGATTTGAGCGCAATCCTCAAACTTAGGTCAAAAAAGCCATTTAAGCCTTTTCACAGTGAGATCTATGCGATATGGCCGAGAAATGTAATTTTGATGTTAACTCCCAAACCGCTGCGCAGAAGTCAACCAAACTTAACCCAATAGTGTATTGTATCACAATCTAGTAGTTACATGTGGAAATTTGGTTCTAGGACATTTGATTTGAGCGCAATCCTCAAACTTAGGTCAAAAAAGCCATTTAAGCCTTTTCACAGTGAGATCTATACGATATGGCCGAGAAATGTAATTTTGATGTTAACTCCCAAACCGCTGCGCAGAAGTAAACCAAACTTCACCCAATAGTGTATTGTATCACAATCTAGTAGTTACATTTGAAAATTTTGTTCTAGGACATTTTGTTTGAGCGCAATCATCAAACTTAATTAAAAAAGTCATTTAAGCCTTTTCACAGTGAGATCTATGCGATATGGCCGAGAAATGTAATTTTAATGTTAACTCCCAAACCGCTGCGCAGAAGTCAACCAAACTTCACCCAATAGTGTATTGCATCACAATCTAGTAGTTACATTTGAAAATTTTGTTCTAGGACATTTTGTTTGAGCGCAATCATCAAACTTAATTAAAAAAGTCATTTAAGCCTTTTCACATTGAGATCTATGCGATATGGCCGAGAAATGTAATTTTGATGTTAACTCCCAAACCGCTGCGCAGAAGTCAACCAAACTTCACCCAATAGTGTATTGTATCACAATCTAGTAGTTACATTTGAAAATTTTGTTCTAGGACATTTTGTTTGAACGCAATCATCAAACTTAATTAAAAAAGTCATTTAAGCCTTTTCACAGTGAGATCTATGCGATATGGCCGAGAAATGTAATTTTGATGTTAACTCCCAAACCGCTGCACAGAAGTCAACCAAACTTCACCCAATAGTGTATTGTATCACAATCTAGTAGTTACATTTGGAAATTTAGTTCTAGGACATTTGGTTTGAGCGCAATCTTCAAACTTAATTAAAAAAAGTCATTTAAGTCTTTTCACAGTGAGATCTATGCGATATGGCCGAGAAATGTAATTTTGATGTTAACTCCCAAACCGCTGCGCAGAAGTCAACCAAACTTCACCCAATAGTGTATTTTATCACAATCTAGTAGTTACATTTGGAAATTTAGTTCTAGGACATTTGATTTGAGCGCAATCTTTAAACTTAATTAAAAAAAGTCATTTAAGCGTTTTCACAGTGAGATCTATGCGATATGGCCGAGAAATGTAATTTTGATGTTCACTCCCAAACCGCTGCGCAGAAGTCAAACAAACTTCACCCAATAGTGTATTTTATCACAATCTAGTAGTTACATGTGGAAATTTGGTTCTAGGACATTTGATTTGAGCGCAATCCTCAAACTTAGGTCAAAAAAGCCATTTAAGCCTTTTCACAGTGAGATCTATGCGATATGGCCGAGAAATGTAATTTTGATGTTAACTCCCAAACCGCTGCGCAGAAGTAAACCAAACTTCACCCAATAGTGTATTGTATCACAATCTAGTAGTTACATTTGAAAATTTTGTTCTAGGACATTTTGTATGAGCGCAATCATCAAACTTAATTAAAAAAGTCATTTAAGCCTTTTCACAGTGAGATCTATGCGATATGGCCGAGAAATGTAATTTTAATGTTAACTCCCAAACCGCTGCGCAGAAGTCAACCAAACTTCACCCAATAGTGTATTTTATCACAATCTAGTAGTTACATTTGAAAATTTTGTTCTAGGACATTTTGTTTGAGCGCAATCATCAAACTTAATTAAAAAAGTCATTTAAGCCTTTTCACAGTGAGATCTATGCGATATGGCCGAGAAATGTAATTTTGATGTTAACTCCCAAACCGCTGCGCAGAAGTCAACCAAACTTCACCCAATAGTGTATTGTATCACAATCTAGTAGTTACATTTGAAAATTTTGTTCTAGGACATTTTGTTTGAGCGCAATCATCAAACTTTATTAAAAAAGTCATTTAAGCCTTTTCAAAGTGAGATTTATGCGATATGGCCGAGAAATGTAAATTTCATGTTAACTCCCAAACCGCTGCGCAGAAGTCAACCAGACTTCACCCAATAGTGTATTGTATCACATTCTAGTAGTTACATTTAAAAATTTCGTTCTAGGACATTTGGTTTGAGCGCAATCATTAAACTTAATTAAAAAAGTCATTTAAGCCTTTTCACAGTGAGATCTATGCGATATGGCCGAGAAATGTAATTTTGATGTTAACTCCCAAACCGCTGCGCAGAAGTCAACCAAACTTCACCCAATAGTGTATTGTATCACAATCTAGTAGTTACATGTGGAAATTTGGTTCTAGGACATTTGATTTGAGCGCAATCCTCAAACTTAGGTCAAAAAAGCCATTTAAGCCTTTTCACAGTGAGATCTATGCGATATGGCCGAGAAATGTAATTTTGATGTTAACTCCCAAACCGCTGCGCAGAAGTCAACCAAACTTAACCCATTAGTGTATTGTATCACAATCTAGTAGTTACATGTGGAAATTTGGTTCTAGGACATTTGATTTGAGCGCAATCCTCAAACTTAGGTCAAAAAAGCTATTTAAGCCTTTTCACAGTGAGATCTATGCGATATGGCCGAGAAATGTAATTTTGATGTTAACTCCCAAACCGCTGCGCAGAAGTAAACCAAACTTCACCCATTAGTGTATTGTATCACAATCTAGTAGTTACATGTGGAAATTTGGTTCTAGGACATTTGATTTGAGCGCAATCCTCAAACTTAGGTCAAAAAAGCCATTTAAGCCTTTTCACAGTGAGATCTATGCGATATGGCCGAGAAATGTAATTTTGATGTTAACTCCCAAACCGCTGCGCAGAAGTCAACCAAACTTCACCCAATAGTGTATTGTATCACATTCTAGTAGTTACATTTGGAAATTTGGTTCTAGGACATTTGATTTGAGCGCAATCCTCAAACTTAGGTCAAAAAAGCCATTTAAGCCTTTTCACAGTGAGATCTATGCGATATGGCCGAGAAATGTAATTTTGATGTTAACTCCCAAACCGCTGCGCAGAAGTAAACCAAACTTCACCCAATAGTGTATTGTATCACAATCTAGTAGTTACATGTGGAAATTTGGTTCTAGGACATTTGATTTGAGCGCAATCCTCAAACTTAGGTCAAAAAAGCCATTTAAGCCTTTTCACAGTGAGATCTATGCGATATGGCCGAGAAATGTAATTTTGATGTTAACTCCCAAACCGCTGCGCAGAAGTCAACCAAACTTCACCCAATAGTGTATTTTATCACAATCTAGTAGTTACATTTGGAAATTTAGTTCTAGGACATTTGGTTTGAGCGCAATCTTCAAACTTAATTAAAAAAAGTCATTTAAGCCTTTTCACAGTGAGATCTATGCGATATGGCCGAGAAATGTAATTTTGATGTTCACTCCCAAACCGCTGCGCAGAAGTCAACCAAACTTCACCCAATAGTGTATTTTATCACAATCTAGTAGTTACATTTGAAAATTTTGTTCAGGGACATTTTGTTTGAGCGCAATCATCAAACTTAATTAAAAAAGTCATTTAAGCCTTTTCACAGTGAGATCTATGCGATATGGCCGAGAAATGTAATTTTGATGTTAACTCCCAAACCGCTGCGCAGAAGTCAACCAAACTTCACCCAATAGTGTATTGTATCACAATCTAGTAGTTACATTTGAAAATTTTGTTCTAGGACATTTTGTTTGAGCGCAATCATCAAACTTTATTAAAAAAGTCATTTAAGCCTTTTCAAAGTGAGATTTATGCGATATGGCCGAGAAATGTAAATTTCATGTTAACTCCCAAACCGCTGCGCAGAAGTCAACCAAACTTCACCCAATAGTGTATTGTATCACATTCTAGTAGTTACATTTAAAAATTTCGTTCTAGGACATTTGGTTTGAGCGCAATCATTAAACTTAATTAAAAAAGTCATTTAAGCCTTTTCACAGTGAGATCTATGCGATATGGCCGAGAAATGTAATTTTGATGTTAACTCCCAAACCGCTGCGCAGAAGTCAACCAAACTTCACCCAATAGTGTATTGTATCACAATCTAGTAGTTACATTTGAAAATTTCGTTCTAGGACATTTGGTTTGAGCGCAATCTTCAAACTTAATTAAAAAAAGTCATTTAAGCCTTTTCACAGTGAGATCTATGCGATATGGCCGAGAAATGTAATTTTGATGTTCACTCCCAAACCGCTGCGCAGAAGTCAACCAAACTTCACCCAATAGTGTATTGTATCACAATCTAGTAGTTACATGTGGAAATTTGGTTCTAGGACATTTGATTTGAGCGCAATCCTCAAACTTAGGTCAAAAAAGCCATTTAATCCTTTTCACAGTGAGATCTATGCGATATGGCCGAGAAATGTAATTTTGATGTTAACTCCCAAACCGCTGCGCAGAAGTCAACCAAACTTCACCCATTAGTGTATTGTATCACAATCTAGTAGTTACATGTGGAAATTTGGTTCTAGGACATTTGATTTGAGCGCAATCCTCAAACTTAGGTCAAAAAAGCTATTTAAGCCTTTTCACAGTGAGATCTATGCGATATGGCCGAGAAATGTAATTTTGATGTTAACTCCCAAACCGCTGCGCAGAAGTAAACCAAACTTCACCCATTAGTGTATTGTATCACAATCTAGTAGTTACATGTGGAAATTTGGTTCTAGGACATTTGATTTGAGCGCAATCCTCAAACTTAGGTCAAAAAAGCCATTTAAGCCTTTTCAACAGTGAGATCTATGCGATATGGCCGAGAAATGTAATTTTGATGTTAACTCCCAAACCGCTGCGCAGAAGTCAACCAAACTTCACCCAATAGTGTATTGTATCACATTCTAGTAGTTACATTTGGAAATTTGGTTCTAGGACATTTGATTTGAGCGCAATCCTCAAACTTAGGTCAAAAAAGCCATTTAAGCCTTTTCACAGTGAGATCTATGCGATATGGCCGAGAAATGTAATTTTGATGTTAACTCCCAAACCGCTGCGCAGAAGTAAACCAAACTTCACCCAATAGTGTATTGTATCACAATCTAGTAGTTACATGTGGAAATTTGGTTCTAGGACATTTGATTTGAGCGCAATCCTCAAACTTAGGTCAAAAAAGCCATTTAAGCCTTTTCACAGTGAGATCTATGCGATATGGCCGAGAAATGTAATTTTGATGTTAACTCCCAAACCGCTGCGCAGAAGTCAACCAAACTTCACCCAATAGTGTATTTTATCACAATCTAGTAGTTACATTTGGAAATTTAGTTCTAGGACATTTGGTTTGAGCGCAATCTTCAAACTTAATTAAAAAAAGTCACTTAAGCGTTTTCACAGTGAGATCTATGCGATATGGCCGAGAAATGTAATTTTGATGTTCACTCCCAAACCGCTGCGCAGAAGTCAACCAAACTTAACCCAATAGTGTATTTTATCACAATCTAGTAGTTACATGTGGAAATTTGGTTCTAGGACATTTGATTTGAGCGCAATCCTCAAACTTAGGTCAAAAAAGCCATTTAAGCCTTTTCACAGTGAGATCTATGCGATATGGCCGAGAAATGTAATTTTGATGTTAACTTCCAAACCGCTGCGCAGAAGTAAACCAAACTTCACCCATTAGTGTATTGTATCACAATCTAGTAGTTACATGTGGAAATTTGGTTCTAGGACATTTGATTTGAGCGCAATCCTCAAACTTAGGTCAAAAAAGCCATTTAAGCCTTTTCACAGTGAGATCTATGCGATATGGCCGAGAAATGTAATTTTGATGTTAACTCCCAAACCGCTGCGCAGAAGTAAACCAAACTTCACCCAATAGTGTATTGTATCACAATCTAGTAGTTACATTTGAAAATTTTGTTCTAGGACATTTTGTTTGAGCGCAATCATCAAACTTAATTTAAAAAAGTCATTTAAGCGTTTTCACAGTGAGATCTATGCGATATGGCCGAGAAATGTAATTTTGATGTTAACTCCCAAACCGCTGCGCAGAAGTCAACCAAACTTCACCCAATAGTGTATTGTATCACAATCTAGTAGTTACATTTGAAAATTTTGTTCTAGGACATTTTGTTTGAGCGCAATCATCAAACTTTATTAAAAAAGTCATTTAAGCCTTTTCAAAGTGAGATTTATGCGATATGGCCGAGAAATGTAAATTTCATGTTAACTCCCAAACCGCTGCGCAGAAGTCAACCAAACTTCACCCAATAGTGTATTGTATCACATTCTAGTAGTTACATTTAAAAATTTCGTTCTAGGACATTTGGTTTGAGCGCAATCATTAAACTTAATTAAAAAAGTCATTTAAGCCTTTTCACAGTGAGATCTATGCGATATGGCCGAGAAATGTAATTTTGATGTTAACTCCCAAACCGCTGCGCAGAAGTCAACCAAACTTCACCCAATAGTGTATTGTATCACAATCTAGTAGTTACATTTGAAAATTTTGTTCTAGGACATTTTGTTTGAGCGCAATCATCAAACTTAATTAAAAAAGTCATTTAAGCCTTTTCACAGTGAGATCTATGCGATATGGCCGAGAAATGTAATTTTGATGTTAACTCCCAAACCGCTGCGCAGAAGTAAACCAAACTTCACCCAATAGTGTATTGTATCACAATCTAGTAGTTACATGTGGAAATTTGGTTCTAGGACATTTGATTTGAGCGCAATCCTCAAACTTAGGTCAAAAAAGCCATTTAAGCCTTTTCACAGTGAGATCTATGCGATATGGCCGAGAAATGTAATTTTGATGTTAACTCCCAAACCGCTGCGCAGAAGTCAACCAAACTTCACCCAAT
The DNA here is from genome assembly GCF_030265065.1 of Corythoichthys intestinalis. Taxonomy (NCBI): domain Eukaryota; kingdom Metazoa; phylum Chordata; class Actinopteri; order Syngnathiformes; family Syngnathidae; genus Corythoichthys; species Corythoichthys intestinalis. The sequence continues at coordinate 77,108,115 of NC_080395.1, read as the reverse complement.
AGTGTATTGTATCACAATCTAGTAGTTACATTTGAAATTTTTGTTCTAGGACATTTTGTTTGAACGCAATCATCAAACTTAATTAAAAAAGTCATTTAAGCCTTTTCACAGTGAGATCTATGCGATATGGCCGAGAAATGTAATTTTGATGTTAACTCCCAAACCGCTGCGCAGAAGTCAACCAAACTTCACCCAATAGTGTATTGTATCACAATCTAGTAGTTACATTTGGAAATTTAGTTCTAGGACATTTGGTTTGAGCGCAATCTTCAAACTTAATTAAAAAAAGTCATTTAAGCCTTTTCACAGTGAGATCTATGCGATATGGCCGAGAAATTTAATTTTGATGTTAACTCCCAAACCGCTGCGCAGAAGTCAACCAAACTTCACCCAATAGTGTATTTTATCACAATCTAGTAGTTACATTTGGAAATTTAGTTCTAGGACATTTGGTTTGAGCGCAATCTTCAAACTTAATTAAAAAAAGTCATTTAAGGCTTTTCACAGTGAGATCTATGCGATATGGCCGAGAAATGTAATTTTGATGTTAACTCCCAAACCGCTGCGCAGAAGTCAACTAAACTTCACCCAATAGTGTATTTTATCACAATCTAGTAGTTACATTTGGAAATTTAGTTCTAGGACATTTGATTTGAGCGCAATCTTCAAACTTAATTAAAAAAAGTCATTTAAGCGTTTTCACAGTGAGATCTATGCGATATGGCCGAGAAATGTAATTTTGATGTTCACTCCCAAACCGCTGCGCAGAAGTCAACCAAACTTCACCCAATAGTGTATTTTATCACAATCTAGTAGTTACATGTGGAAATTTGGTTCTAGGACATTTGATTTGAGCGCAATCCTCAAACTTAGGTCAAAAAAGCCATTTAAGCCTTTTCACAGTGAGATCTATGCGATATGGCCGAGAAATGTAATTTTGATGTTAACTCCCAAACCGCTGCGCAGAAGTAAACCAAACTTCACCCAATAGTGTATTGTATCACAATCTAGTAGTTACATTTGAAAATTTTGTTCTAGGACATTTTGTTTGAGCGCAATCATCAAACTTAATTAAAAAAGTCATTTAAGCCTTTTCACAGTGAGATCTATGCGATATGGCCGAGAAATGTAATTTTGATGTTAACTCCCAAACCGCTGCACAGAAGTCAACCAAACTTCACCCAATAGTGTATTGTATCACAATCTAGTAGTTACATTTGAAAATTTTGTTCTAGGACATTTTGTTTGAGCGCAATCATCAAACTTTATTAAAAAAGTGATTTAAGCCTTTTCACAGTGAGATCTATGCGATATGGCCGAGAAATGTAAATTTGATGTTAACTCCCAAACCGCTGCGCAGAAGTCAACCAAACTTCACCCAATAGTGTATTGTATCACATTCTAGTAGTTACATTTAAAAATTTCGTTCTAGGACATTTGGTTTGAGCGCAATCATTAAACTTAATTAAAAAAGTCATTTAAGCCTTTTCACAGTGAGATCTATGCGATATGGCCGAGAAATGTAATTTTGATGTTAACTCCCAAACCGCTGCGCAGAAGTCAACCAAACTTCACCCATTAGTGTATTGTATCACAATCTAGTAGTTACATGTGGAAATTTGGTTCTAGGACATTTGATTTGAGCGCAATCCTCAAACTTAGGTCAAAAAAGCCATTTAAGCCTTTTCACAGTGAGATCTATGCGATATGGCCGAGAAATGTAATTTTGATGTTAACTCCCAAACCGCTGCGCAGAAGTAAACCAAACTTCACCCATTAGTGTATTGTATCACAATCTAGTAGTTACATGTGGAAATTTGGTTCTAGGACATTTGATTTGAGCGCAATCCTCAAACTTAGGTCAAAAAAGCCATTTAAGCCTTTTCACAGTGAGATCTATGCGATATGGCCGAGAAATGTAATTTTGATGTTAACTCCCAAACCGCTGCGCAGAAGTCAACCAAACTTCACCCATTAGTGTATTGTATCACAATCTAGTAGTTACATTTGGAAATTTAGTTCTAGGACATTTGATTTGAGCGCAATCTTCAAACTTAATTAAAAAAAGTCATTTAAGGCTTTTCACAGTGAGATCTATGCGATATGGCCGAGAAATGTAATTTTGATGTTCACTCCCAAACCGCTGCGCAGAAGTAAACCAAACTTCACCCATTAGTGTATTGTATCACAATCTAGTAGTTACATGTGGAAATTTGGTTCTAGGACATTTGATTTGAGCGCAATCCTCAAACTTAGGTCAAAAAAGCCATTTAAGCCTTTTCACAGTGAGATCTATGCGATATGGCCGAGAAATGTAATCTTGATGTTAACTCCCAAACCGCTGCGCAGAAGTCAACCAAACTTCACCCAATAGTGTATTGTATCACATTCTAGTAGTTACATTTGGAAATTTGGTTCTAGGACATTTGATTTGAGCGCAATCCTCAAACTTAGGTCAAAAAAGCCATTTAAGCCTTTTCACAGTGAGATCTATGCGATATGGCCGAGAAATGTAATTTTGATGTTAACTCCCAAACCGCTGCGCAGAAGTAAACCAAACTTCACCCAATAGTGTATTGTATCACAATCTAGTAGTTACATGTGGAAATTTGGTTCTAGGACATTTGATTTGAGCGCAATCCTCAAACTTATGTCAAAAAAGCCATTTAAGCCTTTTCACAGTGAGATCTATGCGATATGGCCGAGAAATGTAATTTTGATGTTAACTCCCAAACCGCTGCGCAGAAGTCAACCAAACTTCACCCAATAGTGTATTTTATCACAATCTAGTAGTTACATTTGGAAATTTAGTTCTAGGACATTTGGTTTGAGCGCAATCTTCAAACTTAATTAAAAAAAGTCATTTAAGCCTTTTCACAGTGAGATCTATGCGATATGGCCGAGAAATGTAATTTTGATGTTCACTCCCAAACCGCTGCGCAGAAGTCAACCAAACTTCACCCAATAGTGTATTTTATCACAATCTAGTAGTTACATTTGAAAATTTTGTTCTAGGACATTTTGTTTGAGCGCAATCATCAAACTTAATTAAAAAAGTCATTTAAGCCTTTTCACAGTGAGATCTATGCGATATGGCAGAGAAATGTAATTTTGATGTTAACTCCCAAACCACTGCGCAGAAGTCTACCAAACTTCACCCAATAGTGTATTGTATCACAATCTAGTAGTAACATTTGAAAATTTTGTTCTAGGACATTTTGTTTGAGCGCAATCATCAAACTTTATTAAAAAAGTCATTTAAGCCTTTTCAAAGTGAGATTTATGCGATATGGCCGAGAAATGTAAATTTCATGTTAACTCCCAAACCGCTGCGCAGAAGTCAACCAAACTTCACCCAATAGTGTATTGTATCACATTCTAGTAGTTACATTTAAAAATTTCGTTCTAGGACATTTGGTTTGAGCGCAATCATTAAACTTAATTAAAAAAGTCATTTAAGCCTTTTCACAGTGAGATCTATGCGATATGGCCGAGAAATGTAATTTTGATGTTAACTCCCAAACCGCTGCGCAGAAGTCAACCAAACTTCACCCAATAGTGTATTGTATCACAATCTAGTAGTTACATTTGAAAATTTCGTTCTAGGACATTTGGTTTGAGCGCAATCTTCAAACTTAATTAAAAAAAGTCATTTAAGCCTTTTCACAGTGAGATCTATGCGATATGGCCGAGAAATGTAATTTTGATGTTAACTCCCAAACCGCTGCGCAGAAGTCAACCAAACTTCACCCATTAGTGTATTGTATCACAATCTAGTAGTTACATGTGGAAATTTGGTTCTAGGACATTTGATTTGAGCGCAATCCTCAAACTTAGGTCAAAAAAGCCATTTAAGCCTTTTCACAGTGAGATCTATGCGATATGGCCGAGAAATGTAATTTTGATGTTAACTCCCAAACCGCTGCGCAGAAGTAAACCAAACTTCACCCATTAGTGTATTGTATCACAATCTAGTAGTTACATGTGGAAATTTGGTTCTAGGACATTTGATTTGAGCGCAATCCTCAAACCTAGGTCAAAAAAGCCATTTAAGCCTTTTCACAGTGAGATCTATGCGATATGGCCGAGAAATGTAATTTTGATGTTAACTCCCAAACCGCTGCGCAGAAGTAAACCAAACTTCACCCAATAGTGTATTTTATCACAATCTAGTAGTTACATTTGGAAATTTAGTTCTAGGACATTTTGTTTGAGCGCAATCATCAAACTTTATTAAAAAAGTCATTTAAGCCTTTTCAAAGTGAGATTTATGCGATATGGCCGAGAAATGTAAATTTCATGTTAACTCCCAAACCGCTGCGCAGAAGTCAACCAAACTTCACCCAATAGTGTATTGTATCACATTCTAGTAGTTACATTTAAAAATTTCGTTCTAGGACATTTGGTTTGAGCGCAATCATTAAACTTAATTAAAAAAGTCATTTAAGCCTTTTCACAGTGAGATCTATGCGATATGGCCGAGAAATGTAATTTTGATGTTAACTCCCAAACCGCTGCGCAGAAGTCAACCAAACTTCACCCAATAGTGTATTGTATCACAATCTAGTAGTTACATTTGAAAATTTCGTTCTAGGACATTTGGTTTGAGCGCAATCTTCAAACTTAATTAAAAAAAGTCATTTAAGCCTTTTCACAGTGAGATCTATGCGATATGGCCGAGAAATGTAATTTTGATGTTCACTCCCAAACCGCTGCGCAGAAGTCAACCAAACTTCACCCAATAGTGTATTGTATCACAATCTAGTAGTTACATGTGGAAATTTGGTTCTAGGACATTTGATTTGAGCGCAATCCTCAAACTTAGGTCAAAAAAGCCATTTAAGCCTTTTCACAGTGAGATCTATGCGATATGGCCGAGAAATGTAATTTTGATGTTAACTCCCAAACCGCTGCGCAGAAGTCAACCAAACTTCACCCATTAGTGTATTGTATCACAATCTAGTAGTTACATGTGGAAATTTGGTTCTAGGACATTTGATTTGAGCGCAATCCTCAAACTTAGGTCAAAAAAGCTATTTAAGCCTTTTCACAGTGAGATCTATGCGATATGGCCGAGAAATGTAATTTTGATGTTAACTCCCAAACCGCTGCGCAGAAGTAAACCAAACTTCACCCATTAGTGTATTGTATCACAATCTAGTAGTTACATGTGGAAATTTGGTTCTCGGACATTTGATTTGAGCGCAATCCTCAAACTTAGGTCAAAAAAGCCATTTAAGCCTTTTCACAGTGAGATCTATGCGATATGGCCGAGAAATGTAATTTTGATGTTAACTCCCAAACCGCTGCGCAGAAGTCAACCAAACTTCACCCAATAGTGTATTGTATCACATTCTAGTAGTTACATTTGGAAATTTGGTTCTAGGACATTTGATTTGAGCGCAATCCTCAAACTTAGGTCAAAAAAGCCATTTAAGCCTTTTCACAGTGAGATCTATGCGATATGGCCGAGAAATGTAATTTTGATGTTAACTCCCAAACCGCTGCGCAGAAGTAAACCAAACTTCACCCAATAGTGTATTGTATCACAATCTAGTAGTTACATGTGGAAATTTGGTTCTAGGACATTTGATTTGAGCGCAATCCTCAAACTTAGGTCAAAAAAGCCATTTAAGCCTTTTCACAGTGAGATCTATGCGATATGGCCGAGAAATGTAATTTTGATGTTAACTCCCAAACCGCTGCGCAGAAGTCAACCAAACTTCACCCAATAGTGTATTTTATCACAATCTAGTAGTTACATTTGGAAATTTAGTTCTAGGACATTTGGTTTGAGCGCAATCTTCAAACTTAATTAAAAAAAGTCATTTAAGCGTTTTCACAGTGAGATCTATGCGATATGGCCGAGAAATGTAATTTTGATGTTCACTACCAAACCGCTGCGCAGAAGTCAACCAAACTTAACCCAATAGTGTATTTTATCACAATCTAGTAGTTACATGTGGAAATTTGGTTCTAGGACATTTGATTTGAGCGCAATCCTCAAACTTAGGTCAAAAAAGCCATTTAAGCCTTTTCACAGTGAGATCTATGCGATATGGCCGAGAAATGTAATTTTGATGTTAACTCCCAAACCGCTGCGCAGAAGTCAACCAAACTTCACCCATTAGTGTATTGTATCACAATCTAGTAGTTACATGTGGAAATTTGGTTCTAGGACATTTGATTTGAGCGCAATCCTCAAACTTAGGTCAAAAAAGCCATTTAAGCCTTTTCACAGTGAGATCTATGCGATATGGCCGAGAAATGTAATTTTGATGTTAACTCCCAAACCGCTGCGCAGAAGTAAACCAAACTTCACCCATTAGTGTATTGTATCACAATCTAGTAGTTACATGTGGAAATTTGGTTCTAGGACATTTGATTTGAGCGCAATCCTCAAACTTAGGTCAAAAAAGCTATTTAAGCCTTTTCACAGTGAGATCTATGCGATATGGCCGAGAAATGTAATTTTGATGTTAACTCCCAAACCGCTGCGCAGAAGTAAACCAAACTTCACCCATTAGTGTATTGTATCACAATCTAGTAGTTACATGTGGAAATTTGGTTCTCGGACATTTGATTTGAGCGCAATCCTCAAACTTAGGTCAAAAAAGCCATTTAAGCCTTTTCACAGTGAGATCTATGCGATATGGCCGAGAAATGTAATTTTGATGTTAACTCCCAAACCGCTGCGCAGAAGTCAACCAAACTTCACCCAATAGTGTATTGTATCACATTCTAGTAGTTACATTTGGAAATTTGGTTCTAGGACATTTGATTTGAGCGCAATCCTCAAACTTAGGTCAAAAAAGCCATTTAAGCCTTTTCACAGTGAGATCTATGCGATATGGCCGAGAAATGTAATTTTGATGTTAACTCCCAAACCGCTGCGCAGAAGTAAACCAAACTTCACCCAATAGTGTATTGTATCACAATCTAGTAGTTACATGTGGAAATTTGGTTCTAGGACATTTGATTTGAGCGCAATCCTCAAACTTAGGTCAAAAAAGCCATTTAAGCCTTTTCACAGTGAGATCTATGCGATATGGCCGAGAAATGTAATTTTGATGTTAACTCCCAAACCGCTGCGCAGAAGTCAACCAAACTTCACCCAATAGTGTATTTTATCACAATCTAGTAGTTACATTTGGAAATTTAGTTCTAGGACATTTGGTTTGAGCGCAATCTTCAAACTTAATTAAAAAAAGTCATTTAAGCGTTTTCACAGTGAGATCTATGCGATATGGCCGAGAAATGTAATTTTGATGTTCACTACCAAACCGCTGCGCAGAAGTCAACCAAACTTAACCCAATAGTGTATTTTATCACAATCTAGTAGTTACATGTGGAAATTTGGTTCTAGGACATTTGATTTGAGCGCAATCCTCAAACTTAGGTCAAAAAAGCCATTTAAGCCTTTTCACAGTGAGATCTATGCGATATGGCCGAGAAATGTAATTTTGATGTTAACTCCCAAACCGCTGCGCAGAAGTAAACCAAACTTCACCCATTAGTGTATTGTATCACAATCTAGTAGTTACATGTGGAAATTTGGTTCTAGGACATTTGATTTGAGCGCAATCCTCAAACTTAGGTCAAAAAAGCCATTTAAGCCTTTTCACAGTGAGATCTATGCGATATGGCCGAGAAATGTAATTTTGATGTTAACTCCCAAACCGCTGCGCAGAAGTAAACCAAACTTCACCCAATAGTGTATTGTATCACAATCTAGGAGCTACATTTGAAAATTTTGTTCTAGGACATTTTGTTTGAGCGCAATCATCAAACTTAATTAAAAAAGTCATTTAAGCCTTTTCATAGTGAGATCTATGCGATATGGCCGAGAAATGTAATTTTAATGTTAACTCCCAAACCGCTGCGCAGAAGTCAACCAAACTTCACCCAATAGTGTATTTTATCACAATCTAGTAGTTACATTTGAAAATTTTGTTCTAGGACATTTTGTTTGAGCGCAATCATCAAACTTAATTAAAAAAGTCATTTAAGCCTTTTCACAGTGAGATCTATGCGATATGGCCGAGAAATGTAATTTTGATGTTAACTCCCAAACCGCTGCGCAGAAGTCAACCAAACTTCACCCAATAGTGTATTGTATCACAATCTAGTAGTTACATTTGAAAATTTTGTTCTAGGACATTTTGTTTGAGCGCAATCATCAAACTTTATTAAAAAAGTCATTTAAGCCTTTTCAAAGTGAGATTTATGCGATATGGCCGAGAAATGTAAATTTCATGTTAACTCCCAAACCGCTGCGCAGAAGTCAACCAAACTTCACCCAATAGTGTATTGTATCACATTCTAGTAGTTACATTTAAAAATTTCGTTCTAGGACATTTGGTTTGAGCGCAATCATTAAACTTAATTAAAAAAGTCATTTAAGCCTTTTCACAGTGAGATCTATGCGATATGGCCGAGAAATGTAATTTTGATGTTAACTCCCAAACCGCTGCGCAGAAGTCAACCAAACTTCACCCAATAGTGTATTGTATCACAATCTAGTAGTTACATTTGAAAATTTTGTTCTAGGACATTTTGTTTGAGCGCAATCATCAAACTTAATTAAAAAAGTCATTTAAGCCTTTTCACAGTGAGATCTATGCGATATGGCCGAGAAATGTAATTTTGATGTTAACTCCCAAACCGCTGCGCAGAAGTAAACCAAACTTCACCCAATAGTGTATTGTATCACAATCTAGTAGTTACATGTGGAAATTTGGTTCTAGGACATTTGATTTGAGCGCAATCCTCAAACTTAGGTCAAAAAAGCCATTTAAGCCTTTTCACAGTGAGATCTATGCGATATGGCCGAGAAATGTAATTTTGATGTTAACTCCCAAACCGCTGCGCAGAAGTCAACCAAACTTCACCCAATAGTGTATTGTATCACAATCTAGTAGTTACATTTGAAAATTTTGTTCTAGGACATTTTGTTTGAACGCAATCATCAAACTTAATTAAAAAAGTCATTTAAGCCTTTTCACAGTGAGATCTATGCGATATGGCCGAGAAATGTAATTTTGATGTTAACTCCCAAACCGCTGCGCAGAAGTCAACCAAACTTCACCCAATAGTGTATTGTATCACAATCTAGTAGTTACATTTGAAAATTTTGTTCTAGGACATTTGGTTTGAGCGCAATCTTCAAACTTAATTAAAAAAAGTCATTTAAGCCTTTTCACAGTGAGATCTATGCGATATGGCCGAGAAATGTAATTTTGATGTTAACTCCCAAACCGCTGCGCAGAAGTCAACCAAACTTCACCCAATAGTGTATTTTATCACAATCTAGTAGTTACATTTGGAAATTTAGTTCTAGGACATTGGGTTTGAGCGCAATCTTCAAACTTAATTTAAAAAAGTCGTTTAAAGCTTTTCACAGTGAGATCTATGCGATATGGCCGAGAAATGTAATTTTGATGTTAACTCCCAAACCGCTGCGCAGAAGTCAACTAAACTTCACCCAATAGTGTATTTTATCACAATCTAGTAGTTACATTTGGAAATTTAGTTCTAGGACATTTGATTTGAGCGCAATCTTCAAACTTAATTAAAAAAAGTCATTTAAGCGTTTTCACAGTGAGATCTATGCGATATGGCCGAGAAATGTAATTTTGATGTTCACTCCCAAACCGCTGCGCAGAAGTCAACCAAACTTCACCCAATAGTGTATTTTATCACAATCTAGTAGTTACATGTGGAAATTTGGTTCTAGGACATTTGATTTGAGCGCAATCCTCAAACTTAGGTCAAAAAAGCCATTTAAGCCTTTTCACAGTGAGATCTATGCGATATGGCCGAGAAATGTAATTTTGATGTTAACTCCCAAACCGCTGCGCAGAAGTAAACCAAACTTCACCCAATAGTGTATTGTATCACAATCTAGTAGTTACATTTGAAAATTTTGTTCTAGGACATTTTGTTTGAGCGCAATCATCAAACTTAATTAAAAAAGTCATTTAAGCCTTTTCACAGTGAGATCTATGCGATATGGCCGAGAAATGTAATTTTGATGTTAACTCCCAAACCGCTGCGCAGAAGTCAACCAAACTTCACCCAATAGTGTATTGTATCACAATCTAGTAGTTACATTTGAAAATTTTGTTCTAGGACATTTTGTTTGAGCGCAATCATCAAACTTTATTAAAAAAGTGATTTAAGCCTTTTCACAGTGAGATCTATGCGATATGGCCGAGAAATGTAAATTTGATGTTAACTCCCAAACCGCTGCGCAGAAGTCAACCAAACTTCACCCAATAGTGTATTGTATCACATTCTAGTAGTTACATTTAAAAATTTCGTTCTAGGACATTTGGTTTGAGCGCAATCATTAAACTTAATTAAAAAAGTCATTTAAGCCTTTTCACAGTGAGATCTATGCGATATGGCCGAGAAATGTAATTTTGATGTTAACTCCCAAACCGCTGCGCAGAAGTCAACCAAACTTCACCCATTAGTGTATTGTATCACAATCTAGTAGTTACATGTGGAAATTTGGTTCTAGGACATTTGATTTGAGCGCAATCCTCAAACTTAGGTCAAAAAAGCCATTTAAGCCTTTTCACAGTGAGATCTATGCGATATGGCCGAGAAATGTAATTTTGATGTTAACTCCCAAACCGCTGCGCAGAAGTAAACCAAACTTCACCCATTAGTGTATTGTATCACAATCTAGTAGTTACATGTGGAAATTTGGTTCTCGGACATTTGATTTGAGCGCAATCCTCAAACTTAGGTCAAAAAAGCCATTTAAGCCTTTTCACAGTGAGATCTATGCGATATGGCCGAGAAATGTAATTTTGATGTTAACTCCCAAACCGCTGCGCAGAAGTCAACCAAACTTCACCCAATAGTGTATTGTATCACATTCTAGTAGTTACATTTGGAAATTTGGTTCTAGGACATTTGATTTGAGCGCAATCCTCAAACTTAGGTCAAAAAAGCCATTTAAGCCTTTTCACAGTGAGATCTATGCGATATGGCCGAGAAATGTAATTTTGATGTTAACTCCCAAACCGCTGCGCAGAAGTAAACCAAACTTCACCCAATAGTGTATTGTATCACAATCTAGTAGTTACATGTGGAAATTTGGTTCTAGGACATTTGATTTGAGCGCAATCCTCAAACTTAGGTCAAAAAAGCCATTTAAGCCTTTTCACAGTGAGATCTATGCGATATGGCCGAGAAATGTAATTTTGATGTTAACTCCCAAACCGCTGCGCAGAAGTCAACCAAACTTCACCCAATAGTGTATTTTATCACAATCTAGTAGTTACATTTGGAAATTTAGTTCTAGGACATTTGGTTTGAGCGCAATCTTCAAACTTAATTAAAAAAAGTCATTTAAGCGTTTTCACAGTGAGATCTATGCGATATGGCCGAGAAATGTAATTTTGATGTTCACTACCAAACCGCTGCGCAGAAGTCAACCAAACTTAACCCAATAGTGTATTTTATCACAATCTAGTAGTTACATGTGGAAATTTGGTTCTAGGACATTTGATTTGAGCGCAATCCTCAAACTTAGGTCAAAAAAGCCATATAAGCCTTTTCACAGTGAGATCTATGCGATATGGCCGAGAAATGTAATTTTGATGTTAACTCCCAAACCGCTGCGCAGAAGTAAACCAAACTTCACCCATTAGTGTATTGTATCACAATCTAGTAGTTACATGTGGAAATTTGGTTCTAGGACATTTGATTTGAGCGCAATCCTCAAACTTAGGTCAAAAAAGCCATTTAAGCCTTTTCACAGTGAGATCTATGCGATATGGCCGAGAAATGTAATTTTGATGTTAACTCCCAAACCGCTGCGCAGAAGTAAACCAAACTTCACCCAATAGTGTATTGTATCACAATCTAGTAGCTACATTTGAAAATTTTGTTCTAGGACATTTTGTTTGAGCGCAATCATCAAACTTAATTAAAAAAGTCATTTAAGCCTTTTCACAGTGAGATCTATGCGATATGGCCGAGAAATGTAATTTTAATGTTAACTCCCAAACCGCTGCGCAGAAGTCAACCAAACTTCACCCAATAGTGTATTTTATCACAATCTAGTAGTTACATTTGAAAATTTTGTTCTAGGACATTTTGTTTGAGCGCAATCATCAAACTTAATTAAAAAAGTCATTTAAGCCTTTTCACAGTGAGATCTATGCGATATGGCCGAGAAATGTAATTTTGATGTTAACTCCCAAACCGCTGCGCAGAAGTCAACCAAACTTCACCCAATAGTGTATTGTATCACAATCTAGTAGTTACATTTGAAAATTTTGTTCTAGGACATTTTGTTTGAGCGCAATCATCAAACTTTATTAAAAAAGTCATTTAAGCCTTTTCAAAGTGAGATTTATGCGATATGGCCGAGAAATGTAAATTTCATGTTATTTCCCAAACCGCTGCGCAGAAGTCAACCAAACTTCACCCAATAGTGTATTGTATCACATTCTAGTAGTTACATTTAAAAATTTCGTTCTAGGACATTTGGTTTGAGCGCAATCATTAAACTTAATTAAAAAAGTCATTTAAGCCTTTTCACAGTGAGATCTATGCGATATGGCCGAGAAATGTAATTTTGATGTTAACTCCCAAACCGCTGCGCAGAAGTCAACCAAACTTCACCCAATAGTGTATTGTATCACAATCTAGTAGTTACATTTGAAAATTTTGTTCTAGGACATTTTGTTTGAGCGCAATCATCAAACTTAATTAAAAAAGTCATTTAAGCCTTTTCACAGTGAGATCTATGCGATATGGCCGAGAAATGTAATTTTGATGTTAACTCCCAAACCGCTGCGCAGAAGTAAACCAAACTTCACCCAATAGTGTATTGTATCACAATCTAGTAGTTACATGTGGAAATTTGGTTCTAGGACATTTGATTTGACCGCAATCCTCAAACTTAGGTCAAAAAAGCCATTTAAGCCTTTTCACAGTGAGATCTATGCGATATGGCCGAGAAATGTAATTTTGATGTTAACTCCCAAACCGCTGCGCAGAAGTCAACCAAACTTCACCCAATAGTGTATTGTATCACAATCTAGTAGTTACATTTGAAAATTTTGTTCTAGGACATTTTGTTTGAACGCAATCATCAAACTTAATTAAAAAAGTCATTTAAGCCTTTTCACAGTGAGATCTATGCGATATGGCCGAGAAATGTAATTTGGATGTTAACTCCCAAACCGCTGCGCAGAAGTCAACCAAACTTCACCCAATAGTGTATTGTATCACAATCTAGTAGTTACATTTGGAAATTTAGTTCTAGGACATTTGGTTTGAGCGCAATCTTCAAACTTAATTAAAAAAAGTCATTTAAGCCTTTTCACAGTGAGATCTATGCGATATGGCCGAGAAATGTAATTTTGATGTTAACTCCCAAACCGCTGCGCAGAAGTCAACCAAACTTCACCCAATAGTGTATTTTATCACAATCTAGTAGTTACATTTGGAAATTTAGTTCTAGGACATTGGGTTTGAGCGCAATCTTCAAACTTAATTTAAAAAAGTCATTTAAAGCTTTTCACAGTGAGATCTATGCGATATGGCCGAGAAATGTAATTTTGATGTTAACTCCCAAACCGCTGCGCAGAAGTCAACTAAACTTCACCCAATAGTGTATTTTATCACAATCTAGTAGTTTTATTTGGAAATTTAGTTCTAGGACATTTGATTTGAGCGCAATCTTCAAACTTAATTAAAAAAAGTCATTTAAGCGTTTTCACAGTGAGATCTATGCGATATGGCCGAGAAATGTAATTTTGATGTTCACTCCCAAACCGCTGCGCAGAAGTCAACCAAACTTCACCCAATAGTGTATTTTATCACAATCTAGTAGTTACATGTGGAAATTTGGTTCTAGGACATTTGATTTGAGCGCAATCCTCAAACTTAGGTCAAAAAAGCCATTTAAGCCTTTTCACAGTGAGATCTATGCGATATGGCCGAGAAATGTAATTTTGATGTTAACTCCCAAACCGCTGCGCAGAAGTAAACCAAACTTCACCCAATAGTGTATTGTATCACAATCTAGTAGTTACATTTGAAAATTTTGTTCTAGGACATTTTGTTTGAGCGCAATCATCAAACTTAATTAAAAAAGTCATTTAAGCCTTTTCACAGTGAGATCTATGCGATATGGCCGAGAAATGTAATTTTGATGTTAACTCCCAAACCGCTGCGCAGAAGTCAACCAAACTTCACCCAATAGTGTATTGTATCACAATCTAGTAGTTACATTTGAAAATTTTGTTCTAGGACATTTTGTTTGAGCGCAATCATCAAACTTAATTAAAAAAGTCATTTAAGCCTTTTCACAGTGAGATCTATGCGATATGGCCGAGAAATGTAATTTTGATGTTAACTCCCAAACCGCTGCGCAGAAGTCAACCAAACTTCACCCAATAGTGTATTGTATCACATTCTAGTAGTTACATTTAAAAATTTCGTTCTAGGACATTTGGTTTGAGCGCAATCATTAAACTTAATTAAAAAAGTCATTTAAGCCTTTTCACAGTGAGATCTATGCGATATGGCCGAGAAATGTAATTTTGATGTTAACTCCCAAACCGCTGCGCAGAAGTCAACCAAACTTCACCCAATAGTGTATTGTATCACAATCTAGTAGTTACATTTGAAAATTTTGTTCTAGGACATTTTGTTTGAGCGCAATCATCAAACTTAATTAAAAAAGTCATTTAAGCCTTTTCACAGTGAGATCTATGCGATATGGCCGAGAAATGTAATTTTGATGTTAACTCCCAAACCGCTGCGCAGAAGTAAACCAAACTTCACCCAATAGTGTATTGTATCACAATCTAGTAGTTACATGTGGAAATTTGGTTCTAGGACATTTGATTTGACCGCAATCCTCAAACTTAGGTCAAAAAAGCCATTTAAGCCTTTTCACAGTGAGATCTATGCGATATGGCCGAGAAATGTAATTTTGATGTTAACTCGCAAACCGCTGCGCAGAAGTCAACCAAACTTCACCCAATAGTGTATTGTATCACAATCTAGTAGTTACATTTGAAAATTTTGTTCTAGGACGTTTTGTTTGAACGCAATCATCAAACTTAATTAAAAAAGTCATTTAAGCCTTTTCACAGTGAGATCTATGCGATATGGCCGAGAAATGTAATTTGGATGTTAACTCCCAAACCGCTGCGCAGAAGTCAACCAAACTTCACCCAATAGTGTATTGTATCACAATCTAGTAGTTACATTTGGAAATTTAGTTCTAGGACATTTGGTTTGAGCGCAATCTTCAAACTTAATTAAAAAAAGTCATTTAAGCCTTTTCACAGTGAGATCTATGCGATATGGCCGAGAAATGTAATTTTGATGTTAACTCCCAAACCGCTGCGCAGAAGTCAACCAAACTTCACCCAATAGTGTATTTTATCACAATCTAGTAGTTACATTTGGAAATTTAGTTCTAGGACATTGGGTTTGAGCGCAATCTTCAAACTTAATTTAAAAAAGTCATTTAAAGCTTTTCACAGTGAGATCTATGCGATATGGCCGAGAAATGTAATTTTGATGTTAACTCCCAAACCGCTGCGCAGAAGTCAACTAAACTTCACCCAATAGTGTATTTTATCACAATCTAGTAGTTTTATTTGGAAATTTAGTTCTAGGACATTTGATTTGAGCGCAATCTTCAAACTTAATTAAAAAAAGTCATTTAAGCGTTTTCACAGTGAGATCTATGCGATATGGCCGAGAAATGTAATTTTGATGTTCACTCCCAAACCGCTGCGCAGAAGTCAACCAAACTTCACCCAATAGTGTATTTTATCACAATCTAGTAGTTACATGTGGAAATTTGGTTCTAGGACATTTGATTTGAGCGCAATCCTCAAACTTAGGTCAAAAAAGCCATTTAAGCCTTTTCACAGTGAGATCTATGCGATATGGCCGAGAAATGTAATTTTGATGTTAACTCCCAAACCGCTGCGCAGAAGTAAACCAAACTTCACCCAATAGTGTATTGTATCACAATCTAGTAGTTACATTTGAAAATTTTGTTCTAGGACATTTTGTTTGAGCGCAATCATCAAACTTAATTAAAAAAGTCATTTAAGCCTTTTCACAGTGAGATCTATGCGATATGGCCGAGAAATGTAATTTTGATGTTAACTCCCAAACCGCTGCGCAGAAGTCAACCAAACTTCACCCAATAGTGTATTGTATCACAATCTAGTAGTTACATTTGAAAATTTTGTTCTAGGACATTTTGTTTGAGCGCAATCATCAAACTTTATTAAAAAAGTGATTTAAGCCTTTTCACAGTGAGATCTATGCGATATGGCCGAGAAATGTAAATTTGATGTTAACTCCCAAACCGCTGCGCAGAAGTCAACCAAACTTCACCCAATAGTGTATTGTATCACATTCTAGTAGTTACATTTAAAAATTTCGTTCTAGGACATTTGGTTTGAGCGCAATCATTAAACTTAATTAAAAAAGTCATTTAAGCCTTTTCACAGTGAGATCTATGCGATATGGCCGAGAAATGTAATTTTGATGTTAACTCCCAAACCGCTGCGCAGAAGTCAACCAAACTTCACCCATTAGTGTATTGTATCACAATCTAGTAGTTACATGTGGAAATTTGGTTCTAGGACATTTGATTTGAGCGCAATCCTCAAACTTAGGTCAAAAAAGCCATTTAAGCCTTTTCACAGTGAGATCTATGCGATATAGCCGAGAAATGTAATTTTGATGTTAACTCCCAAACCGCTGCGCAGAAGTAAACCAAACTTCACCCATTAGTGTATTGTATCACAATCTAGTAGTTACATGTGGAAATTTGGTTCTCGGACATTTGATTTGAGCGCAATCCTCAAACTTAGGTCAAAAAAGCCATTTAAGCCTTTTCACAGTGAGATCTATGCGATATGGCCGAGAAATGTAATTTTGATGTTAACTCCCAAACCGCTGCGCAGAAGTCAACCAAACTTCACCCAATAGTGTATTGTATCACATTCTAGTAGTTACATTTGGAAATTTGGTTCTAGGACATTTGATTTGAGCGCAATCCTCAAACTTAGGTCAAAAAAGCCATTTAAGCCTTTTCACAGTGAGATCTATGCGATATGGCCGAGAAATGTAATTTTGATGTTAACTCCCAAACCGCTGCGCAGAAGTAAACCAAACTTCACCCAATAGTGTATTGTATCACAATCTAGTAGTTACATGTGGAAATTTGGTTCTAGGACATTTGATTTGAGCGCAATCCTCAAACTTAGGTCAAAAAAGCCATTTAAGCCTTTTCACAGTGAGATCTATGCGATATGGCCGAGAAATGTAATTTTGATGTTAACTCCCAAACCGCTGCGCAGAAGTCAACCAAACTTCACCCAATAGTGTATTTTATCACAATCTAGTAGTTACATTTGGAAATTTAGTTCTAGGACATTTGGTTTGAGCGCAATCTTCAAACTTAATTAAAAAAAGTCATTTAAGCGTTTTCACAGTGAGATCTATGCGATATGGCCGAGAAATGTAATTTTGATGTTCACTACCAAACCGCTGCGCAGAAGTCAACCAAACTTAACCCAATAGTGTATTTTATCACAATCTAGTAGTTACATGTGGAAATTTGGTTCTAGGACATTTGATTTGAGCGCAATGCTCAAACGTAGGTCAAAAAAGCCATTTAAGCCTTTTCACAGTGAGATCTATGCGATATGGCCGAGAAATGTAATTTTGATGTTAACTCCCAAACCGCTGCGCAGAAGTAAACCAAACTTCACCCATTAGTGTATTGTATCACAATCTAGTAGTTACATGTGGAAATTTGGTTCTAGGACATTTGATTTGAGCGCAATCCTCAAACTTAGGTCAAAAAAGCCATTTAAGCCTTTTCACAGTGAGATCTATGCGATATGGCCGAGAAATGTAATTTTGATGTTAACTCCCAAACCGCTGCGCAGAAGTAAACCAAACTTCACCCAATAGTGTATTGTATCACAATCTAGTAGCTACATTTGAAAATTTTGTTCTAGGACATTTTGTTTGAGCGCAATCATCAAACTTAATTAAAAAAGTCATTTAAGCCTTTTCACAGTGAGATCTATGCGATATGGCCGAGAAATGTAATTTTGATGTTAACTCCCAAACCGCTGCGCAGAAGTCAACCAAACTTCACCCAATAGTGTATTGTATCACATTCTAGTAGTTACATTTGGAAATTTGGTTCTAGGACATTTGATTTGAGCGCAATCCTCAAACTTAGGTCAAAAAAGCCATTTAAGCCTTTTCACAGTGAGATCTATGCGATATGGCCGAGAAATGTAATTTTGATGTTAACTCCCAAACCGCTGCGCAGAAGTCAACCAAACTTCACCCAATAGTGTATTGTATCACAATCTAGTAGTTACATTTGAAAATTTTGTTCTAGGACATTTTGTTTGAACACAATCATCAAACTTAATTAAAAAAGTCATTTAAGCCTTTTCACAGTGAGATCTATGCGATATGGCCGAGAAATGTAATTTTGATGTTAACTCCCAAACCGCTGCGCAGAAGTCAACCAAACTTCACCCAATAGTGTATTGTATCACAATCTAGTAGTTACATTTGGAAATTTAGTTCTAGGACATTTGGTTTGAGCGCAATCTTCAAACTTAATTAAAAAAAGTCATTTAAGCCTTTTCACAGTGAGATCTATGCGATATGGCCGAGAAATGTAATTTTGATGTTAACTCCCAAACCGCTGCGCAGAAGTCAACCAAACTTCACCCAATAGTGTATTTTATCACAATCTAGTAGTTACATTTGGAAATTTAGTTCTAGGACATTGGGTTTGAGCGCAATCTTCAAACTTAATTAAAAAAAGTCATTTAAAGCTTTTCACAGTGAGATCTATGCGATATGGCCGAGAAATGTAATTTTGATGTTAACTCCCAAACCGCTGCGCAGAAGTCAACTAAACTTCACCCAATAGTGTATTTTATCACAATCTAGTAGTTACATTTGGAAAATTAGTTCTAGGACATTTGATTTGAGCGCAATCTTCAAACTTAATTAAAAAAAGTCATTTAAGCGTTTTCACAGTGAGATCTATGCGATATGGCCGAGAAATGTAATTTTGATGTTAACTCCCAAACCGCTGCGCAGAAGTCAACCAAACTTCACCCAATAGTGTATTTTATCACAATCTAGTAGTTACATGTGGAAATTTGGTTCTAGGACATTTGATTTGAGCGCAATCCTCAAACTTAGGTCAAAAAAGCCATTTAAGCCTTTTCACAGTGAGATCTATGCGATATGGCCGAGAAATGTAATTTTGATGTTAACTCCCAAACCGCTGCGCAGAAGTAAACCAAACTTCACCCAATAGTGTATTGTATCACAATCTAGTAGTTACATTTGAAAATTTTGTTCTAGGACATTTTGTTTGAGCGCAATCATCAAACTTAATTAAAAAAGTCATTTAAGCCTTTTCACAGTGAGATCTATGCGATATGGCCGAGAAATGTAATTTTGATGTTAACTCCCAAACCGCTGCGCAGAAGTCAACCAAACTTCACCCAATAGTGTATTGTATCACAATCTAGTAGTTACATTTGAAAATTTTGTTCTAGGACATTTTGTTTGAGCGCAATCATCAAACTTTATTAAAAAAGTGATTTAAGCCTTTTCACAGTGAGATCTATGCGATATGGCCGAGAAATGTAAATTTGATGTTAACTCCCAAACCGCTGCGCAGAAGTCAACCAAACTTCACCCAATAGTGTATTGTATCACATTCTAGTAGTTACATTTAAAAATTTCGTTCTAGGACATTTGGTTTGAGCGCAATCATTAAACTTAATTAAAAAAGTCAATTAAGCCTTTTCACAGTGAGATCTATGCGATATGGCCGAGAAATGTAATTTTGATGTTAACTCCCAAACCGCTGCGCAGAAGTCAACCAAACTTCACCCATTAGTGTATTGTATCACAATCTAGTAGTTACATGTGGAAATTTGGTTCTAGGACATTTGATTTGAGCGCAATCCTCAAACTTAGGTCAAAAAAGCCATTTAAGCCTTTTCACAGTGAGATCTATGCGATATGGCCGAGAAATGTAATTTTGATGTTAACTCCCAAACCGCTGCGCAGAAGTAAACCAAACTTCACCCATTAGTGTATTGTATCACAATCTAGTAGTTACATGTGGAAATTTGGTTCTAGGACATTTGATTTGAGCGCAATCCTCAAACCTAGGTCAAAAAAGCCATTTAAGCCTTTTCACAGTGAGATCTATGCGATATGGCCGAGAAATGTAATTTTGATGTTAACTCCCAAACCGCTGCGCAGAAGTAAACCAAACTTCACCCAATAGTGTATTTTATCACAATCTAGTAGTTACATTTGGAAATTTAGTTCTAGGACATTTGATTTGAGCGCAATCTTCAAACTTAATTAAAAAAAGTCATTTAAGGCTTTTCACAGTGAGATCTATGCGATATGGCCGAGAAATGTAATTTTGATGTTAACTCCCAAACCGCTGCGCAGAAGTAAACCAAACTTCACCCAATAGTGTATTGTATCACAATCTAGTAGTTACATTTGGAAATTTAGTTCTAGGACATTTGGTTTGAGCGCAATCTTCAAACTTAATTAAAAAAAGTCATTTAAGCCTTTTCACAGTGAGATCTATGCGATATGGCCGAGAAATGTAATTTTGATGTTAACTCCCAAACCGCTGCGCAGAAGTCAACCAAACTTCACCCAATAGTGTATTTTATCACAATCTAGTAGTTACATTTGGAAATTTAGTTCTAGGACATTTGGTTTGAGCGCAATCTTCAAACTTAATTAAAAAAAGTCATTTAAGGCTTTTCACAGTGAGATCTATGCGATATGGCCGAGAAATGTAATTTTGATGTTAACTCCCAAACCGCTGCGCAGAAGTCAACCAAACTTCACCCAATAGTGTATTTTATCACAATCTAGTAGTTACATTTGGAAATTTAGTTCTAGGACATTTGATTTGAGCGCAATCTTCAAACTTAATTAAAAAAAGTCATTTAAGCCTTTTCACAGTGAGATCTATGCGATATGGCCGAGAAATGTAATTTTGATGTTAACTCCCAAACCGCTGCGCAGAAGTAAACCAAACTTCACCCAATAGTGTATTGTATCACAATCTAGTAGTTACATTTGAAAATTTTGTTCTAGGACATTTTGTTTGAGCGCAATCATCAAACTTAATTAAAAAAGTCATTTAAGCCTTTTCACAGTGAGATCTATGCGATATGGCCGAGAAATGTAATTTTGATGTTAACTCCCAAACCGCTGCGCAGAAGTCAACCAAACTTCACCCAATAGTGTATTGTATCACAATCTAGTAGTTACATTTGAAAATTTTGTTCTAGGACATTTGATTTGAACGCAATCATCAAACTTAATTAAAAAAGTCATTTAAGCCTTTTCACAGTGAGATCTATGCGATATGGCCGAGAAATGTAATTTTGATGTTAACTCCCAAACCGCTGCGCAGAAGTCAACCAAACTTCACCCAATAGTGTATTGTATCACAATCTAGTAGTTGCATTTGGAAATTTAGTTCTAGGACATTTGGTTTGAGCGCAATCTTCAAACTTAATTAAAAAAAGTCATTTAAGGCTTTTCACAGTGAGATCTATGCGATATGGCCGAGAAATGTAATTTTGATGTTAACTCCCAAACCGCTGCGCAGAAGTCAACCAAACTTCACCCAATAGTGTATTTTATCACAATCTAGTAGTTACATTTGGAAATTTAGTTCTAGGACATTTGATTTGAGCGCAATCTTCAAACTTAATTAAAAAAAGTCATTTAAGCGTTTTCACAGTGAGATCTATGCGATATGGCCGAGAAATGTAATTTTGATGTTCACTCCCAAACCGCTGCGCAGAAGTCAAACAAACTTCACCCAATAGTGTATTTTATCACAATCTAGTAGTTACATGTGGAAATTTGGTTCTAGGACATTTGATTTGAGCGCAATCCTCAAACTTAGGTCAAAAAAGCCATTTAAGCCTTTTCACAGTGAGATCTATGCGATATGGCCGAGAAATGTAATTTTGATGTTAACTCCCAAACCGCTGCGCAGAAGTAAACCAAACTTCACCCAATAGTGTATTTTATCACAATCTAGTAGTTACATTTGAAAATTTTGTTCTAGGACATTTTGTTTGAGCGCAATCATCAAACTTAATTAAAAAAGTCATTTAAGCCTTTTCACAGTGAGATCTATGCGATATGGCCGAGAAATGTAATTTTGATGTTAACTCCCAAACCGTTGCGCAGAAGTCAACCAAACTTCACCCAATAGTGTATTGTATCACAATCTAGTAGTTACATTTGAAAATTTTGTTCTAGGACATTTTGTTTGAGCGCAATCATCAAACATTATTAAAAAAGTCATTTAAGCCTTTTCACAGTGAGATCTATGCGATATGGCCGAGAAATGTAAATTTCATGTTAACTCCCAAACCGCTGCGCAGAAGTCAACCAAACTTCACCCAATAGTGTATTGTATCACATTCTAGTAGTTACATTTGGAAATTTAGTTCTAGGACATTTGGTTTGAGCGCAATCTTCAAACTTAATTAAAAAAAGTCATTTAAGCGTTTTCACAGTGAGATCTATGCGATATTGCCGAGAAATGTAATTTTGATGTTAACTCCCAAACCGCTGCGCAGAAGTCAACCAAACTTCACCCAATAGTGTATTTTATAACAATCTAGTAGTTACATTTGGAAATTTAGTTCTAGGACATTTGGTTTGAGCGCAATCTTCAAACTTAATTAAAAAAAGTCATTTAAGGCTTTTCACAGTGAGATCTATGCGATATGGCCGAGAAATGTAATTTTGATGTTAACTCCCAAACCGCTGCGCAGAAGTCAACCAAACTTCACCCAATAGTGTATTTTATCACAATCTAGTAGTTACATTTGGAAATTTAGTTCTAGGACATTTGATTTGAGCGCAATCTTCAAACTTAATTAAAAAAAGTCATTTAAGCGTTTTCACAGTGAGATCTATGCGATATGGCCGAGAAATGTAATTTTGATGTTCACTCCCAAACCGCTGCGCAGAAGTCAACCAAACTTCACCCAATAGTGTATTTTATCACAATCTAGTAGTTACATGTGGAAATTTGGTTCTAGGACATTTGATTTGAGCGCAATCCTCAAACTTAGGTCAAAAAAGCCATTTAAGCCTTTTCACAGTGAGATCTATGCGATATGGCCGAGAAATGTAATTTTGATGTTAACTCCCAAACCGCTGCGCAGAAGTAAACCAAACTTCACCCAATAGTGTATTGTATCACAATCTAGTAGTTACATTTGAAAATTTTGTTCTAGGACATTTTGTTTGAGCGCAATCATCAAACTTAATTAAAAAAGTCATTTAAGCCTTTTCACAGTGAGATCAATGCGATATGGCCGAGAAATGTAATTTTGATGTTAACTCCCAAACCGCTGCGCAGAAGTCAACCAAACTTCACCCAATAGTGTATTGTATCACAATCTAGTAGTTACATTTGAAAATTTTGTTCTAGGACATTTTGTTTGAGCGCAATCATCAAACTTTATTAAAAAAGTGATTTAAGCCTTTTCACAGTGAGATCTATGCGATATGGCCGAGAAATGTAAATTTGATGTTAACTCCCAAACCGCTGCGCAGAAGTCAACCAAACTTCACCCAATAGTGTATTGTATCACATTCTAGTAGTTACATTTAAAAATTTCGTTCTAGGACATTTGGTTTGAGCGCAATCATTAAACTTAATTAAAAAAGTCATTTAAGCCTTTTCACAGTGAGATCTATGCGATATGGCCGAGAAATGTAATTTTGATGTTAACTCCCAAACCGCTGCGCAGAAGTCAACCAAACTTCACCCATTAGTGTATTGTATCACAATCTAGTAGTTACATGTGGAAATTTGGTTCTAGGACATTTGATTTGAGCGCAATCCTCAAACTTAGGTCAAAAAAGCCATTTAAGCCTTTTCACAGTGAGATCTATGCGATATGGCCGAGAAATGTAATTTTGATGTTAACTCCCAAACCGCTGCGCAGAAGTAAACCAAACTTCACCCATTAGTGTATTGTATCACAATCTAGTAGTTACATGTGGAAATTTGGTTCTAGGACATTTGATTTGAGCGCAATCCTCAAACCTAGGTCAAAAAAGCCATTTAAGCCTTTTCACAGTGAGATCTATGCGATATGGCCGAGAAATGTAATTTGGATGTTAACTCCCAAACCGCTGCGCAGAAGTAAACCAAACTTCACCCAATAGTGTATTTTATCACAATCTAGTAGTTACATTTGGAAATTTAGTTATAGGACATTTGATTTGAGCGCAATCTTCAAACTTAATTAAAAAAAGTCATTTAAGGCTTTTCACAGTGAGATCTATGCGATATGGCCGAGAAATGTAATTTTGATGTTAACTCCCAAACCGCTGCGCAGAAGTCAACCAAACTTCACCCAATAGTGTATTTTATCACAATCTAGTAGTTACATTTGGAAATTTAGTTCTAGGACATTTGGTTTGAGCGCAATCTTCAAACTTAATTAAAAAAAGTCATTTAAGGCTTTTCACAGTGAGATCTATGCGATATGGCCGAGAAATGTAATTTTGATGTTAACTCCCAAACCGCTGCGCAGAAGTCAACCAAACTTCACCCAATAGTGTATTTTATCACAATCTAGTAGTTACATTTGGAAATTTAGTTCTAGGACATTTGATTTGAGCGCAATCCTCAAACTTAGGTCAAAAAAGCCATTTAAGCCTTTTCACAGTGAGATCTATGCGATATGGCCGAGAAATGTAATTTTGATGTTAACTCCCAAACCGCTGCGCAGAAGTAAACCAAACTTCACCCAATAGTGTATTGTATCACAATCTAGTAGTTACATTTGAAAATTTTGTTCTAGGACATTTTGTTTGAGCGCAATCATCAAACTTAATTAAAAAAGTCATTTAAGCCTTTTCACAGTGAGATCTATGCGATATGGCCGAGAAATGTAATTTTAATGTTAACTCCCAAACCGCTGCGCAGAAGTCAACCAAACTTCACCCAATAGTGTATTGTATCACAATCTAGTAGTTACATTTGAAAATTTTGTTCTAGGACATTTTGTTTGAGCGCAATCATCAAACTTAACCCCTTAACGCCGAATGTCGCGATTCGGCATCATACCGTTCCCGCTTTGAAAGCGGCCAAAATATCGTCTGCCTTTGTTCACTGCCGGTACATTAATGTCAAACACATGCCTAGGAACCTTTTTCAAGCATTAGTTTCAGTCGTGTCCGAACAGAGACAACACCGCTTCCTTTTCCGGACCGTGATATTCAAGATGAAAGCCACGTCGAAGTCCTGCGCACCAACTTGACTAATTCATTCAATTCAAGGTAAGTCAGCTAAAATAAAAAAATATGTACCGTCTTATTGTGTACTTGTGTTGCTAACACGATGAGATAGAGTTTCTATGATGAGTATTTTTGAAGCTCTATGACGATTTTGGTTTGTAGCGCTATCGCTACAGCCGGCATCATCGGAAAAGCACCTCCCCCCTCCCCCGCCACCCCGCAAACGTAAATGCGTTGTTTGTCGAAGGTTTGCAACACTCGCACGCGTTTTATCTATAAACTATCACTCTCGTTATCATCTGTAAACATTACAAAAGTAATGTGTTGCATAAAAAAGGGCATTTGTGGTTACTATTTTTCTGTAGAACAAATAAATGAACGCATCCTTTATATGCAACGGTGCACACGGGTGCCTCCATGTCGTTCCACTTTTAGACACGTTTTATTCAGACATTGCCACACTTGTTGTCATCTGTAGACATAATAAACATAACGTGTTGCATAAACAATGTCATTGCTATTGATTTATTTTTCTTATTTCTATATAATGAAAAATGAACACAGCATGAGCTGATAACTACCAAACAGAAGCAAATGTATGTATGTTGATGGTTTTCAACACATTTTGTTTTGAAATTATAACAGTAATTTCTTTACCTTATTTTTCTGCAGAAATACAAATGAATGCAGCAGCTTTTTACGCAAAGCTAGCACACCGGGCCAAACCACCTCCTGTTGAGAGTGCTCTCAGTGAGAGTGAGGGCAGCGATGAGGAGTACAATCCTAATAAAGCAAGTGAAGGTGATTTTGTGTCAAGTTTGAGCTTGTTTGACATCTATGGATGTAACTACGTGAACACACTGAAAAGATAAAAATGTTTGGTGTTTCCTAAAGTGATTTATTATTTTCTGCACCAGGTGATGAAAGCAGCAGCAATGACTCTACAGTGGACATTAGCAGCAGTGAGGAAGATGATGATGATCCGCCTCATCCACCTCCAACCACCAGTGCTGCACCTGCAAGACCTTCAAGAGCTACATCAAGGGCAGATCGAGCCTAAAGCAATATATCCAAAAAAAAGCCATACAAATTGGGATACAAGATTTTTGTACTGTGCGACATAAGAGGTCTGGTGCACTCATTTGACATATTCACAGGGAAAATAGATCCGGTACCAGGCCAACCAGACATAGGAGCCAGTGGTAACATTGTGCTCAAGCTTGCACAAGTCATTCATCCTGCTGTTCTTTGATAACTGGTTCTCATCTGTAGATCTGTTTGTTGCTCTTGCAAAAAAGGGCATACCTGCACTTGGGACCGTGCAGCACAATCGCCTGCGTGGGTGCTGTTTCAGTGCAGACTCATAGATGAAGAAGAAGCGAAGAGGGACATTTGAAGAGCAAGAGGCTCTTGTGGACAATGTCTGCATAAGAGCAGTCAAATGGTTTGACAATAGAGGGGTGATTGTTGCCAGCACATTTGCCAGTGCCCTGTCTGTTATGATAAAAATCATCTTTTATTTATTTATCTACATCATATGTCTTCTAGTCTGATTAAAAATGTGATGTACATCTGTGTTTAAACAAAAACAATAATTGTTTTTCAGAATTTCACAAGCAGTGAAAAAAGATGTTGCGATAAAAGTGTGTTCAGACCTGAGATGGGTATGTGCCTTTTTTGCCATTTGTTTTCCTTTATTGCCTGTTGTCGCTAATCGGCATCATACCTAAATGTATGACTATTTTATGGGCTATATTCAAATTAACACTTTCAATTTAATTTAGCATCTATTTGAAAGTAAAAACACACCCCAATTATTTTTTTTATTATTGGAAAAAAATTTAGGCATTAAGGGGTTAATTAAAAAAGTCATTTAAGCCTTTTCACAGTGAGATCTATGCGATATGGCTGAGAAATGTAATTTCGATGTTAACTCCCAAACCGCTGCGCAGAAGTCAACCAAACTTCACCCAATAGTGTATTGTATCACAATCTAGTAGTTACATTTGAAAATTTTGTTCTAGGACATTTTGTTTGAACGCAATCATCAAACTTAATTAAAAAAGTCATTTAAGCCTTTTCACAGTGAGATCTATGCGATATGGCCGAGAAATGTAATTTTGATGTTAACTCCCAAACCGCTGCGCAGAAGTCAACCAAACTTCACCCAATAGTGTATTTTATCACAATCTAGTAGTTACATTTGGAAATTTAGTTCTAGGACATTTGATTTGAGCGCAATCTTCAAACTTAATTAAAAAAAGTCATTTAAGCGTTTTCACAGTGAGATCTATGCGATATGGCCGAGAAATGTAATTTTGATGTTCACTCCCAAACCGCTGCGCAGAAGTCAAACAAACTTCACCCAATAGTGTATTTTATCACAATCTAGTAGTTACATGTGGAAATTTGGTTCTAGGACATTTGATTTGAGCGCAATCCTCAAACTTAGGTCAAAAAAGCCATTTAAGCCTTTTCACAGTGAGATCTATGCGATATGGCCGAGAAATGTAATTTTGATGTTAACTCCCAAACCGCTGCGCAGAAGTAAACCAAACTTCACCCAATAGTGTATTTTATCACAATCTAGTAGTTACATTTGAAAATTTTGTTCTAGGACATTTTGTTTGAGCGCAATCATCAAACTTAATTAAAAAAGTCATTTAAGCCTTTTCACAGTGAGATCTATGCGATATGGCCGAGAAATGTAATTTTGATGTTAACTCCCAAACCGCTGCGCAGAAGTCAACCAAACTTCACCCAATAGTGTATTGTATCACAATCTAGTAGTTACATTTGAAAATTTTGTTCTAGGACATTTGGTTTGAGCGCAATCATTAAACTTAATTAAAAAAGTCATTTAAGCCTTTTCACAGTGAGATCTATGCGATATGGCCGAGAAATGTAATTTTGATGTTAACTCCCAAACCGCTGCGCAGAAGTCAACCAAACTTCACCCATTAGTGTATTGTATCACAATCTAGTAGTTACATGTGGAAATTTGGTTCTAGGACATTTGATTTGAGCGCAATCCTCAAACTTAGGTCAAAAAAGCCATTTAAGCCTTTTCACAGTGAGATCTATGCGATATAGCCGAGAAATGTAATTTTGATGTTAACTCCCAAACCGCTGCGCAGAAGTAAACCAAACTTCACCCATTAGTGTATTGTATCACAATCTAGTAGTTACATGTGGAAATTTGGTTCTCGGACATTTGATTTGAGCGCAATCCTCAAACTTAGGTCAAAAAAGCCATTTAAGCCTTTTCACAGTGAGATCTATGCGATATGGCCGAGAAATGTAATTTTGATGTTAACTCCCAAACCGCTGCGCAGAAGTCAACCAAACTTCACCCAATAGTGTATTGTATCACATTCTAGTAGTTACATTTGGAAATTTGGTTCTAGGACATTTGATTTGAGCGCAATCCTCAAACTTAGGTCAAAAAAGCCATTTAAGCCTTTTCACAGTGAGATCTATGCGATATGGCCGAGAAATGTAATTTTGATGTTAACTCCCAAACCGCTGCGCAGAAGTAAACCAAACTTCACCCAATAGTGTATTGTATCACAATCTAGTAGTTACATGTGGAAATTTGGTTCTAGGACATTTGATTTGAGCGCAATCCTCAAACTTAGGTCAAAAAAGCCATTTAAGCCTTTTCACAGTGAGATCTATGCGATATGGCCGAGAAATGTAATTTTGATGTTAACTCCCAAACCGCTGCGCAGAAGTCAACCAAACTTCACCCAATAGTGTATTTTATCACAATCTAGTAGTTACATTTGGAAATTTAGTTCTAGGACATTTGGTTTGAGCGCAATCTTCAAACTTAATTAAAAAAAGTCATTTAAGCGTTTTCACAGTGAGATCTATGCGATATGGCCGAGAAATGTAATTTTGATGTTCACTACCAAACCGCTGCGCAGAAGTCAACCAAACTTAACCCAATAGTGTATTTTATCACAATCTAGTAGTTACATGTGGAAATTTGGTTCTAGGACATTTGATTTGAGCGCAATGCTCAAACGTAGGTCAAAAAAGCCATTTAAGCCTTTTCACAGTGAGATCTATGCGATATGGCCGAGAAATGTAATTTTGATGTTAACTCCCAAACCGCTGCGCAGAAGTAAACCAAACTTCACCCATTAGTGTATTGTATCACAATCTAGTAGTTACATGTGGAAATTTGGTTCTAGGACATTTGATTTGAGCGCAATCCTCAAACTTAGGTCAAAAAAGCCATTTAAGCCTTTTCACAGTGAGATCTATGCGATATGGCCGAGAAATGTAATTTTGATGTTAACTCCCAAACCGCTGCGCAGAAGTAAACCAAACTTCACCCAATAGTGTATTGTATCACAATCTAGTAGCTACATTTGAAAATTTTGTTCTAGGACATTTTGTTTGAGCGCAATCATCAAACTTAATTAAAAAAGTCATTTAAGCCTTTTCACAGTGAGATCTATGCGATATGGCCGAGAAATGTAATTTTGATGTTAACTCCCAAACCGCTGCGCAGAAGTCAACCAAACTTCACCCAATAGTGTATTGTATCACATTCTAGTAGTTACATTTGGAAATTTGGTTCTAGGACATTTGATTTGAGCGCAATCCTCAAACTTAGGTCAAAAAAGCCATTTAAGCCTTTTCACAGTGAGATCTATGCGATATGGCCGAGAAATGTAATTTTGATGTTAACTCCCAAACCGCTGCGCAGAAGTCAACCAAACTTCACCCAATAGTGTATTGTATCACAATCTAGTAGTTACATTTGAAAATTTTGTTCTAGGACATTTTGTTTGAACACAATCATCAAACTTAATTAAAAAAGTCATTTAAGCCTTTTCACAGTGAGATCTATGCGATATGGCCGAGAAATGTAATTTTGATGTTAACTCCCAAACCGCTGCGCAGAAGTCAACCAAACTTCACCCAATAGTGTATTGTATCACAATCTAGTAGTTACATTTGGAAATTTAGTTCTAGGACATTTGGTTTGAGCGCAATCTTCAAACTTAATTAAAAAAAGTCATTTAAGCCTTTTCACAGTGAGATCTATGCGATATGGCCGAGAAATGTAATTTTGATGTTAACTCCCAAACCGCTGCGCAGAAGTCAACCAAACTTCACCCAATAGTGTATTTTATCACAATCTAGTAGTTACATTTGGAAATTTAGTTCTAGGACATTGGGTTTGAGCGCAATCTTCAAACTTAATTAAAAAAAGTCATTTAAAGCTTTTCACAGTGAGATCTATGCGATATGGCCGAGAAATGTAATTTTGATGTTAACTCCCAAACCGCTGCGCAGAAGTCAACTAAACTTCACCCAATAGTGTATTTTATCACAATCTAGTAGTTACATTTGGAAAATTAGTTCTAGGACATTTGATTTGAGCGCAATCTTCAAACTTAATTAAAAAAAGTCATTTAAGCGTTTTCACAGTGAGATCTATGCGATATGGCCGAGAAATGTAATTTTGATGTTAACTCCCAAACCGCTGCGCAGAAGTCAACCAAACTTCACCCAATAGTGTATTTTATCACAATCTAGTAGTTACATGTGGAAATTTGGTTCTAGGACATTTGATTTGAGCGCAATCCTCAAACTTAGGTCAAAAAAGCCATTTAAGCCTTTTCACAGTGAGATCTATGCGATATGGCCGAGAAATGTAATTTTGATGTTAACTCCCAAACCGCTGCGCAGAAGTAAACCAAACTTCACCCAATAGTGTATTGTATCACAATCTAGTAGTTACATTTGAAAATTTTGTTCTAGGACATTTTGTTTGAGCGCAATCATCAAACTTAATTAAAAAAGTCATTTAAGCCTTTTCACAGTGAGATCTATGCGATATGGCCGAGAAATGTAATTTTGATGTTAACTCCCAAACCGCTGCGCAGAAGTCAACCAAACTTCACCCAATAGTGTATTGTATCACAATCTAGTAGTTACATTTGAAAATTTTGTTCTAGGACATTTTGTTTGAGCGCAATCATCAAACTTTATTAAAAAAGTGATTTAAGCCTTTTCACAGTGAGATCTATGCGATATGGCCGAGAAATGTAAATTTGATGTTAACTCCCAAACCGCTGCGCAGAAGTCAACCAAACTTCACCCAATAGTGTATTGTATCACATTCTAGTAGTTACATTTAAAAATTTCGTTCTAGGACATTTGGTTTGAGCGCAATCATTAAACTTAATTAAAAAAGTCAATTAAGCCTTTTCACAGTGAGATCTATGCGATATGGCCGAGAAATGTAATTTTGATGTTAACTCCCAAACCGCTGCGCAGAAGTCAACCAAACTTCACCCATTAGTGTATTGTATCACAATCTAGTAGTTACATGTGGAAATTTGGTTCTAGGACATTTGATTTGAGCGCAATCCTCAAACTTAGGTCAAAAAAGCCATTTAAGCCTTTTCACAGTGAGATCTATGCGATATGGCCGAGAAATGTAATTTTGATGTTAACTCCCAAACCGCTGCGCAGAAGTAAACCAAACTTCACCCATTAGTGTATTGTATCACAATCTAGTAGTTACATGTGGAAATTTGGTTCTAGGACATTTGATTTGAGCGCAATCCTCAAACCTAGGTCAAAAAAGCCATTTAAGCCTTTTCACAGTGAGATCTATGCGATATGGCCGAGAAATGTAATTTTGATGTTAACTCCCAAACCGCTGCGCAGAAGTAAACCAAACTTCACCCAATAGTGTATTTTATCACAATCTAGTAGTTACATTTGGAAATTTAGTTCTAGGACATTTGATTTGAGCGCAATCTTCAAACTTAATTAAAAAAAGTCATTTAAGGCTTTTCACAGTGAGATCTATGCGATATGGCCGAGAAATGTAATTTTGATGTTAACTCCCAAACCGCTGCGCAGAAGTAAACCAAACTTCACCCAATAGTGTATTGTATCACAATCTAGTAGTTACATTTGGAAATTTAGTTCTAGGACATTTGGTTTGAGCGCAATCTTCAAACTTAATTAAAAAAAGTCATTTAAGCCTTTTCACAGTGAGATCTATGCGATATGGCCGAGAAATGTAATTTTGATGTTAACTCCCAAACCGCTGCGCAGAAGTCAACCAAACTTCACCCAATAGTGTATTTTATCACAATCTAGTAGTTACATTTGGAAATTTAGTTCTAGGACATTTGGTTTGAGCGCAATCTTCAAACTTAATTAAAAAAAGTCATTTAAGGCTTTTCACAGTGAGATCTATGCGATATGGCCGAGAAATGTAATTTTGATGTTAACTCCCAAACCGCTGCGCAGAAGTCAACCAAACTTCACCCAATAGTGTATTTTATCACAATCTAGTAGTTACATTTGGAAATTTAGTTCTAGGACATTTGATTTGAGCGCAATCTTCAAACTTAATTAAAAAAAGTCATTTAAGCGTTTTCACAGTGAGATCAATGCGATATGGCCGAGAAATGTAATTTTGATGTTCACTCCCAAACCGCTGCGCAGAAGTCAACCAAACTTCACCCAATAGTGTATTTTATCACAATCTAGTAGTTACATGTGGAAATTTGGTTCTAGGACATTTGATTTGAGCGCAATCCTCAAACTTAGGTCAAAAAAGCCATTTAAGCCTTTTCACAGTGAGATCTATGCGATATGGCCGAGAAATGTAATTTTGATGTTAACTCCCAAACCGCTGCACAGAAGTAAACCAAACTTCACCCATTAGTGTATTGTATCACAATCTAGTAGTTACATGTGGAAATTTGGTTCTAGGACATTTGATTTGAGCGCAATCCTCAAACTTAGGTCAAAAAAGCCATTTAAGCCTTTTCACAGTGAGATCTATGCGATATGGCCGAGAAATGTAATTTTGATGTTAACTCCCAAACCGCTGCGCAGAAGTAAACCAAACTTCACCCAATAGTGTATTGTATCACAATCTAGTAGTTACATTTGAAAATTTTGTTCTAGGACATTTTGTTTGAGCGCAATCATCAAACTTAATTAAAAAAGTCATTTAAGCCTTTTCACAGTGAGATCTATGCGATATGGCCGAGAAATGTAATTTTGATGTTAACTCCCAAACCGCTGCGCAGAAGTCAACCAAACTTCACCCAATAGTGTATTGTATCACAATCTAGTAGTTACATTTGAAAATTTTGTTCTAGGACATTTGATTTGAACGCAATCATCAAACTTAATTAAAAAAGTCATTTAAGCCTTTTCACAGTGAGATCTATGCGATATGGCCGAGAAATGTAATTTTGATGTTAACTCCCAAACCGCTGCGCAGAAGTCAACCAAACTTCACCCAATAGTGTATTGTATCACAATCTAGTAGTTGCATTTGGAAATTTAGTTCTAGGACATTTGGTTTGAGCGCAATCTTCAAACTTAATTAAAAAAAGTCATTTAAGGCTTTTCACAGTGAGATCTATGCGATATGGCCGAGAAATGTAATTTTGATGTTAACTCCCAAACCGCTGCGCAGAAGTCAACCAAACTTCACCCAATAGTGTATTTTATCACAATCTAGTAGTTACATTTGGAAATTTAGTTCTAGGACATTTGATTTGAGCGCAATCTTCAAACTTAATTAAAAAAAGTCATTTAAGCGTTTTCACAGTGAGATCTATGCGATATGGCCGAGAAATGTAATTTTGATGTTCACTCCCAAACCGCTGCGCAGAAGTCAAACAAACTTCACCCAATAGTGTATTTTATCACAATCTAGTAGTTACATGTGGAAATTTGGTTCTAGGACATTTGATTTGAGCGCAATCCTCAAACTTAGGTCAAAAAAGCCATTTAAGCCTTTTCACAGTGAGATCTATGCGATATGGCCGAGAAATGTAATTTTGATGTTAACTCCCAAACCGCTGCGCAGAAGTAAACCAAACTTCACCCAATAGTGTATTTTATCACAATCTAGTAGTTACATTTGAAAATTTTGTTCTAGGACATTTTGTTTGAGCGCAATCATCAAACTTAATTAAAAAAGTCATTTAAGCCTTTTCACAGTGAGATCTATGCGATATGGCCGAGAAATGTAATTTTGATGTTAACTCCCAAACCGTTGCGCAGAAGTCAACCAAACTTCACCCAATAGTGTATTGTATCACAATCTAGTAGTTACATTTGAAAATTTTGTTCTAGGACATTTTGTTTGAGCGCAATCATCAAACATTATTAAAAAAGTCATTTAAGCCTTTTCACAGTGAGATCTATGCGATATGGCCGAGAAATGTAAATTTCATGTTAACTCCCAAACCGCTGCGCAGAAGTCAACCAAACTTCACCCAATAGTGTATTGTATCACATTCTAGTAGTTACATTTGGAAATTTAGTTCTAGGACATTTGGTTTGAGCGCAATCTTCAAACTTAATTAAAAAAAGTCATTTAAGCGTTTTCACAGTGAGATCTATGCGATATTGCCGAGAAATGTAATTTTGATGTTAACTCCCAAACCGCTGCGCAGAAGTCAACCAAACTTCACCCAATAGTGTATTTTATAACAATCTAGTAGTTACATTTGGAAATTTAGTTCTAGGACATTTGGTTTGAGCGCAATCTTCAAACTTAATTAAAAAAAGTCATTTAAGGCTTTTCACAGTGAGATCTATGCGATATGGCCGAGAAATGTAATTTTGATGTTAACTCCCAAACCGCTGCGCAGAAGTCAACCAAACTTCACCCAATAGTGTATTTTATCACAATCTAGTAGTTACATTTGGAAATTTAGTTCTAGGACATTTGATTTGAGCGCAATCTTCAAACTTAATTAAAAAAAGTCATTTAAGCGTTTTCACAGTGAGATCTATGCGATATGGCCGAGAAATGTAATTTTGATGTTCACTCCCAAACCGCTGCGCAGAAGTCAACCAAACTTCACCCAATAGTGTATTTTATCACAATCTAGTAGTTACATGTGGAAATTTGGTTCTAGGACATTTGATTTGAGCGCAATCCTCAAACTTAGGTCAAAAAAGCCATTTAAGCCTTTTCACAGTGAGATCTATGCGATATGGCCGAGAAATGTAATTTTGATGTTAACTCCCAAACCGCTGCGCAGAAGTAAACCAAACTTCACCCAATAGTGTATTGTATCACAATCTAGTAGTTACATTTGAAAATTTTGTTCTAGGACATTTTGTTTGAGCGCAATCATCAAACTTAATTAAAAAAGTCATTTAAGCCTTTTCACAGTGAGATCAATGCGATATGGCCGAGAAATGTAATTTTGATGTTAACTCCCAAACCGCTGCGCAGAAGTCAACCAAACTTCACCCAATAGTGTATTGTATCACAATCTAGTAGTTACATTTGAAAATTTTGTTCTAGGACATTTTGTTTGAGCGCAATCATCAAACTTTATTAAAAAAGTGATTTAAGCCTTTTCACAGTGAGATCTATGCGATATGGCCGAGAAATGTAAATTTGATGTTAACTCCCAAACCGCTGCGCAGAAGTCAACCAAACTTCACCCAATAGTGTATTGTATCACATTCTAGTAGTTACATTTAAAAATTTCGTTCTAGGACATTTGGTTTGAGCGCAATCATTAAACTTAATTAAAAAAGTCATTTAAGCCTTTTCACAGTGAGATCTATGCGATATGGCCGAGAAATGTAATTTTGATGTTAACTCCCAAACCGCTGCGCAGAAGTCAACCAAACTTCACCCATTAGTGTATTGTATCACAATCTAGTAGTTACATGTGGAAATTTGGTTCTAGGACATTTGATTTGAGCGCAATCCTCAAACTTAGGTCAAAAAAGCCATTTAAGCCTTTTCACAGTGAGATCTATGCGATATGGCCGAGAAATGTAATTTTGATGTTAACTCCCAAACCGCTGCGCAGAAGTAAACCAAACTTCACCCATTAGTGTATTGTATCACAATCTAGTAGTTACATGTGGAAATTTGGTTCTAGGACATTTGATTTGAGCGCAATCCTCAAACCTAGGTCAAAAAAGCCATTTAAGCCTTTTCACAGTGAGATCTATGCGATATGGCCGAGAAATGTAATTTGGATGTTAACTCCCAAACCGCTGCGCAGAAGTAAACCAAACTTCACCCAATAGTGTATTGTATCACAATCTAGTAGTTACATTTGAAAATTTTGTTCTAGGACATTTTGTTTGAGCGCAATCATCAAACTTAATTAAAAAAGTCATTTAAGCCTTTTCACAGTGAGATCTATGCGATATGGCCGAGAAATGTAATTTTGATGTTAACTCCCAAACCGCTGCGCAGAAGTCAACCAAACTTCACCCAATAGTGTATTGTATCACAATCTAGTAGTTACATTTGAAAATTTTGTTCTAGGACATTTTGTTTGAACGCAATCATCAAACTTAATTAAAAAAGTCATTTAAGCCTTTTCACAGTGAGATCTATGCGATATGGCCGAGAAATGTAATTTTGATGTTAACTCCCAAACCGCTGCGCAGAAGTCAACCAAACTTCACCCAATAGTGTATTGTATCACAATCTAGTAGTTGCATTTGGAAATTTAGTTCTAGGACATTTGGTTTGAGCGCAATCTTCAAACTTAATTAAAAAAAGTCATTTAAGGCTTTTCACAGTGAGATCTATGCGATATGGCTGAGAAATGTAATTTTGATGTTAACTCCCAAACCGCTGCGCAGAAGTCAACCAAACTTCACCCAATAGTGTATTTTATCACAATCTAGTAGTTACATTTGGAAATTTAGTTCTAGGACATTTGATTTGAGCGCAATCTTCAAACTTAATTAAAAAAAGTCATTTAAGCGTTTTCACAGTGAGATCTATGCGATATGGCCGAGAAATGTAATTTTGATGTTCACTCCCAAACCGCTGCGCAGAAGTCAAACAAACTTCACCCAATAGTGTATTTTATCACAATCTAGTAGTTACATGTGGAAATTTGGTTCTAGGACATTTGATTTGAGCGCAATCCTCAAACTTAGGTCAAAAAAGCCATTTAAGCCTTTTCACAGTGAGATCTATGCGATATGGCCGAGAAATGTAATTTTGATGTTAACTCCCAAACCGCTGCGCAGAAGTAAACCAAACTTCACCCAATAGTGTATTTTATCACAATCTAGTAGTTACATTTGAAAATTTTGTTCTAGGACATTTTGTTTGAGCGCAATCATCAAACTTAATTAAAAAAGTTATTTAAGCCTTTTCACAGTGAGATCTATGCGATATGGCCGAGAAATGTAATTTTGATGTTAACTCCCAAACCGCTGCGCAGAAGTCAACCAAACTTCACCCAATAGTGTATTGTATCACAATCTAGTAGTTACATTTGAAAATTTTGTTCTAGGACATTTTGTTTGAGCGCAATCATCAAACATTATTAAAAAAGTCATTTAAGCCTTTTCACAGTGAGATCTATGCGATATGGCCGAGAAATGTAAATTTCATGTTAACTCCTAAACCGCTGCGCAGAAGTCAACCAAACTTCACCCAATAGTGTATTGTATCACATTCTAGTAGTTACATTTGGAAATTTAGTTCTAGGACATTTGGTTTGAGCGCAATCTTCAAACTTAATTAAAAAAAGTCATTTAAGCGTTTTCACAGTGAGATCTATGCGATATGGCCGAGAAATGTAATTTTGATGTTAACTCCCAAACCGCTGCGCAGAAGTCAACCAAACTTCACCCAATAGTGTATTTTATAACAATCTAGTAGTTACATTTGGAAATTTAGTTCTAGGACATTTGGTTTGAGCGCAATCTTCAAACTTAATTAAAAAAAGTCATTTAAGGCTTTTCACAGTGAGATCTATGCGATATGGCCGAGAAATGTAATTTTGATGTTAACTCCCAAACCGCTGCGCAGAAGTAAACCAAACTTCACCCAATAGTGTATTTTATCACAATCTAGTAGTTACATTTGAAAATTTTGTTCTAGGACATTTTGTTTGAGCGCAATCATCAAACTTAATTAAAAAAGTCATTTAAGCCTTTTCACAGTGAGATCTATGCGATATGGCCGAGAAATGTAATTTTGATGTTAACTCCCAAACCGCTGCGCAGAAGTCAACCAAACTTCACCCAATAGTGTATTGTATCACAATCTAGTAGTTACATTTGGAAATTTAGTTCTAGGACATTTGATTTGAGCGCAATCTTCAAACTTAATTAAAAAAAGTCATTTAAGCGTTTTCACAGTGAGATCTATGCGATATGGCCGAGAAATGTAATTTTGATGTTCACTCCCAAACCGCTGCGCAGAAGTCAACCAAACTTCACCCAATAGTGTATTTTATCACAATCTAGTAGTTACATGTGGAAATTTGGTTCTAGGACATTTGATTTGAGCGCAATCCTCAAACTTAGGTCAAAAAAGCCATTTAAGCCTTTTCACAGTGAGATCTATGCGATATGGCCGAGAAATGTAATTTTGATGTTAACTCCCAAACCGCTGCGCAGAAGTAAACCAAACTTCACCCAATAGTGTATTGTATCACAATCTAGTAGTTACATTTGAAAATTTTGTTCTAGGACATTTTGTTTGAGCGCAATCATCAAACTTAATTAAAAAAGTCATTTAAGCCTTTTCACAGTGAGATCAATGCGATATGGCCGAGAAATGTAATTTTGATGTTAACTCCCAAACCGCTGCGCAGAAGTCAACCAAACTTCACCCAATAGTGTATTGTATCACAATCTAGTAGTTACATTTGAAAATTTTGTTCTAGGACATTTTGTTTGAGCGCAATCATCAAACTTTATTAAAAAAGTGATTTAAGCCTTTTCACAGTGAGATCTATGCGATATGGCCGAGAAATGTAAATTTGATGTTAACTCCCAAACCGCTGCGCAGAAGTCAACCAAACTTCACCCAATAGTGTATTGTATCACATTCTAGTAGTTACATTTAAAAATTTCGTTCTAGGACATTTGGTTTGAGCGCAATCATTAAACTTAATTAAAAAAGTCATTTAAGCCTTTTCACAGTGAGATCTATGCGATATGGCCGAGAAATGTAATTTTGATGTTAACTCCCAAACCGCTGCGCAGAAGTCAACCAAACTTCACCCATTAGTGTATTGTATCACAATCTAGTAGTTACATGTGGAAATTTGGTTCTAGGACATTTGATTTGAGCGCAATCCTCAAACTTAGGTCAAAAAAGCCATTTAAGCCTTTTCACAGTGAGATCTATGCGATATGGCCGAGAAATGTAATTTTGATGTTAACTCCCAAACCGCTGCGCAGAAGTAAACCAAACTTCACCCATTAGTGTATTGTATCACAATCTAGTAGTTACATGTGGAAATTTGGTTCTAGGACATTTGATTTGAGCGCAATCCTCAAACCTAGGTCAAAAAAGCCATTTAAGCCTTTTCACAGTGAGATCTATGCGATATGGCCGAGAAATGTAATTTGGATGTTAACTCCCAAACCGCTGCGCAGAAGTAAACCAAACTTCACCCAATAGTGTATTTTATCACAATCTAGTAGTTACATTTGGAAATTTAGTTATAGGACATTTGATTTGAGCGCAATCTTCAAACTTAATTAAAAAAAGTCATTTAAGGCTTTTCACAGTGAGATCTATGCGATATGGCCGAGAAATGTAATTTTGATGTTAACTCCCAAACCGCTGCGCAGAAGTCAACCAAACTTCACCCAATAGTGTATTTTATCACAATCTAGTAGTTACATTTGGAAATTTAGTTCTAGGACATTTGGTTTGAGCGCAATCTTCAAACTTAATTAAAAAAAGTCATTTAAGGCTTTTCACAGTGAGATCTATGCGATATGGCCGAGAAATGTAATTTTGATGTTAACTCCCAAACCGCTGCGCAGAAGTCAACCAAACTTCACCCAATAGTGTATTTTATCACAATCTAGTAGTTACATTTGGAAATTTAGTTCTAGGACATTTGATTTGAGCGCAATCCTCAAACTTAGGTCAAAAAAGCCATTTAAGCCTTTTCACAGTGAGATCTATGCGATATGGCCGAGAAATGTAATTTTGATGTTAACTCCCAAACCGCTGCGCAGAAGTAAACCAAACTTCACCCAATAGTGTATTGTATCACAATCTAGTAGTTACATTTGAAAATTTTGTTCTAGGACATTTTGTTTGAGCGCAATCATCAAACTTAATTAAAAAAGTCATTTAAGCCTTTTCACAGTGAGATCTATGCGATATGGCCGAGAAATGTAATTTTAATGTTAACTCCCAAACCGCTGCGCAGAAGTCAACCAAACTTCACCCAATAGTGTATTGTATCACAATCTAGTAGTTACATTTGAAAATTTTGTTCTAGGACATTTTGTTTGAGCGCAATCATCAAACTTAACCCCTTAACGCCGAATGTCGCGATTCGGCATCATACCGTTCCCGCTTTGAAAGCGGCCAAAATATCGTCTGCCTTTGTTCACTGCCGGTACATTAACGTCAAACACATGCCTAGGAACCTTTTTCAAGCATTAGTTTCAGTCGTGTCCGAACAGAGACAACACCGCTTCCTTTTCCGGACCGTGATATTCAAGATGAAAGCCACGTCGAAGTCCTGCGCACCAACTTGACTAATTCATTCAATTCAAGGTAAGTCAGCTAAAATAAAAAAATATGTACCGTCTTATTGTGTACTTGTGTTGCTAACACGATGAGATAGAGTTTCTATGATGAGTATTTTTGAAGCTCTATGACGATTTTGGTTTGTAGCGCTATCGCTACAGCCGGCATCATCGGAAAAGCACCTCCCCCCTCCCCCGCCACCCCGCAAACGTAAATGCGTTGTTTGTCGAAGGTTTGCAACACTCGCACGCGTTTTATCTATAAACTATCACTCTCGTTATCATCTGTAAACATTACAAAAGTAATGTGTTGCATAAAAAAGGGCATTTGTGGTTACTATTTTTCTGTAGAACAAATAAATGAACGCATCCTTTATATGCAACGGTGCACACGGGTGCCTCCATGTCGTTCCACTTTTAGACACGTTTTATTCAGACATTGCCACACTTGTTGTCATCTGTAGACATAATAAACATAACGTGTTGCATAAACAATGTCATTGCTATTGATTTATTTTTCTTATTTCTATATAATGAAAAATGAACACAGCATGAGCTGATAACTACCAAACAGAAGCAAATGTATGTATGTTGATGGTTTTCAACACATTTTGTTTTGAAATTATAACAGTAATTTCTTTACCTTATTTTTCTGCAGAAATACAAATGAATGCAGCAGCTTTTTACGCAAAGCTAGCACACCGGGCCAAACCACCTCCTGTTGAGAGTGCTCTCAGTGAGAGTGAGGGCAGCGATGAGGAGTACAATCCTAATAAAGCAAGTGAAGGTGATTTTGTGTCAAGTTTGAGCTTGTTTGACATCTATGGATGTAACTACGTGAACACACTGAAAAGATAAAAATGTTTGGTGTTTCCTAAAGTGATTTATTATTTTCTGCACCAGGTGATGAAAGCAGCAGCAATGACTCTACAGTGGACATTAGCAGCAGTGAGGAAGATGATGATGATCCGCCTCATCCACCTCCAACCACCAGTGCTGCACCTGCAAGACCTTCAAGAGCTACATCAAG
This sequence comes from Corythoichthys intestinalis, assembly GCF_030265065.1. Classification (NCBI taxonomy): domain Eukaryota; kingdom Metazoa; phylum Chordata; class Actinopteri; order Syngnathiformes; family Syngnathidae; genus Corythoichthys; species Corythoichthys intestinalis. The sequence goes on along the minus strand of NC_080395.1, from coordinate 77,066,177 downwards.
GGCAGATCGAGCCTAAAGCAATATATCCAAAAAAAAGCCATACAAATTGGGATACAAGATTTTTGTACTGTGCGACATAAGAGGTCTGGTGCACTCATTTGACATATTCACAGGGAAAATAGATCCGGTACCAGGCCAACCAGACATAGGAGCCAGTGGTAACATTGTGCTCAAGCTTGCACAAGTCATTCATCCTGCTGTTCTTTGATAACTGGTTCTCATCTGTAGATCTGTTTGTTGCTCTTGCAAAAAAGGGCATACCTGCACTTGGGACCGTGCAGCACAATCGCCTGCGTGGGTGCTGTTTCAGTGCAGACTCATAGATGAAGAAGAAGCGAAGAGGGACATTTGAAGAGCAAGAGGCTCTTGTGGACAATGTCTGCATAAGAGCAGTCAAATGGTTTGACAATAGAGGGGTGATTGTTGCCAGCACATTTGCCAGTGCCCTGTCTGTTATGATAAAAATCATCTTTTATTTATTTATCTACATCATATGTCTTCTAGTCTGATTAAAAATGTGATGTACATCTGTGTTTAAACAAAAACAATAATTGTTTTTCAGAATTTCACAAGCAGTGAAAAAAGATGTTGCGATAAAAGTGTGTTCAGACCTGAGATGGGTATGTGCCTTTTTTGCCATTTGTTTTCCTTTATTGCCTGTTGTCGCTAATCGGCATCATACCTAAATGTATGACTATTTTATGGGCTATATTCAAATTAACACTTTCAATTTAATTTAGCATCTATTTGAAAGTAAAAACACACCCCAATTATTTTTTTTATTATTGGAAAAAAATTTAGGCATTAAGGGGTTAATTAAAAAAGTCATTTAAGCCTTTTCACAGTGAGATCTATGCGATATGGCTGAGAAATGTAATTTCGATGTTAACTCCCAAACCGCTGCGCAGAAGTCAACCAAACTTCACCCAATAGTGTATTGTATCACAATCTAGTAGTTACATTTGAAAATTTTGTTCTAGGACATTTTGTTTGAACGCAATCATCAAACTTAATTAAAAAAGTCATTTAAGCCTTTTCACAGTGAGATCTATGCGATATGGCCGAGAAATGTAATTTTGATGTTAACTCCCAAACCGCTGCGCAGAAGTCAACCAAACTTCACCCAATAGTGTATTTTATCACAATCTAGTAGTTACATTTGGAAATTTAGTTCTAGGACATTTGATTTGAGCGCAATCTTCAAACTTAATTAAAAAAAGTCATTTAAGCGTTTTCACAGTGAGATCTATGCGATATGGCCGAGAAATGTAATTTTGATGTTCACTCCCAAACCGCTGCGCAGAAGTCAAACAAACTTCACCCAATAGTGTATTTTATCACAATCTAGTAGTTACATGTGGAAATTTGGTTCTAGGACATTTGATTTGAGCGCAATCCTCAAACTTAGGTCAAAAAAGCCATTTAAGCCTTTTCACAGTGAGATCTATGCGATATGGCCGAGAAATGTAATTTTGATGTTAACTCCCAAACCGCTGCGCAGAAGTAAACCAAACTTCACCCAATAGTGTATTTTATCACAATCTAGTAGTTACATTTGAAAATTTTGTTCTAGGACATTTTGTTTGAGCGCAATCATCAAACTTAATTAAAAAAGTCATTTAAGCCTTTTCACAGTGAGATCTATGCGATATGGCCGAGAAATGTAATTTTGATGTTAACTCCCAAACCGCTGCGCAGAAGTCAACCAAACTTCACCCAATAGTGTATTGTATCACAATCTAGTAGTTACATTTGAAAATTTTGTTCTAGGACATTTTGTTTGAGCGCAATCATCAAACTTTATTAAAAAAGTCATTTAAGCCTTTTCACAGTGAGATCTATGCGATATGGCCGAGAAATGTAAATTTCATGTTAACTCCCAAACCGCTGCGCAGAAGTCAACCAAACTTCACCCAATAGTGTATTGTATCACAATCTAGTAGTTACATTTGAAAATTTTGTTCTAGGACATTTTGTTTGAGCGCAATCATCAAACTTAATTAAAAAAGTCATTTAAGCCTTTTCACAGTGAGATCTATGCGATATGGCCGAGAAATGTAATTTTGATGTTAACTCCCAAACCGCTGCGCAGAAGTCAACCAAACTTCACCCAATAGTGTATTGTATCACAATCTAGTAGTTACATTTGAAAATTTTGTTCTAGGACATTTTGTTTGAGCGCAATCATCAAACTTTATTAAAAAAGTGATTTAAGCCTTTTCACAGTGAGATCTATGCGATATGGCCGAGAAATGTAAATTTGATGTTAACTCCCAAACCGCTGCGCAGAAGTCAACCAAACTTCACCCAATAGTGTATTGTATCACATTCTAGTAGTTACATTTAAAAATTTCGTTCTAGGACATTTGGTTTGAGCGCAATCATTAAACTTAATTAAAAAAGTCATTTAAGCCTTTTCACAGTGAGATCTATGCGATATGGCCGAGAAATGTAATTTTGATGTTAACTCCCAAACCGCTGCGCAGAAGTCAACCAAACTTCACCCATTAGTGTATTGTATCACAATCTAGTAGTTACATGTGGAAATTTGGTTCTAGGACATTTGATTTGAGCGCAATCCTCAAACTTAGGTCAAAAAAGCCATTTAAGCCTTTTCACAGTGAGATCTATGCGATATGGCCGAGAAATGTAATTTTGATGTTAACTCCCAAACCGCTGCGCAGAAGTAAACCAAACTTCACCCATTAGTGTATTGTATCACAATCTAGTAGTTACATGTGGAAATTTGGTTCTAGGACATTTGATTTGAGCGCAATCCTCAAACCTAGGTCAAAAAAGCCATTTAAGCCTTTTCACAGTGAGATCTATGCGATATGGCCGAGAAATGTAATTTGGATGTTAACTCCCAAACCGCTGCGCAGAAGTAAACCAAACTTCACCCAATAGTGTATTTTATCACAATCTAGTAGTTACATTTGGAAATTTAGTTCTAGGACATTTGATTTGAGCGCAATCTTCAAACTTAATTAAAAAAAGTCATTTAAGGCTTTTCACAGTGAGATCTATGCGATATGGCCGAGAAATGTAATTTTGATGTTAACTCCCAAACCGCTGCGCAGAAGTCAACCAAACTTCACCCAATAGTGTATTTTATCACAATCTAGTAGTTACATTTGGAAATTTAGTTCTAGGACATTTGATTTGAGCGCAATCTTCAAACTTAATTAAAAAAAGTCATTTAAGCGTTTTCACAGTGAGATCTATGCGATATGGCCGAGAAATGTAATTTTGATGTTCACTCCCAAACCGCTGCGCAGAAGTCAACCAAACTTAACCCAATAGTGTATTTTATCACAATCTAGTAGTTACATGTGGAAATTTGGTTCTAGGACATTTGATTTGAGCGCAATCCTCAAACTTAGGTCAAAAAAGCCATTTAAGCCTTTTCACAGTGAGATCTATGCGATATGGCCGAGAAATGTAATTTTGATGTTAACTCCCAAACCGCTGCGCAGAAGTAAACCAAACTTCACCCATTAGTGTATTGTATCACAATCTAGTAGTTACATGTGGAAATTTGGTTCTAGGACATTTGATTTGAGCGCAATCCTCAAACTTAGGTCAAAAAAGCCATTTAAGCCTTTTCACAGTGAGATCTATGCGATATGGCCGAGAAATGTAATTTTGATGTTAACTCCCAAACCGCTGCGCAGAAGTAAACCAAACTTCACCCAATAGTGTATTGTATCACAATCTAGTAGTTACATTTGAAAATTTTGTTCTAGGACATTTTGTTTGAGCGCAATCATCAAACTTAATTAAAAAAGTCATTTAAGCCTTTTCACAGTGAGATCTATGCGATATGGCCGAGAAATGTAATTTTGATGTTAACTCCCAAACCGCTGCGCAGAAGTCAACCAAACTTCACCCAATAGTGTATTGTATCACAATCTAGTAGTTACATTTGAAAATTTTGTTCTAGGACATTTTGTTTGAGCGCAATCATCAAACTTTATTAAAAAAGTGATTTAAGCCTTTTCACAGTGAGATCTATGCGATATGGCCGAGAAATGTAAATTTGATGTTAACTCCCAAACCGCTGCGCAGAAGTCAACCAAACTTCACCCAATAGTGTATTGTATCACATTCTAGTAGTTACATTTAAAAATTTCGTTCTAGGACATTTGGTTTGAGCGCAATCATTAAACTTAATTAAAAAAGTCATTTAAGCCTTTTCACAGTGAGATCTATGCGATATGGCCGAGAAATGTAATTTTGATGTTAACTCCCAAACCGCTGCGCAGAAGTCAACCAAACTTCACCCAATAGTGTATTGTATCACAATCTAGTAGTTACATTTGAAAATTTTGTTCTAGGACATTTTGTTTGAGCGCAATCATCAAACTTTATTAAAAAAGTCATTTAAGCCTTTTCAAAGTGAGATCTATGCGATATGGCCGAGAAATGTAATTTTGATGTTCACTCCCAAACCGCTGCGCAGAAGTCAACCAAACTTCACCCAATAGTGTATTGTATCACAATCTAGTAGTTACATGTGGAAATTTGGTTCTAGGACATTTGATTTGAGCGCAATCCTCAAACTTAGGTCAAAAAAGCCATTTAAGCCTTTTCACAGTGAGATCTATGCGATATGGCCGAGAAATGTAATTTTGATGTTAACTCCCAAACCGCTGCGCAGAAGTCAACCAAACTTCACCCATTAGTGTATTGTATCACAATCTAGTAGTTACATGTGGAAATTTGGTTCTAGGACATTTGATTTGAGCGCAATCCTCAAACTTAGGTCAAAAAAGCTATTTAAGCCTTTTCACAGTGAGATCTATGCGATATGGCCGAGAAATGTAATTTTGATGTTAACTCCCAAACCGCTGCGCAGAAGTAAACCAAACTTCACCCATTAGTGTATTGTATCACAATCTAGTAGTTACATGTGGAAATTTGGTTCTAGGACATTTGATTTGAGCGCAATCCTCAAACTTAGGTCAAAAAAGCCATTTAAGCCTTTTCACAGTGAGATCTATGCGATATGGCCGAGAAATGTAATTTTGATGTTAACTCCCAAACCGCTGCGCAGAAGTCAACCAAACTTCACCCATTAGTGTATTGTATCACAATCTAGTAGTTACATGTGGAAATTTGGTTCTAGGACATTTGATTTGAGCGCAATCCTCAAACTTAGGTCAAAAAAGCCATTTAAGCCTTTTCACAGTTAGATCTATGCGATATGGCCGAGAAATGTAATTTTGATGTTAACTCCCAAACCGCTGCGCAGAAGTAAACCAAACTTCACCCATTAGTGTATTGTATCACAATCTAGTAGTTACATGTGGAAATTTGGTTCTAGGACATTTGATTTGAGCGCAATCATCAAACTTAATTAAAAAAGCCATTTAAGCCTTTTCACAGTGAGATCTATGCGATATGGCCGAGAAATGTAATTTTGATGTTCACTCCCAAACCGCTGCGCAGAAGTCAACCAAACTTCACCCAATAATGTATTGTATCACAATCTAGTAGTTACATTTGAAAATTTTGTTCTAGGACATTTTGTTTAAGCGCAATAATCAAACTTTATTAAAAAAGTCATTTAAGCCTTTTGACAGTGAGATCTATGCGATATGGCCGAGAAATGTAATTTTGATGTTAACTCCCAAACAGCTGCGCAGAAGTAAACCAAACTTCACCCAATAGTGTATTGTATCACAATCTAGTAGTTACATTTAAAAATTTTGTTCTAGGACATTTTGTTTGAGCGCAATCATCAAACTTAATTAAAAAAGGCATTTAAGCCTTTTCACAGTGAGATCTATGCGATATGGCCGAGAAATGTAATTTTGATGTTAACTCCCAAACCGCTGCGCAGAAGTCAACCAAACTTCACCCAATAGTGTATTTTATCACAATCTAGTAGTTACATTTGGAAATTTAGTTCTAGGACATTTGATTTGAGCGCAATCTTCAAACTTAATTAAAAAAAGTCATTTAAGCCTTTTCACAGTGAGATCTATGCGATATGGCCGAGAAATGTAATTTTGATGTTAACTCCCAAACCGCTGCGCAGACGTAAACCAAACTTCACCCATTAGTGTATTGTATCACAATCTAGTAGTTACATGTGGAAATTTGGTTCTAGGACATTTGATTTGAGCGCAATCCTCAAACTTAGGTCAAAAAAGCCATTTAAGCCTTTTCACAGTGAGATCTATGCGATATGGCCGAGAAATGTAATTTTGATGTTAACTCCCAAACCGCTGCGCAGAAGTCAACCAAACTTCACCCAATAGTGTATTGTATCACAATCTAGTAGTTACATTTGAAAATTTTGTTCTAGGACATTTTGTTTGAACGCAATCATCAAACTTAATTAAAAAAGTCATTTAAGCCTTTTCACAGTGAGATCTATGCGATATGGCGGAGAAATGTAATTTTGATGTTAACTCTCAAACCGCTGCGCAGAAGTCAACCAAACTTCACCCAATAGTGTATTGTATCACAATCTAGTAGTTACATTTGAAAATTTTGTTCTAGGACATTTTGTTTGAGCGCAATCATCAAACTTCATTAAAAAAGTCATTTAAGCCTTTTCACAGTGAGATCTATGCGATATGGCCGAGAAATGTAATTTTGATGTTAACTCCCAAACCGCTGCGCAGAAGTCAACCAAACTTCACCCATTAGTGTATTGTATCACAATCTAGTAGTTACATGTGGAAATTTGGTTCTAGGACATTTGTTTTGAGCGCAATCCTCAAACTTAGGTCAAAAAAGCCATTTAAGCCTTTTCACAGTGAGATCTATGCGATATGGCCGAGAAATGTAATTTTGATGTTAACTCCCAAACCGCTGCGCAGAAGTCAACCAAACTTCACCCAATAGTGTATTTTATCGCAATCTAGTAGTTACATTTGGAAATTTAGTTCTAGGACATTTGATTTGAGCGCAATCTTCAAACTTAATTAAAAAAAGTCATTTAAGCCTTTTCACAGTGAGATCTATGCGATATGGCCGAGAAATGTAATTTTGATGTTCACTCCCAAACCGCTGCGCAGAAGTCAACCAAACTTCACCCATTAGTGTATTGTATCACAATCTAGTAGTTACATGTGGAAATTTGGTTCTAGGACATTTGATTTGAGCGCAATCCTCAAACTTAGGTCAAAAAAGCCATTTAAGCCTTTTCACAGTTAGATCTATGCGATATGGCCGAGAAATGTAATTTTGATGTTAACTCCCAAACCGCTGCGCAGAAGTAAACCAAACTTCACCCATTAGTGTATTGTATCACAATCTAGTAGTTACATGTGGAAATTTGGTTCTAGGACATTTGATTTGAGCGCAATCATCAAACTTAATTAAAAAAGCCATTTAAGCCTTTTCACAGTGAGATCTATGCGATATGGCCGAGAAATGTAATTTTGATGTTCACTCCCAAACCGCTGCGCAGAAGTCAACCAAACTTCACCCAATAATGTATTGTATCACAATCTAGTAGTTACATTTGAAAATTTTGTTCTAGGACATTTTGTTTAAGCGCAATAATCAAACTTTATTAAAAAAGTCATTTAAGCCTTTTGACAGTGAGATCTATGCGATATGGCCGAGAAATGTAATTTTGATGTTAACTCCCAAACAGCTGCGCAGAAGTAAACCAAACTTCACCCAATAGTGTATTGTATCACAATCTAGTAGTTACATTTAAAAATTTTGTTCTAGGACATTTTGTTTGAGCGCAATCATCAAACTTAATTAAAAAAGGCATTTAAGCCTTTTCACAGTGAGATCTATGCGATATGGCCGAGAAATGTAATTTTGATGTTAACTCCCAAACCGCTGCGCAGAAGTCAACCAAACTTCACCCAATAGTGTATTTTATCACAATCTAGTAGTTACATTTGGAAATTTAGTTCTAGGACATTTGATTTGAGCGCAATCTTCAAACTTAATTAAAAAAAGTCATTTAAGCCTTTTCACAGTGAGATCTATGCGATATGGCCGAGAAATGTAATTTTGATGTTAACTCCCAAACCGCTGCGCAGACGTAAACCAAACTTCACCCATTAGTGTATTGTATCACAATCTAGTAGTTACATGTGGAAATTTGGTTCTAGGACATTTGATTTGAGCGCAATCCTCAAACTTAGGTCAAAAAAGCCATTTAAGCCTTTTCACAGTGAGATCTATGCGATATGGCCGAGAAATGTAATTTTGATGTTAACTCCCAAACCGCTGCGCAGAAGTCAACCAAACTTCACCCATTAGTGTATTGTATCACAATCTAGTAGTTACATTTGAAAATTTTGTTCTAGGACATTTTGTTTGAACGCAATCATCAAACTTAATTAAAAAAGTCATTTAAGCCTTTTCACAGTGAGATCTATGCGATATGGCGGAGAAATGTAATTTTGATGTTAACTCTCAAACCGCTGCGCAGAAGTCAACCAAACTTCACCCAATAGTGTATTGTATCACAATCTAGTAGTTACATTTGAAAATTTTGTTCTAGGACATTTTGTTTGAGCGCAATCATCAAACTTCATTAAAAAAGTCATTTAAGCCTTTTCACAGTGAGATCTATGCGATATGGCCGAGAAATGTAATTTTGATGTTAACTCCCAAACCGCTGCGCAGAAGTCAACCAAACTTCACCCATTAGTGTATTGTATCACAATCTAGTAGTTACATGTGGAAATTTGGTTCTAGGACATTTGTTTTGAGCGCAATCCTCAAACTTAGGTCAAAAAAGCCATTTAAGCCTTTTCACAGTGAGATCTATGCGATATGGCCGAGAAATGTAATTTTGATGTTAACTCCCAAACCGCTGCGCAGAAGTCAACCAAACTTCACCCAATAGTGTATTTTATCGCAATCTAGTAGTTACATTTGGAAATTTAGTTCTAGGACATTTGATTTGAGCGCAATCTTCAAACTTAATTAAAAAAAGTCATTTAAGCCTTTTCACAGTGAGATCTATGCGATATGGCCGAGAAATGTAATTTTGATGTTCACTCCCAAACCGCTGCGCAGAAGTCAACCAAACTTCACCCATTAGTGTATTGTATCACAATCTAGTAGTTACATGTGGAAATTTGGTTCTAGGACATTTGATTTGAGCGCAATCCTCAAACTTAGGTCAAAAAAGCCATTTAAGCCTTTTCACAGTGAGATCTATGCGATATGGCCGAGAAATGTAATTTTGATGTTAACTCCCAAACCGCTGCGCAGAAGTCAACCAAACTTCACCCATTAGTGTATTGTATCACAATCTAGTAGTTACATGTGAAAATTTGGTTCTAGGACATTTGATTTGAGCGCAATCCTCAAACTTAGGTCAAAAAAGCCATTTAAGCCTTTTCACAGTGAGATCTATGCGATATGGCCGAGAAATGTAATTTTGATGTTAACTCCCAAACCGCTGCGCAGAAGTCAACCAAACTTCACCCATTAGTGTATTGTATCACAATCTAGTAGTTACATGTGGAAATTTGGTTCTAGGACATTTGATTTGAGCGCAATCCTCAAACTTAGGTCAAAAAAGCCATTTAAGCCTTTTCACAGTGAGATCTATGCGATATGGCCGAGAAATGTAATTTTGATGTTAACTCCCAAACCGCTGCGCAGAAGTTAACCAAACTTCACCCATTAGTGTATTGTATCACAATCTAGTAGTTACATGTGGAAATTTGGTTCTAGGACATTTGATTTGAGCGCAATCATCAAACTTAATTAAAAAAGCCATTTAAGCCTTTTCACAGTGAGATCTATGCGATATGGCCGAGAAATGTAATTTTGATATTCACTCCCAAACCGCTGCGCAGAAGTCAACCAAACTTCACCCAATAATGTATTGTATCACAATCTAGTAGTTACATTTGAAAATTTTGTTCTAGGACATTTTGTTTAAGCGCAATCATCAAACTTTATTAAAAAAGTCATTTAAGCCTTTTGACAGTGAGATCTATGCGATATGGCCGAGAAATGTAATTTTGATGTTAACTCCCAAACCGCTGCGCAGAAGTAAACCAAACTTCACCCAATAGTGTATTGTATCACAATCTAGTAGTTACATTTAAAAATTTTGTTCTAGGACATTTTGTTTGAGCGCAATCATCAAACTTAATTAAAAAAGTCATTTAAGCCTTTTCACAGTGAGATCTATGCGATATGGCCGAGAAATGTAATTTTGATGTTAACTCCCAAACCGCTGCGCAGAAGTCAACCAAACTTCACCCAATAGTGTATTTTATCACAATTTAGTAGTTACATTTGGAAATTTAGTTCTAGGACATTTGATTTGAGCGCAATCTTCAAACTTAATTAAAAAAAGCCGTTCTCACCTTTTGACAGTGAGCTCTACTCAATTCGGCCGAGAAATGTAATTTTGATGTTAATTCCCAAAAAGCTGCGCAGAAGTCAATCAAACTTCACCCAATAGTGTATTGTATCACAATCTAGTAGTTATATTTAGAAATTTGGTTCTAGGACATTTGGTTTGAGTGCAATCCTCAAACTGTGTTCAAAAAAGCCATTGTCGCCTTTTGAAAGTGAAATGTATTCACTTCAGCCGAGAAATGTAATATTGATGATAACTCCTCAACTGCTGCGCAGAAGTGAACCAAACTTCACCCAATAGTGTATTGTATCACAATCTCGGAGTTACATTTGTAAATTTGGTTTGTAGGACATTTGGTTTGAGCGCAATCCTCAAACTGAGTTCAAAAAAGCCGTTCTCACCTTTTGACAGTGAGCTCTACCCAATTCGGTCGAGAAATGTAATTTTGATGTTAACTCCCAAACCGTTGCGCAGAAGTGAACCAAACTTCACCCAATAGTGTATTGTATCACAATCTAGTAGTTACATTTGGAAATTTGGTTCTAGGACATTTGGTTTGAGCGCAATCCTCATACTTAGTTCAAAAAAGCCATTTACGCATTTTGACAGTGAGCTCTACTCAATTCGGCCAAGAAATGTAATATTGATGATAACACCTAAACCGCTGCGCAGAAGTCAACCAACCTTCACCCAGTAGTGTATTGTGTGACATTCTAGTAGTTACATTTGGAAATTTGGTTCTAGGACATTTGGTCTGAGCGCAATCCTCAAACTGTGTTAAAAAAAGCCATGCTTACCTTTCAAAAGTGAGATCTATTCACTTCGGCTGAGAATAGTAATATTGATGATAACTCCCAAACCGCTGCGCAGAAGTGAACCAAACTTCCCCCAATAGTGTATTGTATCACAATCTAGTAGTTACATTTGGAAATTTGGTTCTAGGACATTTGGTTTGAGCGCAATCCTCAAACTGAGTTTAAGAAAGCCGTTCTCACCTTTTGACAGTGAGCTCTACTCAATTTGGCCGTGAAATGTAATTTTGATGTTAACTCCCAAACCGCTGCGCAGAAGTGAACCAAACTTCACCCAATATTGTATTGTATCACAATCTAGTAGTTACATTTGGAAATTTGGTTCTAGGACATTTGGTTTGAGCGCATTCCTCAAACTGAGTTAAAAAAAGCCGTTCTCACCTTTTGACAGTGAGCTCTACTCAATTCGGCCGAGAAATGTAATTTTGATGTTAACTCCCAAAAAGCTGCACAGAAGTCAATCAAACTTCACCCAATAGTGTATTGTATCACAATCTGGTAGTTATATTTGGAAATTTGGTTCTAGGACATTTGGTTTGAGTGCAATCCTCAAACTGAGTTAAAAAAAAGCCGTTCTCACCTTTTGACAGTGAGATCTATTCACTTCGGCCGAAAAATATAATTTTGATGATAACTCCCAAACTGATGCGCAGAAGTGAACCAAACTTCACCCAATAGTGTATTGTATCACAATCTAGTAGTTACATTTGGAAATTTGGTTCTAGGACATTTGGTTTGAGCGCAATCCTCATACGTAGTTCAAAAAAGCCATTTACGCATTTTGACAGTGAGCTCTACTCAATTCGGCCAAGAAATGTAATTTTGATGTTAACTCCCAAACCGCTGCGCAGAAGTGAACCAAACTTCACCCAATAGTGTATTGTATCACAATCTAGTAGTTACATTTGGAAATTTTGTTCTAGGACATTTGGTTTGAGCGCAATCCTCAAACTTAGTTCAAAAAAGCCGTTCTCACCTTTTGACAGTGAGATCTATTCACTTCAGCCGAGAAATGTAATTTTGATGTTAACTCCCAAACCGCTGCGCAGAAGTAAACCAAACTTCACCCAAAAGTGTATTGTATCACAATCTAGTAGTTACATTTGGAAATTTGGTTCTAGGACATTTGGTTTGAGCGCACTCCTCAAACTGAGATCAAAAAAGAGATTGTTGCCTTTTAAAAGTGAAATGTATTCACTTCAGCCGAGAAATGTAATATTGATGATAACTCCTAAACTGCTGCGCAGAAGTGAACCAAACTTCACCCAATAGTGTATTGTATCACAATCTCGGAGTTACATTTGGAAATTTGGTTTGTAGGACATTTGGTTTGAGTGCAATCCTCAAACTGAGTTTAAAAAAGCCATTCTCACCTTTTGACAGTGAGCTCTACTCAATTCGGCCAAGAAATGTAATTTTGATGTTAACTCCCAAACCGCTGCGCAGAAGTGAACCAAACTTCACCCAATAGTGTATTGTATCACAATCTAGTAGTTACATTTGGAAATTTGGTTCTAGGACATTTGGTTTGAGCGCAATCCTCAAACTGAGGTCAAAAATGCCGTTCTCACCTTTTGACAGTGAGCTCTACTCAATTTGGCCGAGAAATGTAATTTTGATGTTAACTCCCAAACCGCTGCGCAGAAGTGAACCAAACTTCACCCAATAGTGTATTGTATCACAATCTAGTAATTACATTTGGAAATTTGGTTATTGGACATTTGGTTTGAGTGCAATCCTCAAACTTATTTCAAAAAAGCCATTTACGCCTTTTGACTGTGAGATCTATTCACTTCGGCCGAGAAATGTAATTTTGATGTTAACTCCCAAACCGCTGCGCAGAAGTGAACCAAACTTCACCCAATTGTGTACTGTATCACAATCTAGTAGTTACATTTGGAAATTTGGTTCTAGGACATTTGGTTTTAGCGCAATCCTCAAACTGAGTTCAAAAAAGCCATTCTCACCTTTTGACAGTAAGCTCTACTCAATTCGGCCGAGAAATGTAATTTTGATGTTAACTCCCAAACCGCTGCGCTGAAGTCAACCAAACTTCACCCAATAGTGTATTGTATCACAATCTAGTAGTTACTTTTGGAAATTTGGTTCTAGGACATTTGGTTTGAGCGCACTATTCAAACTGAGTTCAAAAAAGCCATTGTCGCCTTTTGAAAGTGAAATGTATTCACTTCGGCCGAGAAATGTAATATTGATGATAACTCCTAAACCGCTGCGCAGAAGTGAACCAACCTTCACCCAATAGTGTATTGTGTGACATTCTAGTAGTTACATTTGGAAATTTGGTTGTAGGACATTTGGTCTGAGCGCAATCCTCAAACTGTGTTAAAAAAAGCCATGCTTACCTTTCAAAAGTGAGATCTATTCACTTCGGCTGAGAATTGTAATATTGATGATAACTCCCAAACCGCTGCGCAGAAGTGAACAAAACTTCACCCAATAGTGTATTGTGTCACATTCTAGTAGTTACATTTGGAAATTTGGTTCTAGGACATTTGGTTTGAGCGCAATCCTCAAACTGAGTTCAAAAAAGCCATTTTCACCTTTTGAAAGTGAGATCTATTCACTTCGGCCGAGAAATGTAATATTGATGATCACTCCCACACCGCTGCGCAGAAGTGAAGTTAACTTCACCCAATAGTGTATTGCATCACATTCTAGTAGTTACATTTGGGAATTTGGTTCTAGGACATTTGGTTTGAGCGCAATCCTCAAACTGAATTCAAAAAAGCCATTCTCACCTTTTGAAAGTGAGATCTATTCACTTCGGCCGAGAAATGTAATATTGATGATAACTCCCAAACAGCTGCTCAGAAGTCAACCAAACTTCACCCAATAGTGTATTGTGTCACATTCTAGTAGTTTCATTTGGAAATTTGATTCTAGGACAATTGGTTTGAGCGCAATCCTCAAACTGAGTTCAAAAAAGCCATTCTCACCTTTTGAAAGTGAGATGTATTCACTTCGGCCGAGAAATGTAATATTGATTATAACTCCCAAACCGCTCCGCAGAAGTGAACCAAACTTCACCCAATAGTGCATTGTATCACAATCTAGTAGTCACATTTAGAAATTTGGTTCTAGGACATTTGGTTTGAGCGGGTGTGGCTCGTTGCCCGGGTGGGTGGCGGGGGTTAGGTGTAGGCGTTGGGTTGGTGGTACGTCCCTCCATCCATCCCTGAAGGCCAGTTGATGGGTGCGCGGGTGTCGCGGGGGACCACCCTGGATCCCCGGGGGGGGGGGGATGGCTCCTTTGCTGGGCTGCGGGAGGAGGGATGGGCTGCGCTTGAGCCACCCCCCTGGGCTGGCTTGGTGGGGGCTGTGGCCCTGGGTTGATGCCCGTTGTCTCCGCTCGTCTGCGTGGCTGTCGCACGCCCCATGGGATTCGCGTGCGGCTTGCTGTGATAGGGCACGCTCTGGTGGGGGGTTCCGGTGCCGTGATTGGCAATGGGGCGGCGTAGGGTTGGTCGCCAACGTGCTTACACTAACAAGAGATTCACACGATTACTGGGATCTAGTTCACAGAGCTGATTTGTGTACACTCTACCCCTTTCAATCATTTAGCTTATAGACTCCCCCACCCTCGTCCTCCTCTTTCCCTGGTCAATGGGCTTCCCACATGGTGTCAACTGAAAATACATCTAGCTGACGATAGCACCAACATATTAGTAATTGGTCTAGATGTTCAATGTATTTGTTGTTGTAGTTTGTGTTTTTCTTTCTTCCCTGTGTTTCTTTTCTTCTGTTCCCCAATAACCCCTTCTTATTCGGGTTAGGGTTGCTTTGTCATAATAAACGAGGTATGTATTGTTGAATGATCACAATGGGAGCATGTCAGACTCTCAATGTGAAAGATTAAAACTGTTCAGACTATCCGGGCACTAAGACCTCCATTCTCTGTGTCAAACAGCTGAACAGGACAGGTTAAGAAAAAAAAAAGAGATGGCAATAACACTAAATCAGCAAGAAATTTGTTCCGAGTATTCCTTCATGGTCTCAAAATTTGTATACATACATACTGGTGAAAATATCGTTTCCATATTGTTCGAAAGAAAAATAATTACCATTTATATCGAAGGAGGAAAAAAATATATTCAGGGTCTATATCAATATCTTGAGCTGCTGTGTTGTACTTATTATATGTTTCCAGTTCTATTTGTTTCTGATGGAATATAGACTTCAACCTCTCCATGTTATATCATTGATATTGTTGGTGCATGCTGTTGGTTGTACTTGTCCAGATCCTCCATGTTCTTCACTATCAGTACCTTTGCTTCCTCTGGTGTCCCTTCAGCTTAATGTAGATCTTACAGTTTGTTACCCATGTGTGTTGTATATGCCTTGCGTTTTCAATTGTCTTGCCTTCCTCGCGATGCCTGCGTTCCTTTGAGTTAAATGTTAGTTAATGAAGACGTCGCTGCCTTTTAGTTTGTGTCCTTTTCTCAACAATGCTACCTTATTTTTTCGATTAATGAATCTTATAATGACGGCTGGTGGTCCTTCGTTATGCCTGGGCGGAGGATGATACACCTAAATGTGCTCCAGGTCCATTTCTAGCCCCTTCGATTGGAGGAAGGATGCCACCTGTAGATGAACCACTGAACGTGTCTCCTGGACGCTAGGCTCCCCGGTGATCGCGTATGAGCGCGGCCTGATTTTGACGCAAGTGATGACCACATCATTCATTCGTATGTACTATTTCAAGTCTTTCACTCTCTGCTCGAGATCCACAATATGTTTGTCTTTCACGGCATTCTGGAGGTGTAGTTGTTTCACTTCCTCCAGAAGCCACAGCATCTGCTCCAGCTGCACTCTGACAACAGTCACTTCTTCAACCAGAGAGTTGAGGGAGTTTTTAATAACCTCAACTTCCTCCGAAGCCTGTGTCGGGCCTCTCATGGGTGGCATGCTGGCGTGTATGCACCCAGAGTCGACGAAAAGTCTGCAGCTGTGGCGCAAACAAGCGTGACCTTGCTAGTAGCTAGCGCGTGTTCGTTGTAACAAACACGAAGCATGGCAATCGGGTCCACAAATTCGCCCTGTCATCGTTCGTGCCTTTCTTAACTTCACTTTAGAGCTTCCTTGTACTTTGGTAAAATTTAATCATCGTAGTCTCCCCGCAACATGCAACCTGCCGGCTCAAACAGGAAGCAGAAATGTTTTGGACTTTGTTTTATAACCCCAAGAACTTTGTTTTTCTGCTACCTGGCCAATAGAATGTAGGGCGGCCCCCACACCTCAAGTGGTAGAGGTGGCCTTACAGTGCAGCCAAAAGTGACTTGAAGATGAGTCATGGCTGGAACTTCTAAAATGATAATGATCGGACCACACTGCCAAGCTGACCAAGGAGTGGCTGTTTAAAAGCATATCAAGGCTCTGGAGTGGCCTAGCCAGTCTCCAGATCTCAATCCAATAGAAAATATTTGGATTGAGCTGGAACTTTGTTTTTCTCAATGACATCCCCTAAACCTGATAGCACTTGAGAAGATTTGCATGTGTGGGAATACTTATTGCCCCCCAAATCGCCGCCTGTACATTGGGGTTCAACGAGAGGGTAGCCTCCCTCCACCTTCGGGTGGTCCTAACTGTTGTTTGAGCTTATGCACTATACAGCAGTTCAGAGTACTCACCCTTTTTGAGTCCTTGGAGGGGTTACTGAAGAGAGGTCTTTCTGGGGACTCCCTTGTTCTGCTGGGGGACTTCAATGCTCACATGGGCAATGACAGTGAGACCTGGAGGGGCGTGATTGGGAAGAACGGCCCCCGGCATCAGAACCCGAGTGGTTTCTATTGTTGGAGTTCCGCGCCTGTCGCGAATTGTTAATAATGAACAACATGTTCAAGCATTAGGGTGTCCATATGTGCACTTGGCACCAGGACCCCTAGGCTGAAGTTCAATGATTGTCTTTGTAGTCATGTCATCAGACTTGCGGCCGCATGTCTCGGACACTCGAGTGTAGAAATGGGCGGACCTGTCAACCCACAGACTTCAGAATTAATTCACAGGACACTTCCCCCAGAAATTGCGCCACACCTTCTCGAAGGAGGCCGGCCCACACCGGGAGAGCAGTTATCCTCAAAACACATGCTGCATTCTCAAATGAAGAATTTAGGTTGAAACAGTACGAAACTTGTACCGCATACAAGCAGAAGGATTGTCTCAAGTGATTTGATCGAGGATTCAAGGTAATTATTATATTTTTCGCACTATGCATGCTTTTTGAAAAGTGAATAAAATGGGAAATATTAGCGTCTATGGCCGCCACATTGGATTTCTTACTTGCCTTATTCTTCAAAATATTTACGTAAAATGAATGATAACTGCCAGGGATATTTTTTATTTTTTTGCTTTTAACCAAGAATCTAGACTGTTTTACGTTCATATCTATAAGAAATGCAGGTATTCACAAATGTATTCACATTTCATTTTCAACTTAAAGAGCTCTTTGTTTTGCACGGCCTTCATGTTGTATTACAGACTAATGTCATACCTCGACAGTATGTAACTACGCCGGCTACCTGGCCAGGAAGGTTCAGGCGAAGCAGGAACTTGCCCAGCAGGATAACATGGAGATCGCCGTGGAGTCGAGAGGGGTGACTCGCCCTCTTTGATGTTCGACGTCCTGGTCGAGCTGGTGGACAGGGGGAGAACTGGAGATGGCTGTCCTCAAGCAGCCATCTCTCCCCCTGACCCATAGTGAGATCGGAATTCAATAAAAAGTTGTGATTGTATATAGAATTAATAATTTATTTGAATATTAGCTGTCTGTTTTGGTTTTAGGTTGGTAGCAGCTTTGGTTTTGAAAATATTTGAATTTTAAGTTTTATTTTTAAATAGGCCTCCTATGAATCGGCCCATATCCCGTGTCCCGGCAATTAATAGTGAAGTCTATGCTCAACCGATCACCACCTGGTGGTGAGTTGGATCCAATGGTCAGGGAAGATGCCTGTCCGGCCCGGTAGACCCAAACGTTTTGTGAGGGATCCCTGGGAACGTCTGGCGGAGTCCCCTGTCCGGAGGTGTTTTGAACTCCCATCTCTGGCAGAGCTTCTCCCATGTCCAGGGAGAGGCGAGAGACATTGAGTTCGAATGGACCATGTTTCGGGCCTTTATTGCTGAAGTGGCTGACTGAAGCTGCGGCCGCAAGTTGGTCGATGACTTTCGTGGCAGCAATCCCAGAACCGGCTGGTGGACACCATAGTGAGGGATGCCGTTAAGCTGAAGAAGGAGTCTTATGGTGCATTTTTGGCCTGCGGGATTCCAGAGGCAGTTGGCCAAGCAGCACATGGCTCGGGTGGTCACCGAGGCGAATACCATGGAATGGGGGGAGTTAGGTGAGGCCATGGAGAACGACTTACGAACGGCTTCAAAGAAATTTTGGTCCACCATCAGATGTCTCAGGAGAGGAAAGCAGTGCACCACCAACATGGTGTATAGTGTGGATGGGGCGCTGCTGACCTCGACCTGGGATGTTGTATGCCAGTGGACCGAATACTTTGAAGACCTCCTCAATTCCAACAACACACCTTCCCATGAGGAAGCAGAGCCTGGGGACTCCGAGGCGGGTCCTCCTATCTCTGGGTTGAAGTGAACAAGGTGGTTAAAAAGCTCCTCAGTGGCAGAGCTGCAGGAGTGGATGAGATCCGTCCGGAGTTTCTAAAGGCTTTGGATGTTGTGGGGACATGGATTGGCAGACTGGGGTGATGGTCCTTCTTTTTAAAAAGGGGGACCAGACGGAGGACTTCCGGGTTGCGCATGGAGTAGACGCGGTTTTTGCGAGCTCCCATCAACCGTTCCATATTTTCTTTTCTTGAGCCTCATCTACACTTTTTTGAGGTAAAACCGGACAATTCCCTGACTGTTTGCTGATACCAGCCTAAAAGATTTAAAATATGGCAACAAAAGCGACCCGAAAGAAGGGTGACATATCGGCTCAAGCCGTATCCGAGGACGGAATGGAGGCTCTGACCAAACTACTCGAAGAGCATAAGACTGCACTTTCTGCAGAGTTTAAATCTGCCATCGCACCACTGGAGGCAAAATTAGACGTCGTGCAGGCGACGATTATTGATCACGGGCACCGCATCGCCTCACTTGAGGCGAATACTGAAGAGCTCACCGACAGAATGGCGGCGCTTGAAGCCAAGTGCGCGGCTATGGATGACAGCTACAACAAGCTAAGAGCAAGAACAATCGACCTCGAGTCACGTAGCCGCCGCAATAATCTACGTATAGTTGGCGTCCCCGAATCAATTGAAGGTACGCAGCCCGCGGTGTTTTTTTCTGAGCTATTGAAGGAAATCTTTGGCGAAGAGGTTCTCTTCGATGCCCCGGAGCTCGACCGAGCTCACAGACTTCTGGTAGCCAAGCCAGCTCTGGGATCCAAGCCCAGAGCGGTGATAGCACGCGTCCACCACTACCAGACGAAGGCACTGATCATACGGGAAGCCCGAAACAGGAGAGGCAAGCTTTCCTACCGTGGAACACCGGTCGCCATCTACGACGACTATTGCCCTGAAGTGGTGGAACAACGCCGGGCCTACAGGGAAGTGATGTCGAGGCTTTATCAACAAGGCTACAAACCAGCGCTCCTGTATCCAGCCAGGCTACGGATCTTCACCAAGGACGGGAAGAAAAAGTTCTTCACTTCTGTGGAGGACGCCACGATCTTCTTGAAGGCACACCGTGACGATGTGGCAGGACACTCGGCTGGAGAGTAGTGGTAACGTTATCATTCCAGTTGATCTTGTTGACAATTGACTACCTCCAGAGGTTGCATTAGCATAAGGAGCTAACGTTGATAGCCACAGTGTCGACTGTGGTCGTTTTTGTTTGCTTCCTCCTTTTTTCCTCCCTTTTTTTTTTCTCTCATATTGGCACAGCACAACTGACTGATAGTTTATTCTAGTTACTTTGCCCATGTTTTCGCGTTGGCTACTGGACGGATGATTTATATGCTGTGATGCTAACAGCTAGGCTGATGCTTGTATTTCTATTAATTTTTTATCACTCATTTCCCCTCAGCCTTTCATGCTGGGTGGAATAATTGGTTATGTGGGGACTACTAATGTAGGGGTACTGTTACATATATGGGAGCAGGACTGAGATTAGGTGGATAGGAAGTATATGTACAGTATAGGGAAAGTTAGGGAGAGCTTGCAACTTACTGTTGCTTTCTGTAAAAAGGTTTTTTGGAAGTTTATTTTGTTTTATTTTTTTGTGTTTTCTTATTTCTTTAAACGGGCTGGGAAATGGGGAGGGAGAAGCAGTTCTTCTTGCTTAAATTTAGGCACTCTAAGGGCTATTTTCTTTGAGAGAATGTGGCAGTGCTATCATAAAGGGTTTACACGATGTTATGTCAGTACCAACATACTCTGTAGATCGGATGATACATGAATGGGGATCTTAATGTTGTAAGCTGGAATGTCAAGGGCCTAAATCATCCAATTAAAAGAAAGAAGGTATTTAATCACTTAAAGCAGTTTAAACCGGACATTGTCTTCTTACAAGAGACACATATACGGGCTTCTGAGCACCCCAGGCTTATGGTGGGCTGGCCAGGGCAGCACTTTCACTCTGCATTTGAGGCCAAGGCAAGGGGGGTCTCTATATTGTTTGCCAAACATATACATTTCGAACCAGACAATGTCACAGCTGACCCAAATGGGAGATTCATAATCGTTACCGGGAAACTTTTTAATACAAAAATTATACTTGCTAATGTTTACGCTCCGAACACCGATGATGTCTGCTTTTTTGACAATTTTTTCCCCCTACTTAATGGGTTAGATACACATCACTTAGTGCTGGGGGGGACTTCAATTGCTGGCTGGACCCGAGTCTTGACCGCTCCTCTAGCAGATCAGGAGTAGTAAGTAGATCCGCATCGCGCATTCGGTCATTCATCACTGAATTCGGGATTTCGGATATATGGCGGTTTCTTAACCCTACAGAAAAACAATTCTCTTTTTTTTCCAGTGTCCATCACACTTACACAAGAATCGATTATTTTTTCATTGATAGCAGACTTATCCCTCTGGTCAACTCCTGCACGTACCAAAGTATTGTCATATCTGACCACGCCCCTATTGTGGTGTCGATGTCATTTCCCAATGTTCCCCGGCCTATGAGGCACTGGCGTTTCAACCCTGTTTTACTTTCAAACCCTCAGTTCGTCAATTACATAAAAGAACATATTATCCTTTTTTTTTAAATGAACTGCACACCTGGTGTATCCTCGCTTCTGGTCTGGGACACATTTAAAGCATATATAAGAGCGCAAATTATTGCATTTACTGCAAGTCTGAAGAGACAGTCGCAAAAGGACCAATCAAATTTGATATCAAAAATTCAGGAGATTGATCGTCAGTACGCTCGTGATCAAACCCCTGAGCTATTTAACCAACGTGTAGAATTGAAAACAAAGCTTGACCTCCTCACCACATACCAAACAGAAAACCTTCTGTTAAAAAGTAAAAGTGTGTACTACGAGAACAGTGAAAAGACTGGGAAATTACTAGCTAATCAACTAAAAGGCCAAAAAGTTAAACAATTTATAACACGCATTCAAACAGACAATGGCGATATCACTCTTGATCCCACTGAAATAAATGATACATTTAAAAGTTTTTACTCACAGCTGTATACCTCACAATTTGACAAGAATGATGATGATGATGCTACTATTTCGGCCTTTCTTGATCCCTTGCCTATCCCAACAGTTCCACCAACATTACAGGGGAAAATGGAGGGTCCTGTGTCCCAGGTGGAGATAACCCGGGCTATCGCATCCATGCAATCTGCGAAGACGCCGGGTCCTGATGGCCTATCGTTGGATTTCTATAAGACATTTTCAGCACTACTTTCGCCACACCTTGTCACGGTCTTCTCTGAATCCCTTAGGCTTGGTTCACTCCCCCAGTCTATGAACGAGGCTCGTATAACTCTAATTGCAAAAAAGGGCAAGGATCCCACTCTCTGTGCCTCATACAGGCCAATCTCTTTGTTGAATACAGATGCAAAAATTTTTGCCAAAGCAATGGCACACCGGTTAGAGGAAGTTGCTCCTTTAATAATAGCGAAGGATCAGACTGGCTTCATTAAAAATCAACACTCCTTCTTTAATACTCGGCGGCTATTTAATATCTTATACTCAAGCCCGAGTAATACTCCTGAATGTGTAGTTTCACTTGATGCCGAAAAGGCGTTTGACCGGGTTGAGTGGAAGTATTTGTTTAAGGTCCTGGAAAAGTTTGGACTCGGTCCGATACTTGTTGCAATGATAAAATTGCTATACGCTTCTCCCATGGCAAGAGTTCAAACAAATAATTTTTTTTTTTTTTTTTTTTTTTTTTTAAACCTGTCCTGTTCAGCTGTTTGACACAGAGAATGGAAGTCTAAGTGCCCAGATTCTGAACAGTTTTAATGTTTCACATTGAGAGTCTGACATACTCCCATTGTGATCATTCAAAATACCTTTTTATTATGACAAAGCAGCGAACAGGAAGGGATTATGGGGGGACAGAAGAAAAGAAATACAAGAGAAGAAGAAAAAGAAACACATACACAAACAACAACTAGAAATACATTGAACATCTAAACTAGTTACTAATATGCTGGTGCTATCGTCAGCGATTTCCGGTTTACACCATGTGGGGGCCTATTGGCCAGTGAAAGAGGAGAATGGGGGTGGGGGTGTCTATAAGCCTATAAGCTAAGTGATTGAAAGGGGTAGAGTGTACACAAATCAGTTCTGTGATCTAGAACCCAGTAATCGTGTGAATCTCTTATGAGTAAGCCCGTTGGCGACCAACCCTACGCCGCCGCATCGCCAATCCCGGCACCGGGACCCCCGACCCGAGAATGCCCTACCACATCCAGCAGCACGCAGGCCCCACCGGGCGCGCGACAGCCACGCAGACGGGCGGAGAAGCCGCGCGGGCGCCAACCCAAATAATATAACTTCTCAGCTCTTTGCATTGGGTCGTGGAACCCGCCAGGGATGCCCACTAAGTCCCATCCTTTTTGACTTGGCAATCGAACCACTTGCAATTGCACTTCGGAATAATCAGGATATTTCGGGTATTTGGAGAGGGGGTAGGGAGCATAAGGTGTCCCTGTATGCAGATGATCTTCTCCTGTATGTGTCCGATCCCAATGCCTCTCTTCCAGCTGCTCTTTCATTGCTGGAGCAATTTAGCTCAGTGTCCGGATATAAGATTAATATATCTAAGAGTCAATTATTCCCAGTTAATAGAGAAGCGTCGGACTTGGACCATAGCAGCACCCCGTTCCAGATTGAAGAGGGAAAGTTTTCGTATCTAGGAGTGGTCGTTACACGGCAATTTAGGAATCTACTAAAAGATAATTTTACTGTTCTGTTAGATCAGGTTAGAACATCATTATCACAGTGGTCTCCCTTAACATTAACGCTTGCTGGACGCATAAATTCAATAAAAATGAACATACTCCCAAAATTTACATATTTATTCCAGAATGTACAAGTACTTATTCCTAAATCCTTTTTTGTCTCTTTAGATTCTGTTATTTCCTCTTACATATGGCAAGGCAAAAGGCCTCGGGTCAGTAAAGCCATACTACAGAGACCAAGGAAGGATGGAGGTATGGGGCTCCCAGACTTTCGCCACTACTACTGGGCGGCAAATATTCGGTATATTGCCTTCTGGACTCACTTTTTTCTCCAACTGGATGGTCCGGGTTGGACATCTCTGGAGCTAGACTCCTGTGAAAACATCTCTCTTCCCCCACTTCTTGCTGCACCTCCTGACTGTCATATACCAACCTCTCTTAACCCAGTGATACGTCATACCCTTCGGATATGGGTCCAGTTCAGGAGATCCTTTAACTATAGTTTATTCTCTCTTTTGAGTCCTATTGCCTCTAACCACCTTTTCACTCCCTCTTCCTTTGACTATAACTTCCGAATATGGCATGATAAGGGAATCAAATCCTTTGCCGATATGTTTGAAGATGGAAATTTTGTTTCATTTACTCAACTGACCGAGAAATATAATCTGCCCAAAACGCATTTTTTTCGTTACCTGCAAGTCAGGCATTATGTGCGCTCGAATGTGCCCGAATTCCCTTTAGCACCCAGTATTAATCCTATTGACTGCTTTCTTTCCTTTGATCCAGTCCCCAAAGGGGCGCTGTCGAAGCTGTATAATTATATTTCATTGTCAATGGGATCAGCAACTGATAAGATAAGGGCAGCTTGGGAACAGGACGTAGGGCACCTCCCTGACAAACTGTGGGATTCCATACTCTCATCAATACATAAGGCATCAATCTGTGCTAGGCACTGCCTCCTCCAGTTTAAAGTAGTGCACAGAGCTCATATATCAAAAGCTAAGCTGTCCAGTTTTTACCCGAACATATCCTCCACCTGCGATAAATGCAAATTAGGGGATGCTACATTGATTCATATGTACTGGCTGTGCCCCAAATTGCAGAAATTCTGGCACGACGTTTTCCAAACTCTGTCCACGGTACTAAACAAGAATATTGGCATCAACCCTATCCTCGCGCTGTTTGGTATTTTTGGTGAAGATAATGGTCACTTGTCTACTACAGAACACTGTTTGGTCAGTTTTGCCCTGCTCTTAGCTAGACGTGCAATTTTACTAAAATGGAAGGGGATCGCCCTTCCCACTCTTGACCAGTGGCTTCGAGATCTAATGTCCTGTCTCAAAATAGAAATGTTGCGCCTCTCTATGAATAAGTCAAGGGGAAAGTTTCATAAGATGTGGGACCCTTTTTTGACTTATTTCCACAACACTCAAACAAAGCCATGAGAAAAACATATACAGTATGAATATAAATACGACAGCCTTGACTCTGTGATGCACTGCTAATACCTCATCATTGTTATATAGGGTTTGCCTATATAATAAAACCATTCAGGACAGTTGGGGTTGTGGGTGGGTGGGTGGGCTGTTTTGTGTTTTTTTTTTGTTGTTTTTTTTGTTTTTTTTTGTTTTCCTTTTAGCCCTCTGTTCACTTTTATGATTATTTTGTGATCTTTCATTTGTATATGTACATTAAAAAATTGAATAAAACATATCTGAAAGTAAAAAAAAGGGGGACCAAAGGGTGATTTCCAACTATAGGACAATCACACTCCTTAGCCTCCCTGGGAAGGTCTACTCAGGCGTACTGGAGAGGAGAGTCCGTCGGGAAGTAGAATCTTGGATTCAAGAGGAGCAGTGTGGTTTTTGTCGGGGCCGCGGAACAGTGGATCAGCTCTATACCCTCAGCAGGGTTCTCGGGGGTCATGGGAGATGCCAAACCAGTCTATATGTGTTTTGTGGACTCGGAGAAGGTGTTTGACCATGTCCCCCGGGGAGTCTGTATGTATGTATGGGGTATCGGCATTCCTGATACGGGTATCCGGTCCCTGTATGACCGGTGTCCATGTAGCCGGTTGTAAGCCGGTTTTAAGTCGGATCCGTTTCCAGTGAGTGTTGGACACCGTCAAGGCTGCCCTATGTCTCCTTTATGGACAGAATATCTAGGCACAGCCAAGGCACTGAGGGGGTCCGGTTTGGTGGCATCAATATTGCATTGCTGCCTTTTGCGGATGATGTGGTGTTGTTGACTTCACTGGGATGTGACCCTCAGCTCTCACTGGAGCGGTTCGCAGTCGAGTGTGAAGTGTTCGGGATGAGAATCAGCGCCTCTAAATCCGGGACTATGGTCCTCAGTCGTGAAAAGGTGGAATGCCCTCTCCGCATCACGAATGAGGTCCTTCCCCAAGTGAAGGAGCTCAAGTATCTCAGGGTGTTATTCACGAGTGGCGGAAAATTCAGTGATGCGGACGCATCGGACCGTCTTGGTGTAGAGGGAGCTAAGCCGAAAGGCGAAGCTCTTTATTTACCGGTTGATTTACGTTCCTACCCTCACCTATGGTCACGAGCTGTGGGTCGTGACCAAAAGAACAAGATCACTGATACAAGCGGGTGAGTTTCCTCCGTAGGGTGTCCGGGCTCTCCCTTAGAGATAAGATGAGAAGCTCAGTCATCTGCAAAGGGCTCGGTGTAGCCGCTGCTCCTCCACATCGAGAGGAGCCAGATGCGGTGGCTCGAGCATCTGATCAGGTCTCCCTGGTGAGGTGTTACGGGCACATCCCACGGGGGGGGGCCGACCCAGGATGCGCTGTAGAGACTCTCCCGGCTGGCCTGGGAACGTCTTGGGATTCCCCAAAAAGAGCTGGATGAAGTGGCTGGGGAGAGCGAAGTCTGGGCTTCCCTTCTGTAACTGCTACCCCCACAATCCGACCTCAGATAAGTGGGAAAAAATGGATTGACGGATTGAAATTTTAGACCTCTACCTATTTTCAAAGTGGGTGAACTTGCAAAATCACAACGGGTGCAAATACTTCTGCTTCTCCCTGTATATACGCTGCACATGGTGCCCCCCCCCTTAACAAGTAGAGTTAATTTTTTAATTTTAGTATGAAAAAATAATGTCAGCCTGTATCTTGCCTCTGTTTTAAAGCATGAGATGCGACAATGCTGTATTGTTTTTATTGTATTTCACAAACAGAAAAGCCAACTCCCATTTAACAAAACATCAACAGCTTCTTCATCATTGTTGACAGTGGAGGATCAGGGTTTTTTTTTAATATTCATGTGATCACAGAATGTGTCACGGATGGTTCTTTATCAAATATTCTGCCTGAAATGAAACAACCAAAATAAATTAACATTCTACAACAAAAATAGTGGAAAACAAACTCATTATGGATGTATCACCAGGAAATCTAGTGGATCTTCTGGCCATGCTGACCCACAGGCCACCAAGCCCTGAGACACAGTTGTTATGATGTGCTCTGTCAAGTACGTCTTCATTGGAATGGACAGAACCTCCAATTGTTGCACTTCCCATTGCCTCTTCTCCTCTAAAGTCTTAGTCTTTCACAAACACAAATTCAAAACAAAGGGGAAAAAAATCACAATCGAATGTAGTAGCGTCTAGTTGAGAAATTGTACAGAAAACAGTCTGTTAACTCAAAGCTGGCTGGAATTTTTTTGTCTTGTGCTCAGATTACGTG
The DNA here is from genome assembly GCF_030265065.1 of Corythoichthys intestinalis. Classification (NCBI taxonomy): domain Eukaryota; kingdom Metazoa; phylum Chordata; class Actinopteri; order Syngnathiformes; family Syngnathidae; genus Corythoichthys; species Corythoichthys intestinalis. The sequence goes on along the minus strand of NC_080395.1, from coordinate 77,038,963 downwards.
TTTCAATGCATAAACAACCACATGGAAAAAAAAAAATCCTCAGAAGATTAACGTCCTGTAATTATAACATTTTTAGAACAGTCCAGAACATTTGACATCTCAGTCATTTAGTGCTGTGCCAAACGGTCGATTTTTTTTTTTTATTTTTTATAGGCAGAAGACCTGTCAAGTTGCCACTCAGGTTCTTGTGGAATTTAAATGTGATTGTTCTTGCTGATTAATAATTTTGCAGCTATAACTAAGAGTTACCCCGGAATCCCACAGGGTCCGACGCGCTACGCTAAGCTACATTCTGAATGATGCAGCGAATAGGTTTGTATTGTAGTCAGTACGTGGTGGTCCACATGATCCACTCAGCTCCGATCTGGATCCGCCTGAGTCCGGCCTCTTCGCTCCGTCAAAACTAAAATACGGACGAGGTCTATTTTCTGCTCCGTTAACCTACGGCCGTATCAAGCCCTGCCGTTTAGCCAGCACCAAAGAGGAAATAGAAAGGCAGCAATATTCAGTCTTTCAAAGTAAATCATGTTGATAATGTATTGTGCATCTAATTTTAACTATATTATGTAAAGATTTATACGAAACAAAATGTATAGAGGTCATTTGCATGGGATGTAAAGTGCTTGTGTATCTCCAAACAAGATAATATATTTTATGACGAAAGGAAATGACATTTTTTCTAGAACTGTAGCGTCACTAGGATGCGTTGCAATAATGCATCAGCGCCGCCCTCCTACTGGTGTGTTTGATGCGGCCTTTGTTTTGTAAATGGGGCCATTATGCACCGAGGAAGGACACTTTGGCCGCATCCCATTTCTATTTTTCTACCCCTAACCCTTGGCCCTTCAAACGGAGCAATAAGGTGTAGGGCTTGAAATGTCAGCCCTACGAATTGGACACCCCTTCACACACGTACGTCATAAGTCCATTCGGCCAGTTGTTACGTAACCAAAAGTGATGATAAAAAATTTACTTGTGCGTTTAGCAAAACTGAAAACCAAAACAAACATTACAAATGAAGAAACAAAATAACAATGAACTAACATTACAATTAGTGGTGTCCTTTTTTTATTTATTGTGATTAATCTTTTTTAACTATTACTTTTCTGACTGAAGAAAACACATTCAGAGTAGATAATACTGGTCATCAGCTGTTAGAATATTATTTGGATGTATCAAGCTCGTTTCATTTAATTTAAGCAAATCAAACAAAACAAACACTTGTAACTAACGGAAGGGTCCATAAAACATGCACATAGATGTGGAGCACTTGGTCAGTTTAATTTAACTTGGTTTCAAATTAAATGTAATATTTTCACAATTGTATGAAACCTAAATGATAGTTTGTTTCTGAACTAAGAGTGATATTTACTAATCTTGCATATTTTTTTCCAGCAATTTCATGTGAGGTGCTTTTCTTTTTACTACTGTTGCTTGGTGTGCTTAGTTGTAGTATTTCTAAATATCTATGTATATCAATGTATATCCACAGCAAATTCTTAATTGATCTTTTCTAAAATGTTTTTTAACATGTAGAAGGTATTCAAACAAATACATCCGAATAAATTAGAATTATTAAAATACTATTATTAAAATATCCTCAGACGTTTAGCAGTTTAGTGTCAAGTAAGAAGTAACAGTGTCTGAAAGTAGCCTGACTCATGAACACCTAATAGCAGGGTGGGTGTAAGACAATACCAGGAAAAGAATACATGGAACGCCATAACCAAGTAGCCGCTATAGTGTACAGAAATATCTGTGCCGAGTATGGACTGGAGACCCCAAGATCGTAATGGGAAACACCTCCTAAGGCGGTTGAAAATGAGAAGGCTAATTCTGTGTGACTTCCGGATACAGAATGATAAAATGGTCGTGGCCAACCAACCGGACATCGTGATCATGGATAAACAGCAGAGGACAGCCACTGTGATCGATGTAGCCACCCCTAACGATAGCAATATCAGGAAAAAGGTGCACAAGAAACTAGAGAAATACCAAGGGCTCAAGAAAGCACTTGAGAGATCCTGGAAGGTGACAGCAACAGTGGTGTCCATGGTCATAGGAGAATTGGGGGCCGTGTCACCCACACTGGAAAAGCGGCTCCAGCATATACCTGGAGAAACGTCAGACATCTCCGTCCAGAAGAGCTCAGTCCTAGGAACAGCAAAGATACTGCGCAGGACCCTCAACAGTTCCCAGGCCTCTGGTAGATAACCCGAGCTTGAGATAAACAGCTACCCACCCAACCAGGAGAGATGGGGGGGAGGAAGAGGGAAGTTTTTTTTTTAATGTGCATTTATATATACTGTATTATACAGTATATATTTGGTGCAGACACAAGGCATTATTGCATTATATTTTGAAAAAAGATATATAATTCTAAGCAAACGATAATCTAACCACAAATGAAATGCTACAACTATTCTATCAGACTTCCATGCTACTCCACATCGTACCCCAAAAAATCACCCACAAAAAGGGTCATGGGGGTGAATTGTAGATGCAAATTTAAAGGAAATCCTCATACCCACATCTCCCAGTGTGCAGATCTCTGCTTGGCTTCCTCCATCTCTTTCTGCTCCTTATCTGCCTTTTTCACACTCTCTGTCAGCATCATCACCTCTTCCTGTACTTTCTGGTTGCTCTCGCCATAGTTTCTTGGTTTACCCACTCTCTCACAGATTGAATGCATCAGCAATTGGCTGTCAGGTGTATTGAGGCTGGTAATCTCTGTACAGATTGAGAAAGACCACAAAAAAATGGCATTGGGAGGAAATTTCTGATTATTAATGTTTCTTTCACTTTGAAACCACATGAGAAGTGGAGTTTCCCCTCAATTCCACTGTTTTCTGTGAAGTTTGAGAGGACTTTAGAATCAGAATCAGCTAAGTGGCAAGGTATGTCATAAACACACATTGTATTTGTATTCTCAGTTAAACCCAACCAAGGAACATACAGCGGCTCACAAATAAGATCAGTTATCCTGTTCATCTCCCCAATACCTTGTGGGAGAAAAAGGGAAAAAAGAGGGTGGAGGGATTTCCCCCCCCCCCCCAACTATGCTCCTACGGTTTGGGTTATAGTTATGGCATAGACTTCACTATCAATTGACGGGACATGGGGCTTGGCCAATCCATAGCGGGCCTATTTTTAAAAATTTAAAATTCAAATATTTTCAAAACCAAAGCAGCTAGCAACCTAAAACCAAAACGGGCACCTCTCTTGGGCATATACAGTGGGGAAAATAAGTATTTAGTCAACCACTAATTGTGCAAGTTCTTCCACTTGAAAATATTAGAGAGGCCTGTAATTGTCAACATGGGTAAACCTCAACCGTGAGAGACAGAATGTGGAAAAAAACAGAAAATCACATTGTTTGATTTTTAAAGAATTTATTTGCAAATCATGATGGAAAATAAGTATTTGGTCAATACCAAACATTCATCGCAATACTTTGTTCTGTACCCTTTGTTGGCAATAACGGAGGCCAAACGTTTTCCGTAACTCTTCACAAGCTTTTCACACACTGTTGCTCGTATTTTGGCCCATTCCTTCATGCAGATCTCATCTCCTGAGGAGTGATGTTTTGGGGCTGTCGTTGGGCAACACAGACTTTCAACTCCCTCCACAGATTTTCTATGGGGTTGAGATCTGGAGACTGGCTAGGCCACTCCAGGACCTTGAAATGCTTCTTACAAACCCACTCCTTTTTTGCCCTAGCTGTGTGTTTGGGATCATTGTCATGCTGAAAGACCCAGCCACGCCTCATCTTCAATGCCCTTGCTGATGGAAGGAGATTTTCACTCAAAATCTCTCGATACATAGCCCCATTCATTCTTTCCTTTACACCAGGGGTGTCCAAACTTTTTGCAAAGGGGGCCAGATTTGGCGTGGTAAAAATATGGGGGGCTGACCTTGGCTGTTACGTAGAACAATATATTTAAGCAAAATTTAGCAAGCCATTTGTCACATTTGCTTTATTATTTTTTTAATGAATAATTTCAAAAATCTCGCAACTAGCCTTTGTGGCGTTCTTTTTCGAATCTCGGGTTCTTGCGAAATACTACTGCTTTGAAATTAAACTAGCTTCAAGTTGCTTCAATTTCTCGCTGCGTATCTTCTTTGTAATCTTGTCATACATGTCAGCGCGTCTTGTTTGGTAATATCGCCTCACATTTAAATCTTCAAAAACAGCGACTGTCTCTTTGCAAATGAAGCAAGACACAGTTGTTGTGTATTTTAGTGAAGAAATAGTCCAATTTCCACCTATCCTTGAAGCATCGGCTGTCACAGTCAACTTTTTTTTTGTTGATTGTCGCCATTTTAGAAAATTGGAAGTAGAGGGTCACACGGAGTAATGTTGCTTAGCCCTTAAATGATTGCAACATGAAGCAATTATCAGAGAATCCCAAAATTTGAAAAATAAGGTCCTAATGAAACCTTTTTTTTTCAAATTTGTGAAAAGTCAAAATGAATATGTGTAATCAGCCCTCTAATATCTATAATCCATGCTAAATGATGTTTTTTTCTTATGGAACCTGCAGATGCATGTGTTGACTTGCCTCCATCATCCCCCCCCCCCCCCCCCCCCAAAAAAAATAAAAATTCTAAATTAGTCTGAAAATCATGAAATTTTAGGTTTATCAAATGTGATACATTTGGCAATAAAGGGTTAAAGTGCTGCTGCCTTTTAGTGGGTAAATGAGGAGCAGCATTTCGTCTGTAAGCTACATTATATGCTGGTTGCAGTATTGCTGACCAATTTATTAAGTCTGTGTGCGGGCCAGATGTTATTGATTTTATGACAGAGGCTGGGGGCCGTATGAAATTTGTCCACGGGCCGCATTTGGCCCCCGGGCCGGACTTTGGACATGGTCTGGTCTAGGGTATTGAAACCTGTTATACGGGTGGTCCGGTTCTCGTATGACTGATGCGCTGTAAGTTGGATCCGTTTCCAGTGAAGGTTAGACTCCGCCAAGACTGCCATATATCACCAGTTCTGTTAAAGTTTATGCCGAGAATATCTAGGCACAGCTGAGGCGTTAAGAGTGTCGGCCTAAGAGTGGTGGCCTCATCATTGCACCTTTGATTTTTGCAAATGATGTTGTTCTGTTGCGATCTTCAACTCTCACTACAGCGGCCAAGAAAAGCAATCGAGATGAGAACAATCAGGATGAGACCCAGCACCTCCAAATATGAGACCATGGCCATCAGTCAAAATAAGGTGGAATGCCCTTTCAGGGTTGAGGTCCTGCCTCAAGTGGAGGAAATTAAGTATCTTGGGGTGTTGTTCACGAGTGAGGGAAGAATGGAGCAAGAGATCAACAGATGCAGCATCTGCAGTGATACAGACTCTTCATCATTCTGTTGTGGTAAAGGAACTGAGCCAAAAAGCAAAGCTCTCTATTTACCGGTGGCTCTAGGTACCTAACCTGACCAAAGGTAACGAGCCGTGGGTTGTGACCAAAAGAACAAGATCCTGCATACAATCAATGCATACAATCAACTGGAATGTGTGTGTGTGTGGGGGGGGGGGGGGGGGGGGGGGTAGTAGGAAGGATGACCAGTGACAAGAATATGACAGCTAATCAGGGAGTAGCTAGAAAACTACAAAAAGTGAAATGAGATGGTATTGAATAGGAAAGCTCTTACCAATTAATATTGGATGTATATCCAAGTCTTCAAAGTAATTGATGATGCTTTCTTCTTCCATGATTTTCTCTCTGTATTTGGCTAAAACTTGCAGGAAGTGTTCCTGCTCATATTTTTTTTCCTGCACCAACTTCTCAGAGAGGTTGATCACCTGATCTTTTAGAAACGAATCTGATGCATCAAGGCATATAACAAATTCTGCAAGACACACACACATTAGTGATTATACAGTAAATGGTGGCAGAGATTTGCTATTTGTGCAATTCTTGTGAGTATGCAATGAGCAGTTCACTTAGCTGTTTATTTTTAAGTTTCTGTATATACTCAAAAGTAGAATAGTATACAAAGAGTGATATAGAAAATATTGACAAAAACAAAGAACAGCCCTATTATTATAGACTATGCTAGTATGACTATGCTAGTATACGCCAACGTGAAACCTAAGACGCTACAAGTTTTTTTTTTTTTTTTTGCCAGTACAAACATCACAGGTTTTGGAAAATGGTGACTTGATCTGCACTAAGTTGCAATTAACATTTCTGGGACACAAGGGACACATTTAACATGCCACTTTAGATGGGGTCGGGTTTAGCACACGGTAGACAACTGGTCTAATCAATTTCAATGAGCTTGTTCTCAAGTTGCAGGAAGACAGATGCAGAGCTTCACTGACATGAGGTGGACATCAATATGTTGTAAATTTGTGAACAATACGGACCTTATGAACCATTAATTTGAAATCAAATTTTTGAAAAGACCATTGTTATTATCTTTTGCTCCTAAAATCATTCTCCTGGCTCCAAGATGGGCGTTTAGGTGGAGAGAGTGATCTAATGTAAGTGGAACTGCATACTGAAGGGAAATTGTATTTTTGCAAACATGCTAATCGATAATCATTGACATTCCTGCTTCTACTGTTTAAGTACAAAAACAAATATTACAACAATAAAATACATCTAAAGTATGAGTGCATGATAAATGATGTTTTTGTGGGCAGACAAAAGAGCCTTTTCAATACGAGAAATGATTCACTAAATGATAAGAACAGGCCTGTATGCGGGTTGTTGATAATCCACGTCACACCCTCGCAATATGATAATGGACATAGTTATAGTTCTAAGCTGACGTCGTGCGCAAAGTCAGCCCACTCCTGGCTGATGCTGACATAAGATAATCAGACGACGAGATGGATGGAGGAGCTTGCAAAACATTACTAACTCCATGGGCGGTGAGGTTACACCAGGAGATCTAAGTGAATCCCTAAGTGAGGAATTGAATTGCTTATTTACTCATTTTGATACACCATATCGTCACTTATCCTTTTCAGTCCAGTCACCATCGCCCTCGGGACCCTGCATCCCACCACTCACCCTAAAGGAGACAGAGATGAGGTGTGTCCTCCAGACAATTAACTCGCGGAAGGCTTCTGGCCCAGACGGGATACCTCCTAAAGTCCTTAAAGCTTGTGCAAAGCAGCTTTCCCACATCTTCCGCAAGATCATCAACCTGTCCTTATCCCAAACGGTGGTACCAACCTGCCACAAATGAACAATTTTCATCCTAGTTGCCAAGAAGACTCCCATATGCGGCCCTAGTGACTACCACCTGGGCACCCTCACCCCAGTTATTATGTAGTGCCACTCCCAGCCCATAGCTGCTCGCATCCGCACTGACCACAGTGCCAGTGCTATTGCAAGCATAACCTTTGCCATGTCGAACGAATGCTGTTGAGGTTTTACACAAACCCATGCGCTCTTTTTTGACCAGGCAAGTAATTAGGTCCAGTTTTGTTGACAATCCTGGCAGAAATTTGCCAACATAATTTATTAGACACAGCACCTGTTAGAGTTGGTCCACGTTTGTTGGACTCGGCATTTGTATTATGGCTTCGGCTTTCTCGTTGTCCGGCTTTATGCCATCTGCACTGATGATGTGTCCAAAGAACTGTAGCTCAGTCTTCCCAAAGTGGCACTTTGCTCAAATGAGCTTGAGGCCTGACACTCTAATGGCTTGCAGTACTGTGTCCAAACATTGGTAATGTTCCTCTTCACTTTTTCTGAAGACAAGAATGTCGTCCACGATGATGACTACTCATCCTGACCCCTCAGTAAATTGCTCATTAGTTGCTAAAAAATTTCAGGTGCTGACGTTATTCCAAAAGGAAGTCATTTGAAACAAAATCTACCCATTGAAGTCACTTGAAACAAAACATACCCATTGGAGTAAAAAACGTCAATTTCCAGCAGCTTAGGTCTAGCGGAATTTGCCAGAAACCACTAGATGCGTCGAGAGTGGAGAGGAATTTGCCACCTGAAACCTTGGGTCCATCTTGTGTACATTGTATATGCTGCCTTTAGGCAATATCATCAGAAAACATAGCATTACTTTCCTTGTTATGCTTACGACACACAATTTTACAATGTGAGTGTAGTCTCTAGCACCACAGTTAAAAACCTAGGATTTCTATTTGACCCAGACCTATCATTTCAAGCTCATATTAAACAAACCTGCAAAACGCCTTTTTTTCACCTGCGTAACATAGCCAAAATTAGAAATATTCTATCTAAAAACGATGCAGAAAAAGTAATTCACGCGTTTGTTACATCTAGATTGGATTACTGTAACTCCTTACTTACTACTTACTCCTTACTCCTTGTCCTAAAAGGAAGGCAGCAGCAGCAAGACTTTTAACAGGAACTAATAGTCCAGTTTAGAATTAAATTTAAAATCCTCCTTCTTACATTTAAGACCATTAATGGTGTTGGGCCATCTTATCTCACAGACGCTCTGGTTCCATTCCGCTCCAGGAGAACACTTCGGTCTCAGAATGCTGGTCTACTTGTGGTTCCCAGGGTCTCTAAAGTACAGTAGGAGCTAGAGCCTTTCGTTAACAAGCTCCAGTCATAGGGAATCAGCTTCTAGCTAATATTAAAGAGGCCGACACAGTCTGTACATTTAAGATTAGACTAAAAATATTCCTATTTGACAAAGTTTATGTTCAGGCTACTTGAAAACAGACTGGACTCATAGTTCAGTCTAAGCTGCCCTCGGAGCTATAATACTGGGGGAAGTACAGCCACTGAGTCCTATCCCCTGTTTTTTACTATATCTACCACTTGTCTTTATTTTATTTCTCCTTTCTAATTCTAATATCTAGCTGACAATATTCTCTTCATCACTAGTCACCCGGTGTCCCCTTTCCCCCCTCCCCTCTGGGGGAGGGGCTATTTTTTCAGCCGCAGCCGCCTGACTATCCTGACCCCTGGTTGGTTGGACGTCCTCGTTTCCCCCATCCCGTCTCATCTAGCTAGATGGACCCCCTCATGTTCCCTCACCCCATTGCATCTCTACAAACTGTAACTTCTTCTGCTAATATACATCATCAGTCCTGGTGCATCTATAGCCTGTCCGTCCTGGGAGTGGATCTCTCCTGACTGTGGTTCTCCTCAAGGTTTCTCTTTTCCCTCTGGGTTTTTGGAGTTTTTCCTTGCCGCCATGCAGGGTCTAAGGATGGGGGATGCCCAGGACATGACCTCATCTTGTTCATTTACGGTATCTGACTGTGTATCGAATTGACTCTTTAAAGCCCTCTGAGACAACCATGTTGTTATATAGGGCTATACAAATAAAATTGAATTGAAAATTGAATTATATCATTCAATGTGGGCAGCATGTTCCTAGACATGTGACTTTGCCCCCTGGGTTATACACTGTCGGCCAGAACAGTTCAGCTTCGGTCTGCTTTGTAACTTACGGTAGGTTCATTCTGCTATAAGTGGTGTCCGCCCCACTATCACTTTTAAAATCTACTGGGCTGCCATTACCATGTAGCTCTGCATTCCAGTCAGTATCTGAGACTGGCTCTTCTATCACTGAAGGGTTTTCTTCAACGACTTCATCTAAAAATAGTCCACCAATGAAAAATGTATCATCATCAACGTGTCTCTTGTTCATTTTCCATCCTGACTTCTAGAAATTTTGCTACGACACACAACTGCATAATGTCCAATTTTATTACATTTATTGCATTTCTTGTTACTGGCTGGGCATGACTCACTTTTCCCATGGCTTCGGTTGCATCTTGGGGAACTACGTCTTTCCTGGTTCCAAGTATGTGACTGCTGAGCCCTGCTGTGACTGCGTGCACCATCATTGCTTCCCTTTGCTCTGTTGTTATATTGCTTATGTCTGACCTCGTTCAGTCCACTTCCATCGCGCTCAGCGCTCTGCTGCTTGATTTGCTCATTTTGACGCGCAACATATACGTCCCATTACAACATTAAGTCCGGCTCAAGTTTCAGTTTTCCCAACACATGCTTGTCCCTTATTCCGATGACAATCCTGTCCCGAATCTGCTCGTCCTTGGTATTTCCAAACTCAGTGTTTTGCAAGCTCGTACAGGCTCTGCACAAAAGTCTCTAACATCTCTCACGCTGTCTGTGTTTTTCTGTGAAAACATGCGCGGTTATGAATGACGTTCCACAACGGTCATACAGTCAAATTCCGGGTGTGTTTCCTGTGTGGTGGCAGGAAATAAGAATGAGGCGTATATACAGTAGGCTCCGCGTTTCTTCCCATAGCGTAAAGAAGCGTATTATCTTGCACGTCACCGCTTTCCCCGTCGAGCTTTGACTCAACGCGGAAGCGGGAAACCGCTGCCGCCATACCTGCCACTCCTCTGGCTCGGCAAAATTAAATGACTCAGCAGGCCCAAACTTTGCCAGCCTGCCGTTACAGTCGCCGTATATTCTGTAGTTGTGAAGCGATCCCACTTGTGACACCATGTCAAAAGGTTCCCCTGTTGAAGCCAGTGCATGTGAAGGTCGTCTGAAGTTTGCCAGGGACCATCTGAATGATGCCGGGGGGTCATGGGAGAAAGTTGTGGTCAGATGAGACCAAAGTAGAACTTTTTGGTGCAAACTTTACCGTTGTGTGTGGAGGAAAAAAGGATGAGTACAATCCAAAGAACACGATACTCACCGTGATGTAAAGGGGTGGAAACTTCATGCTTTGGGGAAGCTTTTCGGCAATGGTATACTGTAATGCAGAGGATGAATGGTGAAATGTATCATCACATTTTGAGCCAAAACCTCCTTCCTTCCGTCAGAGACTTGAAGATGAGTCGTGGCTGGATATCCCAACATGACAATGATCCGAAGCACACAGCCAGGCTGACCATGGAGTGGCTCCGTAAAAAGCATATCAAGGTTCTGGAGTAGCCTAACCAGCCTCTAGACCTCAATCAAATAGAAAATCTTTGGATGGAGCTGAAACTTCATGTTTCTCAACGACAGCCCCTAAACCTGAAAGCGTAGATTTGCGTGAAGGAATGGGCCAAAATCCCTGTTTCCATATGTAAAAACCTGGTGAAGACAGAAAATGTCTGACCTCTGCAAATAATGGCCTCTGCACTAAATATTAGCACTGATTTTCTCAGGGGTGCATATACAGTACTTATGAACCCCAGCAAAATTACAAATAAATTATTGAAAAATCTTACAATGTGAGTACTTTTTTTTTTTTTTTTTTTTTTTTTTAGATTATGTCTCTAATAGTGGAAATGCATCTCTGATTGAAATGTCACACCAGTACCTATTTTGTAAGTGGGTGAACTTGCAAAATCACAAGGGGTGCAAATTGTTCTGCTCCTCACTGTTTATCCAACTCTTGTATTTACTCATAAGTCACATCAACATCTGCTTTGCTTACGGCAAGTTAGACTGAACACCAAATCAATCTCATTACAACCAACGTATTAGAAAATACATATACAGTAGTTGAGAGATGGGCTGGCATGAAGGCAAAGTGTGTTAAAATCTAAGTCAAAATTGGTCCGTCCAATAATAGGCCAAATGAAAAAGATTGACTTTCAATGTCAACCTTTGAATGTATAAAATTAAATATGTTAATATTTTGTACTCTACATTTTGTATATCTTGTCCTTCCGATAGGCTGTCCATGCTGGGGTGTTTGAGTGTGTGGCAGCCAAAATCAGATTTTTTTGCCCATCCAGATTGAAACTGGATGGCTCTTTTGGTAGTCTGAAAAGTCACAAGCACAGAAATCTTTTTTTTTTTGTATACATCTTTTTATTTGAGCTTTTGTATATATTGACATGATTTAATAATTCGCAGCCACATTAAAAATAACAAATCAATTAGTCTTTTTAATGGCACATTTGGTATGAGTGGGAAAAAGAAAGAAAGAAAAAAAGGTTTATAACAACACTTAGTCTTTGCCATAATTCCGAGGAATAAACAGTTTAGTTTGGCTGTATCATGAACAAGTCCTCGTCTATTTTGCATGAACCACACACATGCACACACACCCTACACAAGATAATAATAGTAGTGAAAATTTAAAAATAAAAAAATGAAATTCAAAGAAAACAAAAAACACATTTCAAGCATACCGTAAGTATGCACAGTAGGTATGCATGAATGCTATGATAAACAAAACTCGAAATTAAGGGGGTGGGGGGGGGGCATCTGGTTGCTATTCAGTGGAAATTAATAATCCATCCAAGTAGTCGCTGAAGGGCTGCCAGGTTTTGTGAAAGATATTTTCCCGACCAGAAAGCGAGAGTCTTATCTTTTCTAACTTCAAGTGAGTCAGAACCTCTTTGAGCCAACTGTTGTATGATGCATGTTTCCACTTAAGCAAAATAAGACGTCTCGCTAATAGGGTCGTGGAAGCGATATATGGCGTGTTGGCGCCGACAGAGCGGGTGATAGGGGAGGGCAGCCAAAAAGTTAAATGCATGGATCGTTCGCCAAGTTTGTGCCAGTCACATTTTCCAGAGTATCAAAAGTCTGGTGCCAAAAACCAGCAAGGTTAGGACATGTCCAGAACATATGCAAATGGTTGGCAGGTGATTGTTTGCATCTATTACAGCTGTCAATGGTAGTGGGATACATTTTTGCGAGATGAGCGTTGGTGTAATGTACTCTGAAAACTACCTTGCACTGCAATAGACCATGCCTGGCACAAATTGAAGAAAAATTGAGTTTGCATATCTGCTTCCACCGATTGTCCGATAGAATGGTCCCGGTCTCACTCATCCTCCCACTTTTGCTTTAAAGAACGAATATGCTGAGGGCTCGGACAATCTAAAGAATTAAAAATAAACGAGATAGTTCACCTGCGGGCCAGGTCTAAGTTAAGCACTGACTCGATCAAGGTTTTTGGTGGCAGATTGGGAAAATCTGGATATGTAGTTTGAATAAAGGGGCTCATTTGTAAAAAAAAAAACGGTAAAAGTGAGATTGAGGAAGGCTGAAGTGTTTCACTAGCTCCTCGAAGTTCATGAGGCGGCCATCATCATACAGATGGTGGTCTGGTGGGTCCTTCAACTCTTGCACAAATAGCGGAAAAACATTTATTTCCTCCACCAACCTTGACCCCACCTTTTGACTTGGCACATTGTAGGCCTGGTACATACAGTGGGGCAAATAAGTATTTAGTCAACCACCAATTGTCCAAGTTCTCCTACTTGAAAAGATTAGAGAGGCCTGTAATTGTCAACATGAGTGAACCTCAACCATGAGAGACAGAATGTGGGAAAAAAAACAGAAAATCACATTGTTTGATTTTTAAAGAATTTATTTCCAAATTAGAGTGGAAAATAAGTATTTGGTCACCTACAAGCAAGCAAGATTGCTGGCTGTCAAAGAGGTCTAACTTCTACTAACGAGGTCTAACGAGGCTCCACTCGTTACCTGTATTAATGTTACCTGTTTTAACTCATTATCGGTATAAAAGAGACCTGTCCACAATCTCAGTCAGTCACACTCTAAACTCCACTCTGGCCAAGACCAAAGAGCTGTCGAAGGACACCAGAGACAAAATTGTACATCTGCACCAGGCTGGGAAGACTGAATCTGCAATGGGTAAAACGCTTGGTGTGAAGAAATCAACTGTTGGAGCAATTATTTGAAAATGGAAGACATACAAGACCACTGATAATCTCCCTCGATCTGGGGCTCCATGCAAGATCTCACCCCGTGGCGTCAAAATGATAACAAGAACGGTGAGCAAAAACCCAAAACCACACAGGGGGATCTAATGAATGACCTACAGAGAGCTGGGACCACAGTAACAAAGGCTACTATCAGTAACACAATGCACCGCCAGGGACTCAAATCCTGCACTGCCAGATGTGTCCCCCTGCTGAAGCCAGTACACGTCCAGACCCGTCTGCGTTTCGCTAGAGAGCATTTGGATGATCCAGAAGAGGACTGGGAGAATGTGTTATGGTCAGATGAAACCAAAATAGAACTTTTTGGAAGAAGCACAGGTTCTCGTGTTTGGATGAGAAAGAATACTGAATTGCATCCGAAGAACACCATACCCACTGTGAAGCATGGGGGTGGAAACATTATGCTTTGGGGCTGTTTTTCTGCAAAGGGACCAGGACAACTGATCTGTGTAAAGGAAAGAATGAATGGGGTCATGTATCGAGAAATTTTAAGTGAAAATCTCCTTCCATCAGCAAGGACATTAAAGATGATACGTGGCTGGGTCTTTCAGCATGACAATGATCCCAAACACACAACCAGGGCAAAAAAGGAGTGGCTTCATAAGAAGCATTTCAAGGTCCTGGAGTGGCCCAGCCAGTCTCTAGATCTCAACCCCATAATCTGTGGAGGGAGTTGAAAGTCCATGTTGCTTAACGACAGACCCAAAACATCACTGCTCTAGAGGAGATCTGCATGGAGGAATGGGCCAAAATACCAGCAACAGTGTGTGAAAAGCTTGTGAAGAGTTACAGAAAACATTTGGCCTCCGTTATTGCCAACAAAGGGTACATAACAAAGTATTGAGATGAAATTTTGGTATTGACCAACTACTTATTTTCCACCATGATTTGCAAATAAATTCTTTAAAAATCAAACAATGTGATTTTCTGTTTTTTTTGTTGTTGTTTTTTTTTTTTTACACATTCTGCCTCTCATGGTTGAGGTTTACATGTTGACATTTACAGGCCTCTATAATATTTTCAAGAGGGAGAACTTGCACAATTAGTGGTTGACTAAATACTTATTTGCCCCACTGTATGTACCAGGCCTACATTGTGCCAAGTCAAAAGGTGGGGTAAAGGTTGGATGGAGGAAATAAATGTTTTTCTGCTATTTGTGCAAGAGTTGAAGGACCCACCAGACCATAGTTTTTACGAAAGTGAATCAAAATTTTTAATGAGTTGATGGCGACAGTATTTTGGGAGAGATGATGAATCTTTAGAGGAAGCTTTGCAGTTAGGAGAGACTTCAACGACAACCTTGAGGATCTTAGCTCAATCCAGGCCAATGAGGGAAATAAGTCAGTGTCTCCAAAAAGCCAATTATTGATTTTTACAATATTGCATGCCCAGTAATAAAGAACAAAATTCGGAAGAGCCAGGCTTCCCTGGTTCTTAGGCAGTGTTGTTTTATTAATACTTGCTTATTAAGCCATAAAAATGCAGAAATTATTTCATCTAGGTGATGAATAAAGGATTTTGTTAGAAAGATCTGGATGTGCTAAAACAGGTAAAGAAATTTAGGAAGTATGACTATTTTGACCAAATTAACTCTGCCAGTCAATTCGAGTGGGAGCACTGACCAGCGTGTCATATCAACCTAACATTTGTCAATTAACGGACAAAAATTGTACTTGAAAAGGTCATCAAACGAAGAAGGGATAAAAATGCCCAAGTATCGAAATCCCTCAGCTGCGACTTTAAATGGAAACGAGGACACAGGGTATCATTATTGATGAAGAGTTAATAGGCTGAAGTTCACTTTTTCCAAAATTTAATTTATATCCAAAGTATTTGCCAAACTGAGTTAAAATGTCAGTAACAATCGGGATAGACTAAACCGGAATTGACATATACGATAACAAATTGTCTGCATTAAGAGATAACTTATGGGCGACGTCGTTCCTTGTAATGCCCACTACTCGTGTCTCTTCACGAAGCCATATAGCCAGTGGTTCCACTGCTTGGGTAAACAGAAGGGGAGAGAGGGGGCAAGCCTGCCTGGTGTTCCGCTGAAGGGAAAATGAAACTGACCATACCCCCATTTGTAAGAACCCGATCAGTAAGAGAATGATAGAGCATTTTGATCCATTGAATAAAATCATCGCTATAACCAAACTTTGCTAGAGTGTAAAACAAGTACTTCCATTCCACCATATCAAATGCATTTTCCGTATCTAATGAGATCACCACTTCAGGTACCTCAGAGCTAGGAGAACCAATAATGTTAATAAGTCTCCTGGTGTTAAACGACGAGTCTCGACCGGCCATAAAGCCTGTCTGGTGGGCAGCGATGAGAGTAGGCAGGGTTTGCTGTAGACGCGTCACAAGGACCTTGGCAAGGATCTTCTGATCAACAATTAAAAGGCTAATTGTCCAATAACTTCCACATTCATTGGGTTCCTTTTCCTTCTTTAATAAAAGAAAAAGGTTGGACTCAGAAAGTTGAGGGTAGTTTACCAAGAGAAAAGGCATCGTTGTAGACGTTGACCAGGTGTGGACAGATTGCATCTGAGTAGGCTTTAGAAACTTCCACGCCAAAACCGTCAGGCCTCAGTGATCTACCATTCTGTAGGTGACTAAGTGCTTCTTGCACTTCCGTTAACAAAATCGGGCCTCGCATTCTGCAAGCCAACTCAGCATTGACTCTTGGGTACCTGAGTCTCTCCAGCGGATTATCCCCGTCCCAGAGCTCTGGCGAGGAATCACACGTGTACAAATATGAGTAAAATTGTAAAAAGTTCTATTTACTAGGTTAAGATCCGACACTACTGCCGCCGAGATTGATTTTATTCTTGGTATCAGTCTTGAAAGGGCAGCGGATCTTGCTTGGTGAGCGAAAAGTTTACCTGCCTTGTCACCCTACTCAAAAACACACAGTGTGTAGCAATTTAATTTCAACCTTTGATGTGGACAATAAATTATACTGAGCCTGCAGTTTTAAACGTTCATCGTACGTCGACCTTTAATATCTGATTAGCGAGCCAAGTCATCCTTGCCGCGTCTGCCTTTTTCTGGTAAGATGCAAACGAAATAGCTTGTCCCCTCAAATACGCTTTTCAAGCTTTCCACAGATTGCCTCTGGAGACCTCAGGGGTGTCATTAATCTGAAAGAACGTTATTTCTTGCTGAAAAAAATGTTTGAATTCTGAGTTTTTCATCAAAAAGTATGATAGTTTCTATTGGATGCATGGAGGTTTATAATTAGGAAAATGTACATATATCCAGTGAAACAGGTTAGGCTGTATTGGCACCATGGAAAAAGTGCTTAGAAAATGGATTTCGTTCCACTGAAATGGATCTACATGACTTCTGCATTGTAATTTACATACGTTGCTAATTACTACCAAAAAAAAAAGTTCTACTCACGGTTTCCAGTCATTTTTTAGTAATTAGCGTTTTTGTGTCGGTCTTTTTTTCCCCCGTGGCGCAGTGATATTGATACGGCGGAGTCGTATCGTCAGTGTGTGAAGCCATTTTAGGTCACGTGCACCAATAGAAGACGAGGATTGTTGCTATGCATTTCTCAAACAAACAACATGGCGGCGACCGTGTCAAGCTACGACACGAACGAAGATGAACAAAAGATAAGAAAACCGCATTTGAAATTTAGTCAAAAGGCATCGAAACGATGCTATCATCTAAGCCCGCGTGGTTGCGTCAGACAATGGCGTTCTCTCCAGGCTCCGTCAAAAGATCTTGCTGAAAATGCTTCGACTGGGATTTTTAACGACATTGACTACAGGTAAGCCACACACACGCCTTTTGTTGTGAATAACTATGGGAGTTGGGGGGCTTCTGATCAGATCACATATGAAGTTAAGAGTTGCAATGTGAGTTCTGGGCTGTAGCGTTCATGTTTATGATGTTAGATTGTTAACTTTGAGCAAAAAGTTTAGATTGACAAATAACATAGTATTTAGTTTGTTTAACTGTAGTTCCAAAAACCTATTTGATCATTTTACTCAGGAAAAAATGGCAGAATAGACAAGCCTGTATAATTTGGATTGGAAGATTATGTAAATATGATATGGATGAAACAGTTCTCACATGGTTTATGTGTATGTGTGTGTGCGTGTTTTTCAGAACTGAAACACCCTTCACTGACAGCTACAACTTCTTCTGTGAGACCGTCGTCCATTAAAAGATTAGGGTTGACCAGGAAGTGCTGCGAATGGACAAGCTTGTGGAAATATGGCTTTATTGGGACCATGGAAAAAGTGCTTAGAAAATGGATTTCATTCCACTACGCTGGATCTATGCGTTCAATGCATTTTTTCAAAGCCAATACCCTCCTAACTTAGTCACCAGCCAGAAATGTATCTTGATGTGAATACACAAAAATACAGATCCAGTGTTGCTGTTTTTGCTTGTTTTAAGTGTTATATTAATTCTGGCAACACAAAATCTTTATCAAATGTCATAAACACATCTACCAAACATTTGAAACAAGTATTGGTGCCTTAGTATACACATAGGTGAATTCAGAATGAGAAATGTAGCTAATTTCTTGAAGGAAAAAATTCAACAATAATGATTTGCACCCAGCACAATGAAATATATATTAAGCTAAAGGCTTATGTGTCATATTAAAAATATCACAACCTACTATGCAATGAAATATATAAAATAAAAAATGCACGCCATGGTCATAAATAGCTGAAAATCAACCGAATTGCTACCACACCCTCCTAAATGTGAATCATGGCAAAAATGGAATAAGACAAAAAAAATACAGGGTGATCAAAAAAATAATGTGCCAAAATCATAAGGTGATACTTAAAAAATGAAAGACATCACAAAAGAAGTGATGGACACGTGTTGAAGATAACTTCCAAGTTTTATTTTATGTTTCACAAGTGCTCAAATGTGAGCACACCCAGCAGCACGGACAATATCAAGCCACGATGAGAATTCCTCTCAAACGTGTGCATGTCGCAGTTATTGTCTTGATTGCAACTGTTGTTCGATATTTCACATCATCAGTACTTGCTGGACGTGTTGGTATGTTAAAGACAAAGTTCATTATCCATCTTCATGGCACATAACGTATGTTATACACTAAGTGTATGTTCCACCACTTCCAGCAAATATTGATGACATGAAAGATCGAATAACAGACGCAATCAACGCGGGAGGGAGGAATTCTCATGTCAACTTGATGTTGTCCATGCTGCTGGTGATGGCCATATTTGAGTACTATGAAAACATTGAAATTAAACTTAGTTACTTCCTACATCTGTCCAAGGTAGAGTTTTTTTTTTTTTTTTTTTTTTTTTTTAATGTTTTTCGTTTTTGACATGGCATTATGATTTTGGCACAGCCTTTTTTAATCACACTGTATAGACACAAAAGGTTGGAATCATTCAAGTATGGTACTGTTGGTACAGAACATTTATTTAAACATGGAAGTGTCTCATACTATAAAAATACACATTACACATACAAATATTGAAAAACGAATTTAAAAAAAATATAAATAGAAATAAAAAAATTGTAAAACTGTACATGACAACATTACTCCTCAAAATCGCTTTCATCAAAGTCATCATCCCATCCAAGTGTCTTCTGTTTCTTTGGAAACATTCTCACATGCCTGGCACCGATATAAATCAGTACAAGTTTTGCAGACATACAGGAACATCTTCCCGTGTCACAATTGGTTGCCTTTCAACTACAGTTGACTACTTGCAAAACAGTATCAGGGGCAGGATTTTTAGTCATCCATGTCACTGCCAACTGCCCATCCTCAATGTCCCACCCATTCCCAATGGGTGAAGGGGCACACATTTTACCTGTCAGACAATGTTTCATAATTGCCGCTTGATAGTTTGCTGTCCTGCAATGTTGGTACAGAGCATCAGTTTTGGGGGGAATAGAATGTTCTGGCAAGACTGACGAGGCCATACAGAAAGATCTGCATTTGGCATCATTTTTGGCACATGACTGGCCAAACAGGTGGCACACGTATTTACACAACGTGTTAAATGTTTGTTGGTCAAGTTTAAAACTGCTGCCCTGTTAGGTTTTGTGTTTGTTTTCTCCTAGTGTGACTTGTCCCTGTGATTGCCCATTGCTCTCACCTGTGTGTGTTCTCCCAGTGTATCCTGCAATCTGCATCCACCTGTGTTACCCAGCTGTTCCTCATCTCGTTACCCCTTGTCTGCGTGTGTGTATATAATGACCCAGTTTCTTGTCACTCCTTGTTGCGTCATTGTCAATGTCAGTGTCTATGCCTGTGTCAAAGCCACGATCCTGTATCAGTCCCTCCGATTTAAGTAAGTTTTGTTTGAATCTTGCCCTTTTGATCCAAGTGCTTTTGGTTGTACTTTGTGTTTTTGTTAGATATCATTAAAACGTTTTTTGAGTTCACTACCACCTGCCTTGCCGCTTTTTGTTTCCCTGCAATTGGGTCCACACAACCTACCTGCCTGCCCCAAATACCTGGCAGAATGACGCAACCAATTGTGGACCCAGCGGGAAAGATCCGGCACCAGTGTGCACGCTGACGACCATCCGCCCGTTCCCCTGATTATGTTTTTCCTCGACATATTTTTTTGGATTCTGATTTTTCTGATTTTGAGGAAGACCACAATTTATATGATCTTCTTTCGGACTCTGACTCTGATTTTGATTTCATGCCCTCTGTCTCCCCTGAGTATTTTTCTTTCCACCCTCCGCTCTCTGCGTCCCGTTCGGAGATCCGAGGTAAAGGCTCCTTCCTGGGATCCCGTTGGCTCCCCCAGGCTCAAGGCGGCCTAATGAGGCTGTTCTGCCGCCCCTGCCACCTGACGGCGCTCACCAAAGGCCTCGGCGTGGACGTCAACGCCAACAGCGTGCGGCGGTGCCTCCCGCACCGGCTCCCCGCAGTCAAGTGCCTCCCGTGCCGGCTCCCCGCAGTCAAGTGCCTCCCGCTCCGGCTCCCCCCAGTCAAGTGCCTCCCGCTCCGGCTCCCCCCAGTCAAGTGCCTCCTGCTCCGGCTCCCCGCAGTCAAGTACCTCCCGCGCCGACGTCCAAGCTGCCCGAGGTGCCCGTCCCAGCGCCTCGTCGCCTAGTCCCTGTCCCGGCCCCTCGCCATCTGGCCTCCGTTCCAGTGCCCGCGCCGACTCCCCGCAGTCAAGTGCCCGCGCCGACTCCCCGCAGTCTTGTGCCCGTGCCGACCGCTCCTGTTTTCTCCTGCGACTCCGCTGCTGTCCCGCAGTCTTGTGCCCGCGCCGACCGCTACTGTTTTCTCCTGCGACTCCGCTGCTGTCCGGCCAGCAGACTCCTGCCACTCCGCTGCTGTCCCGCCAGCAGACGACTCCGCTGCTGTCCCGCCAGCAGACGACCCCGACTCCGCTGCTGTCCCGCCAGCAGACGACCCCGACTCTGTTCCTGGTCCGCACGACGACCCCGACTCTGTTCCGGTCCGCACGACGACCCCGACTCTGTTCCTGGTCCGCACGATGACTCCGACTCTGTTCCTGGTCCGCACGACGACTCCGACTCTGTTCCTGGTCCGCACGACGACTCCGACTCTGTTTCTGGTCCGCACGATGACTCAGGCTCTGTTCCGGACCCTCGCCCCGACGATGCTGCGCTTCCCGCTTCCTGCCACGACGTGGCGGTATGGACGACCGAGCACTACCTCGTCTGGGACGCCCGCCTGATCTGCCCGTGCGGTCACCCAACGTCTGGCGCCCTCCCGATCGACCCGTGCGATCGGCCCACGTCTGGCGTCCTGGACGCCCGCCTGACTAGCCCTGACGGGCTAATGTTGCTCCCTCCTTCTGCATCCTTCTTATCGCCGTATTTGGGACTTTGTTTTCGTCGGGACGTCTGGGATCCGTCCCTTGAGGGGGGGGTACTGTTAGGTTTTGTGTTTGTTTTCTCCTAGTGTGACTTGTCCCTGTGATTGCCCATTGCTCTCACCTGTGTGTGTTC
The DNA here is from genome assembly GCF_030265065.1 of Corythoichthys intestinalis. Classification (NCBI taxonomy): domain Eukaryota; kingdom Metazoa; phylum Chordata; class Actinopteri; order Syngnathiformes; family Syngnathidae; genus Corythoichthys; species Corythoichthys intestinalis. The sequence goes on along the minus strand of NC_080395.1, from coordinate 77,017,371 downwards.
TCTCAGTGTATCCTGCAATCTGCATCCACCTGTGTTACCCAGCTGTTCCTCGTCTCGTTACCCCTTGTCTGCGTGTGTGTATATAATGACCCAGTTTCTTGTCACTCCTTGTTGCGTCATTGTCAATGTCAGTGTCTATGCCTGTGTCAAAGCCACGATCCTGTCCAAGCCCTCGTGTATCAGTCCCTCCGATTTAAGTAAGTTTTGTTTGAATCTTGCCCTTTTGATCCACAGTGCTTTTGGTTGTACTTTGTGTTTTTGTTAGATATCATTAAAACGTTTTTTGAGTTCACTACCACCTGCCTTGCCGCTTTTTGTTTCCGTGCAATTGGGTCCACACAACCTACCTGCCTGCCCCGAATACCTGACACTGCCCAGCTTTGCAAACCCAGTCAGGTATTCTTTTTTATGTCGTGCAAAAGAAAATGTTTTTTTGCCTTTGCCATGAAAGGCACAAGCAGAGTCACAACCTGTGAATGTATGGATGCCAAGGAGTGCTGAACACACTAGTGCCAGGAGCTGCAAAGACCTTAGAGACGTCAGTCCTCGTTCTGTTGCCTCCTCCTGTGAAAAAAAAAATGCAATTTAAACTGTAAATCTATCTGCAGACTTACAGCAATCACTGCCACGTCAGTATCAGGGCTTTTATTAACTACAGCTTGATGTTCTTGAGCCAAAAGGTTTATTTAACCATTGTCACCCATAACAGGTATGCAATAAAAAGTTCTACTGGATTCAATTTCAACACACTGTACCCTATATACATTTTATAACAAAGTGGTATTGATATCTGGGCTAAAAAATGGTATCGTTACAACACTAGTTTAAATAAGAATTTTTTTTAGCATAAGTTAATAACAATTAACCTTGTAGTAAAGGCGTGCGTGTGGCTTACCTGTAGTGAATGTCGTTAAAAATCCCAGTCGACGCATTTTCAGCAAGATCCTTCGACAGAGCCTGGGGAGAAAGCCATTGTCTGACGCAACCACGCGGGCTCTGCACGTTTTTTCCAAATTCATGCCCCTTTTCGCCCTTGGACAGTTGGGAGATGCATATAGCATCGTTTCGATGCCTTTTGACTACATTTTGAATGGGGTTTTCTTATCTTTTGTTCATCTTCGCTCGTGTCGTAGCTTGACATGGTCGCCGCCATATTGTTTTAGAAGCGCATAGCAACAATCCTCGTCTCCTATTGGTGCATGTGACCTAAAATGGCTTCACACACTGACGATACGACTCCGCCGTATCAATATCACTGCGCCACGGGGAAAAAAAGACCGACACGAAAATGCTAATTACTAAAAAATGACTGGAAACCGTGAGTAGAACTTTTTTTTTGGTAGTAATTAGCAACGTATGTAAATTACAATACAGAGGTCATGTAGATCCACTTTAGTGGAACGAACCAACACAATTTTCGCTCAGCCAATACAGCCTAGGTGTGTGATCTTAGACAACTATGCTGTTATATTCACTTTGAGTTAACCATTCTAAAAATCTATTGACTATTAATAAAAAGTCAATCCTTGAATACCGTAATTTCCAGACAATTGAGCGCCCCTGAGAACAAGCCTCACCCAGTACATTTTTAAAGGAAAAACCATTTTGTACATACATAAGCCTCCCCTGTTTATAAGCCGCGTGTGCCCACATCGTAACATGACATATTTATGAAGAAATATAGAGAGTTTGAGTTTTAATAATATACTTTAACGAATCATGTTATAATGTAGCACGTGACTTACGGGAGTAAGGGGGGTGCGGAAGAGTGTGAGACGTGCCTTCCTGTTATTGTGGGATGTGTGCATCGGCTGCTGCAGACAGCAGTCGTGTGCTGTTCCACGAGTTTCCAAAATAATGTATTGCAACCTAACTAAGCGGGTGACTCTTTGTCAACGTTACAATACCTTAACTTTTCTTTCCAAACAGCGCCAGCAACACGGCACTTAGCTGACTCCTCAAGCTCACTCCTGAGCGTGTGTCGTCGTCTTCGTCGCGCAGTAGACCGGCTTTTCGAAACCCGTTGGTGATGGTGGATTTTTTTTTTTTTACACTGCTCCACGCTGTCAGACTTATGCAAAAGTTGCTCTTCGCGTGCGGCCAGTTTTGGGTAAATGATCTCTCGACACTGGTCATCCAAGTCTTCAATTCAACTCAGCACGTCATATCCATTTATTCTAGCATTTTCCATGATGCGGGTCTGCTAGTTTTACTAATGCGCGAAGATAAGGGTGTGCTACTTTTACTGGTGTACAAAGCACAAAGTTAAAATGTGGGTAAGATTGCAAACTAGCATCTTCCTCCACACATATATTCCACATGTCTTACGCTTACATTTTACCCTCGAGTACTCCTGGCGATAAATTGGCCGCATCATTGGATACGCCTCAGGATTCAAAATGGGGGAAAAAAGTAGCGGCTTGTAGTCCGGGAATTACGACAAGTATGATGGACATGGGAGAAAAATGGAAAAAAAAAATGCTGGATTGATTAAGATGTCCAACTGATCCGCAAAAGCTCTAAGTGTATTAGCAGAGTTAGATAAAGTGGAGGATTTGGATGAGGACCTGTCCAAGACCGGATCCTGGATAAGGTTGAAATCACCACCTATAATAGGATAGCAACACTCTATATCAGGCAAGGAGGAAAACATGCAATAAACGGGGCATCATCCCATACTGGGGCATAAACACTCGCTCAAGGCCGAGTTATGCTTCTGCGTCAGACCTGCGCCGTCAAGGAAGACCCGATTTACGACCCTGCGCTGTAGCCTCTCTGGCTCCTCCTTTTTTTTCTGACTTCGCGTCGCGTCAACGCGTGTGACATGGAGGAAATGGACTATGATTGGTCCGCTCAGACTGTTGTTTCCAGTTCAGCATGAAATCACCGTCATTCTCAAACATTAATTTTCTACACGCAAAAATGGACAAAGCCGACGAGAGTATCAACGAAGAGCAAGTACGACAACTTCTACAATGACTCGTCAAGACATTATGAAGATTGTCAAATGGCAAGCAATGTGTGGGAGGAGACTGCTGAAAATACAGGCCTGGAGGTCAGCCAGCGATTGAATTTAAAAAAAAAAAAAAAAAAAAAAAAAAAAGGAAGAACCACCGAGACAAATATGTGTGTTCGGAATTGAATGGCCACACGAAGCGGTGACCCAGTTGGCCAAAAACTACCAGCTTTTTATCACTTTGTCATATTTTTGGTTGGTGCACTTCATCATTTATTGTGTACATATGTTTGCTGTGAGTCTGACTTATGTACGTGTCACACTTCAAGAGTATGATGAATAAAGCACTGGTATGGTGTCAAAAGAGTTGTTTTGATGTTTAATCACTGATTGAGAGTGCCTCGGTGCTTTCATGATAACGTTAACATCAAGGCTTCCAACGCAGTTTGGGAAGTTCAATAGATGCCGGAAATCTGCTATGGCTTCCCACTGGCTGGTTGTAGGACACGGCAAACAAATCGGGCCGGAGGGCTTTGCAGACCTCGGACAAATCGCTGGATGCAGTGCTCGACGCCAGTTTGAAGCTAGCCGCTACAGCTGGCTGGTTTGCACCCGCGGCTAGAACTGTCTCACAGACCGCCTCAAAACAGTCTTCTGCGTCGCCTGCGCATTAACATTTGTATGATCAACATTTATTCAATGTTGATGAGCTGAAGATCCACATTCAAGCGTTCCATCTTGCATTGTTTATTTTTTTCTCCGTTAAACTAGAGAAGAGGAAGTCAACAAGCATGCCCCAAAACCATACAAACATAACGCCCCACCCCTCTAGTGGCTTGGCGGTGAATTACAGAGCAACACGTCACCTGGACGGAGAACCATCGAATGTCAAATGACGCCGTAGTCGCTGCGCCGTCACCACAACGCGGGAGCATAACTCAGGTTTAAGACTACTGGGATATCAAATAATCTGCCCGAAACAGTGACAAATTGACCATTTGGATCTTCAATGGATTTTGTTGGCTCAAAGGTTATATTTATACCTATGATAATGGCTACACCTCTTCACCTCGCCTAAAACTTTGAGTGATACACATGCTTCATCCAGGGTTTCTCAGATGTTTTAAGATGAGTTTCTTGTATAAAATAAATATCTCCATTCAGCTGTTTTAGATGTGAAAGGCTTTTGCCGCTTTTAATTATATCATGAACTCCTCTAACGTTCCAAGATACAAACCTGCAGCCTTTACTTTTATCTGTAGGAATGATGGACATACTAATGTGTTATAAAAGTAAACATAGCAACAATGCCCTGCACAATTGGCAAAGGAAGGGAAAAACACACAAAACTAACGAAAAAAACAAAAACAAAAACAAACAAATAACAAAAAAACTAAAGCAAAAAACAAAACAGAACATAACCAACAAAAACATAACTACCACAACAAACTTCAAACATACATCTATATAGCCTCCAGTTTCTACCATACCTATTAATTCCCATACCATTCTCATACCAATGTCGCTCCCACCGGACATGACTTTAACCCAGCCTCTTAACACAGAATGCTCCCTCTGTGAGAATTTTAGCAGAAATGTACTTTTTTTTTTTTCCCCCTTCTTTTTCAAACGGTGAGAAAGTAGTGTTGTATCGGTCGCGAACGATTCGTTCTTTTTTAACGAATTGTTTGGGTGAACGAGACCGAACTAATCACCATCTGCAGTGATTCGTTCTATGAAGTTGGTGCTTGTTCGCTGGGTGGGAGGGCGTTGAGCAAGCGGCAGCGTCTTCTGACATCGCACACGACCAATCAGACGCCAGCCTCAGCGCGGGCAGGGGAGGGAGCGGAAACAGAATCAGGGCGTCTGTCACTCACTTCCACGTGTAGCCAATAAGCAGCCAGCGTGCAGGCAGGAGGGCAAGACTGAGTTATGTCACTTCCCGTTCAGTGACTCGGTCCTCCGGAGGCTCCGGTTCCTGACCTAGCTTGCTGCTAACTTGACTTTGCAGTAATGCGGTGAACGAGTCAAAAAATGAAAGGAAATGACTTTGTCACATTTTTGTTAATGTGGAGCCTATCAAATGCTGCTCAAACAGACAAAAACACCACACAAACCTAGCGAGCATGGTTTAGCGTACTACTTTTCTCAACAGACTCGGGACTACATATAATGACATACTATCAAATTTACAGTAGTTTAAAAGACTACGAGGCAAGCAAAAGCTGAGCTGGGGTCGCGTGACGGCAGTGCGGGGGGAGAGAACTGTCATTGTATGGAGGCTTCGTGGCAGCGATATTTACCTCATGTGCACAGAAAAAAAAGAATATTTAGTATGATCACCATAATGCTGATTTGCAATTAAACTATACATACATGTCAATTTTTTCCGACTGTTTTATTTTCTTTCGTGTCAGAGCGTGTCGGGTGTTGGTTGGTTTGACAAATTATGTCCATCCGTCCATCATGTGCTACTCAAGCGCCCAAAAACAACGCACGCGGACACGGGAGATGTTGCAATATGTCTACATTTTTCTAACCGACTAATGAGAGTAGAAAGGCAACTTAGTAAAGAGCAAACAATTATTTCTCGTCAGCATTTGACGATCTGAGATGAGGGGACGACAGGGGAGCTGACCGGATTATTTTATTTGTTAATAACAGTGCAAAAATTCAATACGATCATCTTAATACTGATTTGCAATTAAACTGTCAAATATCCAAATGTAGTATTATTTTTATTTCAGAGCAGCACATTTGACAACTAGCTATTTACACTTTAGTTTTAACAATAGTGACCAAAAAATAATAGTGATGAGCATAAAAACTAAAATACAACAGAGCGAGAGGTAAATATGATGTGTTGGTCGTTCCATATTTAGAAATTAAACTTTCAATTTATTTTTATTTTCGTGACAGCAAGCATGCCGCGTTGGCTGGTAGCAGCGTGCATGCGCATGCGCCCCCGAACCCAAACCCCCACTCCCCCCACAAACGGAAAATGTTTAACCGTGTCCTAAATCGAAATGCAAGCACGAGCCATGACTTTGATCCCATTGAACTAGGACAGACGACGCGGAAGTTCTCCCTCGCTTTTGCAGCAGCGGGAGACGAGGCTGTTTGTGAAAGCAGAATGATATCACTCATTTCTGAAACTACGACGAGTGGTCAATGAGGAGCCTGTGTGCAAGAGAGGGAGGGACCAAGCAATGTCACTTCCCGTTCAGTTATACTGCGAAGCGGTCTTTGGTGATTCGTTCGGCAACGTCTCTTCCCGTTCACTGTCCGAACGATTCATTTGGGCGGGGAGGGATATGAGGGGGGCGAACGATTCATTAAACGATTTGTTTGAACGAATCTTGTTACTGAACAAACCGGAATGGATTCGTTTACTCAAGTGAACGGCAGATCCCGTCACTAAAGGAGAAAAATAAAAGGCAAAGAATTATAAATAAGTAATCATAGTAATAAACTAATAAATAAATCCCACATAACAAAAGCCACTATACAAAAAAGAAAGGAAAAGAAGGGGGGAGGCATGTGAAACCATTAAATCACACAAAAAACTGATATGAGAGAATCCGTTTGGTTCCTTTGCAATTAAGGGGGTTAAAGAAAGAGGGGGGGAAATAAATAAATAAAGAAAGAAATAAATAATAACGCATAAAAAAAGCGTAAAAAAAAAAAGAGTAATAATAAACAAAAACAAGTCCATGAATGTTGAATCATCCACAAAATTTCACAAATCAACAAAAACACTATAGTCACTTCCTATGATGTGTAAAAATAATAAAACAAAAAAACTGAGTGTAAAGAACTCTTAGTGGTTAACCACATTGTTCCAAATTACTAGCCGCCAGTACAATTAAAGCACATCCCTAGCAGTCCAAACTCAACAAAATAGAGGCCATCCTGGCGAAAAGCGGAGAAATAAAAGATTTTAAAATATTTAGGCAGAAGACTGAGAGTGCAGAAAGGAGGTAGCCTCCTCGAGAGAGAAAAATCGTTGTCTATTACCGTCTTTCTTGGTAATCTGAAGCTTCGCCTGATACAGCAGAGCATACCTAAGACCCAAATCGTATAGTTTTGCCATTATTTCACCATAGGCTGAACGCTGCTCCAAGACGTCAGGCGAAAATCGTCATAGATCCGAATCAACGAGTCACGGTACTTCAACACATTCCTCCGTCGGCGGGCATCTCAAATGATGAGCTCCTTCGTCTGGTATTGATGGAAGCACAAGATCACTGGTCTCTTTCTGTCCACCTATTTTGGCTTGTCAGCGAGGCTGCGGTGAGCCCGGTCCAATTCCGGTGGGGACGGCTGCAGCTAAGCACCAAAAATCTCCTTCAGTGCCCCCGTGAAGAAATCTGTGGGTCTTGGATCTTTCACCTACTCTCTGGCAGACCGATGATATGGATATTATTTCGCCGGCCTCGCCCCTCCAAGTCTGCATTTCGAGCTTTAAGATCCATGCAGGTTTCAGTTAGCGAAGCGCACCAAGCTTCCAGGGTGTGTATGCACTCCTCAGCTATGACAAAATTGGTCTCCAGGCTCATAAGTCGCTCGCCAAAGTCGCTCACAGTGGTCTGTAAAGAGTGCAACTTGACTTTGAGGGAGGAAAACGCGGATTTAAGTTCCACCGACATCGCAGCGGCGATTGATTGGCGATGTTCCTTGAGCAAGCTAGTCAAAGCCGACATGCTAATGTGACTAGCGGTGGAAGGATCCTCCTTCCTGGCATCTTTTCCCCTCGCCTGTCTGGTCCCAGATGCCATCAGTTAAGTCAGAAAATGAGAGCTACTGATTACTCTGTGTATGAGCAGGCACGGGTTGCAAAGGTTATTGAAATATCAGGTCAGAAGAGCAAGAGCGTTCAACGCCTACGTCCTACTCCATTCGCCTCTCCACCGGAAGTCAGAAATTAAATTTTTGTCAGACAGATTGAAACCACATACAGGTGGTAGCTTTGATTCCCACATGGACAACATGCTTCTCAGTGAACAGTTCAGATAGAATTTGACTGTCGGTGACGTCACTCTGCGTGATGGAAAACTCAATGCGGCAGAGCGCACCAAAATGAAGGGAGTACGCTGCTGAAAACAGCAGTATACACCAGTACAACAACAAAAGTAGGGCAGGGCAAAATAAGTGCTGGTTTTATGTATAATTAGACCGCATTCATAGGGACAAACCCAGAAATCGCTCACTGCTTGTGCTCTACGGCACTGCACCTCGTAAGGACTGCAAGGAGGGGCATATGAATAAGGGCAATGCAGGTATGTAATGTCAGTGTTTGTTAGTTTAGTGTAATGGTATAGTAACGTTGGTTCCCAATCTTGTAGATACTTTCTTACATGTTGCATGTTTGTTGCTACTGACGAAATTTTATGACATCAAACAGTACACGCACTGGATGACGCCTTTGTTGCCACAGCGGCAACAGGCCCAATTCGGATTTGCACACTTGCTTAGAAAAAAACAAAAACGTAAATAGCTAGCTCTGAAAATCGGATTTGAGGAAAAAAACAGATTGGAATCAGATATGCCTGCACCCTGCAGTCTGAACGCAGCCTGTCAGTGAAAACCCTGTCACAGTGAACATCCACCAAGACTGGTGATTCCATCATTTTTGCCAGGGGTTGTACATCATGGAAAACTTCCTGATAGTCAAACCTGGCAATATCTTCTTGTTGCAATAGGAAATCAAATATGATTTCTCCTCTGATTCATGGTCCTCAACTAAAAACAAAAACACACAGTTATATATTTAGTTTAACAACTAGGACACTAATGCAATGTGAGCTGTGTGTTGATGGTGATCTTAAAATATGCAAGAATGTTTGATTTACCATGGAAAAGCTCTTTAGCTTGTTCATATGTCTTTGGAAATCCATCAAGAACAAAGCCCTGGTTTTTGCAAGGGTTGGACATGAGCTTATCCATCATCACCTTCACCAATACCTGGTCATCCAAAAAACCTAGGAGACAAACGTGTCATTTACAAAGTGAAAATTTAACTATAAATCTTAGGAGGAAAGTTTTATGTCTAAATAAAAGTTAACCCAAAGGGGGGGATTCTTTGACTGTACGGAAACAGTGGTTTCAGATCAAGCAGCAGAAATTAGTTGGGCAATTAAAATGGCGTGCTCCAGGACATCACATATCCCCCCGTTTCTCCTACCTTTAGCAAATCGTGATTACTTCTTTCAATCAAATTGAGGTGTTACAAATTATTTTCCCATCATGTGTTGATTGGTAGTGGCACAATTTTTTATTAAGATTTATATGACAACATTTGGACTCTGGACCCCATTTTACCCAGGAAAATTAGGCTTGAAAACCCAGAGGTTTAAAGAAAGACTTTTGTTCACTAAGCATCTGGGTTCAGTATTTCAAAAATCACCCTTCACTTTAACCTACCTCCCCAAAAGAAAATTCAAAAATCCTAGTCAGCCACCCTTGTTTAAATGTCGTGTCCTTGTTATATACTACCGCTACACCCCCCACACTGATCAGCCAGCACCACTTTGGTCTATAGACAGCAAGGGCGAGCGAAAGGGTCCGTCTGAGTCACAGTAGTGGGCCGCCCGTCTAGCTCCGGTGGGTAAGGGGGATGAGTGACTCGGCCGTGGCTTCCAAGTCAAAGTGCTACGGAATACAGCGCCTCGTTGTCGTTGGGCCGTATTGTACACTGCAGATTTCAAACTTCTCAATCAGACAATTTTTCTCAAATTTGGTCAAATAATTTTCTGAATCTTGTTTTCTGTGTTAAAGACTTGTCAAGAGATTAATGTGTCGGATTAGTCCACTTACTTTAGGCAAATATTACTATTTGGTCTTATTAAGTCCGTACATCTAAAATATGGTCATTATTCACCTAAATCAAGAAAAATTCTCTTTCAAATAATGTTTTGAACAATATTTTTTCTTGAATTAAGAACATTTCTGACAAACAAGCTTTTTTCAAGATTAAATATATCAATTTACTGCTTACAATAAGTTTCATTCCCATTTATGCTATTTATTTTTTTATTTTTTCTTATTTCAAGTAATCCAAATGAGTAAAATTTACTTGAAGCACTGGCCAATGATTTCACTTATTTCTAGTAGATTTAAGCTGAAAAGGGAATTTAAATAGTCTTTAGGAGGTGTGTTTTTGCAGTGTAGCAATGCTAGAAACGCTTGTGCACGTTGCTGGCTCGCTGCTAACAACGAAGTGCTCCGCCCCCGCCTTTTTTGTAGTAATTTTCGGCATGCAGAACTGCACAAAAATTTCTTCTGGCATATTGTACCGCAACCGAAAATACTTTGAAGAAGAGTAGTTCGCTACTGCTGACAACATGCACAGTATATAGGTACCGATTCTTTTAGCAGAAAGCTCATTGGTTGAACTGTCTGTGCTGGATCTGTTGGAGGAACAAAGACCAGGACCCACTGCGGCCCTTTGTGGAATCAGTTTGACACCTCTGTTCTAGATCGACAAAGACACAGTCTAGTTCCTTCTACACCTGTTCTGTACTTCTCTAACATTCTCTGGCATCTGTGGTCTTAATCGGCATTAAACCATACTGTTGCGCATAAATTCACCCTTCTGTCCTAATTCCAGCTTCGCCACTCATTTGAACAACTCGACACATCTCCTTTTTTCTCAAAAATGGGCCCTAAAACAGTTTCAGTTCCATTTCCTGGGCATCTTCTCAACTGTATAATTCTGCTGAACAACTTGGTCAAAAACTCCATAGAAACCTGATTCCATACCTCAACAGGAATTTCATTTCCTGACCAACTGCCTTCCTCTTTTCCATCCTTTATATTGGCGCTGCTACTTCCTGATCAACCACATTCACATCTTCTACTCTAACTTTTCTTCCAGTTCCCTCATTTGTCAATTCTTTAAAGTATTACGTCCATCTAGCCAGCACCGTGCCTAACACTTGTTCATACATTTAGTCAAATCTTTTTAATGGTTTTATCACAACAAAGCAACATATACCAACATGTATATGAACAAACAAAAATAGAATATTAATGCTATCCAAAAATCGACATGGAAGCAGCAGTCAGTGTGCACACACTCAATGACACAAAAAAAAAAAAATTAAAAAAAAATAGACAAACCATACACAAGTACATAGTCTGGGGAGGAAAATACAGCTACTAAGTTTAGTTTGCACTCCAAAGACTCAGAGGGAACACAGGCTCTATGGGTAGGTAAGTCGGCAAAACTGGACAGCACCTGAGCATATTTCATGGGGGGTATATAGATTCAGCATTATTTTCAAACCAATATACGGGAATCTGATTGAATTAAAATTTAAGATAAAGGGGAAGGAGGCTTATAGAATAGATAAAGAAGCGAGGCTGTAACAGCTTGGATGGTCGTTAGAGCTATGTTTTAAATTCAGTCTGAAAAAATATTATAAATGGCTGCCAAGTTTTTTCATAGGTCTGGAGAGAACCATTAGCAACATGTCTTACATGGTCCAATTATAGATTGGCCATTACGTCTTCAATCAACCTCTTAAAATATGGAGGCTCAGTTTTTTTTTCCAATTAAATAAAATCATGCGCCTAGCGAGTAAAGTAATAAAAGCTACTGCATTGGCCTGGTGAAATGAAACTAACATATTTGATAGGACGATCCCAAACAACACTGTTGTACAGTTCGGCTCAATATTCTTGTTACATAAGGAGGACAGTGCAGTGAAAATCTCTCTCCAGAATGTATAAAGCTTGGGACACAATCAAAACATATGGCTCAAATTAGCTGGGGTGAGGCCACATCTTGGATCGGCACCTGTATACAATTTTGAAATTTTACTTGGTGGCCAGTGTAACCTATGAAGAACTGTATTAGTCCATGTCTTATACATAAAGAAGATGAATGAATTGACCTAATAGCAGCTTGCCAGGTGTTGTCAGTGAACTGCTCGCCCAGCTCTTCCTCCCATTTGTGTTTCAAATTATTTAATGATGGAGATGCCACACTTTGAATCCTATCCTAAATAAATGAAACGACACCTCTGATGGAGGGGTCCAATTCTAGACAGTCGTCAAGCCATGTTTTAGGTGGCAAGATAAGTGAACATTTTTTTCACATAACTGCAAACTTGAACATATCTAAAGAAATCTGATTGTGACAGGCCGAAATCTTGTCTTAGCTGGTTAAAAGCAACAAATTTGTCATTTCTAAAGAGATATTTTATGCATGATAGACCTCCCATTTGTTCATACATTCCCAACTATGTCACTGCTAGATGTCCTTCTCACCTCAACCAGCCTGTAAAGAGCTTTGGCTCCCTCTAAAGGTGTCCGTCCTGCCATACATGTCATCAAATGCCTCTCGTTTGGCCTTTCCCACCTGCACTTTGGCTCTCCAACTCATCTCAATCTATTCTCATCTACTGTCATCGATTCTCTCGGTGTTGCGCTTCTTTTCTGCTAGCCTTTTTCCTTGCTGCTTTCATTTACTTTAGGCTTCTTGTACAAGACACTAAATCCTGATTTATTTATAAACAAAATAAAGTCTCTTTGAGTCTAGAAAATCCAATCCATTCCAATGCATTCTAATGAACACAAACTTCTTCTAAAATAAGCCCTCTATTTCTCTTGCCATCAACAGCAAATTCATTTGCATCATGCTTCTGAACTTCTAGACTTACTCCCAATTACTTGATCACCAGCACTCACAGTAAATCTATCTTCTTCATGATCATATTGTCCTGCTGAAAGGTCCAGGAACGCGGTTATGTTCATTCTGCAGTTGAATGGCCACAGGTTCATACAAAAAATTTCGACATACATTCATTGATCCTTCAAAGACATGAAGTTTGCTACTGCCGTGAGGTGAGAAAAAAACCCGTGACGTGATGCTTCCCCCTTCAAACCTCACTGTTGGGAAAGTGTTTTCTGGGTGATGTGCAAAATAATAGCAGAAAAGTTCAACTTCGATCTCGTCTGGCCAGACGAAATTCTCCTAGTACTCTACAGGCTTATTAAGATGGTTTTTAGCTTTGAATGAGCCTCAACATGCTTTTTCTTGAGTCATGCAGGCTGAGCGCCCATTGAGGACAAGGCAGGAGTGCATCACATTTTTTTTTTTCTCTGTAACTATTGTACCTGCTGCCACCTAGTCTTTCTTTCAGATTGGTCCTTGGCTTGTTGAGTACTCTTCTTACCATTTTTTGTACTTCCCAGTCAGAAAGGAGCTCCTGAGTGTGGCCTGTTCATGGTAAGCAGGTGCTACTTCCACTTCTTTGATATGAGCTCCAATGGTGGTGACCGAAATATTCAGGTGCTTTGATATAAATTTGTAGCCAGTTCCATTCTGATGCTGAGCAACAAATGGTCAAATTGGAGGCATTGTGTTCAACCTAACGCGTGTTGTCGGTCGCGACGCCACCTGTCACTGTTCCACACATGATTACATTTTCTTTGTAAAATTCATAATACCATCGCAAGATGAAAAAAAAAATACAGCCTGTCTGAATGCAGCTTTACAGTTATCTACATTAGGGCTGGTTTTGAAGTTTATATGTTTGCTTTTGGTTTGAAAATGTATTTGCTTTGTATTGCATACAGGTTAAAAATTATTTGCAAATCTGGGATTTTTGTTTGTTTGTTTTTGTGTGTTGCATTGTGTAATATTCCCCATAAATTATATGGCCTTCCCAAAACCAACCCAAATTCCAATTCAAATGAAGCTCGGAAGTTTGTCTAACATAGTCCGGTAAAATTCATAAATTGAAGCACCCAACACCAAGAAATGTGTACCTCCATTCTGCTCTATATGGTCCTTGAAAAAATTCAGCAGGTCCTGAGCTTCTATAGCTGATGTTGAGTCCTCATTCTCTGCATCTGAAAGAGTGTTCCTCACAAAGTATTCCTGGATAAGGAGACAAACCATTTGCATCATTAAACACAATAATAAAAAATGTAATTAAGTGATCCCTCGCAAGTTCGCGTTTCACATTTCGCAGATTCAGTGCAATGCATGTTTTAAAAAAGTATTCTTAATGGGTGAATCTTGCCTAATTTTTCAGCCATATGATCAACACTTAGATATAAATTGAACTTTGTGTGTTGGTGGGTGTCTGTGTGTGTTGGTTCCCTATGGACTCCGAAGGGGCTCGACCGATTTTCTTGAAAATTTACACATAGGTACTTTTGTTATTAGATTGGTTTGAGCATCATGCCATTCCAATGTGCTGCAAGCTTTTGTTGTTACACTGGGGAGATTGGTGTGCGCCTTGTTGGGTTTCCAAAAAAATCATGTTAGCCGCGAAGAATGGGCAAAACAAGTAAGATAATCAAGGGACCATTGGACGGACGTGGAAGTGAATATGGTAAGAGTTTCGCAGACCTTGCATTTTTAAATTTCCTATTCCATTTAGCACAAGACTGTTATTTGTCATGAAAATAAATTTATATTGCAGTCAGGAAATAGGATGACGGCCACATCAATACTTATGTACACTGTTCCACGGCCGGGACAAAAACCACACTGCTCCTCCTGAATCCGAGATTCGACTTCCGGACAGACCCTCCTTTCCAGTACCCCAGAATTGACTTTACCGGGGAGGCTGAGGAGAGTGAGCCCTCTATAATTGAAAAACACCCTCCGGTCCCCCTTCTTAAAAAGGGGGAACCACCACCCCGGTCGGCCAATCCAGAGGCACTGTCTTCGATGTCCACGCGATGTTGTAGAGGCGTGTCAGCCACGACAACCCCAGAACATCCAGAGCCTTCAGGAACTCCAGGCGGATCTCATCGACCCCCGGCGCCTTACCACCGAGGAGCTTTCCAACCACCTCAGTGACTTCAAACCCAGAGATAGGAGAGCCCACCTCGGAGTCCCCAGACTATGCTCCCTCAAAGGAAGGCGTGTCGGTGGAATTGAAGGGGTCTTCGAAGTATTCTCCCCACCGACTCACGACGTCCCGAGTCGAGGTCAGCAGCGCCCCATCTTCACTATACACAGTGTTAATGGTGCACTGCTTTCCTCTCCTCAGACGCCGGATGGTGGACCAGAATTTCCTCGAAGCCGTCGTGAAGTCGCTTTCCATGGCCTCGCCAAACTCCTCCCATGTAAGAATTTTTGCCTCAGTGACCGCCGAAGCTGCAGTCCGCTTGGCCAGCTGGTACATGTCAGCTGCCTCCAGGCCAAAAAGGCCCTGTAGGCCTCCTTCTTCAGCTTGACAGCATCCCTTACTGCTGCCAGCGGGTTCGGGGATTGCCGCCATGACAGGCACCAACTACAGTAACTTATGGCCACAGCTCCGATCGGCCGCCTCAACAATGGAGGTGCGGAACATGGTCCACTCGGACTCAATGTCCCCCAACTCCGGGACAAGGGAGAAGTTCTGACGGAGGTGGGTGTTGAAGCGCTTTCTGACTGAGGATTCAGCCAGACGTTCCCAGCAGACCAGGTCTGGCCAGCATCTTCCCCCGTCTTTGGAGCCAACACACCACCAGGTGGTGATCAGTTGACAGCTCCGCTCCTCTCTTCACCCGAGTGTCCAAAATATGCGGCCGCAAATCCGATAACACAATGACAAAGTCGATCATCGAACTGTGGCCTAGGGTGTCCTGGTGCCAAGTGCACATATGGACACCCCTATGCTTGAACATGATGTTCGTTATGAACAAACCGTGACGAGCACAGAACTCCAATACCAGAACACCACTTGGGTTCTGATCGGGGGGGCTGTTCCTCCCAACCACGCCTCTCCAGGTCTCACTGTCATTGCCCAGGTGAGCGTTGAAGTCCCCCAGGAGAACGAGGGAGTCCCCAGAGGGAGCGCTCTCCAGCACACCCTCCAAGGACTCCAAAAAGGGTGGGTACTCTGAGCTGCTGTTCGGTGCATAAGCACAAACAACAGTCAGAACCCGTCCCCCCACCCGAAGGCGGAGAGAGGCTACCCTCTCGTCTACCGAGGTAAATCCCGATGTACAGGCGCCTCTCACCGTGGGCAACTCCAGAGTGGAAGAGAGTCCAACCCCTCTCGAGAGGATTGGTACCAGAACCCAAGCTGTGTGTGGAGGAGAGTCCAACTATATCTAGTCGGAACTTCTCTGCCTCACACACCAGCTCGGGCTACTTCCCAGCCAGAGAGGTGATATTCCATGTTCCCAGAGTTAGCTTCTGCAGCTGGGGGTCGGACCGCCAAGGCCCCAGCCTCTGGCTGCCGCCCAACTCTCTACGCACCCGACCCCTTTGGCCCCTCAGGTGGTGAGCCCATGGGAAGGGGAACCCACGTTGCCTTTTTTGGCTGTGCCCGGCCTGGCCCCATTGGGACAGGCCTGGCCACCAGACGCTTGCCTTCAAGCCCCACCTCCAGGCCTGGCTCCAGAGGGGGGCCCCGGTAACCCGTGTCCGGGCAAGGGAAACCTGAGTCCATTTATTTTTCTCATCATAAGATTATAGACGGTAGATTATGGATGGGTGGATAGAATGATTGGCAATAGTCAATGGCAGAGCAGCTATAAGTATGTAACGTTCAGTCAACTCTGGAGCTGTGAGTACCAGCCATACTGTATTTTTGCCTTTCTTATCCTGAAATTTAGTTTTTAACAAGAGGCAATATTTTTCCATTGAAGTGTGTCTTAACCTGAAAGTTCTGTATGTAGAGATGTTCTTAAGTAAAGGTATCACTGTTGATATATGAGCAGTGTTGTCAGTAATGCATTACTAAGTAACGCGTTACTGTAATTTGATTACTTTCATTCAGTAATGAGTAATCTAACGCATTCATTTTTTGAAGCCAGTAATCTGATTAAAGTTTGTTTCCTTAGTGTCTGTGCGTTACTGTTTTGTTTTTGCCTCATGATGTATGTAGAATAAAGAATACTGTATTCATGTACGAAGAGAATCTGAATAGAAAATGCTGCTCTTGAGTTTGGCAGAGACATCGGATGTCACGTTTTCTCATCGGGGGAAAAAAACGGTCACGTGTATTACCATGCTATGAGCGCTGTTGGCGGCCAACAAACAACATTGCCTGGCTACCTCTCAGGATACTAACAGTGGAAGACGTAGGAGAAGAACCACAAACGGCTGCATTTGCTTATTGGACATACAGCCATGACTTCACATTTCTCTCCAATAAAGATGACAAAAAATACTTTGTGTGTGTGTGTGTGTGTGTGGATGGGGGGTGCATGTGTGTGTTTGTGTGAGGGAGGGTGAGGGGGGGACAAAAGAGCGGGTCAAAAGTTTGGAGACGCCTTATCATTTGTGCGTTTTATATATTTTCACTACTATTGTAAATTCTCACTGAAAATATCAAAACTATGAATGAACATGAGGAAATATGTACTTGAAAACAGGTTTTATATTCTACATTCATCAAAGTATCCACCCTTGAAGTGTCTCCAAACTTTTGGCATATACTGCATGCATTATTATGAAATACTTGTAGGATTCTTGTTCATTTTATTTGTTCTTGTTGTTTGTTTTATTGCTTTACAACTTTCATAGGCAACATTTTAACGGCTAGGTCTTTATTTTAAAGGGGAAGTTCAAAATTTTTGACATTAGGCTTATTCTTCGAGTTAGCGGGGGTTTAATTAGACGTTGGAGTTGTTTGGAACAAATTCCGTGCAGTTTGTCAGTTATTTGTTAGTTTCAGGGTTCCGGAGTGGCTGATCTAGCGCAAGTCAATGGTGGTTGAAATTAACTCCATTGACTTATTAAACCCCTGCTAACTCGAAGATAACGCCTTATCTGAAAAATTCAATTACATGCGATGAAATACTGGGAAAAGTAACTGACAAATTACTTTTAAAGTAACTTAGTAACTTTGATAATAAAGTAATCAGTAAAGTAACTAGATTACTTTTTTGAGGAGTAATCAGTAATTAAATTACTTTTTCAAGTAATCTGTGACAACATTGTATATAAGTAATGCAAATAAAGTTGCTTAAAAGTTGGTGGGCTAAGTAGCACACAATCATCTGTATACTTAGATCAGTGTTATTCAACCTTTTTCGACTCACGGCACGTTTTTACATTAGAAAAAAATCTCGCGGCACACCACAAACCAAAAATGTTCCAAAATTATTTTCTGTACAGTATATTTAATTATAAAATAATTTCTCAGTATGTATACCTACTCAGTGTGAAACTTAAGCCTGTTTAGATGAACACAAACTCGATATCCTTATTCTTCAAGAGCTCTCAGTCTTCCTCTGTTTTTATTATTTTTTTTTTTATAGCAGTTAGGCTTGAAAAAGATCAGAATTATCAGACGGGGGACTTGAGCAATGTCTTTAACCACATTAGGGCCGAGCATCTCGCAGACAGTGGCTTTGCAAGCAGGTAGTATTAATTAATGTCTGTCACGGTGTGAGACTTTTTGGATTTAGCAATAACGTAACTGGCTTTGAGGGATTTCTCATTTACCGTCGTAGTTTTTATCAAAAAATTTGCCTGTTTCTCTGTGTTTTTCACAGAGGCGAACAAAATAGTCCATCGACTTGTTTTGAAGCGGCGGGTGTTGCGTTTGGAGATGACGTTTAAGCTTGCTTGGAACAATGGCGCTGTTGGAATGGATCGAGGCTCGTGTCGCGTTTAAGAACTTCTCGGATTTTTAGCCGTTCGTCCCCTTGCTGCTCCCAACAATGTATTGGATTAAAACACAAGGGGAGGATTGACGGTCGTCACATCTGGATAAAAAAGAAAGGACACTTTCGAGTATATCGACATATGACGGGTCTAACAAATGATGTGCAGTAGACGTGCTGGGGTGCACATTGTCGTGGACAGCAAGGTCGTTGATGGCTAAAAGTCCGAGCAGTTTTTGAATGCGACACATGCAATGCTTCGCTCATTTACACACGACCGAGAACTTTCTACCTACTCCTTTCTTCCGTCCTACTGCAACTCTGCCTGATGACGTAAAGAAATATATTGTAATAGCCCGAATGGGGAAATAGAAAGGAGAGGAGTGGTTGATGAATTTCCCACTTTATTGTGGCAACAATGGAAAATAATAAACAAAATAACAGCGGCATCTGCAACATACGACCGCTAACTTCGCTTACACACCGTTTTCCCTCCCTCTTTGCTTGCTTCCCGCTACGTCACCACTCTGCAGTCTGATGACCCCTTCAAGGGCCCATACACAGTTACGGACATTACAATATATATATTTTATATATATAAATGTGACATTAGATAATTTCTCACGGCACACCTGACGATCTCTCACTAGTGTGCCGCGGCACACCGGTTGAAAAACACTGCATTAGATGGTTCACTACCAACCCACCAACCATGCAGCCAGTTTTACAGTATTGGGGCCATGGAAAGTGCTTAGAAAATGGATTTCTTTCCACTCAAGTGGATCTACTGGACATGAACTCTGCTTTACAATATACATACATTGCTAACTAGTTCCCAAAAAAGTTTCAACTCACGGTTTGCAGTCATTTTTTTAATAATTACGTTTTTGTGTCGGGTCTTTTTTTTTTTTTTACTGTGGCGCAGAGATATTTATTCGGCGGAGTAGCATAGTCAGTGTGTTAAGCTGTTTTAGGTCACGTGCACCAATAGGAGACGAGGATTGTTGCCATGGTTTCAAAAACACACAACATTGCGTTGACCGCGTCCAGCTCCGACACAAGCGAATATGAACAAGAGATAAGGAAACTGCATTCCAAATTTAGTCAACAGTGGCCTGTACTACGAAGCCGGTTTTCTGGCTGAGCAGGATAACTTCAAGAGTAACTTCATCACGCGCAGCCTAACTTCCCGGCTTACCGGGACTGCGAAAGATGGATATGTTGAAACCCAGGAATGTTGCCATGGCAACTCATGTCACACGTCAAAGCTGCTCGTCTCAGAGTTAGATCTTGCTTAACCCCAGCTTTCCGATTATCCACGCTCTATTTAAACAGCACTCCTCCGCGGACGTGTCCTCTTGACAATGACAGGGTACCTGGACGACCCGTACGACATTGGCACTCGGATTGTGAGGGGTTCTCTTCAGATGGGCGCGGGTATTTAGAGCCCCTGACAATATTCTCCATGAAAGATACAGATTTTCAGCAGAGGGAATTCGTTACCTGTGCCAGCTGATTAAGGCCGACGTTTCTAACGTAACCCGCTGAAGTCAGGCCCTCACAATCAAGCAGAATGTGTGCCTGTTCTTTCGCCAGCGGACAATATATGTATCCCATCGGTAATGCTGAATAACTGAGTAAGAACACAGTATGCCGTGCGATTCGGAAAGTGGTTGGAGCGGGGTATGGAAAGGCTTTAAACTGATTGTTGAAAATGCTATACAGAAACCTGTGTCAGCTTCGCTGAATGTAAATGAATGTGGAGCTTTGCCCTCATACGAGAAATATATTTAACAAACATTTCCAGTGTCATTTCGTTGTGTGTGTGTGTGATTGACCACAAACTAGGTAACCAGGTTTTGTCAAATCCGGTTACTTGCTGGTAAGCAGGATTACTTCTAGGGAGGTTGAACTCCGTTCGTAGTATAGGCCACAGGCATCGAAACAATGCATCTCTTCTTTGTTCAGTGCGAAGACGTGTAGGAATTTTCGCAAAAACGGTGGGAAACTTGCAGAGCATGCATCAGACGATGGCTTTCTCTGCAGGGTCCATCCAACAATGAAGTGGAAAATAATAAACATCGAATCGACGTGGCTTTTTCACATGATTGACATTGACTACAAATAAGCCACATACACGCTTTTTGTTGTGAATAATAATGGGGCTTAGGGGCTTGGAGCTTTCTAGTCAGATCACATATGAAGTTAAGACTTACAATGTGAATTCTGGGGTGTAACTGATGGTCATTTAAAGAAGTCACCATTATTATGTGAGATTGTTTTACCTTGAGCAAAAAGTTTAATTTGAGACTTGTATAGCATTGCCATTAAATAACTGGGGGTGGGGTCTTTTATAACTATTATGGTCATTTTAAGAAGTCAACATTATTATGTTAGATGGTTTTACATTGAGCAAAAAGTTTAGTTTGAGACTTGCATAGCATTGCCATTAAATAACTAGGAGGGGGTTGGTACAACATATATAAAAATGAGGTATTGACAAACAACATAGTCTTTAGTTTGTTTACAACACCTTGTTTAAACACATCAACAAAACATTTGAAACAAGTAATGGTGCCTCAGTAAAAATAAACATAGGTGAATTTCGAGTGAGAAATGTAGCTAATTTCTTGAAGAAAACGCTTCAACATAAGTGATTTTCACCCAGCATAATGAAGTATGTATTAATTTTAGCTAAAAGCTTATGTGTCTTTTATTAAAAATATCACAACCTACTATGCAATGAAAGACTAATAATTAAAATTGCACACAATGATCATAAATGGTTGAAAATCAACCGAATTGCTACCATGCCCTCCTACGTGTATCTGAATCATGGCAAAAATTGAATAAGACAAAAAATATAGGCAATACAGAAAGAACTCAAAGCCTTTTGCAAATAAACCGAGTGTAGCATGTTTTATGAAAACCGGCGTCCTCAGGAGCATTGTCAAAATCGACATCGATGCTATGTCTATAATTTATCGCAACTTCGTTGGACGGACCCTGCAAGAAAGCCATCGTCTGACACAGGCTCTGTAAGTTTCCCACCGTTGTCATCTAAATTTCTAAACGTGTTCACCATATACAGATTAGTGATGCATATAGCATCGTTTCAATCCCTTTTGACTAAATTTGGAATGCGGTTTCCTTATCTTTTGTTCATATTCGCTCGCGTCGGAGCTGGACGTGGTTAACGGCATGTTGTGTGTTTTTGAAACCATGGCAACAATCTTCGTCTCCTATTGGTGCACGTGACCTACTTCACACACTGACTTTGATACTCCGCCGTATCAATATCACTGCGCCACAGTAAAAAAAAAAGACCAACACAAAAATTATAATTATTGGAAACCGTGAGTGCAAACTTTTTTGGGGTACTAATTAGCAACGTAGCCTATATATCTTATAAAGCAGAGTTAATGTAGATCCATTTAAGTGAAACGAACCAACACGATCTCGCTCAGCCAATACAGCCTAACAGTTCTGACAGTTCGTTCAATTAAAAATTGAATAAAATTGAAGATGGGATGCTCCCCTGTCTGACCCCATTGCTAACTTGGAAGGGGGCAGATCGTTCCGCTTCACCTGCATAGTTTGATGATTATACCAAGATAAAAGAATTAGAACAAATTTATGTGGATTTATCTCATGAGCTTATTGGGTGTGCACCACAGCAGCCTCGCCTATGGTGTGGGACAAACCATGGAACAAATGAAAGCGAATTTATCTCGTGAATTGATTAGCTACGCATACTGCAGCCTTGCCTGGCCTTTTACCTTATATTGTAATTTTCACCATTTGTACCCACTTTGAGCGCAACCAAAACCAGCTACAAACCTAAAACATGTCTAGGAGAATTTTATAACTTATTTTTTTTCCCTGCAAATGAAGCATCATCCCCGCTGCTCGCTTGTTTTGCCCACGATGGACCTACATGAGATTCAGATGTGCCAAGTTCCTCTCACGTATCACGCAAAAGATGTAAAAGGTATTGTAATTACTGTAAAAATATTTAAATACTCTACTGTAAATTATAAAATATGTGTAAATTAGAGCAGTCAAACGATTAAAATTTTTAATCGAGTGAATCACAGCTTAAAAATTAATTAATCGTAATTAATCGCAATTTAAACCATCTATAAAATATGCCATATTTTTCTGTAAATTATTGTCGGAATGGAAAGATAAGACACAACACGGATATACACATTCAACATACTGCACATAAGTACTGTATTTGTTTATCATAACAATAAATCAACAAGATGGCATTAACATTATTAACATTTTGTTAAAGTGATCCATGGATAGAAAGACTTGTAGTTCTTAAAAGATAAATGTTAGTACAAGTTATAGAAATTTTATATTAAAACCCCTCTTAATGTTTTCGTTTTAATAAAATTTGTAAAATTTTCAATCAAAAAATTAACTAGTAGCTCGCCATTGTTGATGTCAATAATTACACAATGCTCATGGTGCTGAAACCCATAAAATCAGTCGCTCCGAAGCACCAACAGAGGGTGAAAAATCACCAAAAAACACAAGTAACAAGTGGACATGACACTGTGCTGTCATTTTAATCTGTTTGAGCGGGGCATATGCGCTAAATGCATCAAATATTTTAACGTGATTAATTTAAAAAAAAATTAATTAACGCCCTTTAACGTGAGTTTGACTGCCCTAGTGTAAATACATGTTAATAAGTACTGTTTATGTCAATCAATTTTATTTTTTATTTTTTTTGGAGGGGGGGGGGGGGGCAGGCAATTTCTACTTTGTGGTGATGCACTTTTTGCAGGGGGTTCTCGTACTGATTAACTGTGAAAAACGAGATATTTTTTTCTTGCCTAAATAAATATTTTGTAACATCTTAAATCAATTGGGAAACATAATGAAAGTATTTTGCACATGCTTCTCAGCGACTCTTACCAGGTTTGAGATGGTCTCAGAGATTGTCTCATTCAGCCTGATATGATGGAGCTTGTAGTGGTCACATATTTGCATACACACTCTGCTTTTCCCGACTGCAGGAGGACCCAGAACACACATACGAATGGGCTAGAAAGAACACAGAATACATGGATTCAGACTTATTGTGAAAATAACAAATACATGCAAAACGGAGGTGAGTAAATGGACAGTGCATATATAGCGCATTTATCTACATCGTTACCATGCCCAATGCGCTTTACATTAGCACACATTCATCCTTTTACACACACATTCATACACCAATGGTGCTGCTGCCATGCAAGGCGCTGCCAACCCATTGAGGGCAAATTATGGTTGAGTGCCTTGCCCAAGGACCCTTCGGCTGTGGGCAATCGTAGCCGTAATCAAACCGCTGACCCTTCTGTTCCAGGACAACTCCAGCTACCAACTGCAACACGGCCGCCAAGTAAGCTGCAGTGGTTACTTGAAGTTCTACAGTGCTGGCAAAAAGTATTGGCACCCCTGCAGTTCTGTCAGATAATGCTCAATTTCTCTCAGAAAATGATTGCAATTACAAATGCTTTGATAGTAATATCGTCATTTATTTTGCTTGAAATGAAAAAACACAAAAGAGAATGAAAATTAAATCATTATAATTTTACACAAAACTCCAAAAATGGGCCGGACAAAAGTATTGGCACCCTGAGCCGAGTACTTGGTAGCACAACCTTTAGACAAAATAACTGCGAACAACCGCTTCCAGTATCCATCAATAAGATTCTTACAATGCTCTGCTGGAATTATTGACCATTATTCTTTGGTCAACTGCTCCAGGTCTCTGAGATTTGAAGGGTGCCTTCTCTAAACTGCCATTTTCAGATTTCTAATTTGGAAATAAATTATTTAAAAATCAAACAATGTGATTTTTTTTTCTCCACATTCTGTCTCTCATGGTTGAGGTTTACCCATGTTGACAATTACAGGCCTCTCTAATCTTTTCAAGTAGGAGAACTTGCACAATTGGTGGTTGACTAAATACTTATTTGCCCCATTGTATATACTATTTAATTACCATTCAGTATTATGGTGATCATACGAAATATTCATTTTCCATACAGTGACAGTTCTCTCCCCCCCGCACTGCCGTGACTGCCGTCACGCGACCGCAGCTCAGCTTTTGCGTGTCTTATAGCTACCTGCGAAAGTGTTTTAAACTACTGTAAATTTGATAGTATGTCGTCATATGTAGTCCCGAGTCTGTTGAGAAAAGCAGTACACTAAACCATGCTCGCTAGGTTTGTGTGGTGTTTTTGTCTGTTTGAGCAGCATATGAAAGGCTCCACATTAACAAATATGTGACAAAGTCATTTCCTTTCATTTTTTGACTCGTTCACCGCTTGACGAGAAAGTCAAGTTAGCAGCAAGCTCGGTCAGGAGCCGGAGGACCATGTAAGTGAATGGGAAGTGACATAACTTAGTCTTGCCCCCTGCCTGCATGCTGGCTGCTTATTGGCCACACGTGGAAGTGAGTGACAGACGCTCTGATTCTGTTTCCGCTTCCTCCCCTGCCCGCGATGAGGCTGGCGTCTAATTGGTCGCACACAGTGTCAAGACTCTGCTGCTTGCTCAACACCCTCCCACGCAACAAGCAAGCCCCAGCTTCCTAGAACTAATCAGTGCAAAAGGTGATTAGTTCAGTCTCATTCACCCAAACAATTCATTCAAAAAGAACGAATCGTTCACAACACTACTGGGTTCTACATTATGCTGCAATATGTGTTGGTAGTCTTCAGACTTCATAATGCCATGCACACAGTCAAGCAGTCCCGTGCCAGAGGCAGCAAAGCAACCCTAAAACATCAGGGAACCTCCACCACTTTTGACTGTGGGAACCGTGATCTTTTCTTTGAAGGCCTCATTTTTTTCCTGTAAATTCTATGTTGATGCCTTTTCCCAAAGGCCAGAGATCATTCTTCAAAAATGTTTTTGGCATTCTCAGGTAAGTTTTGGCAAACTCCAGCCTGGCTTTTTTATGTCTCTGGGTCAGAAGTTGGGTCTTCTTGGGTATACTACCATTGAGTCCCTTTTCATTCCGACGCCGACGGCTAGTAAGGGTTGACACTGCTGTACCCTCTGCTGGACAGCTTGAACTTGTTTGGATGTTAGTCGAGGTTCTTTATCCACCATCGGCACTATCTTTTGCTGAAACCTCTCTCAATTTTTCTTTTCCATCCACATCTAGGTAGGTTTGCTACAGTGCCATGAGCTTTACACTTATTGATGACACTGAGCAAGGCAGACACAGGAAAATTCAGGTCATTGGAGATGGACTTGTAGCCTTGAGATTGTCAATGCTTCCACACAAGTTTGCTTCTCATGTCCTCAGACTTTGGTCTTCTTTCTTTTCTCCATGCTCAATGTGGTGCTCACAAGGACACAGGCCAGAGGTTGAGTCAACTTTAATCCATTTTAATTGGTTGCAAGTGTGATGTAGTTATTGCCACCACCTGTTCCGTGCCACAGGTAAGTAACAGGTGGTGTTAATTACACAAATTAGCGAAGCATCAACTGATTTTTTTTTCAAAGGGTGCCAATACTTTTGTCCGGCCCATTTCTGGAGTTTTGTGTAAAATTATAATGATTTAGTTTTTTTTCCATCTGTGTTTTTTTTATTGCAAGCAAAATAAATGAATATATTACTACCAAAGCATTTGTAATTGCAATTATTTTCTGGGAGGAATTGAGCTTTACCTGACAGAATTGCAGGGGTGCCAATACTTTTGGCCAGCACTGTAACTGTGCATCAATGTTTTGATGATTCAAAATGGTACTAGTCCATATTGTCATCACAAGCGGGAAGTGATGCAGCTCAGTAGCCCTTGGGTTACATATTACATACTACACTATTTTAAATTCATATCATGTGCAGTTTCTTTTTTATTTAAAAAAATAAAATAAAATAATTTATTTTAATAAAAATAACCCAGGGTTATAAAAGCACCCAGGGAATCAAATAATTGATCTCATATGTTTTATTTGCATCATCTTTATTTTTATTTTTTGCATTACATTAGTGGTTTCATAGTTTTATAATCAATGATGTGTGTAAATCTTCAGATGAAATGAAAGACATGCAGCCACAGCTTTTGAAGTTGCAATTAGCACAAGCTAGAAAAATAGTCACAGAAATAGAAAAATGAAGACAAATAAAAAAAGGCAGAGACAGAGAATCAAATATGGATGGCACAGGCATCCCACCAACAGGGGCAGGGGAGGCATTGTCAACAACCATGAGACCAAGCGTGCTTCACTTGTAGTCAATATGGACATTGGTACCGACAATGTACTGAGCAGAGGAGGACGTAGCCCAGCACCCTGAAATAGTGTTGTATCGGTCGCGAACGATTCGTTCTTTTTGAACGAATTGTTTGGGTGAACGAGACCGAACTAATCACCATCTGCACTGATTCGTTCTATGAAGTTGGTGCTTGTTCACTGCGTGGGAGGGCGTTGAGCAAGCGGCAGCGTCTTCTGACATCGCACACGACAAATCAGACGCCAGCCTCATCGCGGGCAGGGGAGGGACCGGAAACAGAATCAGGGCGTATGTCACTCACTTCCACGTGTAGCCAATAAGCAGCCAGCGTGCAGGCAGGGGGGCAAGACTGAGTTTTGTCACTTCCCGTTCAGTGACTCAGTCCTCCGGTTCCTGACCTAGCTTGCTGCTAACTTGACTTTCCAGTAATGACTATGCGGTGAACGAATCAAAAAATTAAAGGAAAGGACTTTGTCACATATTTGTTAACGTGGAGCCTATCAAATGCAGCTCAAAAAGACAAAAACACCACACAAATCTAGCGAGCATGGTTTAGTGTACTACTTTTCTCAACAGACTCGGGACTACCTATTACGACATACTATCAAATTTACAGTAATTTAAAACACGGGTAGCTACGAGGCAAGCAAAAGCTGAGTTGCGGTCGCGTGACGGCAATGAAGGGGGCAAAGAACTGTCACTATATGGAGGCTTCATGGCAGCGATATTTACCTCATATGTGCACAGAAAAAAATAATATTTAGTATGATCACCATAATACTGATTTGCAATGAATTGGTATATACATGTCCATTTTTTCCAAGTGTTTCATTTTTTGTTTTTGTGTCAGGTGTTGGTTGGTTTGAAAAATTATGTCAATCCGTCCATCATGTGCTACTCAAGCGCCCCAAAACAACGCACATGGACACGGGAGATGTCGCAATATGTCTACATTTTTCTTAACAGACTAATGAGAGTAAAAAGGCGATATCGTAAAGAGCAAACAATTATTTCTCGTCAGCATTTGACGATCTGAGATGCGGGGACTACAGGGGAGCTGACTGGATTATTTTATTTATTAATACCAGTGCAAAAATTCCATACGATCACCATAATACTGATTTGCAATGAAACGGTACATACATGTCCATTTTTTCCTAGTGTTTTATTTTTTTTTTTCGTGTCAGATGTTGGTTGGTTTGACAAATTATGTCAATCCGTCCATCATGCACTACTCAAGCGCCCCAAAACAACGCACGCGGACACGGGAAATATCGCAATATGTCTACATTTTTCTTAACAGACTAATGAGGGTAGAAAGGCGACATCGTAAAGAGCAAACAATCATTTCTCGTCAGCATTTGACGATCTGAGATGCAGGGACGACAGGGGAGCTGACCGGATTATTTTATTTATTAATACCAGTTGCAAAAATTCAATACGATCATCTTAATACTGATTTGCAATTAAACTGTCAAATATCAAAATGTAGTATTGTCTTTATTTCAGAGCAGCACATTCGACAACTAGCTATTTACACTTATAGTTTTAACAATAGTGAGTAAAAATAATAGTGATGAGCATAAAAACAAAAATACAACAGAGCGAGAGGTAAATATGATGTGTTGGTCGTTCCATATTTAGAAATTAAACTTTTGATTTATTTTTATTTTCGTGACAGCAAGCATGCTGCGTTGGCTGGTAGCAGGCTAGCAGCAGCATTGTATATGTGATCAAGAACATGCTAAAGAAAGTCCGTGCGCCCCCGACCCCAAACCCCCACTCCCCCCACAAAAGGAAAATGTTTAACCGTGACCTAAATCGAAATGCAAGCACGAGCCATGACTTTGAGCCCATAGAACTAGGACAGACGACGCGGAAGTTCTCCCTCGCTTTTGCAGCAGCGGGAGGGAGACAAAGCTGTCTGTGAAAGCAGAATGATATCGCCTGTCACTCATTACTGAAACTACGATGAGCGGTCAATGAGGAGCCTGTATGCAAGAGAGAGGGAGGGACCAAGAATGTCACTTCCCGTTCAGTTATACTGCGAAGCGGTCTTTGGTGATTCGTTCGGCAACGTCATTTCCCCTTCACTAACCAAACGATTCATTTGGACGGGGAGGGAGATGAGGGGGGCGAACGATTCGTTGAACGATTTGTTTGAACGAATCTTTTTACTGAACGATCTGGAATGGATTCGTTTACTCAAGTGAATGACAGATCCCGTCACTACCCTGAAAACAACGGCAGCAGGCACCACAATAACAATAGCCTGTTTTACTCTGATGAGAACTGTTCTGACTACCTATAAGGGTGCTCACAACGGCCTGGGGATGGAGGCAAGACAAAGCATCTAAGCCCGTGAAGGTGGACAATATGGACATTTGCATGCTAGTGCTGCTGATTTCCACACCATGAAAGACTGAAATTGCTGGACAGAGGCTCGAACATGATTTTGTTTTAACAAAAGGCAGAACCTCTGTGAACTTTTCAAATGTAAAGTGCGTTATAAATAAAATGTATTATTATTAGGGCCCGAGGAGGGAGCAGTATGCTGTGACGTCGTTACTCTCGCGAGACTCAGTAGACGCATGACGCAATCAACTGGCTAGGCTAGCAAGTAACTTTGCTCAAGAAGACTTCAACTAATTTTTCCCAAAAATTATACACGATCGTGATTTACCTTTTTTCTCCGACTCCGCCACACATCAAGGAAACGCCATGGCAACATCCAGTCAACGCAGTGATCTCCCGGCGAAGCGTAAAAAGGCAGATTCTATTGATTCGGCTACATCGACCGAAGATCTGTTGTTAGCAAGCCCACCCGAATACACAAAGTCACTTAGCGAGGGAATTGGATCAATCGATAAGAAAATATCGATAGCATTAGAAATCCTTCAAGCCGAGATTAAAGAGTTAAAAGAAAGCCTCGTGTTTACTCAGCAGGAGGTAGTATATCTCAAATCGCAAAACGATATCCTTAAAGGCGCCTTCGAGTCGACGACAGGTCTATTAGAATCCCTGAAAAAAGAGAATAAGATAATGAAAGAATCTATTTTGGACCTTCAATCAAGGAGCATGAGGGACAATTTAATTTTCTCTGGCATCGAAGAAAAAACAGTAGAGAAACCAGAAGCCCTCGTTAAGTCATTTATGGCAACATCTCTCAAGCTGCCCAAGGAAATGGTGGATTCGATCAAGTTTGCGAGGGTACACCGTCTTGGGAAGCCAAGAGGAAGCGGTCCGCGTCCAATAATCGCCAAGTTCGAGTTCTACCAGCAGAAAGTACTGGTGAAATCCAAAGGAAGAGAATTACAAGGAACAAGATTCGGCATGAATGATCATTTCCCGCGCGAGATCAACGAAAGACGGAAAATCCTCTATCCAATTCTGAAGCGGTCCAGAGCAGAGGGCAAACGTGCAATTATCACGTTTGACAAACTTTTCATTGATGGTCAACTATACCGAGACAAAGTGCTCACCCCATGGCTATTCTGACCGATAAGTAATGCCTAAATATTTCTATTATGCATACAATGCTGAATGTAGCTGTCTTGATTTAAGCAAGACATATGTATAGATTAGGGAGGCTTAATACTTAGTCTGCTATTCCTAAACACTTCCAGTATGCATATAATGCTGAATTAAATTGTTTTGGGTTGATTAAGGCACATATGTAGAATAGGGCTGCATGATAACTATTTTGTCTGTACCTTCGAAACACTTCCAGTTCGTATATAATGCCGAATTAAGTTGTCTTTTGTTTGAGCAAGGCACATGTGTAGATTAGGATTGCATGATAATCACTTTGTCTGTACTTCCTAAACACTTCCAATATGTACACAATGCCGTATTAAGTAGATTTGATTTCAACAATGCACACGTACAGATCAGGGTTGCATGATAATCACTTAGTCTAGAAGAGTCACGCATGTCTCACACTACACATTTCTATACTGGCGCTCATATCTTTTCTTCTTTTTCTGGGTTATTTGTCTCACCTTTTCCACACCGCTGTTTTCAAACACACACTGAGTACACACTTTAAAATTGTAATGTTTTGTGTTGATGCTACTCACGTATTTAATCCTTCTAACAACGTCTTAATGTTGTGTGAATTATGCCAAGAGGTTTACAAAAAATTGCACTCAGTTTTATTAGAATTTGATTTATTACATACTCGTATGGCTTCTAATGAATGTGAATGGTTGTTGACATTCAGGACCGAATATTATAACACACATCCTGAGATCATTACTTTCCTTAAGATACTTATAAATATCCGCATATGACGTATATAAATTTTGTTTCATTTAATGTGAATGGCTTCCGATCGCAGGCAAAGAGAACTAAAATTATGGAATACATCACCAAATTAAAGGCAGACCTCTTCTTTATGCAAGAGTCACATCTAGCCAAATCCGAAGAGAAATATTTTAAACACTCAAATTTTAACTTGATGTATTCAGCCAGCTATAACAGCAGACAAAGAGGAGTATCAATATTAATAAATAAAAGAATCTCGTTCACATTAAATAGTGCAATTGCAGACCCGGAAGGTAGATTCATAATAGTACAAGCCACCATAAGTAATAAACTGTTCACATTAGTGAACATATATGCCCCAAACAACGAGGACACACAGTTCTTCCACAATATCTTTGGTAAACTGAGTGACATGTCAGAGAGCTCAACAATTATTATAGGAGGGGACTTTAACACAACTCTTGATCCAAGTATAGATAGCTCCAATTTTAAACTCACTAAACAGTCACAAACCGCAAGAACCATTAGGAAATATATGGACGATTTCGGCTTAAGTGACGTCTGGAGAGCAAAACATTTAACAAAAAGGGAATATACCTTTCAATCCCTAGCCCATGGTTCATGTTCAAGAATAGATTTTTTTCTAGCGAATAATTCCGCTATTAATAATATTTCGCCAAGAATACATCCAATAATCATCAGTGATCATGCACCAATTTCTTTAGCCCTTAAAATTGACTCCCGCACGACACCCCACGCAACCTGGCGCTGTAATGATTCCTTATTAGATGACCCAGCATTTGATACATTCGTTAAGAAAGAATGGAAAGACTTTATGGAACTTAACGATTCCCCAAACATCTCACCATCATTGCTTTGGGAAACAGGAAAATGCGTAATTCGAGGCAAGATTATCTCATATTCATCATATAAAAAAAAACAAGAACAGAAGTTGGAAAACGAATTAGAAATAAAAATCAAACAACTGACGGAGGAATTCGCCAATAATCCCACAGACAATACCACAAAAGAACTTTTCAGCGCCAAAGAACGGCTCAATAGTATTCTGTCTAAAAAAACTCAGTTTCTGTTACAACAACTACGATATACCAACTTTGAGCATAATAACAAATCCGGGAAATATTTAGCAAACCAACTCGAACGTAACAAAGAAAAAACATTAATTACAACAATACAAGATTCAGCCGGCGTAATAACACAATCCCCAGAAAAAATTAACGAAACTTTCTATAGCTACTACAAAAACTTATACTCGGTGACAATTGATCATAATGAAGACATTGACCTATTCGTTAACAATCTTGACATCCCCCAAATAACTTTGGAAAGCCAACAATTGCTAGATACCCCACTTACCCTCGCTGAATTATGGAATGCCGTAAAGGACATGCCAACAGGTCGCGCACCGGGGCCCGACGGGTTCTCGACATCATATTTTAAACACTTTTGGAATATGCTGGCACCACTTTTCTATAGAATGGTCCAAGAAATCAGTGCAAAGGGTCAAATTAGAGACAATATGAACACTGCAGTAATCAAACTACTGCCAAAAGAAGGGAAAGACCTAACCCAACCAGCAAACTATAGACCAATATCCTTAATGAATACAGATATTAAAATTATTGCAAAGGCTTTAGCTACTAGATTAGAACAAACTCTTCCCACTATAATTCATAAAGACCAGACCGGCTTTATTAAAGGACGTAACTCTACAAACAATATAAGACGCGTGTTAAATCTTATTAATATTGCACAGAATTATAAACAGAAAGCAATTATCCTCTCTTTGGACGCAGAAAAAGCATTTGACAAAGTCAACTGGATTTTTCTCTTCAAAGTTTTGGAAAAATTTGGCTTCGGTGAGCCATTTATCCGCTGGATAAAAATATTCTACAACGCCCCAAAAGCCACTGTAAACACAAACGGGGTCATCTCACAGAGTTTCTGTCTTCAAAGGGGAACTCGACAAGGCTGTCCACTCTCACCCCTATTATTTGCTCTATTTATTGAACCATTAGCAATTGCAATAAGACAAAACGCTAATATCAAAGGGATCTGCTCGCACACATCGGAACACAAAATTAACTTATACGCAGACGATATACTTCTATATCTAGAAAAACCAGAATCCTCCCTACATGAGACTTTTGAACTAATAAAGACATTTTCACAAATATCAGATTATGCTATAAATTGGTCAAAATCAATTATAATGCCCTTATCAACAAACTCATGGAATCCTGCAAATCAAAATCACAATATTCCAATAGGGAATATAAAGTATCTTGGAATCAACATTTCACCAAAACTTACAGAATTAATTAAACTAAACCATACACCCCTCCTAGCAAAAATATGTGAAGATTTGACACACTGGAATAATCTACCCATCTCACTTTTGGGCCGGATAGCAACAGTCAAAATGAAAGTATTACCACAAATAAACTATTTGTTCTCAATGATCCCCTTTAAACCCACTCAAAAATGGTTTCAAGACCTAGACTCAGCCGTCACAAAATTCTACTTTAAAAACAAGAAAAACCGAATTAGCCTTGCCAAATTGCAAAGAAATAAACCAGAGGGGGGTCTAGAGGCCCCTAATTTCCAACACTATTATATAGCAAATCAAATACAATATCTTATTAGGTGGTTATATCTTAACACTGAACAACAGTCATGGCTAGAATTAGAGCAAACAGACTGCAACCAAATACAATTGGCAAACCTCCCCTTTATTAGCTCTAGTATTAAGCACCATAGCTGCTTCAAAAACCCAATGATAGCATGTACCTTGAAAGCCTGGTGGAGAGGTATGGAAATTACGCAATCACAACAAGCCCCGTGTAAATTCTCACCAATCTGGCACAACCCAGACTTTGTAGTTAATAAAATTCCTATTTATTTCAGCACATGGGATGATACGGGAATAAACCAGTTACAGCATTTGTTTAAAGATAATACATTCATGTCATATGAAAAAATAGTACAAGATTTCCAGATCAAAGGGGTCAATTTCCTTCAATACAATAAAATCAGGGCAGCCATCAGAAGCAAATTTCCATCACTAACGGGTACGTTAGACCCACCACCTTTCGTAAATAAAATAATAAATATACATCCTCAACAAAAAAAAATACTTTCAAAAGTATATAAAGCCCTCTCATGTAACAACTCTACTTGCCTACCAATCGAAAAATGGAATAACGAACTTTCGGTAACATTAGATAATAACTATTGGTCCAACATCTGTAAAAATGCATTTATAATGACAAAGAATAAGAACCTTCAGCTTATACAGTTCAAAATACTGCACAGATGGCATATTACTCAATCTAAAATGCACAAAATGGGGTTCTCCCAATCCGATAAATGTATAAGCTGCAACGAAGATATTTCAGATACATACTTTCATGCTCTTTGGCAATGTAAACCAATACAAGATTTCTGGGCACAGATAACGAAGAAACTCTCTTTCCTATTGAACTGCAGGATTCCATTGTCTCCAACTCTTTGTCTGCTTGGCGATCTGAATACAGTGAATATCTCTATCCATCAAACCCGTCCACTACTAGCAAGTCTAACGATAGCCAAAAAAACAATATTGTTGAATTGGAAAAACAAACAAAACATTAGCATTAACCAATGGCTAAATCTAATCATTGAATATATAACATTAGAGAAAATATCTGCCAAACAGACAAATAAAATGGACAAATACGAACAACAGTGGGAAACGGTCGCAAGAATGATGAACATAGACTAAGGATTCTCTCTCACCTGCGAAGGAATGCCACAAAAATAATAAAATTGTATACATAAATGGATGTATGCGGGGTGTCCAGGGAAGTTGTATGCATCCTTCTGCAGCTGGAAACTGGACATGTTTAAATCCGAATTGTTTTATACACTCCCAACAGCATGTAATAAATAATTTTTCTTCCTTCACAGTTTAGTCGGTCAATGGGCTTATTTTACAAGGATACTCATGGACAATTTGGTTTCCAGCTGCTGGGGATCATATGCAACTTTTTTTGGAACACCCTATATATTACTTATCAGACTTGGAACAATTAAGGAACTATGCGTAAATAATACACTTCACTGGTCCTTGGCATACATCTAATGGTGTTTGATAAACCTCTTCTTCTATCAGCTTTACAGGTGGAGTTTGTTGGCGTCCTGCCCTGGGCCGTCCCGCCGCAGGTCTTGGCCCCCGGGATTTTCGGCCGGGGCTTGTCCGGTTGCGTCTGGCTGTGCGGGGGGTCCCGTCGGGCGTGCGCTGGTGTCGTGGGCGGGTGGGGGGGCCGTGCGGGTGCCGGTCCGGGGCCGCGGCCCTTCCCCGGCCGGCCGGGGTGGGGTTGGGGTGGGGGCCGGGGGGTGTATGCGGCAGCCATGGTTCCCTCCCAGGTCCGCCCGGCCGGAGCCGCGTCTCCCTGTACCGGGTGCCGGGGAGGTGCCCTCTGGTGCCATACCGCGCGCCCCTCTTGGCCCGGGGGTGGGTTGTGGGGGGTGCGCTTCTCTCCCCTTGGTCTGTTTCCGGCCCTGTCTGCCTCCCTGGGCCGCGGCGGCCGCGGCTGCCCCCCGGCCGGCGGGGTCGTTAGCGGGGCCCGCGGGGCCTAGGGTGAGGCTTGTTGTCCCTTGCCGGTGGGGTGGACGCCCCCTGGTCGCCGGCGCTTGGTGTGGCGCCTGCTCGGGGTGCGGGGTGGGTGGGAGGGGGGTGGGCGGTCGCGGAGGCGCCGTGGGTGTTCTGGGGCGGGGATTGATCGGGGCCCTGACGCTTCTTCCGCCCTGGGGCCGGTGGTTCTGGTGGACGGGGCCACGCCCGCGGGAGCCTGCCTCTTAACTCACGCACTTCTCACTTCGGCACTGTAAATATTTTTCACCCTGGCACTTACATGCTCATACATTTCTCCGGGGAGAGTTGGGACGGGGCTTTACAGTCCCAGCCCGACTCCCCCCTGTTTTTAATGCACCACACACCAAGGTTGTGGGATGGTTGGGACCTGCTGGGGGGGGGGGGGGGCCTCACGGCTGCCTCCTCACCACAGGCCCCGCCATCCCTGCACCTTTTTTAAATGCACCACACACATCATACTCCACAGGAGGGCTCTGGCAAAGGGCGGTGGGACGGGCGGCTGGACAGAAACTCCATGCTGCGGTCCCACTGCCCCAAGCCAAGCTCTCCTATTTTAATGCATACATTGCACTACCCTCCCCTCACACCCCCATCACGGTGCTGGGTGATGGCTGCCAGTCGGGAACCTGGCAGCCACAGTAATAGGGTGGTAGGTGGGTCCCACACTTTTTCTATATGGCGTGGCTCCCGGGGTGTGGCCTCCCCTCTGCCTCGGCTGCCGGCCGCGGGAGTGGGTTGGGGGGTCGGGTCTCCGATCTTGCGTCGCCCCATGGCAGTCCCTGGGCGTTCTCCTGCCTCCGCCTTCCCCTCTCTTCTCTGGCTGGGCGTCCGCCCTGCGCTCCGTCGCGGGTCGCTGGCTGGGCGCCGGTGTATCAGCGGGGTGTCGCCTGCACCGGCGGGGGACCCTGCCTTGCCTGGGGCTTGGTGGGCCGCTGGGGGTCCCGTGGCGTGCCGTGCCGGTTGGGGGGCTGTGGCTCGTGGTCCGGGTGGGCGGGCGGGGGTGGGTGTAGGCGTGGGGTTGGTGATGCGTCCCCTCCTGCCATCCCTGAAGGCCGGTTGATGGGCGCGCGGGTGGCCCGGGGGACCACCCTGGGTCCCGGGGGGGGGTGACGGTGGCTCCTTTGCTGGGCGGTTGGAGGAGGGGTGGGCTGCGCATGGATCCCCCCGCCCGCCCTCCCTCCCCGGGCTGGCTGGGTGTGGGCCGTGGCCCTGGGTTGGTGCCCGCGCGGTCTCTCCGCCCGTCTGTGTGGCTGTCGCGTGCCCGGTGGGGCTTGCGTGCTGCTGGATGTGGTAGGGCATGCTCGGGTTGGGGGTTCCGGTGCCGGGATTGGCGATGCGGCGGCGTAGGGTTGGTCGCCAACGGGCTTTCACTCATAAGAGATTCACACGATTACTGGGTTCTAGATCACAGAACTGATTTGTGTACACTCTACCCCTTTCAATCACTTAGTTTATAGTCTTATAGACACCCCCACCCCCATTCTCCTCTTTCACTGGCCAATAGGCCCCCACATGGTGTAAACCGGAAATACATCTCGCTGACGATAGCACCAGCATATTAGTAACTAGTTTAGATGTTCAATGTATTTCTTGTTGTTGTTTGTGTATGTGTTTCTTTTCTTTCTTCTCTTGTATTTCTTTTCTTCTGTCCCCCCATAATCCCTTCCTGTTCGCTGCTTTGTCATAATAAAAAGGTATTTTGAATGATCACAATGGGAGTATGTCAGACTCTCAATGTGAAACATTAAAACTGTTCAGAATCCGGGCACTTAGACTTCCATTCTCTGTGTCAAACAGCTGAACAGGACAGGTTTAAAAAAAAAAAAAAAAAAAAAAAAAAAAAAGAACTAGGACAGACGACGCGGAAGTTCTCCCTCGCTTTTGCAGCAGCGGGAGGGAGACAAAGCTGTCTGTGAAAGCAGAATGATATCGCCTGTCACTCATTACTGAAACTACGATGAGCGGTCAATGAGGAGCCTGTATGCAAGAGAGAGGGAGGGACCAAGAATGTCACTTCCCGTTCAGTTATACTGCGAAGCGGTCTTTGGTGATTCGTTCGGCAACGTCATTTCCCCTTCACTAACCAAACGATTCATTTGGACGGGGAGGGAGATGAGGGGGGCGAACGATTCGTTGAACGATTTGTTTGAACGAATCTTTTTACTGAACGATCTGGAATGGATTCGTTTACTCAAGTGAATGACAGATCCCGTCACTACCCTGAAAACAACGGCAGCAGGCACCACAATAACAATAGCCTGTTTTACTCTGATGAGAACTGTTCTGACTACCTATAAGGGTGCTCACAACGGCCTGGGGATGGAGGCAAGACAAAGCATCTAAGCCCGTGAAGGTGGACAATATGGACATTTGCATGCTAGTGCTGCTGATTTCCACACCATGAAAGACTGAAATTGCTGGACAGAGGCTCGAACATGATTTTGTTTTAACAAAAGGCAGAACCTCTGTGAACTTTTCAAATGTAAAGTGCGTTATAAATAAAATGTATTATTATTAGGGCCCGAGCACTAAGCGTGCGAAGGCCCTATTGTTTTGCAGAGGGTTTTTTTTTTATTTTATTTTTTTTTTTTTTTATGGCAAATGAAAACGGCCAATTTGGAGGCCTGAACATGCACAAAAAGTCACCAAAATTTGCACATACGTGCGGAAAATTGTAAATTTCGATAATTTTGCAACGTTGCAAAAAAATGTAACAAAATGGCTCAGTGGCGCCCCCTTGAACTTTTAAAATTGGCCTATAACATTAGGGTCTGTCAGCGTAGAGCGATGAAATTTGGGGACTTTTTACCTTGTCCAAAACCGCTCCCCAAAAATATTTTTACCCATATTCCAAACCCAACAGGAAATCGGTTATTTTGGATCGAATATGAAATTCATATCGATTTACCGGGTGCACATTTGAGACCTTTTCGCCGAGGGAGTTTGTTAGATCATCTTCAAAATTGGTGCGATTGTTCAGGAGACATATGAAATCTTAAGTTTTTAAAATGGTGCGTTTTCATTCACGGGTCTGACCTGGGCGTGGTGCCAAAGTCGGCCATTTTTTCAGCAAAATGACAAATTCAGTAAATGACTAATAGTTCCTTGACACAACGTTCAATCTTTTTCATATGTGGCATGTATGTGTAGTATCCCACCCTTAACACGAGTGCATTGAAATATTACCCATTAGGCCTAGCGCCTCCTAGTGAGAACAGGAAATGCCTTTTTTTACGAGACAGGTTCCTCCTCCAAGGGAAAAAAAATCTGTTGACCTCAAACCTGCATCAGGGGAGCCTTAAGACCCGTGTTCAGGTGCCTGATGAAAAATATTGAGGTTTCGTTGAAGCGGAGGGGACCAAACAGGAAAGTGAAAATGACCGTCAAAAATGTGTCTCACAAAAAACTTTGAACAGTCATAACTCAGCAGATATACAACATATCTGCGCCAAACTTCCCGTGCTTGTTGAGAGTCATACCTTGAAGGGCCTTGTAAGGGTCATTTGCATCAACTCTACAGTGCCAACTAGTGGCAACAGAAAGGAGTTTTAAAACAGGCCTTTCCTATTGGGTTTTTTCAACGTAGAGCAATGAAATTTGGGGAGTCCATACTCTATGCAAAACTGTTCCAAAAAGTCTCTTGCACCCATTTTCCAAATCCAACAGAAAATCGGGTATTTTGGATCGAATGTGAAAATTTTATCCATTTGTAGTATAGTTTACATTTGGAGGCCTGAATATGCACGAAAACTCACCAAATTTTGCACATACATGCGGCTTCGCGTGGATTTCGATAATCTTGCGACGTTACAAAAAAAATGTAACAAAATGGCTCAGTGGCGCCCCCTTGAATTTTTCAAAAAGGCGTTTCCTATTAGGTTTTTTTTTAATCGTAGAGCAATGAAATTTGGGGAGTCGATACCTTGTGCAAAACTGCTCCAAAAAGTCTCTTGAACCCATATTCCAAACCCAACAGGAAATCGGGTATTTTGGATCGAATATGAAATTTTTATCAATTAACAGGGTGCACGTTTGAGACTTTATCACAGACGGAGTTAGTTGGATCATCTTCAAAATTGGTTAGACTATTCAGGAGACATAGGAGATCTAAAATTTTCAAAATGGTGCGTTTTCATCCATGGGTCTGACCTGGGCTTTGTGCCAAAGTCGGCCATTTTTTCGGCAAAATGACAAATTCAGTAAAAGACTAATAGCTGCTTGACACAACGTTCAATCTTTTTCATATCTGGCATGTATGTGCGGGATCCCACCCTTAACACGAGTGCATTGAAACATTACCCATTAGGCCTAGCGCCCCCTAGTGGGAACAGGAAATGCCTTTTTTTTACTAAACAGGCTCCTCCTCCAAGTAAAAAAATATATTCACCTGAAACCTGCATCAGGGGAGCCATAAGACATGTGTTCAGGTGCCTGATGAAAAATACTGAGGTTTGGTTGAAGCAGAAGAGTCCAACAGGAGAAGTGAAAATGACTGAAGCCATTTCGTCTCACCACAAGTTTTGAACAGTCATAACTTCTACAACATATCTGCGCCAAACATCTCGTGATTGTTGAGTCATACTCTGAAGGGTCCTGTAGGGGTCATTTGCCACAGCGCCAACTAGTGGCAATAGAAAGTCACTCATTTTTCTAATATATGTCCAGTTCTTTTCAGGTTGGTCATTGTAGTTTCAAGCCCTTT
The DNA here is from genome assembly GCF_030265065.1 of Corythoichthys intestinalis. Taxonomy (NCBI): domain Eukaryota; kingdom Metazoa; phylum Chordata; class Actinopteri; order Syngnathiformes; family Syngnathidae; genus Corythoichthys; species Corythoichthys intestinalis. The sequence goes on along the minus strand of NC_080395.1, from coordinate 76,976,972 downwards.
TGAAATACTTATTTTACGGCCCATGTCCACATGTCTCTTTCTGTTGCAGTGACGACCCTTTATTTGCTCCTTTTTTGTAGTACTCTCTCCAATAGGGGTTTTTATCTCTTAGGTGTGTGAATGTAAAGAGGCGACTTTCGAGCATGTTAGGTTCTAATGAGATGATTAGAGAGGACGATCTGCCACCACCCTGACCTGCACACTGTCCGAGTTGCGTGAGGTCCGAGTTGCGCTAGATTGCGTGGGCCTGTTCAGTCCTGCTTGCAGGCCTAGTTATTATTATTATTACTTGTTGCCTAAATGAGAACAACAATCCAACCAGGAACAGAATGTGTGTTACATGGTGAGTGTAAAATCTTATCCATATATTTCACTCACATAAGACACTAACTTAGGGGTTGGGACTCACTGTGAGACAATGCCATTAACATACCGAATTTGCACCTGGTACGAGAGCTGCACTGCCACAGACATGGAGGGGCTTCAGAGGACAGTCAAAGGAGCACAGGAGATCTTTGGCTGTCCTCTCCCCTCCCTGATGGACATCTACTCCTCCCGGTGCCTCAGCAGAGCTCTAAACATCCTCAAGGACAGCTCACATCCGGGTTTCCAGCTGTTTGAACTGCTCCCCTCCAGGAGACACCATAGGAGTTTAAAAGCAAGACCAAACAGACTGAGGAAGAGTTTCATTGCAAAAGCCATCTCCACCCTGAACTGCCATATGTAATACATCAACCAATGTCCAAAATTCATTTACATGCAGTATTCTATGCGCAATACTTACACACATACAATATTCAACGACTTCATTGTCAAACTGCTGCTACTTAACTTCTATTCACACATATTCTATGTGCAATACTTACTGATGCGCAATATTAACATGCAATATTCAATACCATCAATGTCAAACTGCTGCTACTTCACTTTGATTATCTGCACTGCCTGAACATAGGACAATCTCATACACATTTTTTATTCATTTACATTTTATACTTGCAAGTCACTTTTGAGATTTTAACTTATCCTGCACTGTAAAGGGAGATGCTCCAAAATTTCATTCAACTGTATAATGACAATAAAGGGCTATTCTATTCAAGTTAAAGGAAAACCGTGTCACAGCTTTGTCATTAAACATCCTTTTAAAATGTGAATTGAAATTTCTCTTATAAATCACTATCAATTTGATCAATAACATATTTTATAATGACTGCAATGTAGTAAAAAAAGTACTTAAGATATAAGTTACCTATGTGATTTTTTTTTCTTTTTTTTTTTTTTCCTGTAACCTGCCAAATACATGCCACTCTTGCGGATACATACCAGCAGTCCCCTGTTTTGGCGGTACTCTTCCACCACAAGCTCTATGTTCTCCACTAGGCCAAACTCACATAACCACTGGACACAGAACAGTTCCTTGAGATGGCCTCCTTCCATGCAAAGATTGACTTGCAACAAATCAATGTCCATGATCTGTTAGGAATATCACAGACAGTATTAGAATGTTTGAGCAACTAACAATGACACTCATTTATTTTCTATGCCGTTTATCCTGTTCAAGGTGTGAAGCTGGAGCATATCCCAGCAATAATAACAATATCAGTAATAATAATGCAGTTTTTTTGTGTTTTGGGTTTCCAGTACTTTGTATTCTATTAATTTCTTACTGCAAAATGTTCTGCTTTGTATATTAACCCTTACGAGTCCTATGATCAAGCCTGCATGATCAATCCTGTGGTGTCTTTAAAGCATCGTGGAAAATGTGCGAAGCACTTTGATTAGACATAGAGCAGCATTAATGTCTCAGCAAAATATAATTTCTTCCTAGAAGTTTTTTTTAATGAGTCAAGACTGTCCTCTGGTGGTTGGCAGATTACACTCCAGGTGTAATTTGACAAAATGAAGCACGAAATCGTAGTCCTCACACCCTGAAAGGAATGTAGGCGGAATATAGGCTCTTCTTGCGGAACGTAAATACGGTGCACCATTTTACTACACAACCTTGCAGCATAAACAAAATAGGGACTTCAGTTGCAAAAAAGTTATTATTATTATATTGAGCTGCAAATTAGTTTAAAATCTTGTATATTATAGATTACCGTAATTTCCCGAATATACCGCGTACTTTTTTCCCCAAAATCAAATAAAATTATGGTGCGCATTATAAACGGGTACATGGATGGAGACAGAAATATATATATATATATATATATATATATATATATATATATATATATATATATATATATATATATATATATATATATATATATATATATATATAAACAATTTTTTTATTCACACGGCCATGTTGTGTTGAAGAAACGTATGCGGCGATCCGTTGCCGACCATTACCGTACGTGACGTCACCATTTTGTTTCGGTAATACTTCACTATGATCGGCCGAAAGATTTCGTCTGTGTTAAATTCTGCTTTTTTCACTCTTCATAAAGCACAGAATTTAGTTTCTTGAACTCAGTTGAGTCAACGTTTATTGCAGCTCCGCAACTTGGACCATAACAAATGTAACAACACAGACTTCCTGTGTCTGTCAACTATATCTGTCCCTCGGAAAACTCTAACCCATATAACAATAGTTCCTATTTTTACTGTCGTGTCGACAGCGATGAGCTCTCTCGGATTTCCGACTTACGTTCTCACTTTCATTTTACCGTATCAATCCATGGAGGAAACATTTATTCATCATGCAAGTTATACAGCAGCCTTTAAAAGAAAAGTCACATCTGTTTTGTTTTCTCCTGGATTCTGGTAAGTTCAAGAAGTTATCAGATCATATTATTACCGTACATATGGTCAGTTTACGGTAATGTTTTGAACTACCAAAGTGCTATGCTTGTGCTGTGTTTCACCAGTCAGTAAAATGATATTTCTGTATCTATACACGAGCTCTGTTTTCTTGTATTCTTCTATTTAGTGGTGCTAAAATTAGGGTGCGCATTATACACGGGTACAATAATTTTCCCTAGATTTTACAAGTAAATTTGGGGTGCGCGTTATACACGGATGCGCCTTATATTCGGGAAATTATGGTAGTTACTAACATTCAAATAAAGCATACAAAACCAACATGTCATTTAATAAGGGTTCCTTTTAGGTTTCTGCCTAGACATCAAAATACTTGACATCAAAACTCCTTCATTTACTGCGCCCCGCCTGCCTGGAAGGAGTTGTGTGACTCAGCTTCATTTATTAGAAGTCGGTGGGAGTGAAAGCCAGATTTACATTTGAAAAGTACGAAAGCTGGACCGCATACTAACCAGAAGGATTGTCTCAGGCTGATTTGTTCGAGGATCTAAGGTAATTATTATAGTTTTCGTACCATGCATGCATTTTGAAACGTTGAGGAAAAAAACAATGGGAGGAATTAGCAGCCACAGCGTTGGCATTGTACCTCGCAATATTTTATTTTTTTTTGCTTTAAACCAAGAATCGAGACCGTTTTACATCCATATCTATAAAGACGAAGAGAATTTTCAATGGAAAAAGCTTTCTTTACACATGGAGGGGGATAATTTTCGTAAATGACTAATTCGTAATATTTACGCAAAATAAATGCTACCTGCACGATTTTTTGCTTTTCACGTAGGAATCGGGAATGTTTTACGTCCATATCTATTAAGAATTCAGGGATTTAAGCATTTATTCACAAAAAATTCAATGTGAAAAGCCCTTTGTTGTTGACTTGTGGTAAGGCGGTGCCACAGTGAACTTAAATATGGCGAACGTGCGGCTCATCTTTAAGTAAAATATATGCTTGTCTTTTGCTTTTAACCAAGCCTCGAGACTTATGTATGTATCTATAAAGAATTCAGGGATTTATGCATTTGTTCTCAAGAATTTCAATGTAAAAAGCTCTTTGTTGTAGTAAGGCGGCGCCACAGTGAACTTAGACAAGCCGCACATTCGACATATTTACGCAAAATAAATGTTACCTGCACTGTTTTTTTTTTTTTTGCTTAATTCAGGGATTTAAGCATTTATTCTCAAGAATTTCAACGTAAAAAGCTCTTTCTTGTAGTAAGGCGGTGCCACAGTGAACTTAAAGTGCATGTGACACGAAAAAGCATGTTTATTTCATAATACACGTAGTATCTTATGCTCCTGAATGATATGGACCGCTTGGATTTGTGTGGAAGCGATCGCTATATTTATTTAGTTTTTTAAATCCCGCGTCATGAAAATGACTGACTTCCGGCTTCGGTCTTGCATTGAGGAGGAGGGCGCTGTGACGTGTACGGTAGAAGGCGTCCTCTTCACTATACAGTTGTGTATGAGGACGAAGGATTCAGCTGATTTTGCGGATTAATACGTTTATATTTCGTATCACGCAAGCCAAACGGCTGCAGAAAAATAATTCTGTATGAGGGAGAGGAGTATGCGCCTTTTTGGAGTTTCAAAAGGTTCCCATTCACCGTGGATATTGGCCTAAACAAGCCCAACTACTGTGGGACCATTGGACTTACAAGGAAGTGAGTAAACATCTTGTTTAGTATTATGACAAATATTAATACAGTTATTACAAAGTAAACACGACAAACTTTCTTTAAATAAAAGACTACTTACGTTTGATCATTGATAGGCATGTAAAACGCTCTCCTCATGCACATTAGCAGGACGTTAGCTGCTCAACAACTGCAGCAACCCTCCTCTGGGGAACGAACTGTAAATTGCTCTCCGCCGGGCGGTTTGCCGATCCGCGAAGACAATCGGCAAGCCAGCCGTCATGTCAAATAATCCAAGCTAGTTATGTGTGATTTTTCGCATGGAAGACTTTGAAACATCACTCGGTTCGGGTTAGCATGTCGGCTAGCTTTCACGCCTTTTGGTTTGTTTATATTCTCCGAAGCCAGGGAAGGGAAATGACATATGTCCGATTTAGGTGTCATAAAATATCGTTCGGGAGGTGCGACAGTAAAGGTGAAGTCGACAGTTTTGACCATTATGGAGTAATTTTGCCATGTCGTCCTGAATAAATGCGTTTTTATGATTTCATATTCCATTTAGCACAAGACTGTTATTTGTCATGACGATGCCATTTATTTAGCAGTTGGGGAAAATGCTTGGATAAAAAGAAAATGCTGTAAAAATATTGAAGTAAAGAGACAGAAACAATGACATTTTGCAGCTCTCTTCGTCGCGTTTTCCTCGTTGTGAATAGTTCCCCCTCAATGGGCTGAATAGTACAACCGATGAGCCCAGTCTACCGCTGACGTCATCCACCTGTTGGGGACGATAAAGCCCTATAATGGTAGGCGTGGCCAGCCGGCAGATTAAAAGACTAATTTCTCGTCATCTGCGCTTTGCTAAATTGTTGTATATAGTAGAATTGTCTCAAAATATGATTCTAATTCACATAATAATGGCATTTAAGACTTTTTTTCTCATGTCGTGTGCTCTTTAAAGACAAGCCGCACATTCAACATATTTACGCAAAATAAATGTTACCTGCACTTTTTTTTTTTTTTGCTTAATTCAGGGATTTAAGCATTCATTCACAAGAATTTTCAATCGAAAAACCTCATTGTTTTGCTATAGGGGCCATGTTGGAAACAATCAGCTTTTACGTGTTTTATTTTATGTAATATTTCAATCGAATAACGTTCAGTGAAACACCATGGTCCTACACCGACCCCTACGCCAACGGCAACAAGCAGATCTTTGTCTACTTTGACCCCGTGCACCTTCGGAAGGTCATCTAAAGTAGCTTCCACAACAACTGCTGTATGGTGCCGCCCAGGTGTCCTGGGGCTGAAGTAAGTGGTCAACCTTATTCACTTCATAAAAAAGATTAATCAAAACACCTATCTTTCCAAAACAAACCTGTTTATTAGGAGCTGAGAGGATGAGGACGGCCCGACTCTCAAGCCGGAAGGTGCTGGCCAGGTGGGAGAACTACAAGTCTGTCAAGGCCGGCTACAAATTGACCCAGAAGGTGCTGGCGCGCTCTTTGATCGAAAAGCAGAGCGTCTGGCTTATTATGGCGGTCGTCATCCTCAAGACAGTCACACAGGCAAGGAGGATCACAGGGACACACAGGGTCGACATCCTGGAGATGTTTCAAGGGACAAGGGGGACCTGGAGACAGGCCGGATGGTCCTTAAGCGGCCATCTCTCCCCATAGCCCACATGGCGTCCTTCGGAATGTCGCTGTAGGACTCCCTGATGTGCAGGAAGCCCAAGAGCACCTGCTGGAGTTCCTGGCGGTCCCTCTTCAACTGTTTTGGTGCGAACTTCTCCAAGGATGTTAATTCAGAAGTGAGGAAGAACAAGGCCTTGGAGTGGCAGGCCAGCAGGAAAAGGAGCAGAGTCGAGGAGGGCGGAAAGGAGATGGCGAGGAACAGGGACTTGCACAAGTCGAGGAAGCTGACCAGAAAACGCAAGGCATAGAAAAAGGCAATGTGATTGTTGAAAGACGAGGATCACATCCCGGTGACACCATATTGATTATTTGCACTGCCGAAATTATAGGACTATTTCATACGCATTTTAGATTTATGTTTATTTAGATTTCATACATGCACGTCACTTTTGAGATTTTAACTTATACTGCACTGTAAAGGGATGCTCCACAATTTCATTGTATAACTGTATAATGATAACAAAGGGCTATTCTAGTCAATAATAAGTTGTGATTGTATATAGAATTTACGAATAATCCATTTACATATTATTTATAATTGATTCTGCATGTTCTCCTCAAGTATTAAGTTTCTGATGTTAAATTGAGTGATTTATTAGCTGTTGAAAACTTGCAGTAATTTTTTTTTTTTTGTTATACTTATATATAAAAAAATAATCGGGATTTAATAAGGGAACGACTTTGAATTATTTATGCCGCTGCTCATGGAGACCCATATATGGCTAAGGTAGGTGACTGTTTTGGTTATAGGTAGGTAGCATCCTTGGTTTTGAAAATATTTGAATTTGTTTTTAAAAATACGCCCCCTATGGATCGGCCCGTTTCCCATGTCATGTCAAGTAGTATGAAGTCTTTGGTTTCTGTTTAAAAAAAAAAAAAAAAAAAAAAAACAGCTTTAATATCGTGCACATCCCCAAATGTTCATGACATTTGGCAACTTTAAATGTGTGTATACATAAATTTTAGCAAGAACCACAGAGATTTACACATATGATGTCCTTTTGCAAGCTGAACTAAATGATGTCGTGGCCAATTTAATTTGACACATTTAAAATATAATTTTCTGTCATTCTATTATTGTGAGTGTACAACTGTGTCTTTTGAAGTCTTCGGAAAACAAAATGTTTCGGTTGCAACCTACACTCAGGTCTTGTTTTAGAAAGGCCTCTTCAAATGGCTTTCTCCGGATCTTCCCCAATCCAAGTGCGCATGCAATGGTCTGATTAAAACAAAATCAAATGTGAATTCACATCCCTACAAAGACAGCATTTACAACCTGAAACATGAACATAAAAGTACACTCATTTCACATCTCCAAAATTACTGGCATTGAAAAAAAGCTTGTCATTCTCATAGTCTCACTTGATGATTCTTAAAATGACTGAAATCCGTGTTTTTCATGGGGTAGGTTGGCTTGTAAAAGATTTGAACCAACAATCCCAACAGTTCCAGTCAATACTAATTTCTGCCTTTGGACATTTTGTCCAATGAACAGATTTGTCAGAGAAAATGTAATCATCTAACATCATTGTTTAAATATAATTTCAGGAAGGAATAGGCAGTTGACAAGATCTACAATAAAATCCATACACGCAAGTGATTCATGATCATTTAACAAGTTAAAAAAAGGAAAAACAGGGTAAAAGAAAAAAAAAAAAATAACCTTGACAATGGTCAATAGAAGGGAGGGCATATAACTGATTTAAGCAACATAAAAACTAACATTCAACTAACACTCTGTCCAAAGAGACGAATTAATGAGATTTCAAAAGCTAGTAATGTATTAGGGGAACAATAGTTTTGAATCATGTTGTTTTGATTTCTTTAAATCTTGTGCATGCATTGTCAACTTCTCATGTTTTGTTTCTTGTATTCCTTGTCGTTGCAGACAGCATAGCTTTCCTTTTTTTCTCCCGATTTGAATAGGTTGTCGGGGAAGGAGCAAAAAAAGGGAAGTGCAGGCTTCACTGTTCACAGCCTTTCTCCAGTTACAGTGGGGCAAATAAGTATTTAGTCAACAACTACTTGTGCAAGTTCTCCCACTCGAAAATATTAGAGAGGCCTGTAATTGTCAACATGGGTGAAACCTCAACCATGAGAGACAGAATGTGGGAATAAAACCAAAAAATCACATTTTTTTTATTTTTAAAGAATTTATTTGCAAATCATGGTGGAAAATAAGTATTTGGTCAATACCAAAAGTTCATCTCAATACTTTGTTATGTACCCTTTGTTGTCAATAACGGAGGCCAAACGTTTTCTGTAACTCTTCACAAGTTTTTCACACACTGTTGCTGGTATTTTGGCCCATTCCTCCATGCAGATCTCCTCTAGAGCAGTGATGTTTTGGGGCTGTCATTGGGCAAAACGGACTTTCAACTCCCTCCACAGATTTTCTACAGGGTTGAGATCTGGAGACTGGCTAGGCCACTCCAGGACTTTGAAATGCTTCTTACGAAGCCACTCCTTTGCTGCCCTAGCTGTGTGTTTGGGATCATTGTCATGCTGAAAGACCCAGCCATGTCTCATCTTCAATGCCCTTGCTGATGGAAGGAGATTTTCACCCAAAATCTCTCGATACATTCCATTCATTATTTCATTTACACAGATCAGTCGTCCCTTTGCAGAAAAACAGCCCCAAAGCATGGTGTTCCTGTATGGTGTTCTTCGGATCCAATTCAGTATTCTTTCTCCCCCAAACACCAGAACATGTGTTTCTACCAAAAAGTTATATTTTGGCTTCATCTAACCATAACACATTCTCCCAGTCCTCTTCTGGATCATCCAAATGCTCTCTCGCGAACCGCAGACGGGCCTGGACGTGTACTGGTTTCAGCAGGGGGACACGTCTGGCAGTGCAGGAATTGAGTCCCTGGCGGCGCATTGTGTTACTGATAGTAGCCTTTGTTACTGTGGTCCCAGCTCGCTGTAGGTCATTCACTAGGTCCCCCCGTGTGGTTCTGGGATTTTTGCTCACAGTTCTTGTTATCATTTTGACCCCACGGGGTGAGATCTTGCATGGAGCCCCAGATCGAGGGAGATTATCAGTGGTCTTGTATGTCTTCCATTTTCTAATAATTGCTCCCACAGTTCTTTACACCAAGCGTTTTACCTTTTGCAGATTCAGTTTTCCCAGCCTGGTGCAGGTCTACAATTTTGTCTCTGGTGTCCTTCGACAGCTCTTTGGTCTTGGCCATAGTGGAGTTTGGAGTGTGACTGACTGAGGTTGTTGACAGGTGACTTTTATACCGATAATGAGGTAAAACAGGTGCCATTAATACAGGTAACAAGTGGAGCCTCGTTAGACCTCGTTAGAAGAAGTTAGACCTCTTTGACAGCCAGAAATCTTGCTTGTTTGTGGGTGACCAAATACTTTTTTTCCACTGTAATTTGGGGGTTAACATTCTTTAAAAATCAGACAATGTGATTTTCTGTTTTTTTTTTCACATTCTGTCTCTCATGGTTGAGGTTTCACCCATGTTGACAATTACAGGCCTCTCTAATATTTTCAAGTGGGAGAACTTGCACAAGTATAGGTTGACTAAATACTTATTCGCCCCACTGTAACTGGAGAAAGGCTGTGAACAGTGAAGCCTGCACTTCCCTTTTTTTGCTCCTTCCCCAACAACCTTTTCAAAGAATAGAAAAGGAGAAAAAAAGGAAAGCTATGTGTAATCAGTTAAACTTTGACAGGTGCTGCTTGTTTCAGCAGCAAGTTCATTGGGTAAACTCTCTGCACGTTATCGGTTGGAACAAAATCCAGCACCCTCTTGGCCCTTTCTGGAATCGGTTTGACACCTGTGGTCTAAGGGGGTTCAGCAAAGGGAAAGAAACGCAGAGATCTACTTTCATTCGCTGACTAAATCTAGGCAAGGTGGCTTTTTAGCATAAGCGGAGTTTAAGGGGGGGCAGCCCCCCCCCCGGTTGCCGAAAAGTGTCATTTCATGTAATTGACTTTCCTATATATATATATATATATATATATATATATATATATATATATATATATTTATATATACAGTGCCTTGCAAAAGTATTCGGCCCCCTTGAACCTTGCAACCTTTCGCCACATTTCAGGCTTCAAACATAAAGATATAAAATTTTAATTTTTTGTCAAGAATCAACAACAAGTGGGACACAATCGTGAAGTGGAACAAAATTTATTGGATAATTTAAACTTTTTTAACAAATAAAAAACTGAAAAGTGGGGCGTGCAATATTATTCGGCCCCCTTGCGTTAATACTTTGTAGCGCCACCTTTTGCTCCAATTACAGCTGCAAGTCGCTTGGAGTATGTTTCTGTCAGTTTTGCACATCGAGAGACTGACATTCTTGCCCATTCTTCTTTGCAAAACAGCTCGAGCTCAGTGAGGTTGGATGGAGAGTGTTTGTGAACAGCAGTCTTCAGCTCTTTCCACAAATTCTCGATTGGATTCAGGTCTGGACTTTGACTTGGCCATTCTAACACCTGGATACGTTTATTTTTGAACCATTCCATTGTAGATTTGGCTTTATGTTTTGGATCATTGTCCTGTTGGAAGATAAATCTCCGTCCCAGTCTCAGGTCTTGTGCAGATACCAACAGGTTTTCTTCCAGAATGTTCCTGTATTTGGCTGCATCCATCGTCCCGTCAATTTTAAACATCTTCCCTGTCCCTGCTGAAGAAAAGCAGGCCCAAACCATGATGCTGCCACCACCATGTTTGACAGTGGGGATGGTGTGTTCAGGGTGATGAGCTGTGTTGCTTTTACGCCAAACATATCATTTTGCATTGTGGCCAAAAAGTTCAATTTTGGTTTCATCTGACCAGAGCACCTTCTTCCACATGTTTGGTGTGTCTCCCAGGTGGATGGTGGCAAACTTTAAACGAGACTTTTTATGGATATCTTTGAGAAATGGCTTTCTTCTTGCCACTCTTCCATAAAGGCCAGATTTGTGCAGTGTATGACTGATTGTTGTCCTGTGGACAGACTCTCCCACCTCAGCTGTAGATCTCTGCAGTTCATCCAGAGTGATCATGGGCCTCTTGGCTGCATCTCTGATCAGTTTTCTCCTTGTTTGAGAAGAAAGTTTGGAAGGACGGCCGGGTCTTGGTAGATTTGCAGTGGTCTGATGCTCCTTCCATTTCAATATGATGGCTTGCACAGTGCTCCTTGAGATGTTTAAAGCTTGGGAAATCTTTTTGTATCCAAATCCGGCTTTAAACTTCTCCACAACAGTATCTCGGACCTGCCTGGTGTGTTCCTTGGTTTTCATAATGCTCTTTGCACTTTAAACAGAACCCTGAGACTATCACAGAGCAGGTGCATTTATACGGAGACTTGATTACACACAGGTGGATTCTATTTATCATCATCGGTCATTTAGGACAACATTGGATCATTCAGAGATCCTCACTGAACTTCTGGAGTGAGTTTGCTGCACTGAAAGTAAAGGGGCCGAATAATATTGCACGCCCCACTTTTCAGTTTTTTATGTGTTAAAAAAGTTTAAATTATCCAATAAATGTTGTTCCACTTCACGATTGTGTCCCACCTGTTGTTGATTCTTGACAAAAAAATTAAATTTCATATATTTATGTTTGAAGCCTGAAATGTGGCGAAAGGTTGCAAGATTCAAGGGGGCCGAATACTTTGGAAGGCACTGTATATACATATACGTATACATATATATATATATGTATATATAAATTGTAAAGCAATAAAACAAACAATAAAAATGAATGAACAAAAAAGATGTTTTTATAATGGGTATTATTTCGAACAGATCATGTAATCACCTGATCTGTTAGAAAAATGATGACGGTGACGATGACGATGATGAGGACATGATGACGGTCATTTGCTTTGCATATTATTTTCAACAACAACAAGAATTAGGGGAGGGATATTTGATTTTTCTAATGATTTTTTTCTTTGTTTAAAAATATTTTATTGAAGCAACTTTTGGGGGGATTCAATGATTTAGACACAAATGTCACACAAAAAGGATTGCTAAAATCAAAGAAAATTTTTTAAATGAAAAATTAAGTGTTCAAATACAAATTTTTGAGTCTCAAAAATTTGTTCGCATTCAAAACCTTTTTTCTATGATTGAATTTTTCTTTTTTTTTTTTTGATTGAAGTGATTTTTCTTTTGAAAATATATTTTTTTGTTTGAAGCAACTTATTTTTTGATTGAATAATAAAGACACAAATGTGTTAGTCAAAATGTGGCCCAAACGCAAAACATTACTTCAATCAAAAAAAAAATTACAAAAAAAAAAAAAAAAAAAAAAAAAATCCAAAGAAAAATAGCTTTCAAATGTGTTTTTTTGAGTTTCAAATTTAACTTTTTTTTTCTTTTTTTTTTTTTTGAAAAAATATATTTTGATTGAACCTTTTTTGATTGAAGCAACTTTTTTTGAGATCGAATAATGAAGACACAAATCTACCTCCATATGGCTCCACCCAGGTGATACAATTTTTGACTGGGGTAACTATATTGGCACGACACCGGCGGGCGTACCATATTCAATGGATGATGATCTTGGCGAAAAGTATAGCCTAAGCAGTCTGATTTGGAATTCCCCTCAAGAATGATGGGAAACAAAATAAAATGCTCATGTTCAACTTATTGTTATATATATTCTTGTAAGTTAATTTTATTGCTGACACTGCGTTTTGGGGTCATCAAGATGTTGTGCCCCCCCTGCCCCAAAAGTCAAACTCCGCCTATGCTTTTTAGACTAGGTTTTGGACTGATTTGCTCCCAATTTACAGGCTTACTCCATTTTTTTTAACTGCTAGTCCTCGATCTGATTGGAGGAACTGGTTTGCTCAGTGGAAGGTTTACTTGCACTTGGTATGAGGGAATTCAACAGACCAATGGGCACCACGGTCTCAATTATGACCTGTTTATAAAACATGCTGTCAAATTAGGAATTTTTAACGGGAATTTGCTAAATTATTCGCTTGCTTGCTTACATGTATCGATTTTGATTTTGAAAAAAATGCATTATTATCTAATTCCGAAAGTTTCGGTGAATCCTCATGGAAAACGTGTGGGGTTTGGTACCCTTATCAAGGATAAGAACCACTCCTCCAGTGGGAGGAAGGGGCGGTCTCAGTTGTCTGCTCTACCATTTGCTTCATATGGTTCCTGTGAACTCCCGGAACTCCTACAAAAGGCCCTGCCCGAGATCAGAACCTTAAAGTGTTCTTAGAGCAATGCAGTTCCTTTTTTGTGGAAACAAGACTTTCACAGTTCTAGCAACTAAACTGTCCTATGAACTGCTAAAGGTTCCTGCAGTGCAAAAGGGTCTTTAGTCCAGGAAGCTACCTTATTCAGCTCCGATCTTTGCAGAGGAGCATCAGCTCAATTCTGAAAAATTCTCACCCTACCTGGGAGAGTTCTGCAAGATCTGCGAAGCAAACTCATTCCTGCCATTTGCTATTACTCATGTATCCTGTTCTTCATAGATGAGTAAATGAGAGTAAACGTTACAATGTAGTCAATCAATTCATGCTTTACATTTTGGTCCAAATATGATGTTGTTTACGTGCATATTTGCTTTATATTGGGTTGTTGTCTAAGGGGAATGATGAGCGTAAAATGGTGCTCCCTTTTTTAATGTGTAACTGTCAGTTTAACTGTGGGCATCACATAACCTCCATTTACTAATACAACTTGCTTTGATAATATTTACACTGTGTTTTCGTGTAGGTAAAATATGTTTTGTAGACTTAGAACAAAAACTAGAAATGTAAATGTTTATAACTGTTGCTGCTTGAGTCGCCAATATTTGATTGAAATGTACTAAAAATGCACTTTGATGGTGGTTAATGAGCTAAAATTGATTTGGGGAAAAATGGTGGCTGAAGTTAGGATAATTGATGTTGTGTGTTGTGTGAAAATACTGCTTGTATTTAGGAGAGCCAACAATTGTGTTGGGAAGAATTGACTGTTTAAATTGACAATAGTGTGTACTGAATAAGGCAAATGAGACAAAGCGGACAGTATTTATATTAATGTTATGTTAAGTTTTCAAATGTGTGAATAAAGATTCCTGAAGAACACTGGCGAGCTGGCGTCATCATGTCCTACTGTTACTCATGTAACCTGTTCTTTATAGGATTCATACAATTGTGAATGGTGGCAAATTCTGGGGCCTCTGAGGCTACGGTCATACTATAGGTATTAATGTATGAATCAGATTTTTTCGTGTTTTTCTGACTTGAGTGAGGCGTTAACTTGACAGTCTGAACGTGACAAGACGCATAGAACTGGACCATTTCAAGTCCGATGTGGGTCCCTTTCGTATATGGTTCAAATCCGATCTGGGCCACATTTTTCCAGAATGTCACGGCGGTCTGTACTGTCAAGTCTCCCAAATCGGAATTCATGCAGCAATTACGTCTTTAAAGAGCGAGAGAGATGCTACAGTAGCGGTGCAGCTGTGTGTTATTAGCGCCTAGCTTGCATTGAACACGGCTTTTGGGGAAGGCTTGACAATAGTCGTAAAAAATAAAAATGGGTCGAGGATAAGCCTGAGAATGATTGGTTTTCTCTCTATTCTATATGAAAAATATTTCAACATTGCTTACACGGCCCAGAGTCGGGGAAAACTGCCCCTATGTGTGTGTGACTCACATGTACAGTGCGTGCATGCTATCGATCCATATAAACTTTGAATATAAGCCTAAACGGGGAGTATTTATGTTTGTTATTTGTGTCCTCTTTTTGAAAAGCAAAATATGATATCCCTGGAATGACGGATGACAGCCAGCATGTGTTTTGCAAATTGCAGTCATTTGTTTTGATGCTTCTGCGCATGCGGGTCTTCTTGCTCAGCGCGTGTCGGACTGCAAATTAGTGTGCATGCGTAGTACTTGAATGGTCTCAATGGGTTTGTGCATTAAGACCTGTAGTATGAACCTAGCCTCACACTTCTAGTTGCAAATTTAACCATTGAAAAACCCACATGAAGTCGGCGTCGTCCTTGTAGATGGTACAATTTGTGTTATTCTATTCATTCGAAATTGTTGGAAACACTTTTTTTTTTTTAACTAAAACATTTGAATTTTTACAGACAAAAACATTTTGAGTATTGGTTGACTTAAACTACATTTTTTTCCCTGCGGGGTGGTACTTTTTCCACAAAAACTAGACATCACCTGACACTAATATGACGTCTACCGTAGGACGGATAATGGCCTTAAACATATAATTAGTTGGACTATACGGCATGTCGGCTACACTACTATGCCTATTATAGTTGCTGGACGAATAATGTAGGCGGGTAATGTTACCCACCGCTAATATGGACTCTAATATGGACTGCTGTCTCCGTACAACATTTGGACACTCAGGAAGTGATGTCATGGCGTCGCTATTTTAAGTGCGGCATGACAGCATTGTAAACAATTAAGGCGGACGATCACTACGTGGCATTCCTGTTCCTCTTTTCTTTTCCAGACATTTTTCTTGAACCTTCAAACTACATCTCAATAAAATACTTCAATTCAGTGCCCATTTGGGGTCCTCCCATCGTGGATCAGGTGACGATAACAGTTTTTTACAGAGCTCGTCTCCCGAGTTGTCTCCGATCAGCCAGCTGCAGGGCTGGCCCCTCCCAACTCAATGCCGACCGAACATGAGTAGTGTATATGTGTATATGCGTGTATATGCGTCCGAGATATAAACACCTGGATGAGCAATAACTATCTTCTACTTAATCCTGAAAAGACAGAAGTCCTTATAATAGGCCCGAAAAGTGTGAGAGACTCTTTAACTGCCCAGATAGTCACTCTGGACAATGTAAGTGTAGCCTCCAGCACCACAGTTAAAAACCTAGGAGTTTTATTCGACCATGACTTATCGTTTAAAGCTCACATTAAACAAACCTGCAGAACGGCCTTCTTTCACCTGCGCAACATAGCCAAAATTAGAAATATTTTATCTAAAAGCGATGCTGAAAAATTAATTCACCCGTTCGTTACATCGAGATTGGATTACTGTAACTCCCTACTTGCAGCTTGTCCTGAAAGTTCCCTAAAATGTCTTCAGTTTGTCCAAAACGCAGCAGCAAGACTTTTAACAGGAACCAATAGAAGAGAGCACATCACCCCTGTGCTCCAGGCCCTTCACTGGCTTCCAGTAGAGTTTAGAATTAAATTTAAAATCCTCCTTCCTTACATTTAAGACCATTAATGGGTTGGGGCCATCTTATCTCTCCAATGCTCTGGTTCCATACCGCCCCAACAGAACACTCCGCTCTCAGAATGCAGGTCTACTGGTAGTTCCCAGGCTTTCTAAAAGTACTGTCGGAGCTAGAGCCTTTAGCCACCAAGCCCCTGTTTTATGGAATCAGCTTCCAGCTAATATTAAAGAAGCCGAGACAGTCTGCACATTTAAGATTAGATTAAAACGTTCCTATTCAGCAAAGCTTATGGTCAGGCTAGTTGAAGTCGGAGTAGACTCAAAGTTTACTCTAAGCTGCACTATAAGCTATAAAGCTGGGGGAAGTACAGCCACTGAGTTCTATCTCCTTTTTTCTCACTCTACCTAGCACTTATCTTACTTTATTTCTATTATCTAATGTTAATATCTAGTTGTCTAGTCTCTTCATCACTAGTCACCCGGTGTCCCCTTTCCCCCCTCCCTCTGGGGAGGGGCTATTTTTCAGCTGCAGCCTCCTGACTGTCCGGACCCCAAGCTGGAAGGACGTCCTCGTTGCTAGCCCCGTCACATCTGGCTAGATGGACCTCTTCTTGTTCCTTTACACCACCGCATTTTTTACGGACTGCAACTTCGCCTGCTAATTCCCATTAGCGGTCCTGGGGCTTCCTGTCTATCCGTCCTGGGAGTGGATCTCTCCTGACTGTGGTACTCCCCAAGGTTTCTCGTTTTCTCCCGAAGACTCTGGAGTTTTTGGAGTTTTTCCTTGCCGACATGGAGGGTCTAAGGATGGGGGATACCCAGGACTTGAATTTATTTATTCATCTTTGTTGCTTTGTTTGCTGTTTCTGATTTTGTATCATATTGCCTCTGCAAAGCCCTTTGAGACAACATTTTTGTGATCTAGGGCTATACAAATAAAATTGAATTGAATTCATTCATTCATTTTCCATGCCGCTTTTCCTCACGAGGGTCGCGGAGGTGCTGGAGCCTATCCCAGCTAACTCGGGGCAGTAGGCAGGGGACACCCTGAACTGGTTGCCAGCCAATTCCAGGGCACAAGGAGACATACAACCATTCACGCACCCACTCATACCTACGGACAATTTAGAGTGTTCAATCAGCCTACCATGCATGTTTTTGGGATGTGGGAGGAAACCGGAGTTCCCGGAGGAAACCCACGCAGGCACGGGGAGAACATGCAAACTCCACACAGGAAGGCCGAAGCCCGGGATTGAACCCTTGATATTAGAACTGTGAGGCAGACGTGCTAACCACTCAGCCACCGTGCCGCCAAATTGAATTGAATTGAATATAAAAATGGGTAGAGGAAAATTCAGGAAAATTAATAACCCCGAAAGTTGACCTGCGTCGTACCCCCTGTCAAAGAGGCTCGCGATCGTTTTTTTTTTTCCAAGACATTTGGCCAAAAGGCCCCCTATGGATCGGCCCCGTTTCCCATGTCCTGTCAAGTATTATGATGTCTATGCTAAAGCAAACTTCATTTCAGGTGTTGCTTCTCCTTTGTATTTATCCTATCCACAAAGTTTTCCCATTTGATTGCAGCCAACCACTTTTAACGTCATGCATTCTCTTTCGGCACCTGGAAAATGTGCTTATTTTTTTATATATCATTCTGACCATTTGTGCCGTCAAATGCTAGCATATCAAAATTGAAAAGTAGAAAGCTGTGGCCAGCTAAAACATAGCCTTGCAAAGCTACAGTGCGTGTTCAAGCTTTAAGGTCCAAAGTGGGTGTACACCATTTGGCCGGAAGCACAGTGACGTAACATGACTAAACCTCTATAGCAGGGGTCAGCAGCCCTTTTGGTGTTGAGTGCCACTTTCAAATTTTCTTGTCAATCAGTGTGCCACACCAAGATTAATGACACGCATCAGAATTTTTATATTCAACAGAGCTGTCATTTTACTCCAAACAAAAAAACATGGACATACATTAAAATCGTATAACTACCATTCTTCTTTATCAATTAACTAAAAAATAAATGTGTATTGTACAAAATATAAAAACTTGAAAATAAGTGCAACAGGAATAACAGCAATACAGCAGCATCCGCTTATGTAAACATATTAGACACACGCACACACACACCCTCCCCAGAAGGAAAGGGGCAACAGGTGTGATTCTCAGTGCAGGTCTCTTACACAGTACAGAGCGGGCTTTTTTAACCTTCAAAGTCAGAACAGACGACTCTTACATTTTGTCTTGTTCACTAGCAACTTAAACTGTGAATTATATGCACAATTTTAGATTTTATATTACAAATAAAAAAATGCCTACATTAATATGATCCCTGGCCCTGTTTTCCATGAATTTTCATGTTTTGTCTCCTAGTGGCATTAGACACTTGTGCGACACACAACGCACAAACAAAGCTACTGGAAGTAACCAGCCAACCAGTTGTTACCGGCATCCCCAAGGGGCCGCTATCCCCTACAAAAGTGTTTTTCAACCTTTTTTGACCCAAGGCACGTTTTTACATTGGAAAAAATTTCGCGGCACATCACAAACAAAAAATATTCCAAAATTATTTTCTGCGCAGTATATTTAATGATTAAATAATTTCTCAACATGTATACTTACTTAGTGTGAAACTTGAGCCTGTTTAGATGAACACAGAGACTTATTCTTCAACCGCTCTCAGTCTCTGTTTTTATTATTATTATTATTTTTAATAGCAGTTAGGCTTGAAAAAGCTCAGAATTATCAGAAAGGGGGACTTGAGCAATGTCTTGAACCACATTCAATTAAATTCAATTTATTTGTATAGCGCTAAATCACTACAAGGTTGTCTCAAAGGGCTTTGCGGAGGCAATATGATACACAATCAGAAACAGCAAATGAAGCAAACAAAGATGAATTAATAAAGTTCAAGTCCTGGGCATCCCCCATCCCTCCATATCGGCAAGGAAGAGCTCCAAAAACTCCAGAGTCTTTGTGAGAAAATGAGAAACCTTGGGGAGTACCACAGTCAGGAGAGATCCACTCCCAGGACGGATAGACAGGAAGCACTAGGACTGCTAATGGGAATTAGCCGGCAAAGTTACAGTTCGTAAAGATGCAGTGGAGTAAAGGAACAAGAAGAGGTCCATCTAGCCAGATGAGACGGCGGTAGCAACGAGGACGTCCATCCAGCCAAGGGTCCGGACAGTCAGGAGGCTGCAGCTGAAAAATAGCCCCTCTCCAGAGGGGAGGGGGGGAAGGGGACACCGGGTGACTAGTGATGATGAGACTAGACGACTAGATATTAACATTGGAAAATAGAAATAAAAAAAGACAAGTGGTAGGTAGAGTGAGAAAAAGGAGATAGAACTCAGTGGCTGTACTTCCCCCAGAATTATAGCTTCTAGTGCAGCTTAGACTAAACTGTGAGTCTACTCCGACTTCAACTAGCCTGACCATAAGCTTTGTCGAATAGGAACGTTTTTAATCTAATCTTAAATGTGAAGACTGTCTCGGCTTATTTCATATTAGCTGGACGCTGATTCCATAAAACTGGGGCTTGGTGGCTAAAGGCTCTAGCTCCGACAGTACTTTTAGAAACCCTGGGAACTACCAGTAGACCTGCATTCTGAGAGCGGAGTGTTCTGTTGGAGCGGTATGGAAACAGAGCATCGTTGAGATTGTTAGGTTTTGTGTTTCTCCTTGTGTGACTTGTCCCTGTGATTACCCATTGCTCTCACCTGTGTGTGTTTTCCCAGTGTATCCTGCAATCTGCATCCACCTGTGTTACCCAGCTGTTCCTCGTCTCGTTACCCCTTGTCTGCGTATATAATGACCCAGTTTCTTGTCACTCCTTGTTGCGTCATTGTCTATGTCTATGTCCGTCTTCACCAAAGTCAAGTCCGTTCCACGCCCTCGTGTACCAGTCCCTCTGCTTAAGTAAGTTTTGTTTGAACATTGCCTTTTGAGCCATAGCCCTTTTGTTTGTACTTTGTGATTTTGTTAGTTATCATTAAAAGGTTTTTTTTTAGTTCACTGCCACCTGCCTCGCTGCATTTTTTGTTTCCCTGCATTTGGGTCCATACAACCTGCCTGCCTGCTCATTCCTGACAGAATGACGCAACCAATCCTGGACCCAGCGGGAAAGATTAATTTTCGGCCACCGCGCCGACACCCTCAAACCACCCACAGACCACAACACATTTTTTTGGATTCTGATTTTTCTGACTTTGAGGAGGATCACAATTTATATGACCTCCTCTATTCTGATTCTGACTCCAACCCAGATTTTTTTTCCATGCCCTTTTCTTCACCCTCTCAGTTTTTTTCAGGCCTCCCTCATTCCATACCACCCAGTCTGTCCAAGAACCCTGTCCAAAAGCCTCGGCGATCTCGTCCACGCCGACGTCGTGGGCACGTCTTGACGGCTCGGCTTCCCGAGGCTCCCCGCAGTCAAGTTCCTCCCGCGCTGGTTCCCCGCAGTCAAGTTCCTCCCGCGCCGGCTCCCCGCAGACAAGTTCCTCCCGCGCCGGCTCCCCGCAGTCAAGTGCCTCCCGCGCCGGCTCCCCGCAGTCAAGTGCCTCCCGCGCCGGCTCCCCGCAGTCAAGTGCCTCCCGCGCCGGCTCCCCGCAGTCAAGTGCCTCCCGCGCCGGCTCCACGCATTCAAGTGCCTCCCGCGCCGGCTCCACGCATTCAAGTGCCTCCCGCGCCGACTCCACGCAGTCAAGTGCCCGCGCCAACTCCACGCAGTCAAGTGCCCGCGCCGACTCCACGCAGTCAAGTGCCCGCGCCGACTCCACGCAGTCAAGTGCCCGCGCCGACTCCACGCAGTCCTGTGCCCGCGCCGACTCCACGCAGTCCTGTGCCCGGGCCGACTGCACCAACAGACTCCTGCGACCAAGCTGCTGTCCCGCCAGCAGATTCCTGCGACCAAGCTGCTGTCCCGCCAGCAGATTCCTGCAACCAAGCTGCTGTCCCGCCAGCAGACGACCAAGCTGCTGTCCCGCCAGCAGACGACCAAGCTGCTGTCCCGCCAGCAGACGACCACGCTGCTGTCCCGCCAGCAGATTCCTGCGACCAAGCTGCTGTCCCGCCAGCAGATTCCTGCGACCACGCTGCTGTTCCGCCAGCAGACTCCTGCGACTCCGCTGCTGTTCCGCCGGCGGACTCCTGCGACTCCGCTGCTGTTCCGCCGGCGGTCTCCTGCGACTCCGCTGCTGTTCCGCCAGCGGTCTCCTGCGACTCCGCTGCTGTCCCGCCAGCGGACTCCTGCGACTCCGCTGCTGTCCCGCCAGCAGACTCCTGTGACTCCGCTGCTGTCCCGCCAGCAGACTCCTGCGACTGTTCCGCCAGCAGTCTCCTGCGACTCCGCTGCTGTTCCGCCAGCAGTCTCCTGCGACTCCGCTGCTGTTCCGCCAGCAGTCTCATGCGACTCCGCTGCTGTCCCGCCAGCAGTCTCCTGCGACTCCGCTGCTGTCAGGCCAGCAGACGACGGCGACTCCGCTGCTGTCACGCCAGCAGACGACCCAAAAGCTGTCACGCCAGCAGACGACCCAAAAGCTGTCCCGCCAGCAGACGACCCAAAAGCTGTTCCGCCAGCAGACGACCCAAAAGCTGTTCCGCCAGCAGACTACTCCGACTCTGTTCCTGGTCCGCACGACGACCCCGACTCCGTTCCTTGTTCGCACAACGATTCCGACTCTGTTCCTGACCCTCGCCCCGACGATGCTGCTCCCCGTTTCCTGCCACAACGTGGCGGTATGGACGACCGAGCACTACCTCGTCTGGGACGCCCGCCTGATCTGCCCGTGCGGTCACCCAATGTCTGGCGCCCCGGGCGCCCTCCCGATCGACCCGTGCGATCGGCCCACGTCTGGCGTCCTGGACGCCCGCCTGACTGGCCGTGACGGGCTGGTGTTGCTCCCTCCTCCGAGCAACCTTCTGACTTGTTGTTTCCTCGGGACGTCTGGGATCCGTCCCTTGAGGGGGGGGGGTACTGTTAGGTTTTGTGTTTGGTTTCTCCTTGTGTGACTTGTCCCTGTGATTACCCATTGCTCTCACCTGTGTGTGTTTTCCCAGTGTATCCTGCAATCTGCATCCACCTGTGTTACCCAGCTGTTCCTCGTCTCGTTACCCCTTGTCTGCGAATATAATGACCCAGTTTCTTGTCACTCCTTGTTGCGTCATTGTCTATGTCTATGTCCGTCTTCACCAAAGTCAAGTCCGTTTCACGCCCTCGTGTACCAGTCCCTCTGCTTAAGTAAGTTTTGTTTGAACATTGCCTTTTGAGCCATAGCCCTTTTGTTTGTACTTTGTGATTTTGTTAGTTATCATTAAAAGGTTTTTTTTTAGTTCACTGCCACCTGCCTCGCTGCATTTTTTGTTTCCCTGCATTTGGGTCCATACAACCTGCCTGCCTGCTCATTCCTGACAGAGATAAGATTGCCCCAACCCAATAATGGTCTTAAATGTAAGAAGGAGGATTTTAAATTTAATTCTAAACTTGACTGGAAGCCAGTGAAGGGCCTGGAGCACAGGGGTAATGTGCTCTCTTCTATTGGTTCCTGTGAAAAGGCTTGCTGCTGTGTTTTTGAGTAGCTGAAGACCTTTTAGAGAACTTTTAGGACAAGCTGCAAGTAGGGAGTTACAGTAGTCCATCTCGATGTAACGATCGCGTGAATTAATTTTTCTGCATCGTTTTCAGATGAAATATTTCTAATTTTGGCTATGTTGCGCGGGTGAAAGAAGGCCATTCTGCAGGTTTGTTTAATGTGAGCTTTAAACGATAAGTCAGGGTCGAATAGAACTCCTAGGTTTTTAACTGTGGTGCTGGAGGCTACACTTACATTGTCCAGAGTGACTTTCTGGGAAGCTAAAGAGTCCCTCACACTTTTCGGGCCTATTATATGGACTTCTGTCTTTTCAGGGTTAAGTAGAAGATAGTGCTCATCCAGGTAATTATATCTCGGACGCAGGTGCTTAGTTTGTCTGCTTGCCTGATCTGCTCAGGTTTAATTGATAAATACAGCTGTGTGTCGTCAGCGTAACAATGAAAGTTAATGCTATGTTTTCTGATGATATTACCTAGAGGAAGCATATACACCGTAAACAAGATGGGCCCGAGGACCGATCCTTGCAGCACACCATAACTTCTGATGATATTACCTAAAGGAAGCATATACAGCGTAAACAAGATGGGCCCGAGGACCGATCCTTGCGGCACACCATAGAGTACGGTGATGATTGCTGGTTTACATTGACAAACTGGTACCTATTAGATAAATATGATTTAAACCAGCAGAGGGCTGCTCCTCTAACGCCTATGTCACATTCTAGTCTCTGCAATAAGATATCATGGTCGATTGTGTCAAAGGCTGCACTCAGGTAACACAGAACCAGGATCGAGACTAATCCAACGTCAGCGGCTAGTAACAAGTCATTAGTTACTTTGACTAATGCAGTTTCAGTGCTATGATAAGCTCAAAAGCCAGACTGGAAATGTTCAAATAAACTATTGTCCTGCAGGTGCTGACAGAGCTGTTTAATTACCACTCTTTCAAGGACTTTGGAGAGAAATGGTAGATTAGAGACATAATATAATTGGCCAAGATATCAGGATCAAGAGTAGGTTTTTTCAAAAGGGGTTCAATAACTGCATATTTAAAGGACTGCGGCACGTGGCCAGTAACTAATGTGGTATTTATTATATTTAGGATAATATCAATAGTTAGAGGCAGGGTCTCTTTAAAAAGTTTGGTTGGGATCGGGTCTAGGAGGCACGTTGATGGTTTGGAGGACATTATAATTGAAATCACATCGATTTGGTCGACAGTGGTAAAGTTATTTAAAATTTTAGAGGGGTTTAGAGGAGATTCTGACTTTTTAGTCTGCACTTTATCAGACCTAATAGTTGGAAGTAATTCATTTATTTTATTTCTAATAGTTGCGATTTTATTGTTAAAAATTTTTAGGAAGTCATCACAGCTAAGGGTGGTTGGGATATAAGGTTCTATTGAGCTGTGACTGTTTGTCAGCCTTGCTACAGTGCTGAAAAGAAACCTAGGATTATTTTTGTTTTCATCTATTAAGGATGAGTAATATCTGGTTTTAGTCATACGCAAGGCCTGTTTATAGGTCACGAATCTATGTTTCCAGGCAGAGAGAGTGTGCTCTGTGTTGGAACGGCGCCAAAGTATTTCTAATTTATGTGTCGATTGTGTAAGAGAGCCTGTTTCAGCATAATACCAGGGAGAGGCTCGTCTCGGCTTGACAAACTTTAATTTGGGGGGAGCGACAACATCGAGAGCAGTTCGGAGAGTAAACATAACACTATCAACAAACTTGTCATTAACAGCAAGGCCGGACATTATTCCTTCATAATCAGATGACATGGAGGCAAAAATTGGCTGTTTATACTCTGAAACAGAGCAATCACATGATGTCCTTTTCATCTGAGTTGTAGTCACTAGTGAAGGATTATCTTGAAGCACAAACTGAAAGGTAATTAGAAAATGATCAGACAGTACAGGGTTGTGGGGATGGACACTAAGATCACTAATCTCCGTACCGTAGGTTAAAATCAGGTCCAGGGTGCGGTTGTGACTATGAGTTGGTTTATTTACATTTTTAAATGAAGCCAGTCCCATCTAGTAGGTCATTAAAAGCCTTACCAAGAGAGTCGCCGTCATCATCAACATGTATATTAAAATCCCCTACAATTATAATTCTATCCCAGTTTAGCAAAATACTGGATAAAAAGTCAGAGAAATCTAACAAAAACTGTGAGTAGGGACCAGGGGGACGGTAAACCACTATGAAAAGAACCGGTTTTTGGTTATTCCAGTTAGCATCTATAATTGATAGTACTAGACTTTCAAATGAGTTATAAATGTGATTAGCTTTACTTTTTGGGCTAATACCTAAACAAAAGTGTGATATTACTGTCATGTGACTTGGGGTTGTGGATTCATTAAGTCTAACAAAGTCATCCTGCTGAAGCCAAGTTTCAGTCAGGGCCAAAATATGAATATTATACTCCCCAATTAAGTCATTAACTAACAGAGATTTGGGCGAGATTGGCCGGATGTTTAATAATCCGCATTTTATATATTTATTAAGAGTTATTTTATTTTCACTGCTATCAGAGGCTATATGTTATCAGGGGCTATATGTATTAAATTCTTTGGTCTCGTTCCTATAGTACTATGTTTTCTACTCTTCACTATACGAGGCACGGACACAGTCTCTATCTTCTGTCCTGAATGTTGGATTTGTGACAGCTCGGAAAGAGGCGAGTGATCATCACTAACACAGTTGTGTTTTACACTACAACATGTTTCGAGTTAAGAGAGCAGCACCATCCCAAGTCGGATGATTGCCGTCTCTGCGTACGAGGCCGGGCTTCCCCCAGAACGCATGCCAGTTATCAATAAAGACTATGTCGTTTTTTGGGCACCTTCTAGACAACCAGCGGTTAAATGATGAGAACCTAGAGTACATCTCGTCATTGACCAAATTAGGCAGAGGACCAGAGAATGCTACGGTTTCCGCCATCGACTTAGCAAGCTTACACACCGAGGCTACTTTTAATTTAAGCACCTTAGACTGTCTCCGCTGGGCGTCGTTACCGCCTGCGTGAATCACGATATGGCGGAACCTCTTTCTACTCTGCTTTAAGAGCCTGAGGTTTCCTTCGATGTCACAGACTCTGGCCCCTGGGTAACACCTGACAGACACCTCCGGGTGTTTCACGTCTCTAACTATGGAACCTTCAATCTAGAGAGTGTCTGGTTCAGCCGGTGTGTCGCTGAGGGGGTCAAACCTATTGCTGACGTGAAAGTGCTGGTGCACTAAGGTTGTGCGTTTACCACTACGCTTCCCCCGTACAGTCACAAATCTGTCCTTAATTTCCCCCGGCTGCACGGGGCTCGCTGAGGGGCCAACTGCGCTAGCATTCCTACAACTGCAAGCAAGACCTGCGGGCCCTGCTACTACCTGGCTATAGCTCAGGTTAGCTTTCGTCTCTAGAGTGCAGAGCCGTGCTTCTAGCTCAGAAACCCTGGTCTTCAGCCCTGAGACTAAGCTACACTTCCTACAGCTACTACTGACCTCGACGAAGCAGCCAGGGTGCTCGGTATACATACAGCACAATAAGTAGAAAAGACGGGAGGGAGAAGGCAGAGGGCTAGCCATGGCTCGGATAAGCTAGGCTAGCAAGACAAAGTTAAAGAGGAAAGGAGAGTATTTTTAATCCACGAGCAGGCGTTTACGCTGTTAAATCGTGGGATAAAACAAATTGAGGAGCACTAGGAGAGCCGAACCTGTCTAGGATCGCTTCTCTGATGTGTCCGTGGGATAAAAAAAATTGAGGAGCACTAGGAGATTAGCGACTAGTAGCAGTGCTAACAAACAAACAATACACTCACCGGATGTGACGTCAGATGTGATGTCAGGGCCGAGCATCTCGCAAACAATAGCTTTGCAGGCAGGTAGTATGAAATGTTTTTGTCACGGTGTGGGACTTTTTGGATTTAGCAACAAGGTAACTGGCTTTGAGGGCTTTCTAATTTACCTTTGTAGTTTTTATCAAAAAGTTGTCACAAAAAGGCAAAAACTAGTTTCTCTGTGTTTTCACGAAGGCAAACAAAATAGTCCATCGACTTGTTTTGAACCGGCAGGTGTTTCGTTTGGAGATGACGTTTAAACTTGCTTGGCGCCATTGCGCTGATTTTGGATTGCTACTTGTGTCGCGTTCATGAACTGCTCGGATTTTTAGCCATTAGCCACCTTGCTGTTCTCAACAATGTGTTGGAATACAACACGGGGAGGATTGACGGTCGTCACATATGGATATAATAGAAAGGAAACTTTGGAGTACATCGACACATGACGAGTCTAACCAAATGATGTGCAGGAGATGTGCTGGGGTTCACATTGTCGTGGACAGCAAGGTCGTTGATGGCTAGAAATCCGAGCAGTTTTTGAACGCGACACGAGCGTCTGCACACGACCGAGAACTCTCGAACTTTCTTCCTACTCCTTCCTCCCTTCTACTGCAGCTCCGCCCAACGACGTAAAAAACAATATCATAATCGCCCTGAATGGGGAAATAGAAAGGAGAGGAGTCAGTGATGACTTTATCACTTTATTGTGGCAACAATGGAAAATAATAAACAAAATAACAGCGGCATCCGCAACATGCGACCGCGAACTTAGCTCTCACGCCGTTCTCCCTGAGACTCCCTCCCTCCTTGCTTGCTTCCCGCTACGTCACCACACTGCAGTCTGATGGCCCCTTCAATGGCCCGTACACAGTTATGGACATTACAAATTTATATATTATATATATATATATAAATGCGACATTAGATAATTTCTCGCGGCACAATAGTGTGCGGCGGCACACTGGTTGAAAAACACTGCCCTACAATATTACCGGCTTACTAGTTAAGCGTAGAAAAAGAAGTGGGCGTCCGGGCGAGGAAAAGAGAGAGAGCAAAGCAAAGTGTTGTGAGGGAGCTGCGCCGAGAGTGCCGTAAAAAGTGGTTGTGTCCCCCGCTGGTTTTTGTTTTGTTGATGAAAAGTCTTCAGGAAAAAGCCATTCAACACGTCACTGTATTTTTATACACATCGCCACCTCTCCGAAGTAAGCACCGGACGAATGGGCGACAACGAGCTATGTTAATTACCGGTCCACTCCACACTATGGTGCCGAGATGAAAGCACCGCGATCACCAAAAGTGCAGATTGGTAACAAAGTGTACTTCAGCCAGCTCTCCGATTGATTTGTTTCGTGACCCGTTAGTAGCCTGTGCTGAATTGAGCACGTAGAGAAAAAAAAGAAACCCCGACGAGCGTATAATTGAGGAAGAGCTGGAGGTGTGCTCAAAATCCATTATTACGCTCATATAACGCCATAGGCAGAGGGGGTGGGGAGGGGCGCTCCCGTAAAGCCCTTAAGTAACAGGGCGCGCAACTGAAAATGTCATATTATTTATTTATTTATTTCAGGTAAAAGGGCGCTTTTTTTTTTTTTTTTTTGACATGCGCTCGCGTGTCACTGGTTAACCCTTCGCGTGCCAGTGCTGACACGCGTGTCATAGGTTGCCGACCCCTGCTCTATAGTATACAGTGCATCAAATAAAAGCCAAATATAAATCAGTATACCAAGAATGATGATATTAACTCTTCATTAGACCTTACCGGAGAGGCTGTTGAGTGTGTGAATACATGGCGAGCACAAAAGTACAATAACAGGACAAGAGTTTTGATCAGGAGCGCCATTCCTCCCAATCACTTAGTATTGATGAAACAGTAAGATTTTATATGTACTATACTCACCTTAACAATGTCCTCCATGGTGTTGTTGGAATAGTCCACAGCTACCAAGTAATAGGGCTTGGGCTGATGCTCAATTATTTTTTTAATGACACTACAAAAAAGCAAAACAAAAAATTGCTTAAGTAAATGGATGAGGAACATTTTCTTGCTCACATGCATTAATGCAACTACGGAGAGAAGTACTCTGACTATTGGGATTACAAATGGGCAGTGGCGATTAGGCCGTTAAAGAGTAGTAGCCACCCATTTGCATACCAAGGGCATAGGTTTGGTCTCAACAGCATAACCTGCATGTACACTTTTTGCCGGGGACGGGACATTAATAAGACCAAACAGATTGGTTGAACGATGGTCAGGGCTACATTTCTCACAAATAACAACCTAATTAATTGGTAGGCTAAATGATTAATGCAAAATAAATCTATATTTAATTGTTCTAACTTCATCAAAAGCATCAAAAACTACTAAAGAAAGACTGGCGAGCAGTGGTTGGGGTTGTGTTATACATCCACTAGATGGTGCTGCGCTAAAGGGAATGCCATTCCATGATGAACCAATACTGAGCCAAATACAGCATAAGGCGCACTGTCTGGTTTTGAGAAAATTGAAGGCCTTTAGGTGCACCTTATAGCGCGGAAAATATGGTAGTTTTTAAACAAAATGAAATGGAAATAAATGCACGGTTTATTAAAATTATTTTGTTGTTATGACACGTAGTAACACGTATGTTAAAAGTTTGCATTTTTCCAAGCCTGGAAGCTCATTCTCTCTCTACTGATTGATTTTCCTAAAAGTATTACAATGGTAATATATTTTCGCAATTACAGTAATCCCTCACTACTTTGCTGTTTGACTATCGTGGTTTCTCGAATTCGCGGGCTAAATGTACATACATACATATGGCGGAAAACACAGACAAGACTGAAAAAGAAGATTCTGCTTTTGCACCCCTCTTTACAATAATCTGCTGTGTTTTAAGCCAAAACAACTGTTGTGTTTGATAGAACAATATGTCTATATGCTGCCATAGCAGATTCATGGTGCATTAAGCCCCCAAACTATTTTTAATTTGTCCATTTTACCCTGAAAATTTACAGATGTCGCGCAACCGCTTTTGTTTCAACCCAGCCATAAAACTCAAAGTAATTATATTTATTGTTCAAAATTTGTCGTTTTTAGCCTAGAATCATTAATTGATGTCTCATATTTCATTTAAAAAAAAATTACTTATAAAAATTATTCACTCACATATTTTAAACTTTTAAACAGATTTTGTCACAATGAAAAAATGGCGTCTGTAAAAAAGTCACCGTATCTACCTCACAACTATCGCTTAGTTTTTTTTTTTTTGTTTTTTTTTTTTGTTACTGTCGCATTTTCTCCGATACGTTAGATAATAAATAAACGATCCAAACAAAGAAAAATTGAAGAAAAAAAAAACATTTAAAAGGTAAAATATATGAAAAAGGAAATCTCGACCACTCCTTGATGTCTGCGATTTCTGCATCGCGACCCTTGTAATATTACCATGTTTCACCCATAAAATCCCCCAAAAATCCAGGTGTGGCCATTCACAGCTGTGTCTTGACACTCGGTGATACATGCTACATGGAGTTTTTGGACCGAAACAAGGTGAATACGCGATATCTCGTTAAAGTCATGGCGTCTGCAACTCTGCTCTCGCATGCTCTCACCTCCAGATTGGGTTTTGCTGTTTAAAAAAACAATATATTTTTTTTAAATGCCCCCCTGTTCAAAATGTTTTCTTCCCCCAGAAAATTGAGATTTTAAGCTTTCCAATGTATATCATATCTTCAACATACACAATAAATACACACTTGTTAATAATGTCCTAACTATCCAGGAATGTAAAAAATAAACATTTGTCTCAAGAGAGCTCAACATTGTCCGTCTAAATAAAGAAATTACATAGAACTGAAAAAAGTATTAGTCAAGGTATAACAAAAATAAATAAAAATGGAGCATTCCTTCAGGTAAAACACTACTGCTTTTGTCCACAAGCACAGCCAAACTCAACAAAATACAACAACTTTTTACCTCAAGATATGATTAATGCAAGTTCCGGCCCAACTTCGTAAAACTGATCCCCCCCAGTGTCTCTTTGAACAATGGCCCAAACTATGTAATATATAAGCCCATTCCCGCCACTGAAAAAAAAGTATGAAAACTTTTTTTTCCCCCAGCAAAACAAGAAGCCTATTTCCGCCAGTGGATGTTTTTTACTTGCTGGTGCCTTTTTCTGCCAGTGGAGGAAAATAGATATATATATTGTAGTGCCAGGAAGGAGTCGGAGGCAGAGTACCGTGGTCAAAACTTGAAAACATTTATTTCTCAACAGAGCAGAACTTGCACACCAAAGCACGAGGCACCAGGCTAACAGAGCTGAGTGGAACACCTTTAAGGGTCCGGGAGGAACTCACTCACTACACGTTCCTCTGAGTGAATTATATAAACAGTAACGCCAGACAAACCCCCCAAGAATTCACTTATACACAAAATCCCTAAACTTGGGGGGTACGATCGCCCGTCCCTAACGTGTACGCTGGAGAGGAGCGGCAGGGCCAGAAACAGAGGGGGAAAGGGTGCCTCAAGCGTCCAGGACAGAGGAACAAAAATTCTTAAAGGGCCGTCATACGGGAGGCGCAGCGGACTGCGATGCGCACCATGTCTGACAAAGATGAATTTCGCGGAACTTAACGAGGACGGAATACGTACCTCGGGCACACAGTGCTGTGAGGTCGGAACCGGGGCAAATCTGCGGGCAAAATCTAGCAAGTGCCCTTTGACC
The DNA here is from genome assembly GCF_030265065.1 of Corythoichthys intestinalis. NCBI lineage: Eukaryota > Metazoa > Chordata > Actinopteri > Syngnathiformes > Syngnathidae > Corythoichthys > Corythoichthys intestinalis. Next base: position 76,945,540 of record NC_080395.1, on the reverse strand, counting down.
TAAGACAGACCACGGGGCAGTCACATCAGGAAGAAAATCAGCGGGAACACGCAAAACCTGGCCATAAATCAACTCTGCAGAAGAAGCGTGCAGGTCTTCCTTGGGCGCACACCGAAGACCAAGCAACACCCAAAGAAGCCTATCCACCCAGTCCCCATCACTCAAACAAGCGCAAAGGGAGGCCTTCATGGAGCGGTGAGAACATTCACAAAGACCATTTGCTTGCAGGTGATACGCGGTGGTGCGGTGCAGCTGAACCCCCAAGCTGTCGCCGATCGCACCCCACAACTCGGACGTGAACTGCACCCCACAGTCAGAAGAAATATCAGACGAAGTCCCAAAACGTGCGACCCACGTCCCTATAAATGCACGAGCCACATCAGCAGTGGACGTGGATGACAAAGGAACCGCCTCAGGCCAACGTGTGGTCCTATCGACCATGGTGAGCACGTGCGTGAACCCATAGGAAACCGGAAGAGGCCCCACCAAGTCCACATTGATGTGGTCGAAACGCCGTTCAGTGACGACGAAAGTTTCAGAGGCGTTTGACACTGAACTTTAGCCCATTGACAAGCGATGCAGGAATCGGCCCACGCCAGCACATCTTTCTTAAGGCCCCGCCACACAAATTTTTGCGAGACCAGCTTAGCAGACGGTTTCCGACCGGGATGAGAGAGGCTGTGTACTGCGTTGCATACCTTACGCCGCCAGCGCGCCAGAACAAAGGGGCGGGCAATACCGGTAGAGACGTCGCACCACAAGGATACGCCAGTGTCGCCCACTGGAACACGTTGTAAGTGCAGGTCCGAAGCAGTAGACTTGAGCGTACAAACACTCTCGTCGTGCTCCTGGTCAAATGCCATGGCAGCGAAATCCAAACCGAGCTGAACTGCGCCGGCGAACGACCGGAACAAACAGTCAGCTACCAAGTTGGCTTTCACCGATACATGTCTGATGTCGGTGGTGCACTTGGAAATATAAGAAAGCTGGCGCTGCTGATGTTCAGACCATGGTTCGGTCATGCGAGACATTAAAAACATGAGGGTTTGTGGTCGGTTTACGGGTCGGCCCTCCAGGAGAAAATGGAAATGGCGCACCGCTAACAGAGGGCCCTGTCAAAAGCACTATACTTGTGCTCGCGAGGAACCAATTGGCGACTGAAAAAGGCGAGCGGTTGCCAGGCACCGTTAACCCATTGCTCATAAACTGCTCCCACCGCAAAATCGGACGCATCGGTGGTAAGGCCAACGGGGGCATTAGGCAGGGGGTGCGCCAGCAACGTTGCCTGACCAAGCACAGCCTTGGTAGCTTCGAATGCAGCTAACCATTTTCCAGATCAATCCATGACGTGCTTGGGGGATGTACCTTTGAGCGCCTCGTATAGCGGGCGCATGACGTGAGCCGCATGACGCACGAAGCGGTGGTAGTAAGCCACCATCCCCAAAAATTCTCTCAGCTCGCGAGCCAACCACGGATGGCCTCAACCTTGGAGGGAAGTGGGACCACGCCATCCTTGTTCACGAGATGGCCGAGAAATTGTATGGATGGAATGCGAAAAACGCATTTTGCAGGATTAACAAAGAGACCGTGCGCCACCAGCCTGGTGAAGAACTCCCGGAGGTGTCGCACGTGGTCCTCAACGCTTTTGCTTGCAATAAAAATGTCGTCCAAGTAAACAAACACGAACGGCATATCGCGCAAAAAAAAGAGTCCATTAAACGTTGGAACGACTGAGCAGCGTTTTTCAAACCAAAAGGCATTCTAAAAAATTTGAACAGCCCGAACGGTGTAACTACAGCCGTTTTGGGGACATCTGTGGGGTGGACGGGCAGCTAATGATAGCCGTGCACCAGGTCAACCTTAGAGAAAACCACGCAACCAGCAAGGAGGGCAGAAAAATCCTGCACGTGAGGCACCGGGTACCGATCGGGCACGGTAATGTTATTGAGTCGACGATAGTCCCCGCACGGCCTCCAACCCCCGTCATGTTTGGGAACAATGTGAAGTGAGACGACCACAGGCTGTTAGAGCGGCTAACAATCCGTTCCATGTTATCAAATTCAGCCATAGCAGCAGACAGTTTAGCAGGATCTAGGCGGCGTGCGTGGACCGGAGCGCCCGTTGTCGCGATGCGATGCTCAACACCATGCTTAGAAAAGACCGCAGAGAAGGTGGGATGCATGAGGCTCGGGTACTCACTCAGAAGTCAGCAAAACACATTGTCCTCCGCAAGAGAGCTAGAAAAACAGACGGGCTCACCCCTACTCCTGACACCTAGAATGGAAAAGAAAGTCTGAGAGTCCACCAAGCGTCCATGCAAAACGTCCACCAACAAGTTGTGTGCGCAGAGAAAGTCTGCCCCTAACAGGAGAAAGGCTACATCCGCGACTAGAAACTCCCACAGGAACCGCTGGGTAACAAAACGCAAGTTCAAAGTCTTCAGCCCGAACGTCCGTATGGGCTTGTCATCTGCCGAACGCAGTGCCGGACCGGTGGTATCCACAGACGCTTCTCCGGGGACCACTGGAAATACACTCCTCTGAGCGCCGGTGTCACACAGAAACTTGTGACCGCAGAGCGTATCCACCACGAAAAGCAGCTGGTTTGGAGCGCCCACTGCCCCGGCCACTACAGGGGGCGGGCTCCGCCGTTTCCCGCGTCGTAAGTGCAAGGCACGAAGTGGGCATGATAAAAACACCAGCCGTCACGTTGGTAGCGTTCCTGCCGGTTCCCACGCCGGTTGGCCGGCTTCCGCTGGTCGAACGTCGGGGCCAGGAAATTGGGCGAGGCCTGCACCGGCGCCAAGTGCTCGTGAGCTGCCCGCGGCGTCGCGGTGAAGTATCTCTTGGCCTCCTCAGCGAGAGCGCGTGGGTCGGAGACGTCCGAATTGCCGAGAGCGGTGTGCACGTGAGCCGGTAGTTGACGCAGGAACAGCATCAAGAACAGCGAATTAGGCGCCTCGTTGCCCAACAGGTTCAGCATGACATCCATGACTTGTGTCGGAGTGCGCTCGCCAAGCCCGTTGATCTCCAGCAGCCAACGCGCACGCTCGAGTCGGGACAGTCCATACACCCTCAAAAGGTAGTCCTTCAGCGCGTTATACTTATTCCTGGCCGGAGGGGAGGTGACTAAACGGGTCACCTGGGACGCTACCCTATTGCTCAGTGCCGTGAAGACATGCCAGAACTTTCTTTCGTCATCTTCAATACAATGAAGACCGAATAGCGCCTCGGCCTGTGCAAACCAGGTTTTGGGCGCCGACTCCCAGAACTCAGGCAATTTAAGCACGACGTTCGCAGCCATCATGTTCGTCGTGGTCCTGGAGACTGCAGGTCCACTGTCGGGGTCACCAGAGGCGGAGTATCGTTGTCCAAACTTGAAAACATTTATTTCTCAATAGAGCAGAACTTGCACACCAAAGCACGAGGCACCAGGCTAACAGAGCTGAGTGTAGCACCTTTAAGGGTCCGGGTGGAACTCACTCACTACACGGTCCTCTGAGTGAATTATGTGAATAGTAACGCCACTATATATATATATATATATATATCTTTATTTATTATTATTTTTTCTATTTTATTTTTTATTTTTTTTACTTGTCGGAGTCTTTACGTACAAGCTATGCTACTTGTAGGTTCTAGCCGATAAATACTGTAGATGTTGCACTCAACAGTAACCTTATCCATGACTTTGTGAAGGTACCATAAACTTTCTCTCGACAAAATGAAGTAAATCATGTGTATCATATAGTTTTATTCACCCAACCATTGTGTACAGGTGCCGTGTCGCACTACGGTTGGCAGGGGGCAATAGACCTCATAGAAGTGTGTCACTAACCGTCAAATTATAGTTGTTTTGGAGGAATCTCCCAATATGAAAATGAGCCTCGAGACCTTGGAGAGAATGCTGAAGAAGATACAATTGTGGTGGAGATGAAATAATTTATTATTATAATTATGATGCTCTAACACATGCTATTTAGGCTCGAAGTACTCAGTACGTCTGTTTGTGTAGGATAGTACAATTATGTTCTATTTGACTACCAAATTATGTGTTTTGCGTCACAGCTAAGATATCATTAACTTTGCTAAAAATAGTTATATAACAAAGAAATGGAAAACACTCATCTACTACAGGTTTACATGAGCTTTTTACCCTAAATAATAAATGCAAGTGTTGCAAGTTTTTTGTTCGTTTACAGGTCAAAAAACGCTGTTAGGCACGCAACAACACTTAGTGTACGTTGATGGACATATATCAAGACTACATGCAATCTACTTTTTACACATGCTGCCTAAAGTTGTGGATGACTTTGATGATGGAAAGCTCGAGTTATGCTCCACCTTCGTTAATGTTTTTCTAATAACTTTATAATTGTGACTTGTTTTGCACATGCACCACTTCTTATATATAAAACAAGAAATTGGATCATGTTGTCTAAAAGTTTTTTTGTGATCAATATCTGCAATGAAAAAGAATTACATATTACTTGTGTTTACATGGGACATGGATGATGAGCTCATAATAATACTCTAACTGTAATCCAACCAGATTAAAAATACCCTCTAGTATTTCCTTGTACCATCAAAATCCGTTGCAGCACTGCATTCGGCAACTGTACATAGCATTATTGTAGCACAGAAAGTCACAGAGCTTCATCTACGTCATGCTGGATCCATTTGGAGATTCCGTGGCTTCCTCTGGTTTGATTTTGCATTTTAATTTTGTTTACACACGACTTACTTCAGTCGCACTTCATGTTGTTCTGTCTAAACCGGAAGTCCGTAGCCAGAAGTGTATAAAAAAATTAAAAATTCCACTGGCGGAAACAGGCACCAGCACTTTTTTTTTCCACTAGCGGAAACAGGCAGCAGCAAATAAATTAAGAGAAAAATATATAAATAAACTTTTTTCCACAAGCGGAAATAGACTTCTTGTTTTGTTAAGAGTGGTTTTGTTTTGTTAGTGATGGGAATGGGCTTCCATACAGTAAGGACTTAGATAGAAAAATATAAGTGGAGTGGACATGGGCCAGATGTACAGCAAATTCCGGTCCAACTTCGTAAAACGGATCCGCCCCAGTGTCTTTTTGAACAATGGCACAAACTCAGGAAGGAGTCACAAACCGGATCAGCAATATGTTTTGTGACAGGAGTAGTCCAAAGTAGCAGAGTTAATTTGGTGAAGCAGATTTGCTTGTCAGCTCTCGCCTGACAGGTGAAGAAGACGAAAAGACGCCTCCATCAGCTCTTCTGGGGGCCAACCATGGACAGTCCAGAATAATGGCGTGACATCATGTCTTGCACAAGGAACGCCTGATAATTCCATGACTGTGAATTTAAAGCGCTGAGGCTGACAAAAATCTTCAACTCTGGTTGGCTCGGTCACAGTGATGCACAAACTACGCAGACCAATCTGCAAACAGACAATTACCCTAAACAACACCCAAACACACCCTTCTTCCGGCCTCCCCTGCCGTAGCCTTCAAAAAACTGAATGCTTAGCTAACAGCTGTCGCTTCTCAGCAACATTCTTGTTTGCACGTTGTTTGTTGACCCTGGATCCAGTTTGCCTCAATGTCTGGGACCTATTTGCCTTGCCGTTTGATTATCAACTTGCATAAATTGTCAACTGGTTCTTGGCGAGCCTTCTTTAAGCTTTTAAACATAAGAGTTGCGCCAGTGTGACTCCAGCTGGTTGGCGGCGTGGTTCCGGTGATTTGGCTGGAAGGTCAGATTCCAACAAACCACAGATAAAAAAGTTTTTGAACTAAAAAAAAATATAATTAAAAATTTGCATTTGAACATTTAATTTTTCATTGAAAATGTTTTCTTTGATTGAAGCAATCCATTTTGAGTTTGGGCCATATTGTGGGTAGGAAATGTAATTGAATATTATTGAAGTTATTTTTCCTTTGAAATTATTCATGTTTGAAGCAGCTCATTTTTCAATGAATGATAAATACACAAATGTCCCACCCAAAATGTGGTCCAAATTATTTAATCAAAATAACCTTCACTTCAATCAAAAACAAAACTTTTTTGTTTTTGTTACGTTTCTGGGTGAGTGGGGGACCCAAATGCAGAGAGGAGACGCAAGGTAGCAGTGATAACAATTGTTTATTGCGGAATATGAAAGAATTCTCTGTCCAAAAGATCAGGCAGCAGTTGGTGAATGACCAGGTGAGTTCTCAAGGCAGGCGAGCAATGTAGGATCTGTAAACAAAAGCAACGTGGGCAGAATAGAGGCTATACAGTACTTGGAACAAAGCGAACGCTGAGTCACAAGCTCGTCGAGTAAAGTAGTTGATCTAGCGATGAAGTGAGGCCAGGGACTGGCTTTAGTAGGCCGTTAACGATGATCGACTGCACCTGGTCCCAGGCTCACTCATCTGTCCAATCTTGCAATCAAGACACACACACACAAAAGAAGGAGGAGGAGCAGGGCTCAGGGGCTCTAACAGTACTATCCCTCCTACGAGCGCCGCTTGGTGCATGAGCCAGATGACCAGGGTGCTAACGGTGAAAGTTTTGGATAAGGGACCGACACAACACATGGCGGGCGGGGACTCAGCTGTGGTCCTCAGGCCCGTAACCCTCCCAGTCCCACCAAGTACTAGAGACCCCGACCTCGCCAGCGGTCATCCAGCAGCCTCCGGAAAGTGAAGGCGGGATGTCCACGATGTGGAGGTGTTGGCACAGGAGGAGACAGCGGACTGGATGAGACAGCCTTTATTTGGGACACATGGAATGTTGGGTGGACCCGAAGAGAGACCGGGAGCTTGAAGCGAACAGCGCTTGGGTTTACGATTGTCACGATCTTGTAGGCACCCACAAACCATGGCGACACTTTTTTGGACTCAAACTTGAAAGCGATGATATGGGTGGTGAGCCAGACCCGCTGTCCGATGATGTAAGTGGACGCAGGGGTGTGGCGGCGATCAGCTTGCGCCTTGGAGCTTGAGGCCATGCAGAGCAGGGCAGTGCGAGCTGTCTTCCAGACCCTAGCACACTTACGCATGTGGGCTTTCACCAACAGAACAGCACATTCTGTCTCCTGTGACGGAAACGGGGGAGGTTGGTAACCCAACAAGCATTGACAAACCTGAGGAAGCGCTGGGTGTTGTGCGCATATTCGACACAGGCAACATGAGACCACTAGGAAGAGGGATGCGTGGTGGATTACAATGCAGGGCTGGGGATCTCGGTCAGACACAATATCAACTGGGATTCCATGAAGACAAAACACATAGTGGACCAGCAGATGAGCTCTCTCCTTAGCAGATGGGTAGCGCAAAGAAGCGAGCAGTTTTTGAGAAACAGTCTATGGCTGTGAGGACGAATGTGTTACCCTTGGAAGGTGGGAGACCAGTGAAAAAGTCCAGGGCAATGTGCAACCATGGGCGTCCAGGACCTGAAAGTGGCTGAAGAAGACTGGGCTTGGTGGAGGTTTTATTCCGGGCGCAAACTGTACAAGCAGTCATAAAGGCTCTTGCGTCTCCTTCAATGGAGGGCCACCAAAATCGCCGTCTAATAAAGGTCAGTCTTCTACGCACGCCAGGGTGGCATGTCAGGGCTGTGGAATGCCCCCACTCCGGCACCTGGGCTCGGACATATTGAGGCACGAACAAAGGGTTCCTGGGGCCTCCTGGGTCTGCTTGAATTCGCTTGGGCCCGCTTGACCACCGACTCAATCACCCAGTTGAGACTGGCCACAAAACAGGTTAGGGATAGTATGGGTTTGGGGTCTGGTCTGTCACTGTTGGGTGCAACCTGGCGGGACAGAGCGTCTGGCTTGGTGTTCTGCGATTCTGGGTGGTAAGACAGAGTAAAGGAGAAGTGGTCGAAGAAGAGAGCCCCCCCTTGCCTGCCTTGAGTTCAACCTCTTGGCCGACCGAATGTACTCAAGGTTCCGATGGTCAGTCCAGATGACAAATGGGTGCCCCGCCCCTTCCAGGAGGTGGTGCCGTCCCTTCAATGCAAGCTTCACCGCCGAGCGCTCCTTGTCACCAATCCTGTAATCACGCTCTGCCACTGAGATCCTGCGGGAAAAGAAGGCGCATGGGTGTACCTTGCCACCCTCCGAGTGCTGGGAGAGCACGGCTCCCACTCCTAGATCCAAAGATCGACAATAAACTGGCGTGTTAGGTCAGGGTGACAAAGGACAGGTGCGGAACTGAATCGCTTCTGGGATCGCTGAATGCCAATTTAGCTGCGCTCGTCCACTTGTATGGTGCAGACGGGGAGCTGAGGCCTGTGAGGGGAGAAGCAACCCAGCTGTAGTTCTGATCAACCGCTGGGAGAAGCTTGTGAATCCCAAGAGGTGCCTGGGCCAAGAGGTGCCTGGCCCAATCAATGACAACAGTCGCCTTGGCAGGGTCCATTTTCAACACTCCCTTAGTGACAACAAAGCCAAGGAATGTGTTATGAGTAGGGATGGGAATTGATACGATTTTTACGATTCCGATTCCATTATCGATATTGCTTAACGATTCGATTCTTTATCAATTCTCTCATCGATTCTAATTTCGGGAAAAAGAAGAACAAACATTTTGATTGGCATCGAGTTTGTTTAATCAGAAGTCACAACCTTACAAACTCACAACGAGGTCAAAAGAGGCCCAAAGCCTCAATATTAACTGTGGCAATAAGTGGCAAATGCACAAGAATGTGTAACATTTTACTGATACATTTTTCTAATAGAAATAAAAAATATTGGTATATATTGGCATATAGGTCGTTGTTCTACCTTTGGCAATATGTGTTAAAGCAGCGGTCCCCAAACTTTTTCCTGTGAGGGCCACATAACTTTTCCCTTCTCTGATGAGAGGCCGGGGTCACTTTGTAACAGAAAAAGTGTGATGATTGCAGGAGTGCATAAATGTAAAAAAAATATTGTTTTTCAGAAAGCCACAATCAAATATCCCTCTGTGGATTCTTCACGGAACAAAAGTAAATAAAATAAAATAAAATAAAAATAATAATATAATATAATAATAATAAATAATAATAGCACTATTAATTAAATAGATAATAACCAAATAACCCTCTCTGAGTTATTCACTGAAAAAGGCCAGCAAATAAATAACACTACTGAGGGAGAAAAAATTAAAAAAATTCAAAATGCTCTCTGGAATTGTTCAGGGGGCCGGACCAAATATGGAGTCGCGGGCCGTAGTTTGGGGACCCCTGTTTTTATTTACCAGTATACTGAAATGCATGCCTTTTAATTTTTATGGTGCTTTCACACTCAAGTGGTGGCGCCCTTGCGCTTCCTCACGCGAATAAGAACGCGCTCACGTGAAGAAGAGCGCACTTACACGGCGAAGAAGAAATGCCGCATCCAAGCAAGTGAGCGAGTTAGTGAAAAAGGGAAACACTGCCACGAGCCTACGTTCTTTTTAATGTTTGTAAAATACCTACAGAGGCAACGCCTGTATGTATCATCTTCTGTGTTGTTGTTGTGTGTTTCACTCGCGATCGGACACTTAAATCCAGTTGTGTAGTGGTTTAAACGATGTGCTAATGCTAGTGAACGCATGCTAACTGTTTGTTATTACTGTGTTAGCAGCTAATCATTGCTGATTTACGTTGAGGCAAACCTGTTTTTTTATTGGGGACGAAATTGATTTGTTTCATTTCTATTTTTAGTTTCAAGTGATGTTTGAATAAAGTCAGCAAATTATACCAACGTCCTCTGCATCGTCCTTTGGGAGTTTAGCTAGCTGTATAGCCAGGACTGAGCCTGAGCGTCTCGGTGAGGACAGTGCAGTCTATTACCTCCCGATGCAGTTATCTCCATCTTGCAATGACTGCAAGTCGCTTTGTTGTAATTTTTCCTCCTGAAGTGAAGACACACTTTCGAGCGTTCCAACCTACGTGCTGTCATTGTTATGTTTACGGCAGCAATGCTCGTGCTAAACTATCGTAACCTTTCCTTTTTCCTGGTGAAGTGTGGCCAAACTTTTTTTTTTTTTTTTTTTTTTAAAACCTGTCCTGTTCAGCTGTTTGACACAGAGGATGGAAGTCTAAGTGCCCGGATTCTGAACAGTTTTAATGTTTCACATGGAGAGTCTGACATACTCCCATTGTGATCATTCAAAATACCTTTTTATTATGACAAAGCAGCGAACAGGAAGGGATTATGGGGGGACAGAAGAAAAGAAATACAAGAGAAGAAAGAAAAGAAACACATACACAAACAACAACAAGAAATACATTGAACATCTAAACTAGTTACTAATATGCTGGTGCTATCGTCAGCGAGATGTATTTCCGGTTTACACCATGTGGGGGCCAATTGGCCAGTGAAAGAGGAGAATGGGGGTGGGGGTGTCTATAAGACTATAAGCTAAGTGATTGAAAGGGGTAGAGTGTACACAAATCAGTTCCGTGATCTAGAACCCAGTAATCGTGTGAATCTCTTATGAGTGTAAGCCCGTTGGCGACCAACCCTACGCCGCCGCATCGCCAATCCCGGCACCGGAACCCCCAACCCGAGCATGCCCTACCGCATCCAGCAGCACGCAAGCCCCACCGGGCGCGCGACAGCCTCGCAGACGGGCGGAGAGACCGCGCGGGCGCCAACCCAGGGCCACGGCCCCCACCCAGCCAGCCCGGGGAGGGAGGGCGGGCGGGGGGGTGGTGGGGCCATGCGCAGCCCATCCCTCCTCCCGCCGCCCAGCAAAGGAGCCACCGTCCCCCCCCCGGGACCCAGGGTGGTCCCCCGGGCCACCCGCGCGCCCATCAACCGGCCTTCAGGGATGGCAGGAGGGGACGCATCACCAACCCCACGCCTACACCCACCCCCGCCCGCCCACCCGGGCCACGAGCCACAGCCACAGCCCCCCAACCGGCACGGCACGCCACGGGACCCCCAGCGGCCCACCAAGCCCCAGGCAAGGCAGGGTCCCCCGCCGGTGCAGGCGACACCCCGCTGATACACCGGCGCCCAGCCAGCGACCCGCAACGGAGCGCAGGGCGGATGCCCAGCCAGAGAAGAGAGGGGAAGGCGGAGGCAGGAGAACGCCCAGGAACTGCCACGGGGCGATGCAAGATCGGAGACCCGACCCCCCAACCCACTCCCGCGGCCGGCAGCCGAGGCAGAGGGGAGGCCACACCCCGGGAGCCACGCCATATAGAAAAAGTGTGGGACCCACCTACCACCCTATTACTGTGGCTGCCAGGTTCCCGACTGGCAGCCATCACCCAGCACCGTGATGGGGGTGTGAGGGGAGGGTAGTGCAATGTATGCATTAAAATAGGAGAGCTTGGCTTGGGGCAGTGGGACCGCAGCATGGAGTTTCTGTCCAGCCGCCCGTCCCACCGCCCTTTGCCGGAGCTCTCCTGTGGAGTATGATGTGTGTGGTGCATTTAAAAAAGGTGCAGGGATGGCGGGGCCTGTGGTGAGGAGGCAGCCGTGAGGCCCCCCCCCCCCCAACAGGTCCCAACCATCCCACAGCCTTGGTGTGTGGTGCATTAAAAACAGGGGGGAGTCGGGCTGGGACTGTAAAGCCCCGTCCCAACTCTCCCCGGAGAAATGTATGAGCATGTAAGTGCCAGGGTGAAAAATATTTACAGTGCCGAAGTGAGAAGTGCGTGAGTTAAGAGGCAGGCTCCCGCGGGCGTGGCCCCGTCCACCAGAACCACCGGCCCCAGGGCGGAAGAAGCGTCAGGGCCCCGATCAATCCCCGCCCCAGACCACCCACGGCGCCTCCGCGACCGCCCACCCCCCTCCCACCCACCGAGCACCCACCCCGCACCCCGACCAGGCGCCACACCAAGCGCCGGCGACCAGGGGGCGTTCACCCCACCGGCAAGGGACAGCGAGCCTCACCCTAGGCCCCGCGGGCCCCAAGAGGCCCCGCCAACGACCCCACCGGCCGGGGGGCAGCCGCGGCCGCCGCGGCCTAGAGAGGCGGACAGGGCCGGAAACAGACCAAGGGGAGGGAAGCGCACCCCCCACAACCCACCCCCGGGCCAAGAGGGGCGCGCGGTATGGCACCAGAGGGCACCTCCCCAGCACCCGGTACAGGGAGACGTGGCTCTGGCCGGGCGGACCTGGGAGGGAACCATGGCTGCCGCATACACCCCCCGGCCCCCACCCCAACTCCACCCCACCCCGGCCGGCCGGGGAAGGGCCGCGGCCCCGGACCGGCACCCGCGCGGCCCCCGCACCCGCCCACGACACCAGCGCGCGCCCGACGGGACCCCCCGCACAGCCAGACGCAACCAGACAAGCCCGGCCGAAAATCCCGGGGGCCAAGACCGGCGGCGGCGGGACGGCCCAGGGCAGGACGCCAACAAACTCCACCTGTAAAGCTGATAAAAGAAGAGGTTTATCAAACACCATTAGATGTATGCCAAGGACCAGTGAAGTGTATTATTTACGCATAGTTCCTTAATTGTTCCAAGTCTGATAAGTAATATATAGGGTGTTCCAAAAAAAAGTTGCATATGATCCCCAGTAGCTGGAAACCAAATTGTCTATGAGTATCCTTGTAAAATAAGCCCATTGACCGACTAAACTGTGAAGGAAGAAAAATTATTTATTACATGCTGTTGGGAGTGTATAAAACAGTTCGGATTTAAACATGTCCAGTTTCCAATTGCAGAAGGATGCATACAACTTCCCTGGACACCCCGCATACATCCATTTATGTATACATTTCTATTATTTTTGTGGCATTCCTTCGCAGGTGAGAGAGAATCCTTATTCTATGTTCATCATTCTTGCGACCGTTTCCCACTGTTGTTCGTATTTGTCCATTTTATTTGTCTGTTTGGCAGATATTTTCTCTAATGTTATATATTCAATGATTAGATTTAGCCATTGGTTAATGCTAATGTTTTGTTTGTTTTTCCAATTCAACAATATTGTTTTTTTGGCTATCGTTAGACTTGCTAGTAGTGGACGGGTTTGATGGATAGAGATATTCACTGTATTCAGATCGCCAAGCAGACAAAGAGTTGGAGACAATGGAATCCTGCAGTTCAATAGGAAAGAGAGTTTCTTCGTTACCTGTGCCCAGAAATCTTGTATTGGTTTACATTGCCAAAGAGCATGAAAGTATGTATCTGAAGTATCTTCGTTGCAGCTTGTACATTTATCGGATTGGGAGAACCCCATTTTGTGCATTTTAGATTGCGTAATATGCCATCTGTGCAGTATTTTGAACTGTATAAGCTGAAGGTTCTTATTCTTTGTCATTATAAATGCATTTTTACAGATGTTGGACCAATAGTTATTATCTAATGTTACCGAAAGTTCGTTATTCCATTTTTCGATTGGTAGGCAAGTAGAGTTGTTACATGAGAGGGCTTTATATACTTTTGAAAGTATTTTTTTTTGTTGAGGATGTATATTTATTATTTTATTTACGAAAGGTGGTGGGTCTAACGTACCCGTTAGTGATGGAAATTTGCTTCTGATGGCTGCCCTGATTTTATTGTATTGAAGGAAATTGACCCCTTTGATCTGGAAATCTTGTAATATTTTTTCATATGACATGAATGTATTATCTTTAAACAAATGCTGTAACTGGTTTATTCCCGTATCATCCCATGTGCTGAAATAAATAGGAATTTTATTAACTCCAAAGTCTGGGTTGTGCCAGATTGGTGAGAATTTACACGGGGCTTGTTGTGATTGCGTAATTTCCATACCTCTCCACCAGGCTTTCAAGGTACATGCTATCATTGGGTTTTTGAAGCAGCTATGGTGCTTAATACTAGAACTAATAAAGGGGAGGTTTGCCAATTGTATTTGGTTGCAGTCTGTTTGCTCTAATTCTAGCCATGACTGTTGTTCAGTGTTAAGGTATAACCACCTAATAAGATATTGTATTTGATTTGCTATATAATAGTGTTGGAAATTAGGGGCCTCTAGACCCCCCTCTGGTTTATTTCTTTGCAATTTGGCAAGGCTAATTCTGTTTTTCTTGTTTTTAAAGTAGAATTTTGTGACGGCTGAGTCTAGGTCTTGAAACCATTTTTGAGTGGGTTTAAAGGGGATCATTGAGAACAAATAGTTTATTTGTGGTAATACTTTCATTTTGACTGTTGCTATCCGGCCCAAAAGTGAGATGGGTAGATTATTCCAGTGTGTCAAATCTTCACATATTTTTGCTAGGAAGGGTGTATGGTTTAGTTTAGTTAATTCTGTAAGTTTTGGTGAAATGTTGATTCCAAGATACTTTATATTCCCTATTGGAATATTGTGATTTTGATTTGCAGGATTCCATGAGTTTGTTGATAAGGGCATTATAATTGATTTTGACCAATTTATAGCATAATCTGATATTTGTGAAAATGTCTTTATTAGTTCAAAAGTCTCATGTAGGGAGGATTCTGGTTTTTCTAGATATAAAAGTATATCGTCTGCGTATAAGTTAATTTTGTGTTCCGATGTGCGCGAGCAGATCCCTTTGATATTAGCGTTTTGTCTTATTGCAATTGCTAATGGTTCAATAAATAGAGCGAATAATAGGGGTGAGAGTGGACAGCCTTGTCGAGTTCCCCTTTGAAGACAGAAACTTTGTGAAATGACCCCGTTTGTGTTTACAGTGGCTTTTGGGGCGTTGTAGAATATTTTTATCCAGCGGATAAATGGCTCACCGAAGCCAAATTTTTCCAAAACTTTGAAGAGAAAAAAACAGTTGACTTTGTCAAATGCTTTTTCTGCGTCCAAAGAGAGGATAATTGCTTTCTGTTTATAATTCTGTGCAATATTAATAAGATTTAACAAGTGTCTTATATTGTTTGTAGAGTTACGTCCTTTAATAAAGCCGGTCTGGTCTTTATGAATTATAGTGGGAAGAGTTTGTTCTAATCTAGTAGCTAAAGCCTTTGCAATAATTTTAATATCTGTATTCATTAAGGATATTGGTCTATAGTTTGCTGGTTGGGTTAGGTCTTTCCCTTCTTTTGGCAGTAGTTTGATTACTGCAGTGTTCATATTGTCTCTAATTTGACCCTTGGCACTGATTTCTTGAACCATTCTATAGAAAAGTGGTGCCAGCATATTCCAAAAGTGTTTAAAATATGATGTCGAGAACCCATCGGGCCCCGGTGCGCGACCTTTTGGCATGTCCTTTACGGCATTCCATAATTCAGCGAGGGTAAGTGGGGTATCTAGCAATTGTTGGCTTTCTTCAGTTATTTGGGGGATGTCAAGATTATTAACGAATAGGTCAATGTCTTCATTATGATCGTTTGTCCCCGAGTATAAGTTTTTGTAGTAGCTATAGAAAGTTTCGTTAATTTTTTCTGGTGATTGTGTTATTATGCCGGCTGAATCTTGTATTGTTGTAATTAATGTTTTTTCTTTGTTACGTTCAAGTTGGTTTGCTAAATATTTCCCGGATTTGTTATTATGCTCAAAATTGGTATATCGTAGTTGTTGTAACAGAAACTGAGTTTTTCTAGACAGAATACTATTGAGCCGTTCTTTGGCGCTGAAAAGTTCTTTTGTGGTATTGTCTGTGGGATTATTGGCGAATTCCTCCGTCAGTTGTTTGATTTTCATTTCTAATTCGTTTTCCAGCTTCTGTTCTTGTTTTTTTTTATATGATGAATATGAGATAATCTTGCCTCGAATTACGCATTTTCCTGTTTTCCAAAGCAATGACGGTGAGATGTTTGGGGAATCGTTAAGTTCCATAAAGTCTTTCCATTCTTTCTTAACGAATGTATCAAATGCTGGGTCATCTAATAAGGAATCATTACAGCGCCAGGTTGCGTGGGGTATCGTGCGGGAGTCAGTTTTAAGGGCTAAAGAAATTGGTGCATGATCACTGATGATTATTGGATGTATTCTTGGCGAAATATTATTAATAGCGGAATTATTCGCTAGAAAAAAATCGATTCTTGAGCACGAACCATGGGCTAGGGATTGAAAGGTATATTCCCTTTTTGTTAAATGTTTTGCTCTCCAGACGTCACTTAAGCCAAAATCGTCCATATATTTCCTAATGGTTCTTGCAGTTTGTGACTGTTTAGTGAGTTTATAATTGGAGCTATCTATACTTGGATCAAGTGTAGTGTTAAAGTCCCCTCCTATAATAATTGTTGAGTTCACTGACATGTCACTCAGTTTACCAAAGATATTGTGGAAGAACTGTGTATCCTCGTTGTTTGGGGCATATATGTACACTAATGTGAACAGTTTATTACTTATGGTAGCTTGTACTATTATGAATCTACCTTCCGGGTCTGCAATTGCACTATTTAATGTGTATGAGATTCTTTTATTTATTAATATTGATACTCCTCTTTGTCTGCTGTTATAGCTGGCTGAATACATCAAGTTAAAATTTGAGTGTTTAAGATATTTCTCTTCGGATTTGGCTAGATGTGATTCTTGCATGAAGAAGAGGTCTGCCTTTAATTTGGTGATGTGTTCCATAATTTTAGTTCTCTTTGCCTGCGATCGGAAGCCTTAAATGAAACAAAATTTATATATGTCATATGCGGATATTTCTAAGTATCTTAAGGAAAGTAATGATCTCAGGATGTGTGTTATAATATTTGGTCCTGAGTGTCATCACCATTCACATTCATTGGAAGCCATACGAGTATGTAATAAATCAAATTCTAATAGAAATGAATGCAATTTTTTGTAAACCGCTTGGCATAATTCACACGACATTAAGACGTTGTTAGAAGGATTAAATACATGGGTAGCATCATCACTAAACATTACAATTTTAAAGTGTGTACTTAGTGTGTGTTTGAAAACAGCGGTGTGGAAAAGGTGAGACAAATAACCCAGAAAAAGAAAAGATATGAGCGCCAGTACAGAAATGTGTAGTGTGAGACATGCGTGACTCTTAAAGACTAAGTGATTATCATGCAACCCTGATCGGTACGTGTGCATTGTTGAAATAAAATCGACTTAATACAGCATTGTGTACATATTGGAAGTGCTTAGGAAGTACAGACAAAGTGATTATAATGCAATCCTAATCTACACATGTGCCTTGCTCAAACAAAAAAAACACTTAATTCAGCATTATATACGAACTGGAAGTGTTTCGAAGGTACAGACAAATAGTTATCATGCAGCCCTAATCTCCATATGTGCCTTAATCAACCCAAAACAATTTAATTCAGCATTATATGCATACTGGAAGTGTTTAGGAATAGCAAACTAAGTATTAAGCATCCCTAATCTATACATATGTCTTGCTTAAATCAAGACAGTTACATTCAGCATTGTATGCATAATAGAAATATTTAGGCATTACTTATCGGTCAGAATAGCCATGGGGTGAGCACTTGGTCTCGGTATAGTTGACCATCAATGAAAAGTTTGTCAAGCGTGATAATTGCACGTTTGCCCTCTGCTCTGGACCGCTTCAGAATTGGATAGAGGATTTTCCGTCTTTCGTTGATCTCGCGCGGGAAATGATCATTCATACCGAATCTTGTTCCTTGTAATTCTCTTCCTTTGGATTTCACCAGTACTTTCTGCTGGTAGAGCTCGAACTTGGCGATTATTGGACGCGGACCGCTTCCTCTTGGCTTCCCAAGACGGTGTACCCTCGCAAACTTGATCGAATCCACCATTTCCTTGGGCAGCTTGAGAGATGTTGCCATAAATGACTTAACGAGGGCTTCTGGTTTGTCTACTGTATTTTCTTCGATGCCAGAGAAAATTAAATTGTCCCTCATGCTCCTTGATTGAAGGTCCAAAATAGATTCTTTCATTATCTTGTTCTCTTTTTTCAGGGATTGTAATAGACCTGTCGTCGACTCGAAGGCGCCTTTAAGGATATCGTTTTGCGACTTGAGATATACTACCTCCTGCTGAGTAAACACGAGGCTTTCTTTTAACTCTTTAATCTCGGCTTGAAGGATTTCTAATGCTATCGATATTTTCTTATCGATTGATCCAATTCCCTCGCTAAGTGACTTTGTGTATTCGGGTGGGCTTGCTAACAACAGATCGTCGGTCGATGTAGCCGAATCAATAGAATCTGCCTTTTTACGCTTCGCCGGGAGATCACTGCGTTGACTGGATGTTGCCATGGCGTTTCCTTGATGTGTGGCGGAGTCGGAGAAAAAAGGTAAATCACGATCGTGAAAATTTTTAGGGAAAAATTAGTTTAAGTCTTCTTGAGCAAAGTTACTTGCTAGCCTAGCCAGTTGATTGCGTCATGCGTCTACGGAGTCTCGCGAGAGTAACGACGTCACAGCATGCTCTCTTTTTCCTGGTGAAGTGTGGCCAAACTTTGGAGCGAGTGGTTCTTGGCGCCATGCTAGTTTGATGCATCTGGACAACATGACACGTCACGACGCAATATGCGTCTTTAGGGATTGTTAAAGGGATGGTTAAGGCTTTTTCATTGTGATGCTGTGGCCTCGAAACACTCGGAACTGGTTCGGAATTGGAATTGGATTTCGATTCCCATCCCTAGCTATGAGCGACATGGAATTTGCACTTCTTGGGTTTGACATTGAGCTGGTTCTCAAGCAGTCTTTGAAGCATCTGTCGAACGTGACGTATATGTGCTATAAGGAAATCAGAAAAAACAAGAATTTCGTCCAGGAATACGAACACAAATGTGCCTATCATATACCGCAGGACATCGTTGACAAGTCACTGGAAGGTGACAGGTGCATTAGTCAAAACCAAAGGGCATCATCACATACACATAGTGGCCCCAATGAGTGTTGAAATCCCTCTTCCATTTGTCGCCCTCGCAAATGCAGACCAGATGGTTGGTATGGCGCAGATCGAGCTTTGTGAAGATGGTGACTCCATGAAGGAGAGCAAAGGTAGCGTCAATAAGAGGGAGTGGGTACCTGTTCTTGATTGTTATGCTGTTCTTAGTGCATTTGCTTTTTTTGCCTCACTTGCTAGCTTTTAGCCACATATTATGCAGAATGGACTTGGTTGTAGGCTCCTCTTCTGGCTCAGCAGGTGGCGTTTTCCCTGGAAAAAAAAAAAGCTTTCCAAAGACGTTGCAGCCCCAAGCACACAGGCATCAGCAGCTAACCTGACTGATTACATTGAACTCTTGTAGCAGCCCAGCGTCAGTCAAACACCTGAATAATGGCGGCCAATTACTAGAGGGCAATTTACACAAATCTCTACTCGGATTATTCGATAGGTGTGTAAAAACCCCAGCAATGGCGGCCAACCACTAGAGGGCAAATACACAACTCTACTCAGATTAGTCAAGAGGCACGGGCAAGATTGCGGTGATTAACAAATTCCCCGTGGCCCGTTGCAAATGCGCCATGGACTGGTACTGGTCCCCGGCCCAGTGGTAGGCAATCCCTGGTTTAGAAAAAACTGGCCTAGGTTTAACCGCTTGTCAAAACTTCATGTCCTTTTTTATTTGTATTTTTTTTAAAAAAGAGTTTTCATAAAACTCTTTCTACCAATAGGGATTTAAAAAAAAAAAAAAAAAGCATATTTAGTGTAGTGCAGTGTATTGTTCTTGTGTCTAACCTTGCAAGGTCACTAACGTGAATCGTGGGGACAATGTTAGTGCCATCTCCAAACACTGGTATTTCATTTTCCTGGCCCAGCCATGACATCTGTGAAACCAAAGGACATGGGGATGTCAAAATTATAAACCTTTTGTAAATGGTAATGAATGTCCAACCAGCATTTTGTATAACCACCAGTGTTGTCACGGATTACTTAAAAAAGTAATTTAATTACTGATTACTGATTACACCTCAAAAAAGTAATCTAGTTACTTTACTGATTACTTCATTATCAAAGTAACTAAGTTACTTTAAAAGTAACTTAGTTACTTTTTACCATTTTTTTTCCTTTTGCTGCCTCAACATAAAAATAAAAGAAAAATGTCATCGCGTTTAATTTTTTCACAAAAGGCTTAATCTTTGAGTTAGCGGGGGTTTAATTAGTCGACTACCATTGACTCGCCCTTGCTTAGCCATTCCGGAGCCCTAAAACTAACAACTAACTGACAAACTGCACAAAATTTGTTGAAATCAACTCCAACGACTAATTAAACCCCCGCTGACTCCAAGATAAAGCCTAATGTAAAAAATTCTGAACTTCCCCTTTGAAATAAAGACCTAGCCGTTAAAATGTTTGTAAAAGTTGTAAATCAATAAAACAAACAACAAAAATTAATGAAATGAACAAAAATCCTAAAACGTAAAGTTTTCATAATGGGTCCAAATCATTTTTCGAACAGATCACGTGACTTGCACCTTGGAGACTATCCTTTGCTTTGCTTAGCCAAAACTATACCAGAGGAGGCAAGATGGATATTTAGAATTTCTTTAAACCTAAGCTTTCAAACGCCGCCAACAACAACTTGAACAGTTGATTGAACTTGAACAGTGTCAGGATGTGTGTATATATATATATATATATATATATATACAATATTGGCCAAAAGTTTGGGACACCTCAAAGGTGGATACTTTGAAGAATGTAGAAAACAAAACCTGTTTTCAGTTATTTCACTTTTTTTTTTGCCATTCCACATGTTCGTTCATAGTTTTGATGTCTTCAGTGAGAATATAGAATAGTAGTGAAAATATATAAAACGCAAAATGTGTGTCCAAACTTTTGACTTTCGTTTCAGTCTTCAACATGCTTCTCCCCCCAGTCCCACAAATGTAAAACTCTGCCTATGATTACAAACTCTAACTATAAAATGTACATAATTACACATATTATAAAGGCTGGTTACAAACTGTAGAAGAGCTGGCTGTCTCTTTACCTGTCGGCTTTTTTTTTTTTCGCAATGCGTTGAGCTGTAATTCCAAGTGCTTCCTTGTTGAATTGGATGTCGAGTATATAGCGGTCGACAGTCTTTCTGAGCCAGCGCAGAGTTTGCAACGCACGGAGATATTTTCGTCATCTTTACTGGACGGATATGTGAAGTAATGGCTGTATCTCCAGTGAGCAAATGCAGCCGTTTGTTGTATCTCTCCGGCTCCTTTACGGTTAGCATCCTGATAGCTAGCAGGCCATGTTGTTGACCGCCGTGGCAGACGGCGCGCGCACAGGCAGCATGGTATTACACGTGACCCGTTTTTTCCCCCCGATGAGAAAACGTGAGATGTGATGTCACTCCCAAACTCAAGCGCAGTATTTTCTTTTCAAATGCTCTGCGTACATTACTACAATATTCTTCATTCTACATACATTATGAGGCAACAAAAAAATAGTAATGCACAGGCAGCGAGGAAACTAACTTTAATCAGATTACTGGCCTGGAAAAATGAACGCGTTAGATTACTCGTTACTGAAAGAAAGTAATCAGATTATAGTACTGACAACACTGATGACCACACATTCCCAAAATATATGGAAATGCTTGGCTCTACTACTGCTGCATCTACAACATGCATCTCCCATCCCTTGATAGTTTTTCTAGACCGGTGTAACAAAAAACGTCACTGTGTTCTTCCAACAAAATTCCCGCCAGCTGTTTGACCCAGTCGTAATCTATTGTATGTTACATATATCTGCCCATTATTCTTCTGTAATAATAACAATAAAGAAATGGAAAACAAACACTTATCTGCGACAAGTCATACACAGGCTTTTTACCCTAAATGCATAAATTCAAGTGTTACACATTTTTTGTTCATTTGTTAACAGGTGGAAAAAGCTGTAAGGTAAAGGAAGACAACTTGATGTGCCTCACACCCCGTTGGTGTTTGTGGATGGACACATATTAAAACACATACTACCTTGATGATGGAATGCTCAATCTTCTTTAATATTTTTCCAATATTTTTTTGCAGCAATTGTTTTAAATAAAACAAGAAATGGAATCATGTTGTCCAAAAGCTCTATTGCGCTCAATATCTGCAATGAAAAAGAACGACATACTATTTGTGTTTATATGTGCATGTGTGATGAGCTCATAACTATAATCTAACCAGATGAAAATTACTTTCAATTACTTCTTTGTGAGAACATACAGTATTCCGTGTCTGCCCTTCTGCATTCGACAACTGTAATATTGTTTGTAATTTCGCCTGATTTTTGTCACTCACTTGGCCGGCGTATCAATCTAGACCCAATGTTTACACAGGCTGCACAGATTGGTAGAATTTTGTCCAGGAACGATCACCGAAGTGATAAGAACAAACAAGCAATACACAAACACGCACAGCACAGAAAAGCACAGTCTCATCTACGTCGTGCTGAATCTATTTTTTGAAGATTCCGTGGGTTCCTCTGGTTTGATTTGGCAGTTTAAAACTTTGTCTACTTCAACCGCAATTCATGGTCTTCTGGCTAAACCGGATGTCCGTAGCAGAAAATATCAAGATGGCGCTGCCCAAGGAAAGGAAACTTGTCTATAGAATCTTCAGACAGAGTGTTTTGTGACAGGCAAATTACTGTGTGCGGGAGGGGACAAGGGGGGGTAATGCCATTGCAAACGCAATGAGGATCGGCTAGGTGGCTCGGAGCATTAGCATAGCATTCACATTCTTGTCAGAATTAGCATTTACTGTAGCGTGGCGAGCGTCATCTTAAACTCTCGGGCAACTTTTGATTACGTACAGTTTGTGACGTGCAAGTGGCTACAAGTAATTGAAAAATTGTACTATTTTCCTGGTGAATGTGCATTATCCTCGCCAAGTTGGCGTTGTCTTTGTAGACGCTACAATTTATTCATTATAATTTGTTTTATTTATTTTTTGTTACCATAAATATTCACTTGCTAAACTTTTCTTGAATGACTGCTTATATGTTTATTGAATAATGATTTTGGCTTTAATATTGTCAAAAATTAAAGTTGAAATTGATTCCATAATAGATGACACTCGGCGTGGATTTATGAGGAACTTGACTCCAAGGTCTCCAGTCCGTACTCGGCACAGATGTTCCTGTACACTATGCCTGCTACCTGGTTATGTTGTTCCATGTATGTCTTGCCTGCCAGCATCTTACACCCTGCTGTGACATGCTGGACTGTCTCAGGGGCCTCTTTGCTTAGCCTGCACCTGGGGTCCTGTTTGGTGTGATAGGCCCCTGCCTCTATTGATCTTGTGTTTAGGGCCTGTTCTTGTGTTGCCATTATCAGCGCCTCCGTGCTGTCTTTCAGTCCGGCCTTTTTCAGCGACTGGTATGTTTTTCCCATGTCAGCTACCCCCTCAATTTTTCGGTGGTACATACCATGCAAGGGCTTGTCCTTCCATGATATCTCCTCAGGGTCCTCCTCCTTACTAGGCTTCTGTTGCCTGAGGCATTCACCGAGCAGGTCATCACTGGGGGCCATCTTCATGATGTACTCTTGGATGGATATAATTTCCTCCTGGATAGTGGCTCTGATGCTCACTAGTCCTCGGCCTCCCTCTTTCCGCTTTGTGTAGAGCCTCAGGATGCTGGACTTAGGGTGAAACCCTCCGTGCATTGTAAGGAGCTTTCTTGGCTTGATGTCGGTAGCCTGCATTGCATCTCTTCCAGTGGCCAGGATATGATGCCGGCAGGGTATCTGATTACTGGTAGGGCATAGCTGTTAATGGCCTAGATCTTATTCTTGCCATTCAGCTAATTCTTGAGGACCTGCCTCACCCTCTGTAAGTATTTGGTTGTGGCTTCCATAATTCAGCGAGGGTAAGTGGGGTATCTAGCAATTGTTGGCTTTCTAAAGTTATTTGGGGGAAGTCAAGATTACTAACGGATCAGTCTATGTCTTCTTCGTTATGATCATTTAACACCGAGTGTACGTTTTTGTAGTAGCAATAAAAAGTTTCGTTAATTTTTTCTGGTGATTGTGTTATTATGCCGGTTGAGTCTTGTATTGTTGTAATTAATGTTTTTTCTTTGTTGCGTTAAAGTTGGTTTGCTAAATATTTACTGGATTTGTTATTATGCTTATAGTTGGTATATCGCAGTTGTTGAAACAGAAAAAAGAGTTTTTTTGGACAGAATGCCATTGAGCCGTTCTTTGGCGTTGAAAAGTTCTTTTGTGGTAGTGTCTGTGGGATTCTTGGCGAATTCCTCCGTCAGTTGTTTGTTTTTTATTTCTAACTCGTTTTCCAACTTCTGTTGTTGTTGTTTTTTATATGATGAATATGAGATAATCTTGCCTCGAATTACGCATTTCCCTGTTTCCTAAAGCAATGATGGTGAAATGTTTCGGGAGTCGTTAAGTTCCATAAAGTCTTACCATTCTTTCTTAACGAATGTATCAAATACTGGGTCATCTAAAAAGGAATCATTACAGCGCCAGGTTGCATGGGGTGTCGTGCGGTAGTCAATTCTAAGGGCTAAAGAGATTGGTGCATGATCACTGATGATTATTGGATGTATTTTTGCGAAATATTGTTCATAGTGGAGTTATTAGCTAGAAAAAAAAATCAAGCACGAACCATGAGCTAGGGATTGAAAGGTATATTCCCTTTTTGTTAAATGTTTTGCTCTCCAAACGTTACTTAAGCCAAAATCATCCATATATTTCTTCCAGTTTGTGACTGTTTAGTGAGTTTAAAATTAGAACTGTCTATACTGGGATCAAGTGTTGTGTTAAAGTCTCCTCCTATAATAATTATTGAGTTCACTGACATGTCACTCGATTTACCAAAGATATTGTGGAAGAATTGTGTATCCTCGTTGCTTGGGGCATATATGTTCACTAATGTGAACAGTTTATTACTTATGGTAGCTTGTACTATTATGAATCTACCCTCAGGGTCTGCAATTGCATTATTTAATGTGAATAAGATTCTTTTATGTACTTGTATAGCTACTCCTCTTTGTCTGCTGTTATAGCTGGCTGAATACATCAAGTTAAAATTGGAGTTACTAAGATATTTCTCTTCGGTTTTGGCAAGATGTGATTCTTGCATAAAGAAGAGATCTGCCTTTAATTTTGTAATGTATTCCATAATTTTAGTTCTCTTTGCCTGCGATCGGAAGCCATTCACATTAAATGAAACAAAATTTATATATGTCATATGCAGATATTCATAAGTATCTTAAAGAAATTAATGATCTCAGGAAGTGTATTTTAATATTCGGTCCTGAATGTCATCACTCATTCATATTCATTACAAGTCACACGAATATGTAGCAAATCAAATTCTAATATAACTGAATGCAATTTTTTCTTGTAAACTGCTTGGTGTAGTTCACACGACATTAAAACGTTGTTAGAAGGATTAAATACATGGGAAGCAACAACAATGAGCATCAATGTTTTAAAACGTGTACTTAGTGTGTGTTTGAAAATTGCAGTTCGGAGAGAGAGGTGAGACAGATAACCCAGAAAAAGAAGACAAGATATGAGTGCCAGTACAGGAAATTGTAGTGTGAGGCATGCATGACCCTTATAATGCGGTGCGGCCTATATATGAAAAGTTTTAAAATAGGCCATTCATTGAAGATAGGCCTTTTACTCCGATGTGCACGATAGTGACGAAAATAGTTTTTTTCTCGATGTATCATAGGCCTATATGTACCACTGCACCTATAATTTCTATACTTCCATGATTATAGTTTAACTGAAAGTTTTCCAACGCATATGTTTTTTTCTACCCATACAGTATTTACTAAAGATATTGTATGTGCAATTCTTGGCTTCCAGCTAATGTTAAAGAAGCCGCGACAGTCTGCACATTTAAAATTAGATTAAAAACGTTCCTATTCGACAAAGCTTATGGTCAGGCTAGTTGAAGTCGGATTAGACTCATAGTTCAGTCTAAATTGCACTAGAAGCTATCATGCTGGGGGAAGTACAGCCACTGAGTTCTCCTTTTTCTCACTTACCTACCACTTGTCTTACTTTATTTCTATTTTCCAATGTTAATATCTAGTTAACTAGTCTCTTCATCACTAGTCACCCGGTGTCCCCTTTCCCGCTCCCCTCTGGGGAGGGGCTATTTTTCCGCTGCAGCCTCTTGACTATCCGGACCCCTGGCTGGATGGACGTCCTCGTTGCCACCCCCGTCTCATCTGGCTAGATGGACCTCTTCTTGTTCCTTTACTCTACTGCATCTTTACAGACTGTAACCACGTCTGCTAATTCCCATTAGCAGTCCTGGTGCATCCTGTGTATCCATCCTGGGAGTGGATCTCTCCTGACTGTGGTACTCCCCAAGGTTTCTCATTTTCTCCCAAAGAGCTTGGAGTTTTTGGAATTTTTCATTACCAAAATGGAGGGTCCAAGGATGGGGGATGCCCAGGACTTGAACTTTATTTATTCATCTTTGTTTACTTCATTTACTGTTTCTGACTGTATATCATAATGCCTCTGCAAAGCCCTTTGAGACAACCTTGTTGTGATTTAGGGCTATACATTGTTTAAAAGTTCCCAAAATATATACAAATGTTCATGTTGTACAAATTTACTAAGGATTGTATCTGTGGTTTGTGTGGTTTACACGCTTTTAGCTCTCCCAAAGCTCGCCACAATCCTGCAACAATTCTAGAGGAATTTCAACAACTTGTCCGAGCAATTGTGCCCCCTTAACACCTCCAGGACCCCTGCGGGAATATTCTAACAAAATAATGTATGAACTCTCACCTTGAAAAAGAGATGGAAGGCTTGCTCTCCCATTCCATATTGAAGACCTGACACCACAACATAAGTGGAAAACAACATTCTGTCCTAAAGGCAAAGCAAAAAGATACAGTGCCTTGCAAAAGTATTCGGCCCCCTTGAACCTTGCAACCTTTCGCCACATTTCAGGCTTCAAACATAAAGATATAAAATTTTAATTTTTTGTCAAGAATTAACAACAAGTGGGACACAATCGTGAAGTGGAACAAAATTTATTGGATAATTTAAACTTTTTTAACAAATAAAAAACTGAAAAGTGGGGCGTGCAATACTTTGTAGCGCCACCTTTTGCTCCAATTACAGCTGCAAGTTGCTTGAGGTATGTTTCTATCAGTTTTGCACATCGAGAGACTGACATTCTTGCCCATTCTTCCTTGCAAAACAGCTCGAGCTCAGTGAGGTTGGATGGAGAGTGTTTGTGAACAGCAGTCTTCAGCTCTTTCCACAGATTCTCGATTGGATTCAGGTCAGGACTTTGACTTGGCCATTCTAACACCTGGATACGTTTATTTTTGAACCATTCCATTGTAGATTTGGCTTTTTGTTTTGGATCATTGTCCTGTTGGAAGATAAATCTCCGTCCCAGTCTCAGGTCTTGTGCAGATACCAACAGGTTTTCTTCCAGAATGTTCCTGTATTTGGCTGCATCCATCTTCCCGTCAATTTTAACCATCTTCCCTGTCCCTGCTGAAGAAAGCAGGCCCAAACCATGATGCTGCCACCACCATGTTTGACAGTGGGGATGGTGTGTTCAGCGTGATGAGCTGTGTTGCTTTTACGCCAAACATATCGTTTTGCATTGTGGCCAAAAAGTTCAATTTTGGTTTCATCTGACCAGAGCACCTTCTTCCACATGTTTGGTGTGTCTCCCAGGTGGCTTGTGGCAAACTTTAAACGAGACTTTTTATGGATATCTTTGAGAAATGGCTTTCTTCTTGCCACTCTTCCATAAAGGCCAGATTTGTGCAGTGTACGACTGATTGTTGTCCTATGGACAGACTCTCCCACCTCAGCTGTAGATCTGTGCAGTTCATCCAGAGTGATCATGGGCCTCTTGGCTGCATCTCTGATCAGTTTTCTCCTTGTTTGAGAAGAAAGTTTGGAAGGACGGCCGGGTCTTGGTAGATTTGCAGTGGTCTGATGCTCCTTCCATTTCAATATGATGGCTTGCACAGTGCTCCTTGAGATGTTTAAAGCTTGGGAAATCATTTTGTATCCAAATCCAGCTTTAAATTTCTCCACAACAGTATCTCGGACCTGCCTGGTGTGTTCCTTGGTTTTCATAATGCTCTCTGCACTTTAAACAGAACCCTGAGACTATCACAGAGCAGGTGCATTTATACGGAGACTTGATTACACACAGGTGGATTCTATTTATCATCATCGGTCATTTAGGACAACAATGGATCATTCAGAGATCCTCACTGAACTTCTGGAGTGAGTTTGTTGCACTGAAAGTAAAGGGGCCGAATAATATTGCACGCCCCACTTTTCAGTTTTTTATTTGTTAAAAAAGTTTAAATTATCCAATAAATGTTGTTCCACTTCACGATTGTGTCCCACTTGTTGTTGATTCTTGACCAAAAAATTAAATTTCATATCTTTATGTTTGAAGCCTGAAATGTAGCGAAAGGTTGCAAGATTCAAGGGGGCAGAATACTTTTGCAAGGCACTGTATATGTGGTATAAGTACAGTTTTGCATTTACCCTCCCATAACTGGCTGCTGAGCTGCATTCAGCAATACACAATGACATTCAAAGTAACAATATGTTTAATGTGAATCCAAACACACACACAGTTGTACCTCGACATACGATCGTTTTGACACACGATCTTCTTGACATCAGACGTAAAATTTGACTCGCTATTGGTTTCTGCATCCGACGACACGCTATAAATACAACAATTTATGACAGCGCCACAGTCTCTTTGTTTTCCTGCAAGAAGGACGCACGGCAGATTATCTTGCACGAAAAATCAACATGGGTTCCAACAACGTTAATGCAGGTGATGAAAAAAGGAAAAAGTTGAGGCTTGCCATTGAAATGAAGAAGAAATGATGGAAAAATATGAGCCTGGTGTGCGCGTCCGTGAACTAGCTCCACAATACGGCCATAGAATATCTCTGATCTCGGTGGTCCTCCTCTGTTCAGCAGTCTTTATAAGTTAAGGTGAGAATTATTATTGTGTTAAAATCACCAAAGAAATCACCAGCTTTGTCAGATTTTGAATCATTTATTTCAGAACTTGTGCAACACAACATGCCTACTGTCTGCCGCAGCTAACGCCT
Organism: Corythoichthys intestinalis; assembly: GCF_030265065.1. Taxonomy (NCBI): domain Eukaryota; kingdom Metazoa; phylum Chordata; class Actinopteri; order Syngnathiformes; family Syngnathidae; genus Corythoichthys; species Corythoichthys intestinalis. The sequence continues at coordinate 76,916,731 of NC_080395.1, read as the reverse complement.
TCAACAGAACATGAAAAGATGAAGTAAAAAGTCCTCTCTTCTCTGTCAAGTCAGCCACGCGGTGCGTTCAGGTACAAAATACACACAAAATACAACCGCCACATTAGAACCTGATTCGTTTCATTATTACAGGTGTTATTATTATTATAATTAATATTTTATTTTGATTTTTATTCATATTTTATTTGTTTTGCTCCGTGTAATTGCTATTTGCAATAGTACCAGCAGTATTCATTAAGAATTTAGTGTAAGTTTTTAGGCTGTGGAACAAATTAGTAGAAATAAAATGTATTCTTATGTGAAAATCCTGCTCGACATACGACCATTTCGACTTACAAACAAGGTTCTGGAACGAATAAACTTCTTATGTATGTAGAGGTACCACTGTATTACCATTTAAAGATGGATTTTTGCATATATGCTGATTTTTTTTTTCTGACAACGGATTTCTGTGAATACTAAATTTTGTTTGTCAGATTTTTTTTAATCTATTGATCTCAATCAGAAGAACCTGCCATTTGAACAACTGAAATGTGTTGACCCCAACCCTGTTATTGTATATATGGGTTTTTGTATCGGTTGTATGTTAATAAATGATGTTATTTTTAGATAAAAGTTGAAACAAAGAAATTAAAGACATGTGAAACACACCGTCTTCCCCATTTTGGCAACCATTTTCTCCAGTTCAAGGTGTTTTTTAAAGTTTGGATGAGCTTTTCTTCTTCTAAAATCCTCATCAGTAAAAGGGAGCTCCACTTCTTCCTATAACAGAAAATAAAAGGGAGGTCACATTAAAATGGGGACTTTGAATTATCTCTTTATCTGCCAGAATCATGATTCAAATATTTTTAATGGTCCAGTATGTACAAAACTATCAGGAAATTGTCCCAGTTCAACCAAGCCACGAGTACAAAAAGTAGGCTACATGTGGGACATAACACTCAAAAGTCTAACAAATAAACTCAGAGCGAAACGTGGTGTGGACGCAGACACGGTCGAGAACAAGACGTATACGTAGACTGACATGAACAATGTCACAACAAGGACTGAACAAAATAGGGGAACTTATAAACACAGGCAAGGGGCAACGAGGCAATGAGAAATAGGTGGGTGACATGAGAGGTTGCAGATTGGTGGAGCAGGCACAACAGGTGAAATAAATGGACAGTCACAGGGACAAATGTCGCTAGGAGGAAACAAACGCAAATCCTAACAATTCATAGTCCTATATCATCCCCAAAAAACATTTAAAAAAAAGATCCCAAAAGGGGAAGGCACTAACGCAACAGTCCATAAATGAAAGCAGAGCTGAAATGAATACACGAGCAACTCGAGTAACTCGAGTTTAAAAACTGATCCAAGTAATTTTATTCACCTCGAGGAATCGTTTAATTTTGCTCTAAGCATCACGCTTTGTCTGGACTACTTTTTAATGTGGGACAGCTGACAGCCGCTACAAACTATGCAGACGTTGCAAAAAACTAGCCCACATGATGCTACGCAGAGCATGCTACGGTGGTAGCAGGTAGCGGCTGAATCGTCTCATAGATATCACGTGTATGTTGAACTAGATGCGAAATGACAGAGTCAGCGGCGTTAGTAAACAGCCGCCATCTTAAAGCAGTAGACCTCTCAGCGCTAATAAATATGATTAACGTTACTGTCACTCCCTTTTTAAAAAGGGGGACTGAAGGGTGTGTTCCAATTATAGAGGGATCACACTCCTCAGCCTCCCCGGTAAAGTCTATTCAGGGGTGCTGGAGAGGAGGGTCCGTCGGGAAGTCGAATCTCGGATTCAGGAGGAGCAGTGTGGTTTTCGTCCCGGCCGTGGAACAGTGGACCAGCTCTACACCCTCGGCAGGGTCCTCGAGGGTGCATGGGAGTTCGCCCAACCAGTCTACATGTGTTTTGTGGATTTGGAGAAGGCGTTCGACCATGTGCCTAGGGGAGTCCTGTGGAGAGTGCTCCGGGAGTACGGGGTGTCGAGCCCCTTGGTAAGGGCTGTTCGGTCCCTGTACGACCGGTGTCAGAGTCTGGTCCGCATTGCCGGCAGTAAGTCGATTTCGTTCCCAGTAAGGATTGGACTCCGCCAAGGCTGCCCTATGTCACCGATTCTGTTCATAATTTTTATGGACAGAATTTTTAGGCTCAGCCGAAGCGTTGAGGGTGTCTGGTTTGGTTGCTTCAGCATTGCATCTCTGCTTTTTGCAGATGATATGGTGCTGTTGGCTTCATCAAGCCGTGACCTCCAACTCTCACTGGGGCTTTTCGCAGCCGAGTGTGAAGCGGTTGGGATGAAGATCAGCACCTCCAAATCTGAGACAATGGTCCTCAGCCGGAAAAGGGTGGCATGCCCCCTCCGGGTCGGGGATGAGATCCTGCCCCAAGTGGAGGAGTTCAAGTATCTTGGGGTCTTGTTCACGAGTGAAGGTAGGAGGGAGCGGGAGATTGACAGGTGGATCGGTGCAGCGTCTGCAGTGATGTGGACTCTGCACTGGTCCGTTGTGGTGAAGAAGGAGCTGAGCCAAAAGGCGAAGCTCTCGATTTACCGGTCGATCTATGTTCCTACCCTCACCTATGGTCACGAGCTGTGGGTCGTGACCGAAAGAACAAGATCCCGGATACAAGCGGCCGAAATGAGTTTCCTCCGCAGGGCTCTCTCTTAGGGATAGGGTGAGAAGCTCGGTCATCCGGGAGGGGCTTGGTGTCGAGCCGCTACTCCTCCGTGTTGAGAGGAGCCAGTTGAGGTGGCCCGGGCATCTGGTTCGGATGCCTCCTGGACGCCTCCCTGGAGAGGTGGTCCGGGCATGTCCCACCGGCGGGAGGCCCCAGGGTCGACCCAGGACACGCTGGAGAGACTACGTCGCCCAGCTGGCCTGGGAACGCCTTGGAATCCCGCCGGAGGAGTTGGCTGAAGTGGCTGGGGAGAGGGAAGTCTGGGCTTCCCTGCTAAAGCTGCTGCCCCCGCGACCCGACCCCGGACTAAGCGGAAGATAATGGATGGATGGATGGGTTACTGTCACTCGCTCACGTAACGCTAGCCCAGCGGAGGGCTAGGTTTCTATTAGTTTTGACCACTGTCGATGCGTGGCTAACGTGTCTTACATACAGGCTTTATTTATTCTGTGAAAAAATAGCGCTGTAGAGTGAGGAGGGTGTAAAATAAAAACTTAATGCTAACTGTCAATTTTAGCTCAGTAGACATTGCTGGATAAAACACCAAGAAGCACTGGTCCCTAATGTGCTCCAATTAAGCAGGTATCATACTGTAATGTTGACAAAGAGTCACCCGCTTCGTTAGGTTGCATTTATTTATTTTTTGGGGAACTTGTGGAACAGCCAACACACGACTGCTGTCTGCGCAGCCGACGCACGCTCAACTGCCAGAGGGACAACAACATGAAGACACGTTTCTCGCTCTCCCGCACCTCCCTCACCTCCGCACGTCATGCCGTGCATTCAGGAACACATGCAAATATCCCCACCATATTATAACCTGATATGTTACAATACATTTATTTTGAACGCTGCAAAAACTCAAAATCCTATTAGGACTTACAGTTTAGACTAACTTAAAACTCAAATAGAACTTAAAAATAGCTTGACACAAATGGAAATTCAATTGAAACACGTGGGAAAAACACCAAACTTTTAAGGGATGTGTGTTATCAAGCGTAATGGCATTTTTAGGTAAGAAATGTATATATATGTTGTTATGTTTTTAGAGTCTCCCTCAATCTGGGGCTCCATACAAGATCTCCTGACGTCCCATCCGGTGAGTGTATTGTTTGTTTGTAAGCACTGCTACAAGTCGCTAATCTCCTAGTGCTCCTCAATTTGTTTTATCCCACGGAAACATCGGCGAATCTATCCTAGGCAGGTTCAGCTCTCCTAGTGCTCCTCAATTTATTTTATCCCACAATTTAACAGCGTAAACGCCTGCTTGTGGATTAAAACTACTCTACTCTCCTCTTTAGCTCTATCTTGCTAGCCTAGCTTATCTGAGCCATGGCTAGCCCTCTGCCTTCTCCCTCCCGTCTTTTCTGCTCAGTGTGCTGTATGTATAGCGAGCACTCTGGCTCCTTTGTCGAGGACAGTAGTAGCTGTAGGAAGTGTAGCTTAGTCTCAGGGCTGGAGACCAGGGTTTCTGAGCTAGAAGCTCGGCTCTGCACTCTAGAGACGAAAGCTAATCCGAGCTATAGCCAGGTAGTAGCAGGGCCCACAGGTTGTGCTTGCAGTAGTAGGAATGCTAGCGCAGTTAGCCTCCCAGCGAGCCCCGTGCAGCCGGGGGAAATTAAGGACGGATTTGTGACTGTACGGGGGAAGCGTAGTGGTAAACACACAACATTAGTGCACCAGCAGCTTCACGTCAGCAATAGGTTTGACCCTGTCAGTGACACACCGGCTGAACCAGACACTCTCGTAATTGGAAGCTCCATAGTTAGAGACGTGAAGCACCCGGAGGTGTCTGTCAGGTGTTACCCAGGGGCCAGAGTCGGTGACATCGAAGGAAACCTCAGGCTCTTAAAGCAGAATAGGAAGAGGTTCAGCCGTATCGTGATTTCACGCAGGCGGTAACGACGCCCGGCGGAGACAGTCTGAGGTGGTTAAGTTAAACGTAGCCTCGGTGTGTAAGCTTGCTTAGTCGATGGCGGACACCGTAGCATTCTCTGGTCCTCTGCTTAATTTGATCAATGATGCGATGTACTCTAGGTTCTCATCATTTAACCGCTGGTTGTCTAGATGGTGCCCAGAAAACGACATAGTCTTTATTGATAACTGGCATGCGTTCTTGGGGAAGCCCGGCCTCGTACGCAGAGACGGCATTCATCTGACATGGGACAGTGCTGCTCTCTTAACTCGAAACATGGCCGCCAAACTTAGTCTCCCAAAGTGACACTCCAGAGTGGGGGCCCGCGCGCAGTGTTGTAGTGTAAAACACAACTCTATTAGTAGGGATCACTCGCCTCTTTCCGAGCTGTCAGAAATCAAACATTCAGGACAGAAGATAGAGACTGTGTCCGTGCCTCGTATAGTGAAGAGTAGAAAACATAGTACTATAGGAACGAGATCAAAGAATTTAATACATATAGCCCCTGATAACATATAGCCCCTGATAGCAGTGAAAATAAAATAACTCTTAATAAACATATAAAATGCGGATTATTAAACATCAGGTCAATCTCGCCCAAATCTCTGTTAGTTAATGGCTTAATTGGGGATTATAATATTCATATTTTGGCCCTGACTGAAACTTGGCTTCAGCAGGATGACTTTGTTAGACTTAATGAATCCACACCCCCAAGTCACGTGAATTTTCACACAGCTAGAAGCACGGGCCGCGGCGGGGGGGTGGCAGTAATATCACACTCTTGTTTAGGTATGAGGCCAAAAAGTAATGCTAATTACATTTATAACTCCTTTTATGGTCTAGTACTATCAATTATAGATGCTAACTGGAAGAACCAAAAACCAGTTCTTTTCATAGTGCTTTACCGTCCCGCTGGTCCCTACTCACAGTTTTTGTTAGATTTCTCTGACTTTTTATCCAGTATTTTGCTAAGCTGGGATAGAATTATGTATTTTAATATACATGTTAATATAATATAATAATATACATGTTGATGATGACGGTGACTCTCTTGGTAAGGCTTTTAATGACCTACTAGATGGGACTGGCTTCATTCAAAATGTAAATAAACCAACTCATAGTCACAAGCACACCCTGGACCTGATTTTAACCTACGGTACGGAGATTAGTGATCTTAGTGTCCATCCCCACAACCCCGTACTCTCTGATCATTTTCTAATTACCTTTCAGTTTGTGCTTCAAGATAATCCGTCACTAGTGACTAGAACTCAGATGAAAAGGACATTATGTGATCGCTCTGTTTCAGAGTACAAACAGATAATTTAGCCAATATTTGCCTCCATGTCATCTGATTATGAAGGAATAATGTCCGGCCTTGCTGTTAATGACGAGTTTGTTGATAGGGTTATGTTTACTCTACGTACTACTCTCGATGTTGTCGCTCCCCCCAAATTAAAGTTTGTCAAGCCGAGACGAGGCTCTCCCTGGTATTATGCTGAAACACGCTCTCTTACACAATCGACACAAAAATTAAAATACTTTGGCGCCGTTCCAACACAGAGCACACTCTCTCTGCCTGGAAACATAGATTCGTGACCTATAAACAGGCCTTGCGTATGACTAAAACCAGATATTACTCATCCTTAATAGATGAAAACAAAAATAATCCTAGGTTTCTGTTCAGCACTGTAGCAAGGCTGACAAACAGTCACAGCTCAATAGAACCTTATATCCCAACCACCCTTAGCTGTGATGACTTCCTAAAAAATTTTAACAATAAAATTGCAACTATTAGAAATAAAATAAATGAATTACTTCCAACTATTAGGTCTGATCAAGTGCAGACTAAAAAGTCAGAATCTCCTATAAACCCCTCTAAAATATTAAATAACTTTACCACTGTAGACCAAATCGATGTAATTTCAATTATGACGTCCTCCAAACCATCAACGTGCCTCCTAGACCCGATCCCAACCAAACTTTTTAAAGAGACACTGCCTCTAACTATTGATATTATCGTGAGTATAATAAATACCTCATTAGTTACTGGCCACGTGCCGCAGTCCTTTAAATATGCAGTTATTAAACCGCTTTTGAAAAAAACTACTCTTGATCCTGATATCTTGGCCAATTATAGACCTATCTCTAATTTACCATTTCTCTCCAAAGTCCTTGAAAGAGTGGTAATCAAACAGCTCTGTCAGCACCTACAGGACAATAGTTTATTTGAACATTTCCAGTCTGGCTTTCGAGCTCATCATAGCACTGAAACTGCATTAATCAAAGTAACTAATGACTTGTTACTCGCCGCTGACGTTGGATTAGTCTTGATCCTGGTTCTGTTGGACCTGAGTTCAGTCTTTGACACAATCGACCATAATATCTTATTGCAGAGACTAGAATGTGACATAGGCGTTAGAGGAGCAGCCCTCTGCTGGTTTAAATGATATTTATCTAATAGGTACCAGTTTGTCAATGTAAACCAGCAATCATCACAGTACTCTAGAGGTAGTTATGGTGTGCCGCAAGGATCGGTCCTCGGGCCCATCTTGTTTACGCTGTATATGCTTCCTCTTGGTAATATCATCAGAAAACATAGCATTAACTTTCATTGTTATGCTACGACACACAACTGTATTTATCAGTTAAACCTGAGCAGATCAAGCAAGTGTGTCCGAGATATAAATACCTGATGAGCACTATCTATCTTCTACTTAACCCTGAAAAGACAGAAGTCCTTATAATAGGCCCGGAAACTGTGAGAGACTCTTTAGCTGCCCAGATTGTCACTCTGGACAATGTAAGTGTAGCACCTAACCTAACCTAACCAGCACCACAGTTAAAAACCTAGGAGTTTTATGTTTTTAAGTCTCCTGACTTATCGTTTAAAGCTCACATTAAACAAACCTGCAGAACGGCCATCTTTCACTTGCGCAACTTAGCCAAAATTAGAAATATTTTATCCAAAAGCGATGCAGAAAAATTAATTCACCCGTTCGTTACATCGAGATTGGATTACTGTAACTCCCTACTTGCAGCTTGTCCTAAAAGTTCTCTAAAAGGTCTTCAGTTTGTCCAAAACGCAGCAGCAAGACTTTTAACAGGAACCAATAGAAGAGAGCACATCACCCCTGTGCTCCAGGCCCTTCATTGGCTTACAGTCGAGTTTAGAATTAAATTTAAAATCCTCCTTCTTACATTTAAGACCATTAATGGGTTGGGGCCATCTTATCTCACCGATGCTCTGGTTCCATACCGCCCCAACAGAACACTCCGCTCTCAGAATGCAGGTCTACTGGCAGTTCCCAGGGTTTCTAAAAGTACTGTCGGAGCTAGAGCCTTTAGCCACCAAGCCTGTTTTATGGAATCAGCTTCCAGCTAATATTAAAGAAGCCGAGGCAGTCTGCACATTTAAGATTAGATTAAAAACGCTCCTATTTGACAAAGCTTATGGTCAGGCTAGTTGAAGTCGGAGTAGACTCATAGCCATCTAATCTGGCTAGCTGGACCTCTTCTTGTTCCTTTATTCCACTGCATCTTTACAGACTGTAACTTCGCCTGCTAATTCCCATTAGCAGTCCTGGGGCTTCCCGTCTATCCGTCCTGGAATTGGATCTCTCCTGACTGTGGTACTCCCCAAGGTTTCTCATTTTCTCCCAAAGACTCTGGAGTTTTTGGAGTTTTTCCTTCTTGACATGGAGGGTCTAAGGATGGGGGATACCCAGGACTTGAACTTTATTTATTCATCTTTGTTGCTTCATTTGCTGTTTCTGATTGTGTATCATATTGCCTCTGCAAAGCCCTTTGAGACAACCTTGTTGTGATTCAGGGCTATACAAATAAAATTGAATTGAATTGAATTGAATTATAAGATCTAAACGTTTTATGAGTGAAAACAGTGAATTCGTCTTTTTTTAAATGTTTTATTCTAGTCAGAGCTGAGATGCAATTTTTGGCTGTTTTTAACAATGTACATCGAAAATAAAGACATTGATTGACTGAAAGTGGTTCAATGTTAGATGAAATGTCTTGTTTTCTCATGTATATTTATAATTGCTCTTTACCTAAAAAAAAAAAAAAAATGTTATATCCGATTACTTGATGAAACAATCGAATTTTCAGTCGATTACTCGAAAACTAAAATATTTGATAGCTGCAGCCCCAAATGAAAGTATAAAAGAAGCTCCTCCTCTGGTGCTGCTCCAATATCTTCAAATGAGGTTTAGGACAGTGCACCTGAAAAATGTTTCCCAAATACTTACAGAATTAATTGGCTCACTGCATGCCCAAGTCATGACTGTAGAAATGAGGATGAACATCTTTGTTTGCTGAAAATTGGATTTTTTATCATGGAGGGCTGCAAATACACAAAACATAAAATTAATCAAATGTTTGAAGCAGTCAAATTTGCAGCAGAAGACAGTTTTATAACTGAGATGTCTCTTCGGTTTACTGTCGTGAAATAGTGGACCCAATTGCGGAAAGCGCGGAAAAAAGGCAGGCCAGCAGGCGTAAAATAATCGTACGTATGACAAAAACACAACACCATAGACTTCATAATGGTATTGACAGGTCACTTTGGGCACATACTGCGCCTCCCCTTCAAGCAGTGGGCTCCCCACATCAAGAGGAGCTATTCACAAACACACGTACGCAGTGATCTAACGCCGGATTTCTTGTGAAAAAGAAAGCTGTACCGCATACCAACAGGAGGGATTGTCTCAGGAGTGATTTGTTCGAGGATTCAAGGTAATTATTATATTTTTCGTACCATGCATGAATATTGAAACGTTACGAGAAATTAACTGCTACGGACTAGCATTTTCCTTTTACATATTTACGTAAAATAAATGCTACCTGCACGGATTTTTTCTTTTAACCAATAATCGAGTCTGTTTTACGTCCATATCTATAAAGAATTGAGGGATTTAAACATTTTTTCAAAAGAATTTAAACTTAAAAAGCTCTTTGTTTTTGTAAGGCAGCGCCACAGTGTGACTTGAAGACGAGCAGCACATTCGACATTTACTTAAAGGGCAACTGAAGAGCTTTTCGGATTTCGCTCTTGCGTGTTTTACTCTGTTGAATTGTATTAAATGTATCATTTGCTGTCTCAAAAAGTCACATTAAAAATAATAATAATAATTGACCGCGTAGTTTTTGAGTCATGGCCATAGCAACACCATAGCAACGAGGGACGCGCCGCCCTGCCGACCGCTACCTGATGACGTAACTTCCAGGGAGCCTCGCCACTACTCTGAACACGGAAATATAGCACCACGCTATCCTCGCCATATATTGCAAACATTTTCTGGGTTTTACTCGTGAGATTCGTCATGCCCTCTCGATGTGTAGCGATGAATTGCTCACAGGAAGACTCGAGTCTCTATGAGTGGTCCAAAAAAACTTCTCCTGCAAAGGTTTGGACCGTTTTCAGGAGCATGCATACAGGTCCCCAATCGGCTCATTGTTTTTATCATTTCAGCTCAGCGACGACAGCTTTGAAAACCTACAACAGTGCAACCTTGGTTTTACAAAGACATAAGTACAGACCTTTACTGGCTTTCATGATTCTAAAATTTGATGCACTTCTGTTGATAAACGAGGGGACTCCTACTGCCTGTTTGTTGAAGCGCGACATTTTTTTGTTGTTGCTCTTGCCCTGTCATAAGCAGTGTTGTTAATAACGGCGTTAGAATATAACGGCGTTACTAACTGCGTTAATTTTTTCAGTAATGAGTAATCTAATTAATTACTTTTCTCATCTTGGCAACGCCGTTACCGTTACTGAGGCGGGAAAGGAGTGCATTACTATGTTTTACTATTAAGTTGTTTGAATAAAAAAAAAGTCTGAGAGAGACGGACTCACGGAGACGAGAGAACAGAGCAGGAGTGGGGAGGATGCCATTGCAAACGCCATGCTAGGTGGCTCCAATCGGTCTTTGTCAGTCACGTGCCCAAACTAGCGGACACGCCTCCATGCGCCATTTTGAGTGTACCACGGATGTAAGCAAACCAGAACAGGAGTAGCTCCGACGCCGCATTACTGCTTCCAACTTCATCGCTGGATATAAAATAAACTCCCTCGTTTACCTGAGTGTAGCAATAGCCTACAAACTACGCCCACATGATACGGTAGATATCACATATTATAGAACTAGATGCAAATGACAGACACGGCTGCATTGGCAACATGTTTTATGGACTACATGCGTTAGTAAACAGCCGCCATCTTAAAGCAGTAGACCTCGCAGGAAGTCTCTGATGTAGAGATCCTTCCTCGCGAACCTAAGTAACTTTTTTAAAAATTTTATTTTAAAATGCTCCTAAATCGGCAAAATCTTGACTTAAATCTATCTTTACATGATGAAACAGTTTTAAAACTTACACATGTTTATTGTTGAAAGCTGACAGAAGGGAACTAATGCAATAACGGGAGCAATTTTAAAAACTTTAACGGTTGATTCACAACTTTAAATGACTTCCACACATAGCAAAGGTTACTATCTAGTTATCGTAAGACCCTTGTGTCTAGTTGGGTGGAGGGTAAAGAATTGGGCTAGGGCCAATTGTCCCCTAAACCCTTTAAACTTCACATTGTGTGACCTTTTTTTTTTTTTTTTTTTTTTTTTTTTTTTTTTGAGAAAAACAAACATGGAAATTATCACTAGTTACTTTGCCAAGTAACTAATTACTCTTACATTCAGGTAACTGAGTTACTAACGCAATTACTTTTTGGGACAAGTAATTTGTAACTGTAATTAATTACTTTTTTAAAGTAAAATTAACAACACTGGTCATAAGTAGATAGGTTTGCCGACAGGTCGTCTACTCATGTGATTTTATGACTATATCAATACGTATTATGTAAATTCAAATGTTCCCAGCACCAAATAGGTCCTTGGCTCGTTGTTTTTTGGCCTGTCACAGGGTAAATATAAAGGCTATATATAAATCAATCCACCTGCCAGGCCCTAATGTATCAAAAACATCTCAATAAAACAATGACTGTTGTACTACAGCATCAACATCAAGGTCTGCCTATTTGAAGAGCATCAAATAGATGCTGCTTTGACTGGGGTATTATTATTTGATCACCAAGAAATTATTATTATAAATTATTATATCAAAATTAGGATTCATCCAATATGTTCATGCTGCTGTGATTTTTTTTTTTCCCAGGAAGCCAAACATAAAAAATGAAGCGGCGGAAATCCTCAACACGATGAAAAAAAGTGTTGCAAGTCAGTCGCCACCCAGTTTCCCATAATCAAGAGGGAGTGGGTCAAGTCATATGAGGACCCAAGTGATGTGGCGTCCAGCGATGATGACTGAAGGGATCCTATGAGGCCTGCCAGATGCTGAATTTCTTCTGTCTGCGACATAAGTTGACGATGACTTAGGAGACATAAATGGAGCAAATTTTGATGACATGAAATCACAAACTAGTCATATATACAGTACACATTTTTAAAAGAAAAATCGGTAGGAGCTGTCCCATTACCTAATATCCAGTTTTAGCTATGTGGAGAGCATGGAAAACATATACAACCATGTAATCGCATTTTCTCAAATAGAAAAATCACGATGCTGGACTTAGGCTTATCACTCACTCTCCCGTTCATGAAGTGTCGAGCTGTCAATTGGTGTCATGACGACATCTGCTGTGTCAAGTAAATCGTTGTCATCTAACGCCTCAGGTTCAAACATGTAGGTATTAATTGTAGATCATCTGTCCTGGGAGCCTTTGCCATCGGTAGCGTCACCAAAGAGCGATCGTGAATGGTTACCTTTGGTGGAAATATCACTGATATAGTCATTGCTGCTATGCTAGTTGTGGATCTTCTGTTGCGTCAGGGAATTTACATCACACTTCCGGGTTTGGGAAGGGTCATTTAACGGACTGCAAAAAAACTTTAAAAAAAAAACGCAAATTATCCTTGCAATTACGTTTTGATAATGTCATGGTTGTTTTGACGAACTCGTCCGAAGTTTATATTCGTAAAATTACACCAAAATCGGGAAAGCTCTTCAGTTGCCCTTTAAAATAAAATCTACCGGCTCCGTTGTTTTGCTTTTAACCAAGAATAGAGACTGTTAACGTCCATATATATAAAGAATTCTGGGCTTTAAGCATTTATTCACAACAATTTAAACGTAAAAAGCTCTTTGTTGTGGTAAGGCAGCGCCACAATGTGACTTAAACCTTGTGGTTACATAAAAAATAAAGACGAAACATACAAATATCTACCAAAATGGTAGACATGTTAGAAGTGTAATATCCAAGTCATTTCAGAATTTTTTTTTTTTTACTTCCAACCACTCAAAATGTTCAGTGGCATCAGAGCTATCCATACATATCATTTGGCGGAAAACACAGACAAGACTGAAAAAGCAGTTTCTGCTCTTGCACTCCTCTTGAAAAGAAACTGCTGTATTTTAAGGCAAAACAACTGTTGTGTTTGAAAGAACAATATTTCCATATGCTACCATAGCAGATTAATGGCGCATTAAGCCCCCGGACGAAGTTCAATTTGTCGGTTTTACCCTGAAAACCTCCGTTTACAGATGTCGCACAACCACTTTTGTTTCAACCCAGCCATAAAATGAAGGCAGTTAATTATACAGTGGGGCAAATAAGTATTTGGTCAATTGTGCAAGTTCTCCTACTTCAAAAGATTACAGAGACCTGTAATTGTCAACATGGGTAAACATCAACCATGAGACAGAATGTGGAAGAAAAAAAAAAAACAGAAAATCACATTGTTTGATTTTTAAAGAATTTATTTCCAAATTACAGTGGAAAATAAGTATTTGGTCACCTACAAACACGCAAGATTCCTGGCTGTCAAAGAGGTCTAACTTCTACTAACGAGGTCTAACGAGGCTCCACTCGTTACCTGTATTAATTAATGGCACCTGTTTTAACTAATTATAGGTATAAAAGACATCTGTCAACAAGCTCAGTCAGTCACACTCCAAACTCCACTATGGCCTGACCAAAGAGCTGTCAAAGGACACCAGAGACAAAATTGTAGACCTGCACCAGGCTGGGAAGACTGCATCTGCAATAGGTGACTTTTTTACAGACATCATTTTTTTCATTGTGGCGTCATTTGTTTAAAAGTTTAAAATATGCGAGTGAATAATTAAATGATTCCAAGCTAAAAAAATGACATTTTAGATAATAAATACAGTGGGACAAATAAGTATTTAGTCAACCACTAACTGTGCAAGTTCTCCCACTTGATAATATTAGAGAGGCCTGTAATTGTCAACATGGGTAAACCTCAACCATGAGAGACAGAATGTGGGGCAAAAAAAAAACAGGAAATCACATTGTTTGATTTTTAAAGAATTTATTTGCAAATCATGGTGGAAAATAAGTATTTGGTCAATACCAATAACGGAGGCAAAATGTTTTCAGTAACTCTTCACAAGCTTTTCACACATTGTTGCTGGTATTTTGGCCCATTCCTCCATGCAGATCTCCTCTAGAGCAGTGGTGTTTTGGAGCTGTCGTTGGGCAACACGGACTTTCAACTCCCTCCACAGATTTTCTATGGGGTTGAGATTTGTAGACTGGTTGGGCCACCTTAGGACATTGAAATGCTTCTAACGAAGCCACTCTTTTGTTGCCCTGACTGTGTGTTTGGGATCATTGTCATGCTGAAAGACCAAGCCACGGCTCATCTTCAATGCCCTTGCTGATGGAAGGAGATTTTCACTCAAAATCTCTCGATACATGGCCCCATTCATTCTTTTCTTTACACAGATCAGTCGTCCTGGTTCCTTTGCAGAAAAACAGGCCCAAAGCATGATGTTTCCACCCCCATGCTTCACAGTGAGTATGGCGTTCTTCGGATGCAATTCAGTATTCTTTCTCATCCAAACATGAGAACTTGTGTTTCTACCAAAAAGTTCTATTTTGGTTTCATCTGACCATAACACATTCTCCTAGTCCTCTTCTGGATCATCCAAATGCTCTCTAGGGAACCGCAGATGGGCCTGGACGTGTACTGGCTTCAGCAGGGGGACACGTCTGGCAGTGCAGGATTTGAGTCCCTGGCGGCCCATTGTTTTACTGATAGTAGCCTTTGTTACTGTGGTCCCAGCTCTCTGTAGGTCATTCACTAGGTCCCCCTGTGTGGTTCTGGGATTTTTGCTCACCGTTCTTGTTATCATTTTAACGCCACGGGGTGAGATCTTGCATGGAGCCCTAGATCGAGGGAGATTATCAGTCTTGTATGTCTTCCATTTTCTAATAATTGCTCCCACAGTTGATTTCTTTACACCAAGTGTTTTACCTATTGCAGATTCAGTCTTCCCAGCCTGGTGCAGGTCAACAATTTTGTCTCTGGTGTCCTTCGACAGCTCTTTGGTCTTGGCCAATCGTGGAGTTTGGAGTGTGACTGACTGAGCTTGTGGACAGGTGTCTTTTATACCGATAATGAGTTAACACAGGTGCCATTACTGTAGGTAACGAGCCTCGTTAGACCTCTTTGAGAGCCAGAAATCTTGCTTGTTTGTAGGTGACCAAATACTTATTTTCCACTCTAATTTGGAAATAAATTCTTTAAAAATCAAACAATGTGATTTTCTCTTTTTCCCACATTCTGTCTCTCATGGTTGAGGTTTACCCATGTTGACAATTACAGGCCTCTCTAATCTTTTCAAGTAGGAGAACTTGCACAATTGGTGGTTGACCAATTATTTGCCCCACTGTATATATATTTGAAAATGAAAAATATTATACTAAGTAATTATAACTTTGAAAAGGTCAAAAGTCACAACAACTATGAAGAATTTATAACTAACAGACTTTACGTAACAACCAAACTGAACAATACTGAAAAGCAACAACATAAACTCGAACAACAAACACTTTTCAGAATGAACAAACAAACAACAACAACATGAACATTTTAGACCTTTTTTTTCACAATTTTTGCAAATTTTTAACATGTGCTTGTGGCACATGAGTGTACCACAACTCACACAAATGTTTGAAGCAATTAGGGTCCTTGTGCCGAGTCCACACTGCTTTCTTTTGCGGGTACCTGTGGGCTGCGCTGCATCTGGCTCTGCAGTCGACATCGGTTCTGCTGGCTTCGCTGGCCTTCTTCGACTCACCTCCGGCGTGATGAGCGCCGCGCCCAGTTACTCCAGAAATAGCCGTCTCTTGTTAAGTTTATTGTTTTTCCACCCTGGGTTGATGTCAGTAAACACCACGTAGGCATTGTAGGCCGAGACGTCCAGAAGGTGGTAAAACAGGCACATCGGCCATCTTTGTGCCCGCCGGCATGTTGAATCGGGAGCCACATGCCTGCAAAAACACACGCGAAACATCAGATGACGTCAGATGACATAACAGCTTTGATAAACACTGTGACAAAGACACAACTTGTGCTTACCTGGTCCAAGCGGTCCACAGCTCCTTTTGATCTATTACAAACCAAAATGATTTTTTTTTTCCCAATGTCCTCCACCTCTGCCTCTATGTGTACAGTGCTCAGCAGACGAAAATGTTTCCCTTTTTTGGGGCTATATGACACAACAGTCCCTTGTGAAGCAAAAGAGGCTTGAGTAGAGCGCCCTTACTGCGGTTTGAGTTATTTCTGCAGGAAGCTCCGGCTTCTTCCTCCTGATAGTCCCAACAAGGGCAATTCTCCTTGTTTTGAGTTCATTTGCCAGTGGGATTGGCGTAAAAAAGTTGTCAGTGGTGATGGAGTGACCATTCAGAGAGTCACTCAGTCCAAGCACAACGTGCATGCCCACGTTTGATACACGGGTGCCCCCTGGAGGCTTGCCTGTGTAAATCTCCAGCTTCCAGGCATATGCAGTTTTGACGTCGCAAAGGACCCAAATTTTCAGTCCGTGCTTTGCGGGCTTCAAAGTTATGTACTGTTTGAACCCGCAACGCCCCCGAAATACAATCAGCTGTTCGTTCACGCAGACTTCACGGCCGGGGTAGAACATTTTTTGCAGACGAAAGTTCCAACTGCTCCATAAGTCCGCAATGGGTGACAGCTTGTCTGGATGATGACGTCGTGGTCTTCTCAGTTTGTCATCAAACCGCAACATAGTGTTTATGTCTCAAAATCTGCGGAGGCACATGGCATCTGCAAACATTGCACGTCCGGTTTGGCCGCTCCATAAACTTTGCATTGCCTCATGCCTCGAGCGATACACTCCAGCCAATATCAAAAGTCCAATTTATGCACGTAGCTCTTGCACGGTAAGAGTACACGAATTAGTAACGGTCCGGTTCCCTTGCACGTTTGTCATTTGGACCATTTTCTCAAGCTTCTCTTGGTTGACGAACAATCCAAAAGCTGACTCGATGTCGCCTACCCTGGCTATAGCGTACATCGTAGCTCTGGGTTCAGGGATCGTAGGGGCGTCAAAATGCCCCGCCACATTGCGGCTCGAATGCCAGATCATTTTATTTTTTGAAATCCAAACCTGGTCATCGTTGCCCTGCCGCTCGCCGTCGGATTGCTGTAGATCCTCTCCATCTTTGTCCTCTTCGGAGTCGACCTCGGAGTCCGAAGACTGTTGGTCGTCATCCGGCTGGCAATATGGAGAAAACTCCCCGTAAGATTGCTCTTCTGGCGTTTCCGATTCGTATTCTCTTTCATCATCATCACTGCTATCCATCACATCATTGCTGCTGTCCAAAATTGCCGCACAGGCTTCCTCTTCACTGAACCTCTTCGCCATTGCTCCAATGTGGACTGCAGTGGGCGGTTACTCGAGAGTTATATGCCAAGTCCTTGACCAATCGGGGGATCAGAAATTCAAGTGCAAAGTATAATACTTGACGGATCAATTGAGATTCAAACAATGTGACTTATCCATCTGTTGAAAGCAGAGCCAGTGTTTCCGCCGATCTCGCATTCAAAAATAAACAGACGTGCATGCGCGCAGACTACAATTTTCAAAGGATAACTTTTTTTTTTTTTTTTAAGAATTTGCCAGCAACCCCCACACATAAACACACACCTCTAGTAGCAATCCTGACCATATTTCCTGCAGAAATATAAACCAGCTTGCAGCCCAATGCAACGGAGCACAATCATTTGTTAGTATCTAGCGACCCATAATGGTGTAGGGGTATAAACACTCTCAACACACATTTTTGCCATGCACATGTCATTCGAGCCTCAATTGAATCGATTATGTGGTAATCACGGGAAATGCATTTTTACGCATCAGGTTTACAGTATATTAAAATATACGAATTATAATGGGTGTCTATGCTGCCATTTTGGTAGATTCGCTACGTTTCAGCATCAAATTTATTAACACCCAGCAGCAAAGGGTTAGAAAGGTCAGCATGGTGTCATTTTGAAGTTCAGCATATTTTAGACACGTCCGGGGACATTTTAACCCCTAGTGTTTTTTTTTTTTTTTTTTTTTGTAATGCTGTGCCTTTGATTTAACAAAAAAATTGCGAAAATTTTGCGAATTGACCAAAATGGCAGACGATACCGCATAAGGTTGAAGACATGCATCGTGCTTCGAAATATTTACGTAAAATAAATGCTACCTGCATGGTTGTTTTTGCTTTTAACTAATAATTGAGACTGTTTTACATCCATATCTATAAAGATTTCAGGGATTTAAGCCTTAATTCACAAGAATTTTCAACTTGAAAAGCTGTTTATTTGTGTTTCCACTCGGTCAGCTTTGACGAAGATAGGACCCCTATTAATCGGCCCCGCACCCAAATGTCCCGTCAATACCATTATGAAGTCAATACCAAACACACTAAAAATTTGAGAGGAAGTAACATAAGTCTCACAAAGATTTGTCAAGGGAACTAAATGCAAATACTTTGTCACAAGACAACGTGGAACAGTGTTGACCTCTTTTCTACACGCACAGTCGACCAAGGTGGCCTTAATCCAGTGGAATCCTTCAGAACGAAACTGGACAAGCTTCTTAGTGCCATACCTGATGGTTCCTTCCCACTAAGCGGTCTATGGATTGCATGCACCCTAGTTACGTGATAAGCAGTTCACTTGAATAAACGAATCCATTCCGGTTCGTTCAGTAAAAAGACTCATTCAAACAAATCGTTCAACTAATCGTTCGCTCTCCTCGTCCCCCCACTCACACCCGCCCAAATGAATTGTCATTAATGAACAGGAAGTGACGTTGCCAAATGAATAATCAAAGACCGCTTAGCAATATAACTGAACGGAAAGTGACATTGCTTGGTCCCTCCCCCTCTTGCCCACAGGCACATCATTGGCTCCTCATTGGCCACTCGTAGTAGATTCCGAAGTGAGTGACAGACTGTTTTCGCTGCGTCGTCTCTCCCCAGCCGCTGCAATACCGAGGAGAACTTCCGCGTCATCTGTCATATTTCAATGGGATCAAAGGCTCGTGCTTGCATTTTGATTTAGGACACAGTTAAACATTTTCCTTTTTTTGGGGTGTGGGGGTGGTGGGGCGAACAGACTTTCTCGAGCATGATATCGATCACATATAGAGCCTACCCACGTACCACGTGCTCGCTGTATGGTTCCGCCCACTTGTCCGTCAAAACATAGTGTTAACCTGTTACGGCTACGTACATTTCTCCTATTTACGGCGTGTTTTTCTGCTCCTTAACATTAATAATCAAAATGGTGAAGGCGTGTGTGGCTGTTGGTTGCACTAACAGAGAAGATGGAAGGAGAGACTTGAAGTTTTACCGTATTCCGAGGGATCCAAAGAGGAGAGCGAAATGGACGGCTGCAATTCGACGTGAAAACTGGGCACCAAAAAATCACCACAGACTATGTAGTAGTCATTTTATATCCGGTAAGATGCATTTAAGATATACTGGGGGTTTTGGGCTGACAAATAACCACAATTAAGATCATTGCGAGGCTAATCGCCGACAACATACACGTATGTATGTCGTGAGAGTGCTATCGCTAAACCATATAAACATTAAAAGCCCTAGCTCCATTGACAAATGACATGAAATACATTAGACTTGACAGTGGATGTTAGCAAGAACAAAAGATTTTGAATTGAAAATTTCGTAACTCACCTTCCGAGCACAAGATTCCTGCCGAATTTTCGTGTACGAGGACCTGTTTCACCCAACCAGCAACGTAGCATTTATAAGCCTCCAAGCTCTTAAAGTTTTTCAAACTTTCGTGAGAATAGGCTGATTTTGTGTGGACAAGATAGTTGTAAATATCAAGGTCAGGCAGAGACGGCTAAGGCAGCCGGTCAAAAATCATCGATTTAGGCATCAAATATGGATCTGGCGACTGTATAGAACGAAGCTTTTCCACATAACGCCTTTTATGCAACACATCCAGTGAGTTTACGGCATCAGAAAGCACTGGGTCTTCCATGAAATGCATTTTAAATTCCTCGATCAATTGAAACCAATGCTAATACAGAGACAAAATGACGGACAAGTGGGCGGAACCATACAGCGAGCACGTGGTTTTATGACGTCGGTGGGTAGGCTCTATATAACCCCCTGCATCACTTCTGTTCACTCAGAACTTGACCTTGGCTTACTGCTTGACAAATTGCTTTGCATTCAACCTGTGCAACATCACTTGTTTAGTTGTAATAATCAACAGCCTTTTTAAAGGCTTGTATACATTTATATTTTATTATTGTGTACTATATCACATTATACGCATATCACATTACACCTTTAAAGGTTAAAAGCCTACCTTAAAAGGCTAGTGTATTTCGTGTTTAAATATAACACCTTCCGAACTTTAAGGAGTGTTGTATTGTATTTGGCCATTCTCTGGCAACTTCATTTAGTGCAGTGGTCTCAAACCGGTCCTCAAAGGGCCGCAGGGGGTACTGGATTTCATTCCAACCAAACGAGACAAATACCTTTTCACCAATCTGGTTTCTTACAAGTGTAATCAGTTGATTGCAATCAGGTGCTGCTTATGTTAGTAGAAACCTCATTGGTTGAACTGTTTGTGCTGGATCTGTTGGAACAAAAACCAGGACCCACTGCGGCCCTTTGTGGAGTCGGTTTGAGACCGCTGATTTAGTGAATTCAGCGACATTGCCTATTAGTTTTGATATGTAAACAACAGCTACTTTCTGCCTTTAAGCTTCACACTGCAACTTTTGGCCATCTTTAATAACTAAAAAGCTGATAAGCGACTTTTTCCCATTTTAATCATTTCATCATATTCTGTTCTGTCTTAGGAAGTCTTACACGGTTGAGATATTACCTTTATCTAGCTTCTGCCCTTAATCATATATCGTGTTGTCATCAAGTGACTTTTCACAGAGCCAGTGGCGACTTGGTTTTTGTTTCTCTTGTTTTTTTTTTTTGTTTTTTTTTGCAACTGTCATTAATAGTAGGCCTATGGATTGCAAACAAAAAAGTGGCGCTTCAAAGCGAAGAGCCAAAAAAAACAGAGAGGCGAAACAGGCTGACATCTTAAAAAATGTGCCTTCGATTTCTGGCTTTTTTGATAAGCCAAAGGATTCCAATGTTGATACCAATGTTGATAATGTCATCAGTGGTCCGAGTTGCAGCAGTGTAGAGAACACCACTGATTTGATCATGCCGGAGCCCACACAGATCCAATCCGGTGTAGACCAGGCCTCTCAGGCTCAGGCTTCAGGGCCACACACAGAGCTCAGTTTCCACCCAGAAGCTGGGGACACCATCTCCAGTCATGGATCTTCTGCTTCATGCTCAAATACCACAGCCATTCCAGACTCGTGTACTCTTACAACAGCAGACTCACTGTCAGACCAGGAGGAGTACACTGAGACCAGTATCCTATTAGCAGCTAGGACCTCAAACTCCTGGTGTGAAACCGTTAATGACCCTGCTTTGTGGCCAAATGCCATTACTGAACAGGCTAAGTCGATTCTGGTTAGTAGAGGAGCAGTTGCTTTTCAAAATCGGAGTGAAAAGTACCCTGCCTCAATTAGAGATATGACCATGGGGGGTGGCACTAGGAGTTTCACAAATTCCTTAGTCAAATGCTGTCTACCTAATGGTCAGTCTGTGGAAAGGCAAAGGCTCCTTTACTCACCTTCCTCTGGTTGCATTTATTGTTTTGCTTGCAAACTGTTCTCAAGTAAGTGCAATGCATTTGTCAATGGGTTTTCTGATTGGAAACATTCTGAGCGTATCGGTGAGCATGAGAGGAATGAGGAGCATAGGGCTTGCGTGTTAGCATTACACAGTCGTTCCAAAGACACAGGAAGAATTGATTCTGATCTTATGAAACAAATTGATGCAGAAAGGCAATACTGGCGGGACGTTTTGAAAAGAGTTGTTGCTGTAATTCAGTTTTTGGGAGAGAGGGGCCTTGCGTTCAGGGGAGATGACGAGCAGTTTGGATCACCTCACAATGGTAATTTCTTAGGCATTATCGAACTGTTGGCCAAATTTGACCCTTTTCTAGCTGACCATCTCCAAAGGTTTGGAGGCAAGGGCAAAGGCTCTGTGTCCTATCTCTCATCCACAATCTGTGGGGAATTTATCCACTTAATGGGAGAAAGAACAAAGGAAGCGATTATCAGTGAGATAAAAGAGGCCAAATACTTTTCTGTTATCGTTGACTCCACTCCCGATCTTGCACATGTGGACCAACTCACTTTTATTTTCAGATTTGTTGAAGCTGGGGGAGACGTTGTTGAGCGGTTTCTGGGTTTTGAGCCTATTGAGAATCATAGCGGGAGCAATTTGGCTGAGTGTGTTGTTGCAATGGTGGAGAACCTGGGCCTAGACATAAGTAACTGTCGTGGCCAGTCTTACGACAATGTAAGTAATATGTCAGGAAAGTACAATGGAGTTCAAGCTCATCTGAAACGTATAAACCCATTGATTTGTTATGTCCCCTGTGCTGCGCATTCATTGAATTTAGTTGGTGTCAATGCTGTTGACAGTAGCCCAGAAGCTGGGCGTTTCTTTGACTTCCTGCAATCTTTGTACACATTTTGTGCCTCTTCAACACACAGGTGGGGAAAGGTTTTCAGAAATACAAATGTGAAACTCACACTGAAGTCCTTGTCAGGCACTCGCTGGAGTGCAAGAGCTGAATCAACAAATGCTCTGTGGAAATATTATGCACAACTGAGAGATTCACTGAACAATATTTCCAAAGATCCACAGGAGAAACGTGACACTAGAAGTGAGGCCTCTGCACTTTGTGGCAAGCTGGACACCCGAGAGATAGCTGTCATGGCATACTTTTGGGATACAATACTGCAGCGGTTCCAAGCCACAAGCCTGCAGTTACAGAAGCCTAACATCAACATAAATACGGCAACACAGCTTCTCAGTTCTCTTCGTGATTTTGTGGCAGCACAGAGAGACAATTTTGCCCATTTTGAAAGATCAGCCTTAAGTGTTACTGATTCAGTCTCCCAAGACTACAGACATGATCTCCAGCGCACAAAGAAGCGCAAACATATGGCTGATGAAAGTGCAGAGCCAGATGTTAAATTAGGTGGAAAAGAAAAGTTTCGAATTGAAACGTTCAATGTTCTAATTGACAAGCTTGTGTCCTGTCTTGACCATCGGTTAACTGCATACACACACTTGACCAATCTTTTTCATGTTCTTTTCATGCCTGATAATATGTCAATCAGTGAGCTCACTTCAAGGTCCGAAGCACTTGCTGCAGCATATCCCACTGATCTAACCATGAGCCTGGCAGATGAACTTGTTCAATTCAAATCATTCATTCCAAAAGAACAAAGATGCCCAAATACAATGCTAAAGACCGTGGTAATTTTGGATTTGCATTCCACTTTTCCAAGTCTTTACATCGCACTTAGACTCTTCTTGACTCTGTCAGTTACGAACTGTGAAGGGGAACGGTCATTCTCCAGAATGGCTCGAATAAAAAATGAGCTCAGGATGAAAATGACCCAAAATCGTCTGAACTCCCTCTCACTTCTTGCAATTGAATCACAGTTTGTGCAACAGCTGAACTTTGATGAGTTGGTAGATGATTTTGCACGAAGGAAGAGCAGAAAGAGACTTTTGTAGGGGAGTGTGTGTCGTGGGGGGGGGGGGTTGGGTTGTTATGGGCTCGGAGCGGGAGGGGGGGAGGGGGGGGGGCCTTGCAATCTCCTTGCCCCGGGGCCCAGACCCACCTTAATCCGGGCCTGCTTCTATGCAATTTAGTTCAACCTGCTAAACTAAGTGATAAAACCTTTGATGAGATTGTAGCCACACTAAAGGATTATTATGAGCCAAAACCGCTGGTCATCGCCGAGCGTTTCAGGTACTGCAAGTGTGTTCAGAAGAGCGGCCAGACAGCGACAGAATATGCTGCTGAGCTACGCCAACTCGCTGCTAAATGTGATTTCGGAGACAGGCTGGATGAAGCTCTACGTGATGGTTTCGTCAACGAGGTCAGTTCTGAGGCTTGCCAACGCAAATTACTCTCGGATTACAGACCGACTTTTGCTAGAGCTGTGGAGCTCGCTGTTAATATGGAGACAGCCCACCGAGGTTTTTTTTTTTTTTTTTTTTTTTGGGGGGGAATTTTTTTTTTTTAAACAAACTTTATTTACACAAAAACAAATACAAACAGAGTGAACAAATCACATACAATCAACATATATACATCAACAACAACAAAACAATAAATAAAAAGGTGGGGGTCAATTTTAACACAAGCTGTACTGTTTGCAAAGTCTCTCGGTCCTTATAGCCTTGGGGTTTAAACAGGAACTTAAATCGGCCAAATATAAAGAAAACATTATCCCAAAAACTTGAAAATTTGGTCTTTGATTAACATATTTAACACAATGAATGTGAAATTTTGCTAATATTAAAATAAGATTCATCACATATCTTTTATCCATTTCTGGTTCTTCAACATTGGACAGGCCAAACAAAATATGTCTAAAAACAATTTTCAAGGATGGCTCAACTTTAGAATTAATATAATTGTTCAGGTCAACCCAAAAGATGTGGGAGTAAGTACATTCCCAAAACAAATGGGAAATAGTTTCCTCTGCATTTGTACAAAACGAACATAACGTATCAATATTAATTTTAAATTTAACCATTGTTGTCTTTACAGGATAACACCTGTGAAGTAATTTGAGCGTGACTTCCTTAACTTTATTTCTTAATAAATATTTTCTAGGCAAAAGCCAAGTATGTTTCCATTCAATATCTTCGTATAAATTATTCCAATAATAAATCGCTGCAGGTTTGGAAACTATCTCCCTTTGAAGAAGTCCTCTCAAACAATGGTTGGAGGCTTCAGAGCTTAATAGTGCACATTTATAACCAATAAACAGAGACTTTGGATCAAAGACTGGCACGTTACAATTTCTACCTTTAGGAGAATTCTGTAATAATCTTCGAGAGCCCTCTGGTATTGCATCAAACACAATAGAGTATTCACGAGGCGTAACAACAATACCATAAGATAAACAAAATTCTTGATAAGTGAAAAGTTGACCATCTTCGTTTAATAGTTGACTAACTAAGAAAATGTTATTTTCGGCCCATCTTTCAAAATACAAAGATCTATTTCGATACTGTATATCTTGGTTGTTCCAAATGTAATATCTATGCGGTGAAAAATTGTGTTTATATATCATTGACCATGACATAAGAAGTTGAGTGTGGAATTTGACTAATTTAACTGGTAACTTTGAAATGTTGTAATTACACCTTAACAAAAAGTCAAGACCTCCTACAGATTTAAAGATATGTGTAGTGATGAAATTCCATATTGAGTCTGGATTTTTCAAATATAATTTAACCCATTTAATTTTAAACGATGCATTCAAAGAAGTAAAATCTAAAGCGTCAAAGCCTCCCGAAGCTACAGTATTTATCATAACATTCTTTTTTATTTAATGTATTTAGTTTTTTCAAGTAAAGTTGAATAAAATACTGTAAATTTTGATACAAATATCTCTTGACACATCAAGTGCCATCACTGCATATATCAATCTTGAAATACCTTCGACTTTAGAGACTAATGATCTACCAGTTATAGATAAATCCCTCTGTAGCCAAAGATTAAATTTCTTTTGGACTGAACCAATTAGGGGATCAAAATTTTCTGCCACCCTTGCACTTTCATCTTTTTCAATTATAATACCTAAATATTTGACTTTATGTTTTACAGTAATCCCAGATACATTCTCATCACAGCAGTCTTTAACTGGTAGAAGTTCACATTTTGCTATGTTCAATCTGAGGCCAGAAGCTTTATAACATCCATTGCTTTTTGAATTTGGAATTTATCCTTTAAAAATAGTGTAGTATCATCAGCAAGTTGAGTAATGGTCAAAGTTCTATTTGCGATAGTAATGCCTTCTACATCACTATTTCTAAAGTGAATGGATAGTATCTGCATAGGAAGAAGAAAAAGAAATGCTGAAATTGGACACCCCTGTCGGATCCCTCGATGAATGTAGAACCTTTTAGTAGTGCCAAATGGAAGTTTAATGGAGCTATTCGCATTTGCACATAAGGTTTTAATAGATCTCTTAAAATATTCCCCAAAACCAAAAACATCCAAAGCTTTAAACATAAATTGATGTTCAATAGAATCAAATGCTTTGTAAAAATCCAAAAAAAGAATGAAACTTTCTTCAATTATATCAGAATAATCTAAGATATCCAGAACCAACCTTATATTGTTTGTTATGTGTCTGCCAGTCATGAAGCCAGACTGAGTTTCCTCAATTATATCATTGAGTGTCAACTTTAATTTTTTAGCCAAACATCGCTAAGATTTTGTAATCATTATTAAGAAGTGATATTGGCCTCCAATTGTCTAATAACAAAGTATCTTTTTGTGGTTTAGGAAGGAGAGTAATCAAACCCTGAGTTAAAGACACAGGGAGCTTTCCGCTTTCAATACTTTCTACAAATACCTTATATAAAAATGGAACCAATTCTTTAGAAAACGTTTTGAAGAACTCTGCCGTTAAACCATCTGTTCCTGGACTTTTGTTAGATTTTAATTTCTTGATAGCGTCTTCAATATCATTTACAGTTAGAGGAACATCACACATTTCTTTATTAGCGTCTCCAATATCAGCAATATTTCCCAAAGACTGAAAAAAGTGTTCCGTATCATTCGCTAAGCAGTTAGATTGATATAGTGTTTTGTAAAATGACTCACAAGCTTCCGCTATCTTTCCTGGGTCCTCTGTAATAACTCCATCTAAGCAAAGTTTGGAGACACTATTAAAGGTATTATTTCTCTTCTCCAATTTGAAAAAGTAAGAAGAGTTCTGTTCCCCCTTTTCCAGCCACTTCCTCCTAGAACGCACAAATGCTCCTTTTGCTTTGTTAATATATAATTGGTCCAATTTCAATTGCATATTTTGAAGATTGTTTTTATCGTCTTGTGATAAATTCTCAACACCTTGAGAAGAAAGGGAAATAATTTCAGAAATTAATTCAGATTCCTCTTTCCTGTTCTTTCTTGTCATTTCACTTCCAGCTTTTCGTAGGAGTTTACCTAATTCAAATTTTAATAAATCCCAATTGGTTCCATATACATTTTCAGTACACGCTCTTGTCCAACCTCTATGTATTTTAAGTTTGATCTCATTTACCAATGACTCATTCAAAAGAAGAGAATTATTTAATTTCCAATACGAGTTAACCCTTTTCGCTTGATGACTAGCAGACATACATAACTCCATAAAAATTGTCTTATGATCCGTCAGGGGCGTTGGTAACATTTTGACATCGGTGACAAATTGAGATATGGGATCAGATAACAACCAAAAATCAATACGAGATTGTAATGATCCCGTTTTGTTTTTCCAAGTAAATTCTTTTGCTAATGGATTCTTAGTTCTCCAAATATCAATTAAATCATTTTCATGCATGAAATTTTGCATATAAGTATTATTTTCTCCAGATCTAGAAGGCCATCTATCCTGTGTATCATTCAAAGTACAATTGAAATCCCCACCCAACACTATCTTCATTTCGGCATATGAACTCACGTATGAGTCTATTTTTGACTGTAACGCATATATTAAATTAGTATTTTCTTGTTTGTTGTTATATCCATAGACATTGCCCAACAAAAATACTTGATCATTTACAGAAATAACCAAAAGAATGAAATTACCATTTGGATCAATCGTTGAGGAAATGATATTTCCATTAAATCTGTGTTTCAAAATAAGAGTTCCTGCTGAATGATGAGTCCCATGAGATGCCCACAATTTCTTTCCCCACTGAGACTTCCAAAAATTGACATCATTAGGACCAGAATGTGATTCTTGAATAAAACAAAAATTCTGCATTGAGATTACTTGCATATAAAAATACAGCTTTTCTTGTAGTATTGTCTCTTAGACCCCGAGCATTAAAAGAAATAACGGATAACGACAAAATGTAAGATCCCTAGTGAACGTACACCCTTAGAAAAATAGAAACTTTGACTATAACCCGAACTATACGGTCGCAAACTTCAAAACAGTATTATTAGCAGCTTAAGTATCATATGAAAATAAAAAAACAAAGCTACTATAAACAGCGTGATGTTCCAATTACCCAAAAGACCTTAAAGCTCTCAAATAACAAACACACAAATACCTGCAGACAATTTTTTCCCCCCCTCCTCCTCCCTTTTTCTTCCGTCTGTGGTCCCACAAAGCAAGCAGCTTACCCCTCCTTGCACATGAGTTCCACTTGCAGCAAAGGTTGACTATTCGGCGCCGGACCCTCAGGAGTAGGTTTCTCTTGAATCCCAGTCAATTTCCTTTTCCATCGATGAAATGTCAAGGGTTCACAAAGAAATCAGCTTTCTCCTCCTTGTGTGCTTGTTCCACTCGCGTTCGAAGCTGGTTGCTTTGTTCAGGATCCTCAGTAGCAAGGTCTTCCTTGAACTGCAGTAAATACATTTTTCTCTCATCGATGAAAGTTTGAGGTCCCAAGAAAAAATCTGCTTTGCTCTCCTTCTGTACTTGTCCTATTTGCTTCCAAAGCTGGTTGCACTGCTCAGGATCCTCAGGAGCAAAGTCTTCCTTGAACTGCATTCAATGTATTTCTTTTCCATCTACGAAAGCTCGAGGTCCCACGAAGTAAGCAACTTTGCCTTCCTTGCGTGCATGTTCCACTTGCGGCCAAAGCTGGTTGCGCCGCTCACGATCCTCAGGAGTGAGGTCTTCCTTGAACTTCAGCTTCCTTGCAATCAGGAACTCCGAGCGTTTTGCCATCTTCCATACGACATCTCGAAAATGCCTCATGGTGAATTGCAGGATTATGGGTCTTGGTTGAAGAGAAGATGTACCTTTTCGTTTTGGTCCAAGCCTGTGTACTGTGTCAATAACACTGAAACTTTTCTTTCTGTTCAGGAGCAATGTTTTGACATACTTTGATTACCCTTCTGCGCACATCTTCTTCCTCTTTCTCTCCTAGACCATGAAGTCGCAAATTCCATCTTCTCTTGTACCTCGCCAATTCCATAACTTTACTTTCCATATCTTGGATAGTTTTTTCCATTTTATTGACTCTTCCTTCCGTTTTCTTTGCCAGCACTTTAATATCTTTCATTTCTTCAGTAATGTGGTTAATAGTGTCCACCAAATCAGCAATTTTTTTGCTAATGTTAGCTCCTTGTTCCTCAATGGCCGTCTTCAGCGTCACAATAATAGTCTCCGTCTGGTGCTCTTCCATCGCTCTTTTTTTAGACGGCTGCTTCACTGGCGAGGGGTTTGGAGTAACAGAGGAACGCTTACCCGAGCACGAGGTATTCTGCATGTCAGGCTATCAAAAGTCCACCGCTCACGCCAGTATTTTTGTTGCTATTCAACTTTTTGCCAGGACCGCGTAAGTTCACGACTGTTTGCTACGCCGCCATCTTGGCTCCCAGCCCACCGAGGTGCGCAGCAGTTGCGGAAAGGTGATGACGTCACCCCTGTTCACATACTACTACAAGAATGCAAAGTGTCATAAGTGTGGCAAAGTCGGACATATACAGAAGGCATGCAGAACAGTGGGACAAACATTTAAAGGGTAATATAATTACCTTGGTCTTTCTGAAGGAAAGAACAAGGTTATGTTATTCTACAACTTTATTACCTTGGTCTTTCCAAGGAAAAGAACAAGGTTATGTTGTTGTGCAACTTTATTATTATTATTATTATTATTATTATTCAATAATTCTCCGCGTTTTTTTGAGCCAACGCACAGCCCAAACCGTAGCTCCGATCGGTACCGTTCAAGTATCGGCACGACCGGAATTTTCGCGCGACGATGGGAATTTTTCAAACGGCCCCGAAAAATTTTCCGTTCGCCCGTAAACGGCAATTTTCCGAAAAATTTGCCAAAAACTATCCCATTCATTTCGAATGGGAAAAGTCCCATTCACTTCCAATGGGATTTCCAATGGAATTTACATTGCATTGATGCCATTGACGGCCATGCATGTCGAATCTACTGATGCCAATGTACTTGGATTCAATTGACTATATAGATGTCGATGCCATTGACTGCCATGGACGTCCAAAATTTTTCCCATTCACTTTCAATGGGGAAAAAACAAAATTACCCCAAATCAACAGAAAATGACCAGATATCAATAGGACGTGTCCCCCAAACTTCCCCAATTCCATTGACGCTTATGAAGGGTGCCGCCATTGACTTACATGGACGTCCAAAATTTTTCCCATTCATTTTCAATGGGGAAAAAACTAAATTTCTCCAAATCAACAGAAAATGACCAGATATCAATAGGACGTATACCCCAAACGTCCCCAACTCCATTGACGCTTATGGGGGGTGCTGCCATTGACGTCCATGGACGTCCAAAAATGTTCCCATTCATTTTCAATGGGAAATTTTTTTTTCCCCCCCAAATCAACAGAAAATGACTAGATATCAATAGGACGTGCCCCCCAAATGTCCCCGATTGCATTGCCGCTTATGGAGGGTGATGCCATTGACGTTCATGGACGTCCAAACTTCCCATTCATTTCCAATGGCATTTCTTCATGTTTGTTCATTCTATTGATGCCAATGTACTTGGATTCCATTGACGCTTATGTAAATTGATACCATTGACGTCCATGGACGTCCAAAATTTTTCCCATTCATTTTCAATGGGAATTTTTTTTTTTTCCCCAAATCAACAGAAAATGACTAGATATCATTAGGACGTGTCCCCCAAATGTCCCCGATTGCATTGCCGCTTATGGAGGGTGATGCCATTGACGTTCATGGACGTCCAAACTTCCCATTAAATTCCAATGGCATTTCTTCATGTTTGTTCATTCTATTGATGCCAATGTACTTGGATTCCATTGACGCTTATGTAAGTTGATACCATTGACGTCCATGGACGTCCAAAATTTTACCCATTCATTTTCAATGGGAATTTTTTTTTTTTTCCCCAAATCAACAGAAAATGACTAGATATCAATAGGACCTGTCCCCCAAATGTCCCCGATTGCATTGCTGCTTATGGAGGGTGATACCATTGACGTCCATGGACGTCCAAAATGTTTCCCATTCATTTTCAATGGGAATTTTTTTTTTTCCCCCAAATCAACAGAAAATGACTAGATATCAATAGGACGTTTCCCCCAAATGTGCCCGATTGCATTGCTGCTTATGGAGGGTGATGCCATTGACGTCCACGGACGTCCAAACTTCCCATTAATTCCAATGGCATTTCTTCATGTTTGTTCATTCTATTGATGCCAATGTACTTGGATTCCATTGACGCTTATGTAAGTTGATACCATTGACGTCCATGGACGTCCAAAATTTTTCCCATTCATTTTCAATGGGAATTTTTTTTTTTCCCCAAATCAACAGAAAATGACTAGATATCATTAGGACGTGTCCCCCAAATGTCCCCGATTGCATTGCCGCTTATGGGGGGTGATGCCATTGACGTCCATGGACGTCCAAACTTCCCATTCATTTCCAATGGCATTTCTTCATGTTTGTTCATTTTATTGATGCCAATGTACTTGGATTCCATTGACGCTTATGTAAGTTGATACCATTGACGTCCAAGGACGTCCAAAAATTTTCCCATTCATTTTCAATGGGAATTTTTTTTTTTTTTCCCAAATCAACAGAAAATGACTAGATATCATTAGGACGTGTCCCCCAAACTTCCCCGATTCCATTAACAATTATGAAAGGTACCGCCATTGACGTCCATGGATGTCCAATTCTCCCATTCATTTCTAATGGCTTTTACTTTGTTTTGTGCCAATGACTGGCATTATGATCCATTCTATTGATAGACCTGAGTGGGGCTAAGATCTGTACCTCCACAGAGGAAAGACCAAGGTGTGTAATTTCTCCCGAAATTGCAGTTTCTAGTTATTATTACCTTGGTCTTTCTGAAAGAAAGAACAAGGTATTGTTATTGTGCAACTTTATTACCTTGGTCTTTCCAAAGGAAAGAACAAGGTAATGTTATTGTACAACTTTATTGTTCTTATTATTATTATTATTCATCTTATTCTCCGCGTTTTTTTGAGCCAACGCACAGCCCAAACCGTAGCACCGATCGGCACCGTTGAAGTATCGGCACGACCGGATTTTTCGCGTGACGATGGGAATTTTTCAAACCGCCACGAAAAATTTTCCGTTCGCCCGTAAACGGCAATTTTCCGAAAAAATAAAAAAGTTTCAAAATGTATCTAGTCCTACAATTTTTGACCAAATCACGTAATTTGGATATCAAAAATTCCGGGACGGTGAGGGGCATAAAAGTTATATACAGAATTTGGAAAAAAATTACGGTTCCCCGGATATTTGCCAAAAACTATCCCATTCATTTCTAATGGGAGAATTTCCCATTCACTTCCAATGGGATTTCCAATGGAATTTACATTGCATTGATGCCATTGACGGCCATGCATGTCGAATCTATGCCATTGACGGCCATGCATGTCGAATCTATTGATGCCAATGTACTTGGATTCAATTGACTATATGGATGTCGATGCCATTGACGGCCATGGACGTCCAAAATTTTTCCCATTCATTTTCAATGGGGAAAAAACTACATTTCCCCAAATCAACAGAAAATGACCAGATATCAATAGGACGTGTCCCCCAAACGTCCCCAACTCCATTGAGGCTTATAGGGGGTGCCGCCATTGACGTCCATGGACGTCCAAAATTTTTCCCATTCATTTTCAATGGGGAAAAAACTAAATTTCCCCAAATCAACAGAAAATGACCAGATATTAATAGGACGTATACCCCAAACGTCCCCAACTCCATTGACGCTTATGGGGGGTGCTACCATTGACGTCCATGGACGTCCAAAATTTTTCCCATTCATTTTCAATGGGGAAAAAACTAAATTTCCCCAAATCAACAGAAAATGACTAGATATCATTAGGACGTGTCCCCTAAATGTCCCCTATTGCATTGCCGCTTATGGAGGGTGATGCCATTGACGTCCATGGACGTCCAATTCTCCCATTCATTTTTAATGGCTTTTACTTTGTTTAGTGCCATTGACTGGCATTATGGTCCATTCTATTGATAGACCTGAGTGGGGCTAAGATTTGTATCTCCACAGAGGAAAGACCAAGGTGTAATTTCTCCCGAAATTGCAGTTTCTAGTTATTACCTTGGTCTTTCCAAAGGAAAGAACAAGGTAATGATATTCTACAACTTTATTGTACTTATTACCTTGGTCTTTCTGAAGGAAAGAACAAGGTTATGTTGTTGTGCAACTTTATTACCTTGGTCTTTCTGAAAGAAAGAACAAGGTATTGTTATTGTGCAACTTTATTACCTTGGTCTTTCTGAAGGAAAGAACAAGGTTATGTTGTTGTGCAACTTTATTATTATTATTATTCAATAATTCTCCGC
The DNA here is from genome assembly GCF_030265065.1 of Corythoichthys intestinalis. NCBI lineage: Eukaryota > Metazoa > Chordata > Actinopteri > Syngnathiformes > Syngnathidae > Corythoichthys > Corythoichthys intestinalis. The sequence goes on along the minus strand of NC_080395.1, from coordinate 76,883,327 downwards.
GTTTTTTTGAGCCAACGCACAGCCCAAACCGTAGCACCGATCGGCACCGTTGAAGTATCGGCACGACCGGATTTTTCGCGTGACGATGGGAATTTTTCAAACCGCCACGAAAAATTTTCCGTTCGCCCGTAAACGGCAATTTTCCGAAAAATAAAAAAAGTTTCAAAATGTATCTAGTCCTACAATTTTTGACCAAATCACATAATTTGGGCATCAAAAATTCCGGGACGGTGAGGGGCATAAAAGTTGTATACAGAATTTGGCAAAAATTTACGGTTCCCCGGAAATTTGCCAAAAACTTTCCTATTCATTTTGAATGGAAAAAAAACGCGCGCTTCACAGCCCGAACCGTTAGACCGATCGGCACCGTTCAAGTATCGGCACGACCGGAATTTTCGCGTGACACAGGAAACTTTACAAATGGCCCCGAAAATTTTTCCGTTCGTCCGTAAACGGCAATTTTCCGTGAAAAAAAAAAAAGTTTCAAAATGTATCTAGTCCTACAATTTTTGACCAAATCACATAATTTGGGCATCAAAAATTCCGGGACGGTGAGGGGCATAAAAGTTGTATACAGAATTTGGAAAAAAATTACGCTTCCTCGGAAATTTGCCAAAAACTATCCCATTCATTTCGAATGGGAAAAGTCCCATTCACTTCCAGTGGGATTTCCAATGGAATTTACATTGCATTGATGCCATTGACGGCCATGCATGTCGAATCTACTGATGCCAATGTACTTGGATTCAATTGATTATATGGATGTCGATGCCATTGACTGCCATGGACGTCCAAAATTTTTCCCATTCATTTTCAATGGGGAAAAAACAAAATTACCCCAAATCAACAGAAAATGACCAGATATCAATAGGACGTGTCCCCCAAACTTCCCCAATTCCATTGACGCTTATGAAGGGTGCCGCCATTGACTTACATGGACGTCCAAAATTTTTCCCATTCATTTTCAATGGGGAAAAAACTAAATTTCTCCAAATCAACAGAAAATGACCAGATATCAATAGGACGTATATCCCAAACGTCCCCAATTCCATTGACGCTTATGGGGGGTGCTGCCATTGACGTCCATGGACGTCCAAAATTTTACCCATTCATTTTCAATGGGAATTTTTTTTTTTCCCCAAATCAACAGAAAATGACTACATATCAATAGGACCTGTCCCCCAAATGTCCCCGATTGAATTGCTGCTTATGGAGGGTGATGCCATTGACGTCCAGGGACGTCCAAACTTCCCATTCATTTCCAATGGCATTTCTTCATGTTTGTTCATTCTTTTGATGCCAATGTACTTGGATTCCATTGACGCTTATGTAAGTTTATACCATTGACGTCCATGGACGTCCAAAATTTTTCCCATTCATTTTCAATGGGAATTTTTTTTTTTTCCCCAAATCAACAGAAAATGACTAGATATCAATAGGACGTTTCCCCCAAATGTGCCCGATTGCATTGCTGCTTATGGAGGGTGATGCCATTGACGTCCACGGACGTCCAAACTTCCCATTCATTTCCAATGGCATTTCTTCATGTTTGTTCATTCTATTGATGCCAATGTACTTGGATTCCATTGACGCTTATGTAAGTTGATACCATTGACGTCCATGGACGTCCAAAATTTTTCCCATTCATTTTCAATGGGAATTTTTTTTTTTTCCCCAAATCAACAGAAAATGACTAGATATCATTAGGACGTGTCCCCCAAATGTCCCCGATTGCATTGCCGCTTATGGGGGGTGATGCCATTGACGTCCATGGACGTCCAAACTTCCCATTAAATACCAATGGCATTTCTTCATGTTTGTTCATTCTTTTGATGCCAATGTACTTGGATTCCATTGACGCTTATGTAAGTTTATACCATTGACGTCCATGGACGTCCAAAATTTTTCCCATTCATTTTCAATGGGAATTTTTTTTTTTTCCCCAAATCAACAGAAAATGACTAGATATCAATAGGACGTTTCCCCCAAATGTGCCCGATTGCATTGCTGCTTATGGAGGGTGATGCCATTGACGTCCACGGACGTCCAAACTTCCCATTAATTTCCAATGGCATTTCTTCATGTTTGTTCATTCTATTGATGCCAATGTACTTGGATTCCATTGACGCTTATGTAAGTTGATACCATTGACGTCCATGGACGTCCAAAATTTTTCCCATTCATTTTCAATGGGAATTTTTTTTTTTTTCCCCAAATCAACAGAAAATGACTAGATATCATTAGGACGTGTCCCCCAAATGTCCCCGATTGCATTGCCGCTTATGGGGGGTGATGCCATTGACGTCCATGGACGTCCAAACTTCCCATTCATTTCCAAAGGCATTTCTTCATGTTTGTTCATTCTATTGATGCCAATGTACTTGGATTCCATTCACGCTTATGTAAGTTGATACCATTGACGTCCATGGACGTCCAAAATTTTTCCCATTCATTTTCAATGGGATTTTTTTTTTTTTCCCCAAATCAACAGAAAATGACTAGATATCATTAGGACGTGTCCCCCAAATGTCCCCGATTGCATTGCCGCTTATGGAGGGTGATGCCATTGACGTTCATGGACGTCCAAACTTCCCATTCATTTCCAATGGCATTTCTTCATGTTTGTTCATTTTATTGATGCCAATGTACTTGGATTCCATTGACGCTTATGTAAGTTGATACCATTGACGTCCATGGACGTCCAAAATTTTTCCCATTCATTTTCAATGGGAATTTTTTTTTTTTCCCAAATCAACAGAAAATGACTAGATATCAATAGGACGTGTCCCCCAAACTTCCCCAATTCCATTAACAATTATGGAGGGTGCTGCCATTGACGGACATGGACGTCCAATTCTCCCAATCTTTTCTAATGGCTTTAACTATGTTTAGTGCCAATGACTGGCATTATGATCCATTCTATTGATAGACCTGAGTGGGGCTAAGATCTGTATCTCCACAGAGGAAAGACCAAGGTGTGTAATTTCTCCCGAAATTGCAGTTTCTAGTTATTTATTCATCTTATTCTCCGCGTTTTTTTGAGCCAACGCACAGCCCAAACCGTAGCACCGATCGGCACCGTTGAAGTATCGGCACGACCGGATTTTTCGCGTGACGATGGGAATTTTTCAAACCGCCACGAAAAATTTTCCGTTCGCCCGTAAACGGCAATTTTCCGAAAAATAAAAAAAGTTTAAAAATGTATCTAGTCCTACAATTTTTGACCAAATCGCATAATTTGGGCATCAAAAATTCCGGGACATTGAGGGGCATAAAAGTTGTATACAGAATTTGGCAAAAATTTACGGTTCCCCGGAAATTTGCCAAAAACTTTCCTATTCATTTTGAATGGAAAAAAAACGCGCGCTTCACAGCCCGAACCGTGAGACCGATCGGCACCGTTCAAGTATCGGCACGACCGGAATTTTCGCGTGACACAGGAAACTTTACAAATGGCCCCGAAAATTTTTCCGTTCGTCCGTAAACGGCAATTTTCCGTGAAAAAAAAAAAAGTTTCAAAATGTATCTAGTCCTACAATTTTTGACCAAATCACATAATTTGGGCATCAAAAATTCCGGGACGGTGAGGGGCATAAAAGTTGTATACAGAATTTGGAAAAAAATTACGCTTCCTCGGAAATTTGCCAAAAACTATCCCATTCATTTCGAATGGGAAAAGTTCCCATTCACTTCCAATGGGATTTCCAACGGAATTTACATTGCATTGATGCCATTGACGGCCATGCATGTCGAATCTACTGATGCCAATGTACTTGGATTCAATTGACTATATGGATGTCGATGCCATTGACGGCCATGGACGTCCAAAATTTTTCCCATTCATTTTCAATGGGGAAAAAACTACATTTCCCCAAATCAACAGAAAATGACCAGATATCAATAGGACGTGTCCCCCAAACGTCCCCAACTCCATTGAGGCTTATAGGGGGTGCTGCCATTGTCGTCCATGGACGTCCAAAATTTTTGCCATTCATTTTCAATGGGGAAAAAACTAAATTTCCCCAAATCAACAGAAAATGACCAGATATCAATAGGACGTGTCCCCCAAACGTCCCCAACTCCATTGACGCTTATGGGGGGTGCTGCCATTGACGTCCATGGACGTCCAAAAATTTTCCCATTCATTTTCAATGGGAATTTTTTTTTTTTCCCCAAATCAACAGAAAATGACTAGATATCATTAGGACGTGTCCCCCAAATGTCCCCGATTGCATTGCCGCTTATGGAGGGTGATTCCATTGACGTCCATGGACGTCCAAACTTCCCATTCATTTCCAATGGCATTTCTTCATGTTTGTTCATTCTATTGATGCCAATGTACTTGGATTCCATTGACGCTTATGTAAGTTGATACCATTGACGTCCATGGACGTCCAAAATTTTTCCCATTCATTTTCAATGGGAATTTTTTTTTTTTCCCCAAATCAACAGAAAATGACTAGATATCAATAGGACGTGTCCCCCAAATGTCCCCGATTGCATTGCCTCTTATGGAGGGTGATGCCATTGACTACCACGGACGTCCAAACTTCCCTTTTATTTCCAATGGCATTTCTTCATGTTTGTTCATTCTATTGATGCAAATGTACTTGGATTCCATTGACGCTTATGTAAGTTGATACCACTGACGTCCATGGACGTCCAAAATTTTTCCCATTCATTTTCAATGGGAATTTTTTTTTTTTCCCCAAATCAACAGAAAATGACTAGATATCATTAGGACGTGTCCCCCAAATGTTCCCGATTGGATTGCTGCTTATGGAGGGTGATGCCATTGACGTCCACGGACGTCCAAACTTTCCATTCATTTCCAATGGCATTTCTTCATGTTTGTTCATTCTATTGATGCCAATGTACTTGGATTCCATTGACGTTTATGTAAGTTGTTACCATTGACGTCCATGGACGTCCAAAATTTTCCCATTCATTTTCAATGGGAATTTTTTTTTTTCCCCAAATCAACAGAAAATGACTAGATATCATTAGGACGTGTCCCCCAAATGTCCCCGATTGCATTGCCGCTTATGGAGGGTGATGCCATTGACGTTCATGGACGTCCAAACTTCCCATTAAATCCCAATGGCATTTCTTCATGTTTGTTCATTCTATTGATGCCAATGTACTTGGATTCCATTGACGCTTATGTAAGTTGATACCATTGACGTCCATAGACGTCCAAAATTTTTCCCATTCATTTTCAATGGGAAATTTTTTTTTTTCCCCAAATCAACAGAAAATTACTAGATATCATTAGGACGTGTCCCCCAAATGTCCCCGATTGCATTGCTGCTTATGGAGGGTGATGCCATTGACGTTCATGGACGTCCAAACTTCCCATTAAATCCCAATGGCATTTCTTCATGTTTGTTCATTCTATTGATGCCAATGTACTTGGATTCCATTGACGCTTATGTAAGTTGATACCATTGACGTCCATGGACGTCCAAAAATTTTCCCATTCATTTTCAATGGGAATTTTTTTTTTTCCCCCAAATCAACAGAAAATGACTAGATATCAATAGGACGTGTCCCCCAAATGTCCCCGATTGCATTGCCTCTTATGGAGGGTGATGCCATTGACGGCCACGGACGTCCAAACTTCCCATTCATTTCCAATGGCATTTCTTCATGTTTGTTCACTCTATTGATGCCAATGTACTTGGATTCCATTGACGCTTATGTAAATTGATACCATTGACGTCCATGGACGTCCAAAATTTTTCCCATTCATTTTCAATGGGAATTTTTTTTTTTTCACCAAATCAACAGAAAATGACTAGATATCATTAGGACGTGTCCCCCAAATGTCCCTGATTGGATTGCCGCTTATGGAGGGTGATGCCATTGACGGCCATGGACGTCCAATTCTCCCAATCTTTTCTAATGGCTTTTACTTTGTTTAGTGCCATTGACTGGCATTATGGTCCATTCTATTGATAGACCTGAGTGGGGCTAAGATCTGTATCTCCACAGAGGAAAGACCAAGGTGTGTAATTTCTCCCGAAATTGCAGTTTCTAGTTGTACTTATTATTTATTCATCTTATTCTCCGCGTTTTTTTGAGCCAACGCACAGCCCAAACCGTAGCACCGATCGGCACAGTTCAAGTATCGGCACGACCGGAATTTTCGCGTGACGATGGGAATTTTTCAAACCGCCACGAAAAATTTTCCGTTCGCCCGTAAACGGCAATTTTCCGAAAAATAAAAAAAGTTTCAAAATGTATCTAGTCCTACAATTTTTGACCAAATCACATAATTTGGGCATCAAAAATTCCGGGACGGTGAGGGGCATAAAAGTTGTATACAGAATTTGGCAAAAATTTACGGTTCCCCGGAAATTTGCCAAAAACTTTCCTATTCATTTTGAATGGAAAAAAAACGCGCGCTTCACAGCCCGAACCGTTAGACCGATCGGCACCGTTCAAGTATCGGCACGACCGGAATTTTCGCGTGACACAGGAAACTTTACAAATGGCCCCGAAAATTTTTCCGTTCGTCCGTAAACGGCAATTTTCCGTGAAAAAAAAAAAAGTTTCAAAATGTATCTAGTCCTACAATTTTTGACCAAATCACATAATTTGGGCATCAAAAATTCCGGGACGGTGAGGGGCATAAAAGTTGTATACAGAATTTGGAAAAAAATTACGCTTCCTCGGAAATTTGCCAAAAACTAACCCATTCATTTCGAATGGGAAAAGTCCCATTCACTTCCAATGGGATTTCCAATGGAATTTACATTGCATTGATGCCATTGACGGCCATGCATGTCGAATCTACTGATGCCAATGTACTTGGATTCAACTGACTATATAGATGTCGATGCCATTGACTGCCATGGACGTCCAAAATTTTTCCCATTCATTTTCAATGGGGAAAAAACAAAATTACCCCAAATCAACAGAAAATGACCAGATATCAATAGGACGTGTCCCCCAAACTTCCCCAATTCCATTGACGCTTATGAAGGGTGCCGCCATTGACTTACATGGACGTCCAAAATTTTTCCCATTCATTTTCAATGGGGAAAAAACTAAATTTCTCCAAATCAACAGAAAATGACCAGATATCAATAGGACGTATATCCCAAACGTCCCCAATTCCATTGACGCTTATGGGGGGTGCTGCCATTGACGTCCATGGACGTCCAAAATTTTACCCATTCATTTTCAATGGGAAATTTTTTTTTTTCCCCAAATCAACAGAAAATGACTAGATATCAATAGGACCTGTCCCCCAAATGTCCCCGATTGCATTGCTACTTATGGAGGGTGATGCCATTGACGTCCAGGGACGTCCAAACTTCCCATTCATTTCCAATGGCATTTCTTCATGTTTGTTCATTCTTTTGATGCCAATGTACTTGGATTCCATTGACGGTTATGTAAGTTGATACCATTGACGTCCATGGACGTCCAAAATTTTTCCCATTCATTTTCAATGGGAAATTTTTTTTTTTCCCCAAATCAACAGAAAATGACTAGATATCATTAGGACGTGTCCCCCAAATGTCCCCGATTGCATTACCGCTTATGGGGGGTGATGCCATTGACGTCCATGGACGTCCAAACTTCCCAATCATTTCCAAAGCCATTTCTTCATTTTTGTTCATTTTATTGATGCCAATGTACTTGGATTCCATTGACGCTTATGTAAGTTGATACCATTGACGTCCATGGACGTCCAAAATTTTTCCCATTCATTTTCAATGGGATTTTTTTTTTTTTTTCCCAAATCAACAGAAAATGACTAGATATCATTAGGACGTTTCCCCCAAATGTCCCCGATTGCATTGCCGCTTATGGAGGGTGATGCCATTGACGTTCATGGACGTCTAAACTTCCCATTCATTTCCAATGGCATTTCTTCATGTTTGTTCATTTTATTGATGCCAATGTACTTGGATTCCATTGACGCTTATGTAAGTTGATACCATTGACGTCCATGGACGTCCAAAATTTTTCCCATTCATTTTCAATGGGAAATTTTTTTTTTCCCCCAAATCAACAGAAAATGACTAGATATCAATAGGACCTGTCCCCCAAATGTCCCCGATTGCATTGCCACTTATGGAGGGTGATGCCATTGACGTCCAGGGACGTCCAAACTTCCCATTCATTTCCAATGGCATTTCTTCATGTTTGTTCATTCTTTTGATGCCAATGTACTTGGATTCCATTGACGGTTATGTAAGTTGATACCATTGACGTCCATGGACGTCCAAAATTTTTCCCATTCATTTTCAATGGGAATTTTTTTTTTTTTCCCCAAATCAACAGAAAATGACTAGATATCATTAGGACGTGTCCCCCAAATGTCCCTGATTGCATTACCGCTTATGGGGGGTGATGCCATTGACGTCCATGGACGTCCAAACTTCCCAATCATTTCCAAAGCCATTTCTTCATGTTTGTTCATTTTATTGATGCCAATGTACTTGGATTCCATTGACGCTTATGTAAGTTGATACCATTGACGTCCATGGACGTCCAAAATTTTTCCCATTCATTTTCAATGGGATTTTTTTTTTTTTTTCCCAAATCAACAGAAAATGACTAGATATCATTAGGACGTGTCCCCCAAATGTCCCCGATTGCATTACCGCTTATGGGGGGTGATGCCATTGACGTCCATGGACGTCCAAACTTCCCAATCATTTCCAAAGCCATTTCTTCATGTTTGTTCATTTTATTGATGCCAATGTACTTGGATTCCATTGACGCTTATGTAAGTTGATACCATTGACGTCCATGGACGTCCAAAATTTTTCCCATTCATTTTCAATGGGATTTTTTTTTTTTTTTCCCAAATCAACAGAAAATGACTAGATATCATTAGGACGTTTCCCCCAAATGTCCCCGATTGCATTGCCGCTTATGGAGGGTGATGCCATTGACGTTCATGGACGTCTAAACTTCCCATTCATTTCCAATGGCATTTCTTCATGTTTGTTCATTTTATTGATGCCAATGTACTTGGATTCCATTGACGCTTATGTAAGTTGATACCATTGACTTCCATGGACGTCCAAAATTTTTCCCATTCATTTTCAATGGGAATTTTTTTTTTTTTCCCCAAATCAACAGAAAATGACTAGATATCAATAGGACGTGTCCCCCAAATATCCCCGATTGCATTGCTGCTTATGGAGGGTGATGCCATTGACGTCCAGGGACGTCCAAACTTCCCATTTATTCCAATGGCATTTCTTCATGTTTGTTCATTCTATTGATGCCAATGTACTTGGATTCCATTGACGGTTATGTAAGTTGATACCATTGACGTCCATGGACGTCCAAAATTTTTCCCATTCATTTTCAATGGGAAATTTTTTTTTTTCCCCAAATCAACAGAAAATGACTAGATATCATTAGGACGTGTCCCCCAAATGTCCCCGATTGCATTGCCGCTTATGGGGGGTGATGCCATTGACGTCCATGGACGTCCAAACTTCCCATTCATTTCCAAAGGCATTTCTTCATGTTTGTTCATTCTATTGATGCCAATGTACTTGGATTCCATTGACGCTTATGTAAGTTGATACCATTGACGTCCATGGACGTCCAAAATTTTTCCCATTCATTTTCAATGGGATTTTTTTTTTTTCCCCAAATCAACAGAAAATGACTAGATGTCATTAGGACGTGTCCCCCAAACTTCCCCGATTCCATTAACAATTATGAAAGGTGCCGCCATTGACGTCCATGGACGTCCAATTCTCCCATTCATTTCTAACGGCTTTTACTTTGTTTTTGCCAATGACTGGCATTATGATCCATTCTATTGATAGACCTGAGTGGGGCTAAGATCTGTATCTCCACAGAGGAAAGACCAAGGTGTGTAATTTCTCCCGAAATTGCAGTTTCTAGTTATTATTATTATTATTATTTTTTATTCATCTTATTCTCCGCGTTTTTTTGAGCCAACGCACAGCCTAAACCGTAGCCCCGATCGGCACCGTTCAAGTATCGGCATGACCGGAATTTTCGCGTGACGATGGGAATTTTTCAAAACGCCACGAAAAATTTTCCGTTCGCCCGTAAACGGCAATTTTCCGAAAAAAAAAAAAAGTTTAAAAATGTATCTAGTCCTACAATTTTTGACCAAATCACATAATTTGGGTATCAAAAATTCCGGGACGGTGAGGGGCATAAAAGTTGTATACAGAATTTGGCAAAAATTTACGGTTCCCCGGAAATTTGCCAAAAACTTTCCTATTCATTTTGAATGGAAAACAAAACGCGCGCTTCACAGCCCGAACCGTTAGACCGATCGGCACCGTTCAAGTATCGGCACGACCGGAATTTTTGCGTGACACAGGAAACTTTACAAATGGCCCCGAAAATTTTTCCGTTCGTCCGTAAACGGCAATTTTCCGTGAAAAAAAAAAAAGTTTCAAAATGTATCTAGTCCTACAATTTTTGACCAAATCAAATAATTTGGGCATCAAAAATTCCGGGACGGTGAGGGGCATTAAAGTTGTATACAGAATTTGGGAAAAAATTACGCTTCCTCGGAAATTTGCCAAAAACTATCCCATTCATTTCGAATGGGAAAAGTCCCATTCACTTCCAATGGGATTTCCAATGGAATTTACATTGCATTGATGCCATTGACGGCCATGCATGTCGAATCTACTGATGCCAATGTACTTGGATTCAACTGACTATATAGATGTCGATGCCATTGACTGCCATGGACGTCCAAAATTTTTCCCATTCATTTTCAATGGGGAAAAAACAAAATTACCCCAAATCAACAGAAAATGACCAGATATCAATAGGACGTGTCCCCCAAACTTCCCCAATTCCATTGACGCTTATGAAGGGTGCCGCCATTGACTTACATGGACGTCCAAAATTTTTCCCATTCATTTTCAATGGGGAAAAAACAAAATTACCCCAAATCAACAGAAAATGACCAGATATCAATAGGACGTATATCCCAAACGTCCCCAATTCCATTGACGCTTATGGGGGGTGCTGCCATTGACGTCCATGGACGTCCAAAATTTTACCCATTCATTTTCAATGGGAAATTTTTTTTTTTCCCCAAATCAACAGAAAATGACTAGATATCAATAGGACCTGTCCCCCAAATGTCCCCGATTGCATTGCTGCTTATGGAGGGTGATGCCATTGACGTCCAGGGACGTCCAAACTTCCCATTCATTTCCAATGGCATTTCTTCATGTTTGTTCATTCTTTTGATGCCAATGTACTTGGATTCCATTGACGGTTATGTAAGTTGATACCATTGACGTCCATGGACGTCCAAAATTTTTCCCATTCATTTTCAATGGGAAATTTTTTTTTTTTCCCAAATCAACAGAAAATGACTAGATATCATTAGGACGTGTCCCCCAAATGTCCCCGATTGCATTGCTGCTTATGGAGGGTGATGCCATTGACGTCCAGGGACGTCCAAACTTCCCATTAATTTCCAATGGCATTTCTTCATGTTTGTTCATTCTATTGATGCCAATGTACTTGGATTCCATTGACGCTTATGTAAGTTGATACCATTGACGTCCATGGACGTCCAAAAATTTTCCCATTCATTTTCAATGGGATTTTTTTTTTTTTCCCAAATCAACAGAAAATGACTAGATATCATTAGGACGTGTCCCCCAAATGTCCCCGATTGCATTGCCGCTTATGGAGGGTGATACCATTGACGTTCATGGACGTCCAAACTTCCCATTCATTTCCAATGGCATTTCTTCATGTTTGTTCATTTTATTGATGCCAATGTACTTGGATTCCATTGACGCTTATGTAAGTTGATGCCATTGACGTCCATGGACGTCCAAAATTTTTCCCATTCATTTTCAATGGGAATTTTTTTTTTTTCCCCAAATCAACAGAAAATGACTAGATATCAATAGGACGTTTCCCCCAAATGTGCCCGATTGCATTGCTGCTTATGGAGGGTGATGCCATTGACGTTTATGGACGTCCAAACTTCCCATTCATTTCCAATGGCATTTCTTCATGTTTGTTCATTCTATTGATGCCAATGTACTTGGATTCCATTGACGCTTATGTAAGTTGATACCATTGACGTCCATGGACGTCCAAAATTTTTCCCATTCATTTTCAATGGGAAATTTTTTTTTTTTCCCAAATCAACAGAAAATGACTAGATATCATTAGGACGTGTCCCCCAAATGTCCCCGATTGCATTGCCGCTTATGGGGGGTGATGCCATTGACGTCCATGGACGTCCAAACTTCCCATTCATTTCCAAAGGCATTTCTTCATGTTTGTTCATTCTATTGATGCCAATGTACTTGGATTCCATTGACGCTTATGTAAGTTGATACCATTGACGTCCATGGACGTCCAAAATTTTTCCCATTCATTTTCAATGGGATTTTTTTTTTTTTCCCAAATCAACAGAAAATGACTAGATATCATTAGGATGTGTCCCCCAAATGTCCCCGATTGCATTGCCGCTTATGGAGGGTGATGCCATTGACGTCCATGGACGTCCAAACTTCCCATTCATTTCCAATGGCATTTCTTCATGTTTGTTCATTTTATTGATGCCAATGTACTTGGATTCCATTGACGCTTATGTCAGTTGATACCATTGACGTCCATGGACGTCCAAAATTTTTCCCATTCATTTTCAATGGAAATTTATTTTTTTTCCCCAAATCAACAGAAAATGAGTAGATATCATTAGGACGTGTCCCCCAAATGTCCCCGATTGCATTGCTGCTTATGGAGGGTGATGCCATTGACGTCCACGGACGTCCAAACTTCCCATTAATTTCCAATGGCATTTCTTCATGTTTTTTCATTCTATTGATGCCAATGTACTTGGATTCCATTGACGCTTATGTAAGTTGATACCATTGACGTCCATGGACGTCCAAAATTTTTCCCATTCATTTTCAATGGGATATTTTTTTTTTTTCCCAAATCAACAGAAAATGACTAGATATCATTAGGATGTGTCCCCCAACCTTCCCCGATTCCATTAACAATTATGAAAGGTGCCGCCATTGACGTCCATGGACGTCCAATTCTCCCATTCATTTCTAACGGCTTTTACTTTGTTTTTTGCCAATGACTGGCATTATGATCCATTCTATTGATAGACCTGAGTGGGGCTAAGATCTGTATCTCCACAGAGGAAAGACCAAGGTGTGTAATTTCTCCCGAAATTGCAGTTTCTAGTTGTACTTATTATTTATTCATCTTATTCTCCGCGTTTTTTTGAGCCAACGCACAGCCCAAACCGTAGCACCGATCGGCACAGTTCAAGTATCGGCACGACCGGAATTTTCGCGTGACGATGGGAATTTTTCAAACCGCCACGAAAAATTTTCCGTTCGCCCGTAAACGGCAATTTTCCGAAAAACAAAAAAAGTTTCAAAATGTATCTAGTCCTACAATTTTTGACCAAATCACATAATTTGGGCATCAAAAATTCCGGGACGGTGAGGGGCATAAAAGTTGTATACAGAATTTGGCAAAAATTTACGGTTCCCCGGAAATTTGCCAAAAACTTTCCTATTCATTTTGAATGGAAAAAAAACGCGCGCTTCACAGCCCGAACCGTTAGACCGATCGGCACCGTTCAAGTATCGGCACGACCGGAATTTTAGCGTGACACAGGAAACTTTACAAATGGCCCCGAAAATTTTTCCGTTCGTCCGTAAACGGCAATTTTCCGTGAAAAAAAAAAAACTTTCAAAATGTATCTAGTCCTACAATTTTTGACCAAATCACATAATTTGGCCATCAAAAATTCCGGGACGGTGAGGGGCATAAAAGTTGTATACAGAATTTGGAAAAAAATTACGCTTCCTCGGAAATTTGCCAAAAACTATCCCATTCATTTCGAATGGGAAAAGTTCCCATTCACTTCCAATGGGATTTCCAATGGAATTTACATTGCATTGATGCCATTGACGGCCATGCATGTCGAATCTACTGATGCCAATGTACTTGGATTCAATTGACTATATGGATGTCGATGCCATTGACGGCCATGGACGTCCAAAATTTTTCCCATTCATTTTCAATGGGGAAAAAACAAAATTTCCCCAAATCAACAGAAAATGACCAGATATCAATAGGACGTGTCCCCCAAACTTGCCCCAATTCCATTGACGCTTATGAAGGGTGCCACCATTGACTTCCATGGACGTCCAAAAATTTTCCCATTCATTTTCAATGGGGAAAAAACTAAATTTCTCCAAATCAACAGAAAATGACCAGATATCAATAGGACGTATATCCCAAACGTCCCCAACTCCATTGACGCTTATGGAGGGTGCTGCCATTGACGTCCATGGACGTCCAAAATTTTTCCCATTCATTTTCAATGGGAAATTTTTTTTTTTCCCCATATCAACAGAAAATGACTAGATATCAATAGGACGTGTCCCCCAAATGTCCCCGATTGCATTGCTGCTTATGGAGGGTGATGCCATTGACGTCCAGGGACGTCCAAACTTCCCATTCATTTCCAATGGCATTTCTTCATGTTTGTTCATTCTTTTGATGCCAATGTACTTGGATTCCATTGACGCTTAAGTAAGTTGACACCATTGACGTCCATGGACGTCCAAAATTTTTCCCATTCATTTTCAATGGGAAATTTTTTTTTTCCCCCAAATCAACAGAAAATGACTAGATATCAATAGGACGTTTCCCCCAAAATGTGCCCGATTGCATTGCTGCTTATGGAGGGTGATGCCATTGACGTCCACGGACGTCCAAACTTCCCATTAATTTCCAATGGCATTTCTTCATGTTTGTTCATTCTATTGATGCCAATGTACTTGGATTCCATTGACGCTTATGTAAGTTGATACCATTGACGTCCATGGACGTCCAAAATTTTTCCCATTCATTTTCAATGGGAAATTTTTTTTTTCCCCAAATCAACAGAAAATGACTAGATATCATTAGGACGTGTCCCCCAAATGTCCCCGATTGCATTGCCGCTTATGGGGGGTGATGCCATTGACGTCCATGGACGTCCAAACTTCCCATTCATTTCCAAAGGCATTTCTTCATGTTTGTTCATTCTATTGATGCCAATGTACTTGGATTCCATTGACGCTTATGTAAGTTGATACCATTGACGTCCATGGACGTCAAAAATTTTTCCCATTCATTTTCAATGGGATTTTTTTTTTTTTTCCCAAATCAACAGAAAATGACTAGATATCATTAGGACGTGTCCCCCAAATGTCCCCGATTGCATTGCCGCTTATGGAGGGTGATGCCATTGACGTTCATGGACGTCCAAACTTCCCATTCATTTCCAATGGCATTTCTTCATGTTTGTTCATTTTATTGATGCCAATGTACTTGGATTCCATTGACGCTTATGTCAGTTGATACCATTGACGTCCATGGACGTCCAAAATTTTTCCCATTCATATTCAATGGGAATTTTTTTTTTTTCCCCAAATCAACAGAAAATGACTAGATATCATTAGGACGTGTCCCCCAAATGTCCCCGATTGCATTGCCGCTTATGGAGGGTGATGCCATTGACGTTCATGGACGTCCAAACTTCCCATTAATTCCAATGGCATTTCTTCATGTTTGTTCATTCTATTGATGCCAATGTACTTGGATTCCATTGACGCTTATGTAAGTTGATACCATTGACGTCCATGGACGTCCAAAATTTTTCCCATTCATTTTCAATGGGAATTTTTTTTTTTTTTCCCAAATCAACAGAAAATGACTAAATATCATTAGGACGTGTCCCCCAAATGTCCCTGATTGGATTGCCGCTTATGGAGGGTGATGCCATTGACGGCCATGGACGTCCAATTCTCCCAATCTTTTCTAATGGCTTTTACTTTGTTTAGTGCCATTGACTGGCATTATGGTCCATTCTATTGATAGACCTGAGTGGGGCTAAGATTTGTATCTCCACAGAGGAAAGACCAAGGTGTGTAATTTCTCCCGAAATTGCAGTTTCTAGTTATTCTTATTATTATTTATTCATCTTATTCTCCGCGTTTTTTTGAGCCAACGCACAGCCCAAACCGTAGCCCCGATCGGCACCGTTCAAGTATCGGCATGACCGGAATTTTCGCGTGACGATGGGAATTTTTCAAAACGCCACGAAAAATTTTCCGTTCGCCCGTAAACGGCAATTTTCCGAAAAAAAAAAAAAGTTTAAAAATGTATCTAGTCCTACAATTTTTGACCAAATCACATAATTTGGGTATCAAAAATTCCGGGACGGTGAGGGGCATAAAAGTTGTATACAGAATTTTGCAAAAATTTACGGTTCCCCGGAAATTTGCCAAAAACTTTCCTATTCATTTTGAATGGAAAAAAAACGCGCGCTTCACAGCCCGAACCGTTAGACCGATCGGCACCGTTCAAGTATCGGCACGACCGGAATTTTCGCGTGACACAGGAAACTTTACAAATGGCCCCGCAAATTTTTCCGTTCGTCCGTAAACGGCAATTTTCCGTGAAAAAAAAAAAAGTTTCAAAATGTATCTAGTCCTACAATTTTTGACCAAATCAAATAATTTGGGCATCAAAAATTCCGGGACGGTGAGGGGCATAAAAGTTGTATACAGAATTTGGAAAAAAATTACGCTTCCTCGGAAATTTGCCAAAAACTATCCCATTCATTTCGAATGGGAAAAGTCCCATTCACTTCCAATGGAATTTACATTGCATTGATGCCATTGACGGCCATGCATGTCGAATCTACTGATGCCAATGTACTTGGATTCAATTGACTATATAGATGTCGATGCCATTGACTGCCATGGACGTCCAAAATTTTTCCCATTCATTTTCAATGGGGAAAAAACAAAATTACCCCAAATCAACAGAAAATGACCAGATATCAATAGGACGTGTCCCCCAAACTTCCCCAATTCCATTGACGCTTATGAAGGGTGCCGCCATTGACTTACATGGACGTCCAAAATTTTTCCCATTCATTTTCAATGGGGAAAAAACTAAATTTCTCCAAATCAACAGAAAATGACCAGATATCAATAGGACGTATATCCCAAACGTCCCCAATTATATTGACGCTTATGGGGGGTGCTGCCATTGACGTCCATGGACGTCCAAAATTTTACCCATTCATTTTCAATGGGAATTTTTTTTTTTTCCCCAAATCAACAGAAAATGACTAGATATCATTAGGACGTGTCCCCCAAATGTCCCCGATTGCATTGCCGCTTATGGAGGGTGATGCCATTGACGTTCATGGACGTCCAAACTTCCCATTCATTTCCTATGGCATTTCTTCATGTTTCTTAATTTTATTGATGCCAATGTACTTGGATTCCATTGACGCTTATGTAAGTTGATACCATTGACGTCCATGGACGTCCAAAATTTTTCCCATTCATTTTCAATGGGAAAATTTTTTTTTTTCCCAAATCAAGAGAAAATGACTAGATATCATTAGGACGTGTCCCCCAAACTTCCCCGATTCCATTAACAATTATGAAAGGTGCCGCCATTGACGTCCATGGACGTCCAATTCTCCCATTCATTTCTAACGGCTTTTACTTTGTTTTTTGCCAATGACTGGCATTATGATCCATTCTATTGATAGACCTGAGTGGGGCTAAGATCTGTATCTCCACAGAGGAAAGACCAAGGTGTGTAATTTCTCCCGAAATTGCAGTTTCTAGTTATTATTATTATTCAATAATTCTCCGCGTTTTTTTGAGCCAACGCACAGCCCAAACCGTAGCACCGATCGGCACCGTTGAAGTATCGGCACGACCGGATTTTTCGCGCGACGATGGGAATTTTTCAAACCGCCACGAAAAATTTTCCGTTCGCCCGTAAACGGCAATTTTCCGGAAAATAAAAAAAGTTTCAAAATGTATCTAGTCCTACAATTTTTGACCAAATCACATAATTTGGGTATCAAAAATTCCGGGACGGTGAGGGGCATAAAAGTTGTATACAGAATTTGGCAAAAATTTACGGTTCCCCGGAAATTTGCCAAAAACTTTCCTATTCATTTTGAATGGAAAAAAAACGCGCGCTTCACAGCCCGAACCGTTAGACCGATCGGCACCGTTCAAGTATCGGCACGACCGGAATTTTCGCGTGACACAGGAAACTTTACAAATGGCCCCGAAAATTTTTCCGTTCGTCCGTAAACGGCAATTTTCCGTGAAAAAAAAAAAAGTTTCAAAATGTATCTAGTCCTACAATTTTTGACCAAATCACATAATTTGGGCATCAAAAATTCCGGGACGGTGAGGGGCATAAAAGTTGTATACAGAATTTGGAAAAAAATTACGCTTCCTCGGAAATTTGCCAAAAACTATCCCATTCATTTCGAATGGGAAAAGTCCCATTCACTTCCAATGGGATTTCCAATGGAATTTACATTGCATTGATGCCATTGACGGCCATGCATGTCGAATCTACTGATGCCAATGTACTTGGATTCAATTGATTATATGGATGTCGATGCCATTGACTGCCATGGACGTCCAAAATTTTTCCCATTCATTTTCAATGGGGAAAAAACTACATTTCTCCAAATCAACAGAAAATGACCAGATATCAATAGGACGTATACCCCAAACGTCCCCAACTCCATTGATGCTTATGGGGGGTGCTGCCATTGACGTCCATGGACGTCCAAAATTTTACCCATTCATTTTCAATGGGAAATTTTTTTTTTTCCCCAAATCAACAGAAAATGACTAGATATCAATAGGACGTGTCCCCCAAATGTCCCCAATTGCATTGCTGCTTCTGGAGGGTGATGCCATTGACGTCCAGGGACGTCCAAACTTCCCATTCATTTCCAATGGCATTTCTTCATGTTTGTTCATTCTTTTGATGCCAATGTACTTGGATTCCATTGACGCTTATGTAAGTTGATACCATTGACGTCCATGGACGTCCAAAATTTTTCCCATTCATTTTCAATGGGAATTTTTTTTTTTTCCCCCAAATCAACAGAAAATGACTAGATATCAATAGGACGTTTCCCCCAAATGTGCCCGATTGCATTGCTGCTTATGGAGGTTGATGCCATTGACGTCCACGGACGTCCAAACTTCCCATTAATTTCCAAAGGCATTTCTTCATGTTTGTTCATTCTATTGATGCCTATGTGCTTGGATTCCATTGACGCTTATGTAAGTTGATACCATTGACGTCCATGGACGTCCAAAATTTTTCCCATTCATTTTCAATGGGAATTTTTTTTTTTTCCCCAAATCAACAGAAAATGACTAGATATCATTAGGACGTGTCCCCAAAAGGTCCCCGATTGCATTGCCGCTTATGGGGGGTGATGCCATTGACGTCCATGGACGTCCAAACTTCCCATTCATTTCCAAAGGCATTTCTTCATGTTTGTTCATTCTATTGATGCCAATGTACTTGGATTCCATTGACGCTTATGTAAGTTGATACCATTGACGTCCATGGACGTCCAAAATTTTTCCCATTCATTTTCAATGGGATTTTTTTTTTCTTCCCAAATCAACAGAAAATGACTAGATATCATTAGGACGTGTCCCCCAAATGTCCCCGATTGCATTGCCGCTTATGGAGGGTGATGCCAGTGACGTTCATGGACGTCCAAACTTCCCATTCATTTCCAAAGGCATTTCTTCATGTTTGTTCATTCTATTGATGCCAATGTACTTGGATTCCATTGACGCTTATGTAAGTTGATACCATTGACGTCCATGGACGTCCAAAATTTTTCCCATTCATTTTCAATGGGAATTTTTTTTTTTTCCCAAATCAACAGAAAATGACTAGATATCATTAGGACGTGTCCCCCAAATGTCCCCGATTGCATTGCCGCTTATGGAGGGTGATGCCATTGACGTTCATGGACGTCCAAACTTCCCATTCATTTCCAATGGCATTTCTTCATGTTTGTTCATTCTATTGATGCCAATGTACTTGGATTCCATTGACGCTTATGTAAATTGATACCATTGACGTCCATGGACGTCCAAAATTTTTCCCATTCATTTTCAATGGGAATTTTTTTTTTTCCCCAAATCAACAGAAAATGACTAGATATCATTAGGACTTGTCCCCCAAATGTCCCCGATTGCATTGCCGCTTATGGAGGGTGATGCCATTGACGTTCATGGACGTCCAAACTTCCCATTCATTTCCAATGGCATTTCTTCATGTTTGTTCATTTTATTGATGCCAATGTACTTGGATTCCATTGACGCTTATGTAAGTTGATACCATTGACGTCCATGGACGTCCAAAATTTTTCCCATTCATTTTCAATGGGAATTTTTTTTTTTTTCCCAAATCAACAGAAAATGACTAGATATCATTAGGACGTGTCCCCCAAATGTCCCCGATTGCATTGCCGCTTATGGAGGGTGATGCCATTGACGTTCAAGGACGTCCAAACTTCCCATTCATTTCCAATGGCATTTCTTCATGTTTGTTCATTTTATTGATGCCAATGTACTTGGATTCCATTGACGCTTATGTAAGTTGATACCATTGACGTCCATGGACGTCCAAAATTTTTCCCATTCATTTTCAATGGGAATTTTTTTTTTTCCCCAAATCAACAGAAAATGACTAGATATCAATAGGACGTGTCCCCCAAACTTCCCCAATTCCATTAACAATTATGGAGGGTGCTGCCATTGACGGACATGGACGTCCAATTCTCCCAATCTTTTCTAATGCCTTTAACTTTGTTTAGTGCCAATGACTGGCATTATGGTCCATTCTATTGATAGACCTGAGTGGGGCTAAGATTTGTATCTCCACAGAGGAAAGACCAAGGTGTGTAATTTCTCCCGAAATTGCAGTTTCTAGTTATTATTATTATTATTCAATAATTCTCCGCGTTTTTTTGAGCCAACGCACAGCCCAAACCGTAGCACCGATCGGCACCGTTGAAGTATCGGCACGACCGGATTTTTCGCGTGACGATGGGAATTTTTCAAACCGCCACGAAAAATTTTCCGTTCGCCCGTAAACGGCAATTTTCCGAAAAATAAAAAAAGTTTCAAAATGTATCTAGTCCTACAATTTTTGACCAAATCACATAATTTGGGCATCAAAAATTCCGGGACGGTGAGGGGCATAAAAGTTGTATACAGAATTTGGCAAAAATTTACGGTTCCCCGGAAATTTGCCAAAAACTTTCCTATTCATTTTGAATGGAAAAAAAACGCGCGCTTCACAGCCCGAACCGTTAGACCGATCGGCACCGTTCAAGTATCGGCACGACCGGAATTTTTGCGTGACACAGGAAACTTTACAAATGGCCCCGAAAATTTTTCCGTTCGTCCGTAAACGGCAATTTTCCGTGAAAAAAAAAAAAGTTTCAAAATGTATCTAGTCCTACAATTTTTGATCAAATCAAATAATTTGGGCATCAAAAATTCCGGGACGGTGAGGGGCATAAAAGTTGTATACAGAATTTGGAAAAAAATTACGCTTCCTCGGAAATTTGCCAAAAACTATCCCATTCATTTCGAATGGGAAAAGTCCCATTCACTTCCAATGGGATTTCCAATGGAATTTACATTGCATTGATGCCATTGACGGCCATGCATGTCGAATCTACTGATGCCAATGTACTTGGATTCAACTGATTATATAGATGTCGATGCCATTGACTGCCATGGACGTCCAAAATTTTTCCCATTCATTTTCAATGGGGAAAAAACAAAATTACCCCAAATCAACAGAAAATGACCAGATATCAATAGGACGTGTCCCCCAAACTTCCCCAATTCCATTGACGCTTATGAAGGGTGCCGCCATTGACTTACATGGACGTCCAAAATTTTTCCCATTCATTTTCAATGGGGAAAAAACTAAATTTCTCCAAATCAACAGAAAATGACCAGATATCAATAGGACGTATATCCCAAACGTCCCCAATTCCATTGACGCTTATGGGGGGTGCTGCCATTGACGTCCATGGACGTCCAAAATTTTACCCATTCATTTTCAATGGGAATTTTTTTTTTTTCCCCAAATCAACAGAAAATGACTAGATATCAATAGGACCTGTCCCCCAAATGTCCCCGATTGCATTGCTACTTATGGAGGGTGATGCCATTGACGTCCAGGGACGTCCAAACTTCCCATTCATTTCCAATGGCATTTCTTCATGTTTGTTCATTCTTTTGATGCCAATGTACTTGGATTCCATTGACGGTTATGTAAGTTGATACCATTGACGTCCATGGACGTCCAAAATTTTTCCCATTCATTTTCAATGGGAATTTTTTTTTTTTCCCCAAATCAACAGAAAATGACTAGATATCATTAGGACGTGTCCCCCAAATGTCCCCGATTGCATTACCGCTTATGGGGGGTGATGCCATTGACGTCCATGGACGTCCAAACTTCCCAATCATTTCCAAAGCCATTTCTTCATGTTTGTTCATTTTATTGATGCCAATGTACTTGGATTCCATTGACGCTTATGTAAGTTGATACCATTGACGTCCATGGACGTCCAAAATTTTTCCCATTCATTTTCAATGGGATTTTTTTTTTTTTTCCCAAATCAACAGAAAATGACTAGATATCATTAGGACGTTTCCCCCAAATGTCCCCGATTGCATTGCCGCTTATGGAGGGTGATGCCATTGACGTTCATGGACGTCTAAACTTCCCATTCATTTCCAATGGCATTTCTTCATGTTTGTTCATTTTATTGATGCCAATGTACTTGGATTCCATTGACGCTTATGTAAGTTGATACCATTGACGTCCATGGACGTCCAAAATTTTTCCCATTCATTTTCAATGGGAAATTTTTTTTTTTCCCCAAATCAACAGAAAATGACTAGATATCAATAGGACCTGTCCCCCAAATGTCCCCGATTGCATTGCTACTTATGGAGGGTGATGCCATTGACGTCCAGGGACGTCCAAACTTCCCATTCATTTCCAATGGCATTTCTTCATGTTTGTTCATTCTTTTGATGCCAATGTACTTGGATTCCATTGACGGTTATGTAAGTTGATACCATTGACGTCCATGGACGTCCAAAATTTTTCCCATTCATTTTCAATGGGAATTTTTTTTTTTCCCCAAATCAACAGAAAATGACTAGATATCATTAGGACGTGTCCCCCAAATGTCCCCGATTGCATTACCGCTTATGGGGGGTGATGCCATTGACGTCCATGGACGTCCAAACTTCCCAATCATTTCCAAAGCCATTTCTTCATGTTTGTTCATTTTATTGATGCCAATGTACTTGGATTCCATTGACGCTTATGTAAGTTGATACCATTGACGTCCATGGACGTCCAAAATTTTTCCCATTCATTTTCAATGGGATTTTTTTTTTTTTTTCCCAAATCAACAGAAAATGACTAGATATCATTAGGACGTTTCCCCCAAATGTCCCCGATTGCATTGCCGCTTATGGAGGGTGATGCCATTGACGTTCATGGACGTCTAAACTTCCCATTCATTTCCAATGGCATTTCTTCATGTTTGTTCATTTTATTGATGCCAATGTACTTGGATTCCATTGACGCTTATGTAAGTTGATACCATTGACGTCCATGGACGTCCAAAATTTTTCCCATTCATTTTCAATGGGAATTTTTTTTTTTTCCCCAAATCAACAGAAAATGACTAGATATCATTAGGACGTGTCCCCCAAACTTCCCCGATTCCATTAACAATTATGAAAGGTGCCGCCATTGACGTCCATGGACGTCCAATTCTCCCATTCATTTCTAACGGCTTTTACTTTGTTTTTTGCCAATGACTGGCATTATGATCCATTCTATTGATAGACCTGAGTGGGGCTAAGATCTGTGTCTCCACAGAGGAAAGACCAAGGTGTGTAATTTCTCCCGAAATTGCAGTTTCTAGTTATTATTATTATTATGCAATGGTTTCTCCGCGTTATTTCGGCGCGCCGCGCAGCCCGAACCGTACCACCGATCGGCACCGTTCAAGTATCGACACGACCGGAATTTTCGCGCGACGATGGGAATTTTTCAAACGACCCCGAAAAATTTTTACAACTTTTTCAAAACGCTACTTGTCCTACAATTTTTGACCAAATCACATAATTTGGACATCAAAAATTCCGGGACGGTGGGGGGCATAAAGATTGTATACAGAATTTGGAAAAAATTTACGGTTCTCCGGATATTTGCCAAAAACTATCCCATTCATTTCCAATGGGAAAAGTTCCCATTCACTTTCAATAGTATTTCCAATGGACTTTACATTGCATTGATGCCATTGACGGCCATGCATGTCGAATCTATTGATGCCAATGTACTTGGATTCATTTGACTATATGGATGTCGATGCCATTGACGGCCATGGACGTCCAAAATTTTTCCCATTCATTTTCAATGGGGAAAAAACTACATTTCCCAAATCAACAGAAAATGACCAGATATTAATAGGACGTATACCCCAAACGTCCCCAACTCCATTGACGCTTATGGGGGGTGCTGCCATTGACGTCCATGGACGTCCAAAATTTTTCCCATTCATTTTCAATGGGGAAAACACTACATTTCCCCAAATCATCAGAAAATGACCAGTTATCAATAGTACGTCTCCCCCAAACGTTCCGAACTCCATTGACGCTTATAGGGGGTGCTGCCATTGACGTCCATGGACGTCCAAAAATTTTCCCATTCATTTTCAATGGGGAAAAAACTAAATTTCCCCAAATCAACAGAAAATGACCAGATATTAATAGGACGTATACCCCAAACGTCCCCAATTCCATTTACGCTTATGGAGGGTGATGCCATTGACGTTCATGGACGTCCAAACTTCCCATTCATTTCCAATGGCATTTCTTCATGTTTGTTCATTCTATTGATGCCAATGTACTTGGATTCCATTGACGCCTATGTAAGTTGATACCATTGACGTCCATGGACGTCCAAAATTTTTCCCATTCATTTTCAATGGGAATTTTTTTGTTTTCCCCAAAATCAACAAAAAATGACTAGATATCATTAGGACGTGTCCCCCAAATGTCCCCGATTGCATTGCCGCTTATGGAAGGTGATGCCATTGAGGTCCATGGACGTCCAAAATTTCCATTCATTTCCAATGGCATTTCTTCATGTTTGTTCATTCTATTGATGCCAATGTACTTGGATTCCATTGACGCTTATGTAAGTTGATACCATTGACGTCCATGGACGTCCAAAATTTTTCCCATTCATTTTCAATGGGAATTTTTTTTTTTTTCCCCAAATCAACAGAAAATGACTGGATATCATTAGGACGTGTCCCCCAAATGTCCCCGATTGCATTGCCTCTTATGGAGGGTGATGCCATTGACGGCCACGGACGTCCAAACTTCCCATTCATTTCCAATGGCATTTCTTCATGTTTGTTCATTCTATTGATGCCAATGTACTTGGATTCCATTGACGCTTATGTAAATTGATACCATTGACGTCCATGGACGTCCAAAATTTTTCCCATTCATTTTCAATGGGAATTTTTTTTTTTCCCCAAATCAACAGAAAATGACTAGATATCATTAGGACGTGTCCCCCAAATGTCCCTGATTGGATTGCCGCTTATGGAGGGTGATGCCATTGACGGCCATGGACGTCCAATTCTCCCAGTCTTTTCTAATGGGTTTTACTTTGTTTAGTGCCATTGACTGGCATTATGGTCCATTCTATTGATAGACCTGAGTGGGGCTAAGATTTGTATCTCCACAGAGGAAAGACCAAGGTGTAATTTCTCCCGAAATTGCAGTTTCTAGTTATTATTATTATTATTCAATAATTGTTGACGTTTTTTTCGGCGCGCCGCACAGCCCGAACCGTACCTCCGATCGGTACCGTTCAAGTATCGGCACGACCGGAATTTTCGCGCGACGATGGGAATTTTTCAAACGGCCTTGAAAAATTTTCCGTTCGCCCGTAAACGGCAATTTTCCGGAAAAAAAAAAAAGTTTCAAAATGTATCTAGTCCTACAATTTTTGACCAAATCACATAATTTGGGCATCAAAAATTCCGGGACGGTGAGGGGCATAAAAGTTGTATACAGAATTTGGAAAAAAATTACGCTTCCTCGGAAATTTGCCAAAAACTATCCCATTCATTTCGAATGGGAAAAGTTCCCATTCACTTCCAATGGGATTTCCAATGGAATTTACATTGCATTGATGCCATTGACGGCCATGCATGTCGAATCTACTGATGCCAATGTACTTGGATTCAATTGACTATATGGATGTCGATGCCATTGACGGCCATGGACGTCCAAAATTTTTCCCATTCATTTTCAATGGGGAAAAAACAAAATTTCCCCAAATCAACAGAAAATGACCAGATATCAATAGGACGTGTCCCCCAAACTTCCCCAATTCCATTGACGCTTATGAGGGGTGCCGCCATTGACTTACATGGACGTCCAAAAATTTCCCCATTCATTTTCAATGGGGAAAAAACTACATTTCTCCAAATCAACAGAAAATGACCAGATATCAATAGGACGTATACCCCAAACGTCCCCAATTCCATTTACGCTTATGGGGGGTGCTGCCATTGACGTCCATGGACGTCCAAAATTTTACCCATTCATTTTCAATGGGAAATTTTTTTTTTTCCCCAAATCAACAGAAAATGACTAGATATCAACAGGACGTTTCCCCCAAATGTCCCCAATTCCATTTAGGCTTATGGAGGGTGATGCCATTGACGTCCACGGACGTCCAAACTTCCCATTCATTTTCAATGGCATTTCTTCATGTTTGTTCATTCTTTTGATGCCAATGTACTTGGATTCCATTGACGCTTATGTAAGTTGATACCATTGACGTCCATGGACGTCCAAAATTTTTCCCATTCATTTTCAATGGGATTTTTTTTTTTTTTCCCAAATCAACAGAAAATGACTAGATATCATTAGGACGTGTCCCCCAAATGTCCCCGATTGCATTGCCGCTTATGGAGGGTGATGCCATTGACGTTCATGGACGTCCAAACTTCCCATTCATTTCCAATGGCATTTCTTCATGTTTGTTCATTCTATTGATGCCAATGTACTTGGATTCCATTGACGCTTATGTAAGTTGATACCATTGACGTCCATGGACGTCCAAAATTTTTCCCATTCATTTTCAATGGGAATTTTTTTGTTTTCCCCCAAATCAACAGAAAATGACTAGATATCATTAGGACGTGTCCCCCAAATGTCCCCGATTGCATTGCCGCTTATGGGGGGTGATGCCATTGACGTCCATGGACGTCCAAACTTCCCAATCATTTCCAAAGGCATTTCTTCATGTTTGTTCATTCTATTGATGCCAATGTACTTGGATTCCATTGACGCTTATGTAAGTTGATACCATTGACGTCCATGGACGTCCAAAATTTTTCCCATTCATTTTCAATGGGAATTTTTTTTTTTTTCCCAAATCAACAGAAAATGACTAGATATCATTAGGACGTGTCCCCCAAACTTCCCCGATTCCATTAACAATTATGAAAGGTGCCGCCATTGACGTCCATGGACGTTCAATTCTCCCATTCATTTCTAACGGCTTTTACTTTGTTTTTTGCCAATGACTGGCATTATGATCCATTCTATTGATAGACCTGAGTGGGGCTAAGATCTGTATCTCCACAGAGGAAAGACCAAGGTGTGTAATTTCTCCCGAAATTGCAGTTTCTAGTTATTATTACCTTGGTCTTTCCAAGGGAAAGAACAAGGTTATGTTGTTGTACAACTTTATTGTACTTTTTCTTTATTATTATTATTCAATAATTGTTGACGTTTTTTTCGGCGCGCCGCGCAGCCCAAACCGTAGCTCCGATCGGTACCGTTCAAGTATCGGCACGACCGGAATTTTCGCGCGACGATGGGAATTTTTCAAACGGCCCCGAAAAATTTTCCGTTCGCCCGTAAACGGCAATTTTCCGAAAAAAAAAAAAAGTTTAAAAATGTATCTAGTCCTACAATTTTTGACCAAATCACGTAATTTGGGTATCAAAAATTCCGGGACGGTGAGGGGCATAAAAGTTGTATACAGAATTTGGCAAAAATTTACGGTTCCCCGGAAATTTGCCAAAAACTTTCCAATTCATTTTGAATGAAAAAAAAACGCACGCTGCACAGCCCGAACCGTTTGACCGATCGGCACCGTTCAAATATCGGCACGACCGGAATTTTCGCGCGACGATGGGAATTTTTCAAACGGACCCGAAAAATTTTCCCTTCGCTCGTAAACGGCAATTTTCCGAAAAAAAAAAAAACGTTTCAAAATGTATCTAGTCCTACAATTTTTGACCAAATCACACAATTTGGGCATCAAAAATTCCGGGACGGTGAGGGGCATAAAAGTTGTATACAGAATTTGGAAAAAAATTACGCTTCCTCGGAAATTTGCCAAAAACTATCCCATTCATTTCGAATGGGAAAAGTCCCATTCACTTCCAATGGGATTTCCAATGGAATTTACATTGCATTGATGCCATTGACGGCCATGCATGTCGAATCTACTGATGCCAATGTACTTGGATTCAATTGACTATATGGATGTCGATGCCATTGACTGCCATGGACGTCCAAAATTTTTCCCATTCATTTTCAATGGGGAAAAAACAAAATTACCACAAATCAACAGAAAATGACCAGATATCAATAGGACGTGTCCCCCAAACTTCCCCAATTCCATTGACGCTTATGAAGGGTGCCGCCATTGACTTACATGGACGTCCAAAATTTTTCCCATTCATTTTCAATGGGGAAAAAACTACATTTCTCCAAATCAACAGAAAATGACCAGATATCAATAGGACGTATATCCCAAACGTCCCCAATTCCATTGACGCTTATGGGGGGTGCTGCCATTGACGTCCATGGACGTCCAAAATTTTACCCATTCATTTTCAATGGCAAATTTTTTTTTTTCCCCAAATCAACAGAAAATGACTAGATATCATTAGGACGTGTCCCCCAAATGTCCCCGATTGCATTGCCGCTTATGGAGGGTGATGCCATTGACGTTCATGGACGTCCAAACTTCCCACTAAATCCCAATGGCATTTTTTCATGTTTGTTCATTCTATTGATGCCAATAAACTTGGATTCCATTGACGCTTATGTAAGTTGATACCATTGACGTCCATGGACGTCCAAAATTTTTCCCATTCATTTTCAATGGGAATTTTTTTTTTTTACCCAAATCAACAGAAAATAACTAGATATCAATAGGACGTGTCCCCCAAATGTCCCCGATTGCATTGCCTCTTATGGAGGGTGATGCCATTGACGTCCACGGACGTCCAAACTTCCCATTCATTTCCAATGGCATTTCTTCATGTTTGTTCACTCTATTGATGCCAATGTACTTGGATTCCATTGACGCTTATGTAAATTGATACCATTGACGTCCATGGACGTCCAAAATTTTTCCCATTCATTTTCAATGGGAATTTTTTTTTTTTCCCCAAATCAACAGAAAATGACTAGATATCATTAGGACGTGTCCCCCAAATGTCCCTGATTGGATTGCCGCTTATGGAGGGTGATGCCATTGACGGCCATGGACGTCCAATTCTCCCAATCTTTTCTAATGGCTTTTACTTTGTTTAGTGCCATTGACTGGCATTATGGTCCATTCTATTGATAGACCTGAGTGGGGCTAAGATCTGTATCTCCACAGAGGAAAGACCAAGGTGTGTAATTTCTCCCGAAATTGCAGTTTCTAGTTACCTTGGTCTTTCTGAAAGAAAGAACAAGGTTATGTTATTCTACAACTTTATTATTATTATTATGCAATGGTTTCTCCGCGTTTTTTCGGCGCGCCGCGCAGCCCGAACCGTACCACCGATCGGCACCGTTCAAGTATCGACACGACCGGAATTTTCGCGCGACGATGGGAATTTTTCAAACGACCCTGAAAAATTTTTCGTTCGCCCGTAAACGTCGATTTTCCGATTTTTTACAACTTTTTCAAAACGCTACTTGTCCTACAATTTTTGACCAAATCACATAATTTGGACATCAAAAATTCCGGGACGATGGGGGGCATAAAGATTGTATACAGAATTTGGAAAAAATTTACGGTTCTCCGGATATTTGCCAAAAACTATCCCATTCATTTCCAATGGGAAAAGTTCCCATTCACTTTCAATAGTATTTCCAATGGACTTTACATTGCATTGATGCCATTGACGGCCATGCATGTCGAATCTATTGATGCCAATGTACTTGGATTCATTTGACTATATGGATGTCGATGCCATTGACGGCCATTGGACGTCCAAAATTTTTCCCATTCATTTTCAATGGGGAAAAAACTAAATTTCCCCAAATCAACAGAAAATGACCAGATATTAATAGGACGTATACCCCAAACGTCCCCAACTCCATTGACGCTTATGGGGGGTGCTGCCATTGACGTCCATGGACGTCCAAAATTTTTCCCATTCATTTTCAATGGGGAAAAAACTAAATTTCCCCAAATCATCAGAAAATGACCAGTTATCAATAGTACGTCTCCCCCAAACGTTCCGAACTCCATTGACGCTTATAGGGGGTGCTGCCATTGACGTCCATGGACGTCCAAAAATTTTCCCATTCATTTTCAATGGGGAAAAAACTAAATTTCCCCAAATCAACAGAAAATGACCAGATATTAATAGGACGTTTTCCCCAAACGTCCCCGATTGCATTGCTGCTTATGGAGGGTGATGCCATTGACGTCCAGGGACGTCCAAACTTCCCATTCATTTCCAATGGCATTTCTTCATGTTTGTTCATTCTTTTGATGCTAATGTACTTGGATTCCATTGACGCTTATGTAAGTAGATACCATTGACGTCCATGGACGTCCAAAATTTTTCCCATTCATTTTCAATGGGGAAAAAACTACATTTCTCCAAATCAACAGAAAATGACCAGATATCAATAGGACGTGTCCCCCAAACTTCCCCGATTCCATTAACAATTATGGAGGGTGCTGCCATTGACGGACATGGACGTCCAATTCTCCCAATCTTTTCTAATGGCTTTAACTTTGTTTAGTGCCAATGACTGGCATTATGGTCCATTCTATTGATAGACCTGAGTGGGGCTAAGATTTGTATCTCCACAGAGGAAAGACCAAGGTGTGTAATTTCTCCCGAAATTGCAGTTTCTAGTTATTATTATTATTCAATAATTGTTGACGTTTTTTTCGGCGCGCCGCGCAGCCCGAACCATAGCACCGATCGGCACCGTTCAAGTATCGGCACGACCGGAATTTTCGCGCGACGATGGGAATTTTTCAAACGGCCCCGAAATATTTTCCGTTCGCCCGTAAACGGCAAATTTCCGAAAAAAAAAAAAAGTTTCAAAACGCTACTTGTCCTACAATTTTTGACCAAATCACATAATTTGGGTATCAAAAATTCCGGGACGGTGAGGGGCATAAAAGTTGTATACAGAATTTGACAAAAATTTACGGTTCCCCGGAAATTTGCCAAAAACTTTCCTATTCATTTTGAATGGAAAAAAAACGTGCGCTTCACAGCCCGAACCATAGCACCGATCGCCATCGTTCAAGTTTTGGCATGACCGGAATTATCGTGCGACGC
This sequence comes from Corythoichthys intestinalis, assembly GCF_030265065.1. Lineage (NCBI taxonomy): Eukaryota > Metazoa > Chordata > Actinopteri > Syngnathiformes > Syngnathidae > Corythoichthys > Corythoichthys intestinalis. Next base: position 76,851,754 of record NC_080395.1, on the reverse strand, counting down.
AGGGTCTTTTTCAAACGGCCCCGAAAAATTTTCCGTTTGCCCGTAAACGGCAATTTTCCGTAAAAAAAACAAAAGTTTCAAAACGCTACTTGTCCTACAATTTTTGACCAAATCACATAAATTGGACATCAAAAATTCCGGGACGGTGGGGGGCATAAAGATTGTATACAGAATTTGGAAAAAAATTACGGTTCCCCGGATATTTGCCAAAAACTATCCCATTCATTTCTAATGGGAAAATTTCCCATTCACTTCCAATGGGATTTCCATTGGAATTTACATCATTGATGCCATTGACGGCCATAAATGTCGAATCTATTGATGCCAATGTACTTGGATTCAATTGACTATATGGATGTCGATGCCAATGACGGCCATGGACGTCCAAAATTTTTCCCATTCATTTTCAATGGGGAAAAAACTACATTTCCCCAAATCAACAGAAAATGACCAGATATCAATAGGACGTGTCCCCCAAACGTCCCCAACTCCATTGACGCTTATAGGGGGTTCTGCCATTGACGGCCATGGACGTCCAAAATTTTTCCCATTCATTTTCAATGGGGAAAAAACTAAATTTCCCCAAATCAACAGAAAATGACCAGATATTAATAGGACGTATACCCCAAACGTCCCCAACTCCATTGACGCTTATGGGGGGTGCTGCCATTGACGTCCATGGACGTCCAAAATTTTCCCATTCATTTTCAATGGGGAAAAAACTAAATTTCCCCAAATCAACAGAAAATGACTAGATGTCAATAGGACGTGTCCCCCAAACTTCCCCAATTCCATTTACGCTTATGGAGGGTGATGCCATTGACGTTCATGGACGTCCAAACTTCCCATTCATTTCCAATGGCATTTCTTCATGTTTGTTCATTCTATTGATGCCAATGTACTTGGATTCAATTGACGCTTATGTAAGTTGATACCATTGACGTCCATGGACGTCCAAAATTTTTCCCATTCATTTTCAATGGGAATTTTTTTTTTTCCCCAAATCAACAGAAAATGACTAGATATCATTAGGACGTGTCCCCCAAATGTCCCCGATTGCATTGCCGCTTATGGAGGGTGATGCCATTGACGTCCATGGACGTCCAAACTTCCCATTCATTTTTCCAATGGCATTTCTTCATGTTTGTTCATTCTATTGATGCCAATGTACTTGGATTCTATTGACGCTTATGTAAGTTGATACCATTGACGTCCATGGACGTCCAAAATTTTTCCCATTCATTTTCAATGGGAATTTTTTTTTTTTTCCCCAAATCAATAAAATATGACCAGATATCAATAGGACGTGTCCCCCAAACTTCCCCAATTCCATTGAAGCTTATGGCGGGTACCGCCATTGACGGCCATGGACGTCCAAATGTCCCATTCATTTCTAATGGCTATAAATTATGTTTTTTCATTCTCTTGATGCCAATGTACTTGGATTCCATTGACGCCTCTATAAGTTGATACCATTGACGTCCATGGACGTCCAAAATTTTTCCCATTCATTTTCAATGGGAATTTTTTTTTTTTCCCCAAATCAACAGAAAATGACTAGATATCATTAGGCCGTGTCCCCCAAATGTCCCCGATTGCATTGCCGCTTATGGAGGGTGATGCCATTGATGTCCATGGACGTCCAAATGTCCCATTCATTTCTAATGGCATTTAATTATATTTTTTCATTCTATTGATGCCAATGTACTTGGATTCCATTGACGCCTATGTAAGTTGATACCGTTGACGTCCATGGACGTCCAAATTTTTTCCCATTCATTTTCAATGGGAATTTTTTTTTTCCCCCAAATCAACAGAAAATGACAAGATATCAATAGGACGTGTCCCCCAAACTTCCCCAATTCCATTAACAATTATGAAGGGTGCCGCCATTGACGTCCATGGACGTCCAATTCTCCCATTCATTTCTAATGGCTTTTACTTTGTTTCGTGCCATTGACTGGCATTATGGTCCATTCTATTGATAGACCTAAGTGGGGCTAAGATCTGTATCTCCACAGAGGAAAGACCAAGGTGTAATTTCTCAAGAAATTGCAGTTTCTAGTTATTACCTTGGTCTTTCCAAGGGAAAGAACAAGGTTATGTTATTGTACAACTTTATTGTACTTTTTCTTTATTTATTATTATTATTCAATAATTGTGGACGTTTTTTTCGGCGCGCCGCACAGCCCGAACCGTACCACCGATCAGCACCGTTCAAGTATCGGCACGACCGGAATTTTCGCGCGACGATGGGAATTTTTCAAACGGCCCCGAAAAATTTTCCGTTCGCCCGTAAACGGCAATTTTCCGAAAAAAAAAAAAAGTTTCAAAATGTATCTAGTCCTACAATTTTTGACCAAATCACATAATTTGGGCATCAAAAATTCCGGGACGGTGAGGGGCATAAAAGTTGTATACAGAATTTGGCAAAAATTTACGGTTCCCCGGAAATTTGCCAAAAACTTTCCTATTCATTTTGAATGGAAAAAAAACGCGCGCTTCACGGCCCGAACCGTTAGACCGATCGGCACCGTTCAAGTATCGGCACGACCGGAATTTTAGCGTGACACAGGAAACTTTACAAATGGCCCCGAAAATTTTTCCGTTCGTCCGTAAACGGCAATTTTCCGTGAAAAAAAAAAAAGTTTCAAAATGTATCTAGTCCTACAATTTTTGACCAAATCACATAATTTGGGCATCAAAAATTCCGGGACGGTGAGGGGCATAAAAGTTGTATACAGAATTTTGAAAAAAATTACGCTTCCTCGGAAATTTGCCAAAAACTATCCCATTCATTTCGAATGGGAAAAGTCCCATTCACTTCCAATGGGATTTCCAATGGAATTTACATTGCATTGATGCCATTGACGGCCATGCATGTCGAATCTACTGATGCCAATGTACTTGGATTCAATTGACTATATGGATGTCGATGCCATTGACGGCCATGGACGTCCAAAATTTTTCCCATTCATTTTCAATGGGGAAAAAACAAAATTACCCCAAATCAACAGAAAATGACCAGATATCAATAGGACGTGTCCCCCAAACTTCCCCAATTCCATTGACGCTTATGAAGGGTGCCGCCATTGACTTACATGGACGTCCAAAATTTTTCCCATTCATTTTCAATGGGGAAAAAACTAAATTTCTCCAAATCAACAGAAAATGACCAGATATCAATAGGACGTATATCCCAAACGCCCCAATTCCATTGACGCTTATGGGGGGTGCTGCCATTGACGTCCATGGACGTCCAAAATTTTACCCATTCATTTTCAATGGGAAATTTTTTTTTTTCCCCAAATCAACAGAAAATGACTAGATATCAATAGGACCTGTCCCCCAAATGTCCCCGATTGCATTGCTGCTTATGGAGGGTGATGCCATTGACGTCCAGGGACGTCCAAACTTCCCATTCATTTCCAATGGCATTTCTTCATGTTTGTTCATTCTTTTGATGCCAATGTACTTGGATTCCATTGACGCTTATGTAAGTTGATACCATTGACGTCCATGGACGTCCAAAATTTTTCCCATTCATTTTCAATGGGAATTTTTTTTTTTTCCCCCAATCAACAGAAAATGACTAGATATCAATAGGACGTTTCCAACAAATGTGCCCGATTGCATTGCTGCTTATGGAGGGTGATGCCATTGACGTCCACGGACGTCCAAACTTCCCATTAATTTCCAATGGCATTTCTTCATGTTTATTCATTCTATTGATGCCAATGTACTTGGATTCCATTGACGCTTATGTAAGTTGATACCATTGACGTCCATGGACGTCCAAAATTTTTCCCATTCATTTTCAATGGGAATTTTTTTTTTTTCCCCAAATCAACAGAAAATGACTAGATATCATTAGGACGTGTCCCCCAAATGTCCCCGATTGCATTGCCGCTTATGAAGGGTGCCGCCATTGACGGACATGGACGTCCAAATTTCCCATTCATTTCTAATGGCTTTTAATCATGTTTTGTGCCAATGACTGGCATTATGATCCATTCTATTGATAGACCTGAGTGGGGCTAAGATCTGTATCTCCACAGAGGAAAGACCAAGGTGTGTAATTTCTCCCGAAATTGCAGTTTCTAGTTATTATTATTATTACCTTGGTCTTTCCAAAGGAAAGAACAAGGTTATGTTATTCTACAACTTTATTATTATTATTATTATTATTACCTTGGTCTTTCCGAAGGGAAGAATAAGGTATTGTTATTCTACAACTTTATTATTATTATTATCAATCAATGGTTTCTCCGCGTTTTTTCGGCGCGCCGCGCAGCCCGAACCGTAGCACCGATCGGCACCGTTCAAGGATCGACACGACCGGAATTTTCGCGCGACGCAGGGACTTTTTCGAAACACCCCAAAAATTTTTTCGTTTTTCCGTAAACGGCGATTTTCCGATTTTTAAAAACTTTTTCAAAACGCTACTTGTCCTACAATTTTTGACCAAATCACATAATTTGGACATCAAAAATTCCGGGACGGTGGGGGGCATAAAGATTGTATACAGAATTTGGAAAAAAATTACGGTTCCCCGGATATTTGCCAAAAACTATCCCATTCATTTCTAATGGGAAAAGTTCCCATTCACTTTCAATAGGATTTCCAATGGACTTTACATTGCATTGATGCCATTGACGGCCATGCATGTCGAATCTATTGATGCCAATGTACTTGGATTCAATTGACTATATGGATGTCGATGCCATTGACGGCCATGGACGTCCAAAATTTTACCCATTCATTTTCAATGGGGAAAAAACTACATTTCCCCAAATCAACAGAAAATGACCAGATATCAATAGGACGTGTCCCCCAAACGTCCCCAACTTCATTGACGCTTATAGGGGGTGCTGCCATTGACGTCCATGGACGTCCAAAAATTTTCCCATTCATTTTCAATGGGGAAAAAACTAAATTTCCCCAAATCAACAGAAAATGACCAGATATTAATAGGACGTATACCCCAAACGTCCCACACTCCATTGACGCTTATGGGGGGTGCTGCCATTGACGGCCATGGACGTCCAAAATTTTTCCCATTCATTTTAAATGGGGAAAAAACTAAATTTCCCCAAATCAACAGAAAATGACCAGATATTAATAGGACGTATACCTTAAACGTCCCACACTCCATTGACGCTTATGGGGGGTGCTGCCATTGACGTCCATGGACGTCCAAAATTTTTCCCATTCATTTTCAATTGGAATTTTTTTTTTCTTCCCAAAATCAAAAGAAAATGACTAGATGTCAATAGGATGTGTCCCCCAAACTTCCCCAATTCCATTTACGCTTATGGAGGGTGATGCCATTGACGTTCATGGACGTCCAAACTTCCCATTGATTTCCAATGGCATTTCTTCATGTTTGTTCATTCTACTGATGCCAATGTACTTGAATTCCATTGATGCTTATGTAAGTTGATATCATTGACGTCCACGGACGTCCAAAATTTTTCCCATTCATTTTCAATGGGAATTTTTTTTTTTCCCCAAATCAACAGAAAATGACTAGATATCAATAGGACGTGTCCCCCAAATGTCTCCGATTGCATTGGCGCTTATGGAGGGTGATGCCATTGACGTCCATGGATGTCCAAACTTCCCATTCATTTCCAATGGCATTTCTTCATGTTTGTTCATTCTATTGATGCCAATGCACTTGGATTCCATTGACGCTTATGTAAGTTGATACCATTGACGTCCATGGACGTCCAAAATTTTTCCCATTCATTTTCAATGGAAATTTTTTTTTTTCCCCAAATCAACAGAAAATGACTAGATATCATTAGGACCTGTCCCCCAAATGTCCCCGATTGCATTGCCGCTTATGGAGGGTGATGCCATTGACGTCCATGGACGTCCAAACTTCCCATTCATTTCCAATGGCATTTCTTCATGTTTCTTCATTCTCTTGATGCCAATGTACTTGGATTCTATTGACGCTTATGTAAGTTGATACCATTGACGTCCATGGACGTCCAAATTTTTTCCCATTCATTTTCAATGGGAATTTTTTTTTTTCCCCAAATCAACAGAAAATGACTAGATATCAATAGGACGTGTCCCCCAAATGTCCCCGATTGCATTGCTGCTTATGGAGGGTGATGCCATTGATGTCCACAGACGTCCAAATGTCCCATTAATTTCCAATGGCATTTCTTCATGTTTGTTCATTCTATTGATGCCAATGTACTTGGATTCCATTGACGCTTATGTAAGTTGATACCATTGACGTCCATGGACGTCCAAATTTTTTCCCATTCATTTTCAATGGGATTTTTTTTTTTCCCCACAAATCAACAGAAAATTACAAGATATCAATAGGACGTGTCCCCCAAACTTCCCCGATTCCATTAACAATTATGAAGGGTGCCGCCATTGTCGTCCATGGACGTCCAATTCTCCCATTCATTTCTAATGGCTTTTACTTTGTTTCGTGCCATTGACTGGCATTATGGTCCATTCTATTGATAGACCTGAGTGGGGCTAAGATCTGTATCTCCACATAGGAAAGACCAAGGTGTAATTTCTCCCGAAATTGCAGTTTCTAGTTATTATTATTATTATGCAATGGTTTCTCCGCGTTTTTTCGGCGCGCCGCGCAGCCCGATCCATACCACCGATCGGCACCGTTCAAGTATCGACACGACCGGAATTTTCGCGCGAAGATGGGAATTTTTCAAACGACCCCGAAAAATTTTTCGTTCGCCCGTAAACGGCGATTTTCCGATTTTTTACAACTTTTTCAAAACGCTACTTGTCCTACAATTTTTGACCAAATCACATAATTTGGACATCAAAAATTCCGGGACGGTGGGGGGCATAAAGATTGTATACAGAATTTGGAAAAAATTTACGGTTCTCCGGATATTTGCCAAAAACTATCCCATTCATTTCCAATGGGAAAAGTTCCCATTCACTTTCAATAGTATTTCCAATGGACTTTACATTGCATTGATGCCACTGACGGCCATGCATGTCGAATCTATTGATACCAATGTACTTGGATTCATTTGACTATATGGATGTCGATGCCATTGACGGCCATGGACGTCCAAAATTTTCCCCATTCATTTTCAATGGGGAAAAAACTAAATTTCCCCAAATCAACGGAAAATGACCAGATATTAATAGGACGTATACCCCAAACGTCCCCAACTCCATTGACGCTTATGGGGGGTGCTGCCATTGACGTCCATGGACGTCCAAAATTTTTCCCATTCATTTTCAATGGGGAAAAAACTAAATTTCCCCAAATCATCAGAAAATGACCAGTTATCAATAGTACGTCTCCCCCAAACGTTCCGAACTCCATTGACGCTTATAGGGGGTGCTGCCATTGAAGTCCATGGACGTCCAAAAATTTTCCCATTCATTTTCAATGGGGAAAAAACTAAATTTCCCCAAATCAACAGAAAATGACTAGATATTAATAGGACGTATACCCCAAACGTCCCCAATTCCATTTACGCTTATGGAGGGTGATGCCATTGACGTTCATGGACGTCCAATCTTCCCATTCATTTCCAATGGCATTTCTTCATGTTTGTTCATTCTATTGATGCCAATGTACTTGGATTACATTGACGCCTATGTAAGTTGATACCACTGACGTCCATGGACGTCCAAAATTTTTCCCATTCATTTTCAATGGGATTTTTTTTTTTTTCCCCAAATCAACAAAAAATGACTAGATATCATTAGGACGTGTCCCCCAAATGTCCCCGATTGCATTGCCGCTTATGGAGGGTGATGCCATTGACGTCCATGGACATCCAAAATTTCCATTCATTTCCAATGGCATTTCTTCATGTTTGTTCATTCTATTGATGCCAATGTACTTGGATTCCATTGACGCTTATGTAAGTTGATACCATTGACGTCCATGGACGTCCAAAATTTTTCCCATTCATTTTCAATGGGAATTTTTTTTTTCCCCAAATCAACAGAAAATGACTAGATATCAATAGGACGTGTACCCCAAATGTTCCCGATTGCATTGCTGCTTATGGAGGGTGATGCCATTGACGTTCATGGACGTCCAAATTTCCCATTCAATTCCAATGTCATTTCTTCATGTTTGTTCATTCTATTGATGCCAATGTACTTGGATTCCATTGACGCTTTTGTAAGTTGATACCATTGACGTCCATGGACGTCCAAAATTTTTCCCATTCATTTTCAATGGGATTTTTTTTTTTCTTCCCCAAATCAACAGAAAATGACTAGATATCAATAGGACATGTACCCCAAATGTCCCTGATTGCATTGCTGCTTATGGAGGGTGATGCCATTGACGTCCATGGACGTCCAAACTTCCCATTCATTTCCAATGTCATTTCATGTTTGTTCATTCTATTGATGCCAATGTACTTGGATTCCATTGACGCTTATGTAAGTTGATACCATTGACGTCCATGGACGTGCAAAATTGTTCCCATTCATTTTCAATGGGAATTTTTTTTTTTTCCCCAAATCAACAGAAAATGACTAGATATCAATAGGACGTTTCCCCCAAACGTCCCCAATTCCATTTAGGCTTATGGAGGGTGATGCCATTGACGTCCATGGACGTCCAATTCTCCCATTGATTTCTAATGGCTTTTACTTTGTTTAGTGCCATTGACTGGCATTATGGTCCATTCTATTGATAGACCTGAGTGGGGCTAAGATTTGTATCTCCACAGAGGAAAGACCAAGGTGTAATTTCTCCCGAAATTGCAGTTTCTAGTTTATTATTATTATTATTCAATAATTGTTGACGTTTTTTTCGGCGCGTTGCGCAGCCCGAACCGTACCTCCGATCGGTACCGTTCAAGTAACGGCACGACCGGAATTTTTGCGTGACGATGGGAATTTTTCAAACGGCCCCGAAAAATTTTCCGTTCACCCGTAAACGGCAAATTTCCGGAAAAAAAAAAAGTTTCAAAACGCTACTTGTCCTACAATTTTTGACCAAATCGCATAATTTGGGCATCAAAAATTCCGGGACGGTGAGGGGCATAAAGATTGTATACAGAATTTGGAAAAAATTTACGGTTCCCCGGATATTTGCCAAAAACTATCCCATTCATTTCTAATGGGAAAAATCCCCATTCACTTTCAATGGGATTTCAATGGAATTTACATTGCATTGATGCCATTGACGGCCATGCATGTCGAATATACTGATGCCAATGTACTTGGATTCTATTGACTATATGGATGTCGATGCCATTGACGGCCATGGACGTCCAAAATTTTTCCCATTCATTTTCAATGGGGAAAAAACTACATTTCCCCAAATCAACAGAAAATGACCAGATATCAATAGGATGTGTCCCCCAAACTTCCCCAATTCCATTGACGCTTATGAAGGGTGCCGCCATTGACGTCCATGGACGTCCAAAATTTTTCCCATTCATTTTCAATGGGGAAAAAACTAAATTTCCCCAAATCAACAGAAAATGACCAGATATTAATAGGACGTATAGCCCAAACGTCCCCAACCCTATTGACGCTTATGGGGGGTGCTGCCATTGACGTCCATGGACGTCCAAAATTGTTCCCATTCATTTTCAATGGGAATTTTTTTTTTTTCCCCAAATCAACAGAAAATGACTAGATATCAATAGGACGTGTCCCGCAAATGTCCCCGATTGCATTGCTGCTTATGGAGGGTGATGCCATTGACGTCCACGGACGTCCAAACTTCCCATTAATTTCCCATGGCATTTCTTCATGTTTGTTCATTCTATTGATGCCAATGTACTTGGATTCCATTGACGCTTATGTAAGTTGATACCATTGACGTCCATGGACGTCCAAAATTTTTCCCATTCATTTTCAATGGGAATTTTTTTTTTCCCCCCAAATCAACAGAAAATGACTAGATATCAATAGGACGTGTCCCCCAAATGTCCCCGATTGCATTGCCGCTTATGGAGGGTGATGCCATTGACGTCCAGGGACGTCCAAACTTCCCATTCATTTCCAATGGCATTTCTTCATGTTTGTTCATTCTATTGATGCCAATGTACTTGGATTCCATTGACGCTTTTGTAAGTTGATACCATTGACGTCCATGGACGTCCAAAATTTTTCCCATTCATTTTCAATGGGATTTTTTTTTTTCTTCCCCAAATCAACAGAAAATGACTAGATATCAATAGGACATGTACCCCAAATGTCCCTGATTGCATTGCTGCTTATGGAGGGTGATGCCATTGACGTCCATGGACGTCCAAACTTCCCATTCATTTCCAATGTCATTTCATGTTTGTTCATTCTATTGATGCCAATGTACTTGGATTCCATTGACGCTTATGTAAGTTGATACCATTGACGTCCATGGACGTGCAAAATTGTTCCCATTCATTTTCAATGGGAATTTTTTTTTTTTCCCCAAATCAACAGAAAATGACTAGATATCAATAGGACGTTTCCCCCAAACGTCCCCAATTCCATTTAGGCTTATGGAGGGTGATGCCATTGACGTCCATGGACGTCCAATTCTCCCATTGATTTCTAATGGCTTTTACTTTGTTTAGTGCCATTGACTGGCATTATGGTCCATTCTATTGATAGACCTGAGTGGGGCTAAGATTTGTATCTCCACAGAGGAAAGACCAAGGTGTAATTTCTCCCGAAATTGCAGTTTCTAGTTTATTATTATTATTATTCAATAATTGTTGACGTTTTTTTCGGCGCGTTGCGCAGCCCGAACCGTACCTCCGATCGGTACCGTTCAAGTATCGGCACGACCGGAATTTTTGCGTGACGATGGGAATTTTTCAAACGGCCCCGAAAAATTTTCCGTTCACCCGTAAACGGCAAATTTCCGGAAAAAAAAAAAGTTTCAAAACGCTACTTGTCCTACAATTTTTGACCAAATCGCATAATTTGGGCATCAAAAATTCCGGGACGGTGAGGGGCATAAAGATTGTATACAGAATTTGGAAAAAATTTACGGTTCCCCGGATATTTGCCAAAAACTATCCCATTCATTTCTAATGGGAAAAATCCCCATTCACTTTCAATGGGATTTCAATGGAATTTACATTGCATTGATGCCATTGACGGCCATGCATGTCGAATATACTGATGCCAATGTACTTGGATTCTATTGACTATATGGATGTCGATGCCATTGACGGCCATGGACGTCCAAAATTTTTCCCATTCATTTTCAATGGGGAAAAAACTACATTTCCCCAAATCAACAGAAAATGACCAGATATCAATAGGATGTGTCCCCCAAACTTCCCCAATTCCATTGACGCTTATGAAGGGTGCCGCCATTGACGTCCATGGACGTCCAAAATTTTTCCCATTCATTTTCAATGGGGAAAAAACTAAATTTCCCCAAATCAACAGAAAATGACCAGATATTAATAGGACGTATAGCCCAAACGTCCCCAACCCTATTGACGCTTATGGGGGGTGCTGCCATTGACGTCCATGGACGTCCAAAATTGTTCCCATTCATTTTCAATGGGAATTTTTTTTTTTTCCCCAAATCAACAGAAAATGACTAGATATCAATAGGACGTGTCCCGCAAATGTCCCCGATTGCATTGCTGCTTATGGAGGGTGATGCCATTGACGTCCACGGACGTCCAAACTTCCCATTAATTTCCCATGGCATTTCTTCATGTTTGTTCATTCTATTGATGCCAATGTACTTGGATTCCATTGACGCTTATGTAAGTTGATACCATTGACGTCCATGGACGTCCAAAATTTTTCCCATTCATTTTCAATGGGAATTTTTTTTTTCCCCCCAAATCAACAGAAAATGACTAGATATCAATAGGACGTGTCCCCCAAATGTCCCCGATTGCATTGCCGCTTATGGAGGGTGATGCCATTGACGTCCAGGGACGTCCAAACTTCCCATTCATTTCCAATGGCATTTCTTCATGTTTGTTCATTCTATTGATGCCAATGTACTTGGATTCCATTGACGCTTATGTAAGTTGATACCATTGACATCCATGGACGTCCAAAATTTTTCCCATTCATTGTCAAAGGGATTTTTTTTTTTTCCACCAAATCAACAGAAAATGACTAGATATCAATAAGACGTGTACCCCAAACTTCCCCGATTCCATTAACAATTATGAAGGGTGCGGCCATTGACGTCCATGGACGTCCAATTCTCCCATTCATTTCTAATGGCTTTTACTTTGTTTCGTGCCATTGACTGGCATTATTGTCCATTCTGTTGATAGACCTGAGTGGGGCTAAGATCTGTATCTCCACAGAGGAAAGACCAAGGTGTAATTTCTCCCGAAATTGCAGTTTCTAGTGCTAAGGAGCTGTGAGATATCAATAGAACTGTTATGTGTCAAGATAACAAATATTAATGAAGTTAACAAAAAAATAAATCACATTCAGCACCAATTATCGAAAATAGATCGAAAATTACGAACGTTCCTGAAAGTATTCCGGAAACAGCCGAATGGGGCTTTAACATCACAGAAAGGAAACAAAAAGTCGAGGCAGGTGCCATCGTTGTTTATCGACGAGAGAGTTGTGTTCGTGTTCTCTCAAAAAATCGCTAAAATGGTTCAAACCTGTCATGCTATGTGGTGTACAAATAGCCATTGGTTGTAATGTAGTACCCATTATTTCACGAACATGAGAAAAGGAGCTTGACTACGCAGACAATGAGTAAAGTTTGTCCGTGCTAAGAGGGCTCATTTTGGACGAGTCAGCATTATCTCAGAAAAAGTGTATGAGCAGTCGTTTTCACATGTGCCTCTAGAGGGCAGCAGCGTCACTCTGAAAGGCTATTCAGGAGAAATCATTCCAGTAAAAGGACAGTTCATGGTTTTTGTGTCATATGAAAATCAGACTTTCAATCTACCACTGATAGTAGTGGCTGGCGGAGGTCCTTCACTGTGTGGACGAGAATGGCTGGATCAAGTCAAGCTCAACTGGAAGATGATTAAAAAAGTTACACAATGCACAGCAAAGCTCAAGTCAATCCAAGATGTGCTCCAAGATGTGCTGGATAAATATAATGATGTTTTCAAATATGAGCTGGGAACATTAAAAGACATTAAAGCAACAATTTCAGTGAAGCCTGATGCTGTACCAAAGTTCCATAGAGCCCGTGTCCTGCCTTTTGCAATGGAAGAAAAGGTAGAAAAAGAACTGGAGCGCCTGGAAAAAGAAGGTGTCATCAGCCCTTTGAAGCACAGTGAGTGGGCGGCTCCAGTAGTGCCCATTTCCAAGCGAGATGGTGGACTTCGCTTGTGCGGCGACTACAAATTCACCGTAAACCCAACTACAAACACTGAAACATACCCATTACCACGCATTGAAGAGGTTCTGGCAGCATTATGTGGAGGAAAGATCTTCTCTAAAATAGACTTGGTAGCCGCTTACCAACAAGTTCTTCTGGATTATGAGTCAAAAAGTATACAACTGTGAACTTTCATAAAGGACTGTTTGTGTACAACTGGCTATGCTTTGGCATTAATTCTGCCGTCAGTATTTTCCAAAGAAAAATGGAGAATGTGATGAAAGACCTCAACGCCGTGGTCTACTTGGATGACCTACTTGTGATGGTAAAGATGAAACTGAGCATCTGATGAACCTGGACAGAGTTCTACAGAGGTTACAGGAAAATGGCCTGAGAGTGAAAGAGTCAAAATGTGACTTTGGTAAAACACAAATCGAGTACGTAGGTCACGTTTTGGATGGAAAAGGAGATTATCCTTCAAAAGACAAGGTCAGAGCAGTGCATGATGCTCCAACTCCTACAAACGTTAAAGAGCTCGGAGCGTTCTTGGGATTAGTCAACTACTATGGAAAGGCTAAGTGAAATGGAAGTGGAGTAAAGCAGAACGGAGCGCTTTTGACAAATGTAAAGAAATGCTAACCAGTGACAAAGTGCTAGCTCACTATAATCCGAGACTGCCACTTTCTCTTGCGTGTGATGCTTCAGCCTATGGAATAGGAGTTGTTATCCAACACACAACACCTGACGGACAAGAACATCCAGTGGCTTATGCCTCTCGCACGCTATCACCCGCCGAAAGAAACTACTCACAGATAGAGAAGGAGGCCCTCAGCCTGGTCTATGGAGTGAAGAAATTTCCCCAATATCTGTGGGGGAGGAAGTTTAATTTGGTCACTGACCAAAAACCGCTCCTCACGCTGTTTGGAGAAAATAAAAGACTTCCAACAATGGCAGCTGCACGAATACAGAGATGGGCTATTATGCTATCTGCTTATGATTATCACAAAATCTACCGCCAGTCAGAAAAACATGGCAATGCAGATGGTTTGTCTCGTGTCCCTCTTCCTGAGATCACGGACACAGGAACAGGGACAATGACTGCATATTTCAATGCGCTAATCTGTGAACACCTGGAAGATGTGCCACTGTGTTCAAAACAGATCGCCAGGGCAACGAGCAAGGATGCATGGCTATCAAAGCTACACAGGTACATAATGGATGGAGGGCCTAAAGAAATATCAGAAGAGCTGAAAGTGTACCACAAAAAGACGGTGGAGCTGTCTGTTGAGCAGGGTTGTGTTCTGTGGGGGACGAGAGTACTGGTACATTCAAAACTGAGAAGAACAGTGCTTAACGAGATCCACAGTGGACACCCTGGTAAAGTAAAAATGAAGATGATCGCAAGACAATATGTTTGGTGGCCGAATATAGACATCGATGTTGAAAAGACCTGTAAGCAGTGTGACAGATGCCAGATGGAGCAGCGTATGCCACGCCCAGTCTCTCTTCACCCCTGGGAGTTTGCTGGAGAGACATGGAAGAGACTTCACATTGACTTTGCGGGTCCGTTCATAGGTCACATGTTCATGATTGTGGTAGATGCCTACTCAAAATGGCTGGAGGTTTTTAAGATGGCACAAATAACATCCTCCGCAACCATTACACGACTTCGCAGTAGTGACGGGATCTGTCGTTCACTTGAGTAAACGAATCTATTCCGGATCGTTCAGTAAAAAGATTCGTTCAAACGAATCTTTCAAACGAATCGTTCAAGGAATCGTTCGCCCCCCTCATCTCCCTCCCCGCCCAAATGAATCGTTCGGTTAGTGAACGGGAAGTGACGTTGCCGAACGAATCACCAAAGACCGCTTCGCAGTATAACTGAACGGGAAGTGACATTCTTGGTCCCTCCCTCTCTCTTGCACACAGGCTCCTCATTGACCGCTCGTCGTAGTTTCAGTAATGAGTGACAGGCAATATCATTCTGCTTTCACAGACAGCCTCGTCTCCCTCCCGCTGCTGCAAAAGCGAGGGAGAACTTCCGCGTCGTCTGTCCAAGTTCTATGGGCTCAAAGTCATGGCTCGTGCTTGCATTTCGATTGAGGACACGGTTAAACATTTTCCTTTTGTGGGGGGAGCGGGGGGTCGGGGGCGCACAGACTTTCTTTAGCATGTTCTTGATCACATTTACAATGCTTGCTGTCACGAAAATAAAAATAAATCGAAAGTTTAATTTCAAAATATGGAAAGACCAACACATCATATTTACCTCTCGCTCTGTTGTATTTTTGTTTTTATGCTCATCACTATTATTTTTAGTTACTATTGTTAAAACTATAAGTGTAAATAGCTAGTTGTCGAATGTGCTGCTCTGAAATAAAGACAATACTACATTTTGATATTTGACAGTTTATTTGCAAATCAGTATTAAGATGATCGTATTGAATTTTTGCACTGGTATTAATAAATAAAATAATCCGGTCAACTCCCCTGTCGTCCCCGCATCTCAGATCGTCAAATGCTGACGAGAAATTATTGCTTGCTCTTTACGATATCGCCTTTCTACTCTCATTAGTCTGTTAAGAAAAATGTAGACATATTGCGACATCTCCCGTGTCTGCGTGCGTTGTTTTGGGGCGCTTGAGTAGCGCATGATGGACGGATCGACATAATTTGTCAAACCAACCAACACCTGACACAAAAAAAAAAAATAATAAATAATAAACACTTGGAAAAAATGGACATGTATATACCGTTTCATTGCAAATCAGTATTATGGTGATCATACTAAATATTTTTTTCTGTGCACATATGAGGTAAATATGCCATGCCATGAAGCCTCCTTATAGTGACAGTTCTTTGCCCCCTTCATTGCCGTCACGCGACCGCAGCTCAGCTTTTGCTTGCCTCGTAGCTACCCGTGTTTTAAATTACTGTAAATTTGATAGTATGTGGTAATAGGTAGTCGCGAGTCTGTTGAGAAAAGTAGTACACTAAACCATGCTCGCTAGATTTGTGTGGTGTTTTTGTCTTTTTGAGCTGCATTTGATAGGCTCCACGTTAACAAATATGTGACAAAGTCCTTTCCTTTCATTTTTTGATTCGTTCACCGCATATTCATTACTGGAAAGTCAAGTTAGCAGCAAGCTAGGTCAGGAACCGGAGGACCGAGTCACTGAACGGGAAGTGACAAAACTCAGTCTTGCCCCCCTGCCTGCACGCTGGCTGCTCATTGGCCACACGTGGAAGTGAGTGACATTCTGTTTCCGGTCCCTCCCCTGCCCGCGATGAGGCTGGCGTCTGATTGGTCGTGTGCGATGTCAGAAGACGCTGCCGCTTGCTCAACGCCCTCCCACGCAGTGAACAAGCACCAACTTCATAGAACGAATCAGTGCAGATGGTGATTAGTTCGGTCTCGTTCACCCAAACAATTCGTTCAAAAAGAACGAATCGTTCGCGACCGATACAACACTACTTCGCAGACTTTTTGCATCATACAGATTGCCGGAGCAGATCGTCACAGACAATGCCACAACATTCACATCAGATGAGTTCCAGCTGTTCGTTAAAGGCAACGGTATTCTTCACACTACTGGCGCGCCGAGGCATCCATCTACATATGGCTTGGCTGAACGTTATGTTGCCACATTCAAACCAGGCATGAAGAAGCTGAGTGGAGAGAACTTGAGTGTTGAGGACAAAGTGTCGCATTTCCTACTGCGAACTCCAAATAGTGCGACTGGAGAGTCACCTGCAGATTTACACCTGAAGAGACATGTGCTTACATGATTGGACTTTCTTAAGCCAAACATCGCCATGAAAGTCAGGAAGAGGCTAAATCTACAGAAGGAGGAACATGACAATCGGGCTGGCGAGAGACATTTTGGTGTTGATGATCCAGTGTATCTTCGAAATACCACAGGAGAAAAACCCAAGTGGATTCCAGGAGTAGTTACTCAGCAGACTGGTCGAGTGTCCCACCGGGTGCAGGGAAAATCAACTGACCAAGTCTACAGACGTCATGGGGACTAGTTGAGACCTCGATACCCTCTGGGTAATTCTGAGATGAAACCTCAAGCAGTGTTGTCACAGATTACTTAAAAAAAATAATTTAATTACTGATTACACCTCAAAAAAGTAATCAAGTTACTTTACCGATTACTTTATTATCAAAGTAACTAAGTTAATTTAAAAGTAACTTATCAATTACTTTTTAACAATTTTTCTCCTTTGGCTACCTCAACATAAAAATGACAATAACAAAATGTCATCAAATGTAATTGAATTCCGCCCCGGGGGCCAAATGCGGCCCGTGGTCAAATTTCATCCGGCCCCCAGCCTCTGTCATAAAATCAATAACGTCTGGCCCACACACAGACTTAATGAATTGGTCACTAGTACTGCTACCTGCATATGAAGTATCTTACATACTAAATGCTGCTCCTCATTCACCCACGAAAAGGCAGCAGCACTCTAAGCAACATTACCCCATGCAACCCTTTACTCCCAATTTTCTAAAATGGCGACAATCAACAAAAAAGGAAAGTTGACTGCGACGGCTGGCGCTTCAAGGATGGGTGGAAATTGGACTATTTCTTCACTAAAATATGCAACAACTGTCTGCCTCATTTGCAAAGAGACATTCGCTGTTTTTAAATAGTCCAATGTGAGGCGATATTACCAAACGAGACACGCTGTCATGTACGACAAGATTACAGGGAAGATACGTAGCGAGAAATTGAAGCAACTTGAAGCTAGTTTAATTTCACAGCAGCAGTATTTTGCAAGAGCCCGAGAGTCGAAAGAGAACGCCACAAAGGCTAGTTGCGGGATTGTTGAAATTATTAATAAAAAAATAATAAAGCAATTGTGACGCACAGAATGGCTTGCTAAAATTTATATTGTTCTACATAAAAGACGTCAGCCAAGGTCGGCCCCCCACATTTTTACCACACCAAATCTGGCCCCCATTGCAAAAAGTTTGGACACCCCTGACGTAAAGCTTAATCTTTGAGTTAGCGGGGTTTAATTAGTAGATGTAGTTGATTTCAACCACCATTTACTCGCGCTACCTTAGCCACCCCGGAGCCCTGAAACTAACAGATAACTGACAAACTGCACGGAATTTGTTCAAATCTACTTCAACGACTAAATAAACCCCCGTTAACGCCAAGATAAAGCCTAATGTCAAAAATTCTGAACTTCCCCTTTAAAATAAAGACCTAGCTGTTAAAATGTTGTCTATAAAAGTTGTAAAGCAATAAAACAAACAACAAAAATTAATGAAATGAACAAGAATCCTACAACGTATTTCATAATGGGTCAAAATCATTTTTCGAGCAGGTCATGTGACTACCACCCAAGAGACTATCTTTTGCTTTGCTAAGCCAAATCTACACCTGTGGAGGCAGGATGGATATTTAGAATTTCTGTAAACCTACAACAACTGAGCTTGAACAGTTTTATATATATGTATATATACAGTATTGGCCAAAAGTTTGGCGACACCTCAAAGGTGGATACTTTGAAGAATGTAGAATATAAAAACTGTTTTCAGTTATTTCACTTTTTTTTGCCTTTCCACATGTTCGTTCATAGTTTTGATGTATTCAGAGAGGATTTACAATAGTAGTGAAAATATATAAAACGTAAAAATGTTTAGATGTGTCCAAATTTTTTACTTTTGTTTCAGTCATCAACATGCTTTGCCCCCAGCCCAACAAAAGTAAAACTCCGCCTATGGTTACAAACACTGACAATAAAATGCGCATAAATAGTTATAGTAGTTATAGTGACTATATGTTATGGTTGTGATTTGTTTAGTTACCATATGAAGGTTGAGTTCATTGAAAAGCGTGACATGCTTTATTTAGAGAAATAATTTAGAAGAAACACTTTTGTAAACAAAGAATGTTGAATTTTATGTTGATTTCTTGTTTATGCACGCTGAATGTTACCTTCAAGCTAAGGGGGGAGGTAATGTGGTCTATTCACAGGAGTATTATTTGGACTAACGTGCTTGCCGTACTTTAGAGATGATGTAAGCACGTAATGGCGGATAAGTTCCTGCCTGTATTGTTCCCTCGTGTTATTTTGCTCACTCCCAGATAAAGTTTGCTAAACGTGTGCCCCTGCCTCGTTATTAAGTACACCACAGTATGTACAGTAAGGCAAATAAGTATTTAGTCAACCACTAATTGTGCAAGTTCTCTCACTTGAAAATATTAGAGAGGCCGGTAATTGTCAACATGGGTAAACCTCAACCATGAGAGACAGAATGTGGAATAAAAACCCAGAAAATCACATTGTTTGATTTTTAAAGAATGTATTTGCAAATCATGATGGAAAGTAAGTATTTGGGCAATACCAAAAGTTCATCTCAGTACTTTGTTATGTACCCTTTGTTGGCATTAATGGAGGCCAAACGTTTTCTGTAACTCTTCGCAAGCTTTTCACACACTGTTGCTTGTATTTTGGCCCATTCCTCCATGCAGATCTCCTCTAGAGCAGTGATGTTTTGGGGCTGTCGTTGGGCAACACGGACTTTCAACTCCCTCCTGACCCCGTGGCATCAAAATGAGAACAAGAACGGGTAGCAAAAATCTCAGAACCACACGGGGGGACCTAGTGAATGACCTACAGAGAGTTGGGACCACAGTAACAAAGGCTACTATCAGTAACACAGTGCGCCGCCAGGGACTCAAATCCTGAACTGCCAGACGTGTCCCCCCTGCTGAAAGTACTCGTCCAGGCCCATCTGCGGTTCGCTAGAGAGCATTTGGATGATCCAGAAGAGAACTGGGATAATGTGTTATGGTCAGATGAAACCAAAATAGAACTTTCTGGTAGAAACACAGGTTCTCTTGTTTGAAGGAAAAAGAATACTGAATTGCACCATATCCACTGTGAAACATGGGGGTGGAAACATTATGCTTTGGGGCTGTTTTTTCTGCAAAGGGACCAGGACGACTGATCTGTGTAAAGGACGACTGATCTGTGTAAAGGAAAGAATGAATGGGGCCATGTATCGAGAGATTTTGAGTGAAAATCTCCTTCCATCAGCAAGGGCATTGAAGATGAGACATGGCTGGGTCTTTCAGCATGACAACGATCCCAAACACACAGCCAGAGCAACAAAGGAGTGGCTTCGTAAGAAGCATTTCAAGGTCTTGGAGTGGCTTAGCCAGTTTCCAGGTCTCAACTCCATAGAAAATCTGCAGAGGAAGTTGAAAGTCTGTGTTGCCCAACGACAGCCCCAAAACATCACTGCTCTAGAGGAAATCTGCATAGAGGAATGGGCCTAAATACCAGCAACAGTGTGTGAAAAGCTGGTGAAGAGTTACAGAAAACGTTTTGCCTCCGTTATTGCCAACAAAGGGTACATAACAAAGTATTGAGATGAACTTTTGGTATTGACCAAATACTTATTTTCCACCATGATTTGCAAATAAATTCTTTAAAAATCAAACAATGTGATTTTCTGTTCTTTTTTTTCCACATTCTGTCTCTCATGGTTGAGGTTTACCCATGTTGACAATTACAGGCCTCTCTAATATTTTAAAGTGGGAAAACTCGCACAATTAGTGGTTGACTAAATACTTATTTGCCCCACTGTATGTCACGTGATTCAGAAGCGTCCCATGTTGCTTGTTGCCTGGGGCCCCCGGGGACCCTTGCTTCGCCTCTGCATTTATGCACTGGTATTGATAATCAAGTCAGCTCCCCTGTCGTCCCCTCATCTCAGATAGTCAAATGCTGACGAGAAATAATTGTTTGCTCTTTGCAATGTCACGTTCCCACTCTCATTGGTCTGTTTAGAAAATGGAGACATATGGCTACATCTCCCGTGCCCAGAGGCATAGCAAGGGTCCCCGGGGGCCCCAGGCAACAAGCAACATGGGGCCCTTCGAGCGAGTGCAAGTAAGGGGGACAGTTGGACTTGGAGCAAGTATAATAACGCCTCGGTCTCATAGAGCACTTTTTAGGACACTCAAAGTACCTGGCTTCTACTAGATTAGAACATAAAACTACAGTTACATAGTACACTCACCGGGCGCTTGAGTAGCATAGGATGGACAGATGGATTCCACATTAATTTGTCAAACCAACAACACCTGACACGGTCTGACACACACACACCCACACGCACAAAATAATAAAACATTCGAAAACCAATTGACATGTGTATGCTGTTTCATTTCAATTCAGTATTATGGTGATCATACTAAATAGTCATTTTTCCTGTCCACAAATGAGGTAAATATCACTGCCGTGAAGTCTCCATAGACTGACAATAATAATAATTGTCACCTTAACTAGCAAACTGAGGTCGGAGGAGGTATGTCGAAATCGTAGACATATTCGTAGACATAGGCCTGTATTGTAAAGTCAATTCACTGATGTGCACACCACACTCATATTTTTCTATCATTTCCATCTTAATTTCAATGGTAAGCTTTTCCTTTTTTTCACCACCTGCACTAATTTTCTTGGGTCCCATGTTGATTTCTCTCACAAGAACATCCACCTTGCTGCCAATTTGTGGGAAAACAAGGAAATTGTGATGCTGTTGTTTTATGGCCGTATTTTTAGCATGTTGTCATACGTCGATACAAGTGACGTGTCAGATTTTACGTTTGATGTCCAAAGGATCGTATTTTGAGGCGTTCGTATGTCAAGGTAACACTGTAGTTTTTCTTGCTAAGCCACAAAATCTTGACAGTATTTTGTTTTGAGTCAAATCTTGCTTAAAACAAGCCATATTTTTTTTATCTGTCACATTTTCAAGCTTTTGAGTCATTTGTAAAAGAGGATTCATCTTGTTTTAAGCTACTTTTAGAATTTGTTGTCCATTTTTAGGTATTTTGTAGCCCAAATTTAAACAGTATTATATTTTTGCTTTTGCTAATGATCAAACAGTTTATGTTGACCTACAAATAATATAAAAATGACTTTACGTTATTTTTTCAATAGGAATCTCACTCTTCAAGAAGAGGCAAGAGGTGGTTCTGCTTCAAGAAAAGCTGAACTAGCTGACTGGAAAGCTATCCATGAGCAATGAAGCCAGTAGCCAGATTTGCACTCTCTGTCTCCCTTTCCACCCTCCTCCACTTAAGTTTGTGTTACGGGGAGACCAGAAATATGGTAAACTGTGAAGTTGATAATGTTTCCTTTATTAATTGAGATCTGACCCCGGTGATACACCAGGCACGTCTAGGGCGCGTCATTGTTGCCGCCACGTCAACGCAGTGAAACGCGGCAGTTAAAGTCAAGGAGCGAGTGTAAACCAGTCGCAGTGCGGCCACGTCTTGGACACATCCCAGAAGCGGTTCAACGTGTCACACTCGAAACAAAGGCAGAGTTTATTATTTGACGCGACCCTCTTGCGTCAATACAACTAGGTAGGATCGGGCAGACCGGATGTCACTCGTGTCAAAATTAGGTGGATCCAGTCGATTTTAAAGATAATATGCAATTAAAGCGTGATGCAGATATTAATAAATTTAACTTGAGAAAATCCATCAATAAAGCTTTTGAAAACTGTTCCTTAGAAGAAAAAAAAAAGACTCATTCAGGCTTTTCATTTGTAAAATACAATTCTAAGTTATTGTGATTGTTTTTCTCTTTAGCAGAGGACTTTTTTCTTCTTTCTTTCAGACAAAAAGCTGACCAATACGCAGGTTCTGAAAGGAAAATGATTGTTGTAATATTATCTTTACATACCCGCTACTGACTGACTGACCATTCCTTTTGTTGAAAGCAAAATAAAAAAGACAAGCGAAATAGTGAAGTTAATGAAAAAATTGTCATTGTTTTTCCTGATGTGATTTTTAATGACAAAAGTGAAAGTCTAACAAAATACCCTTTTTATATTTTCATTTATTTATTTATTCATTTATTTCTCTTTATATTTATTTTAGGGCTGTCAAACGATTAAAATTTTAATCGAGTTAATCACAGTTTAAAACTTAATTAATCGTAATTAATCGCAATTCAAACCATCTCTAAAATATGCCATATTTTTCTGTAAATTATTGTTGGAATGGAAAGATAAGACGGGTGTATACATTCAACATACTCTACATAAGTACTGTATTTGTTTGTTGTAACAATAAATCCACAAGATGGCATTAATATTATAAACATTCTTACTGTGAAAGGTATCCACGGATAGAAAGACTTGTACTCACGTTTATCTTTTAAGAATTACAAGTTATAGTAATTTTGATAGTTTATATATTGTGACTAAATATTGCCATATAGTGTATTTGTTGAGCTAAAGAAATGTTTAAATAGAGTTTGACCAAACTGAATATTATTTTGCATAGCTATTTGGAATGCCAGTTCTCTTTGCAAAGAGCGCTTTTCTTTTTGTGAACATTTTTGTGCTTTCACCAAATGATACTGTAGCGCAGGGGTCTCCAAACCAGTCCTCAAGGGCCGCTGTGGGTCCTGGTTTTTGTTCCTACCGATCGAGCACAGACAGTTGAACCAATTAGGTTCCTGCTAAAACAAGCAGCACCTGGATGCAATCAATTACACTTGTAAAACACCAGATTGGTGCAAAGGTGTCGTCTTGTTTTGTTGGAACAAAATCCTGCACCCACTGCGGCCCTATGTGGAATAGTTTGGAGACCACTGCTGTAGCGACTTAATTGTTCTTAACTGCCCATGCATGATGGGAAGTTGAACATGCAACCATGACTGTCAGTGGTGGCAGTAAATGGTATATCTTCTCTGCATTGTGATCAATACATGGTGTCAAGAAAAAGCTGCTACCCGCGTTGCTTGACACAACAGTTATAATTGTTGGGGAAAGGATGCCAAAGCTTATATCTCTAATAGCGCGGCTCCAATGAATGCTTGTGTCCTCTCCACTCGCTTTTCTCTGCCTCTTACCTCTTATACATAATACGGCACCATTGTAGTCTGTTCGCAGCAATGCGTGAGTGGGTCGTTCCGCGCATGCGATAAATGTGTTAAATATTTTAACGTGATTAATTTTAAAAATTAATTATCGCCTGTTAACGCGATAATTTTTGCAGCCCTAATTTATTTATTCCTTTTTTTTTTTAGAACAACTATGATGAATTGTACAATTCCAAAGGCAATTTGGTATAACATTCAAACGCCATGCTGGCTCCATGATTTATTTTCTTCTTCTTTGGTAGTAAATGGACAGCAGCCAACGAGTTTGAGCTTCATTATCACCACCGCATGGACAACAATCAGTCGTACACTGCACAAATCTGGCCTTTATGGAAGAGTGGCAAGAAGAAAGCCATTTCTCAAAGATATCCATAAAAAGTCTCGTTTAAAGTTTGCCACAAGCCACCTGGGAGACACACCAAACATGTAGAAGAAGGTGCTCTGGTCAGATGAAACCAAAATTGAACTTTTTGGCCACAATGCAAAACGATATGTTTGGCGTAAAAGCAACACAGCTCATCACCCTGAACACACCATCCCCACTGTCAAACATGGTGGTGGCAGCATCATGGTTTGGGCCTGCTTTTCTTCAGCAGGGACAGGGAAGATGGTTAAAATTGACGGGAAGATGGATGCAGCCAAATACAGGAACATTCTGGAAGAAAACCTGTTGGTATCTGCACAAGACCTGAGACTGGGACGGAGATTTATCTTCCAACAGGACAATGATCCAAAACATAAAGCCAAATCTACAATGGAATGGTTCAAAAATAAACGTATCCAGGTGTTAGAATGGCCAAGTCAAAGTCCAGACCTGAATCCAATCGAGAATTTGTGGAAAGAGCTGAAGACTGCTGTTCACAAACACTCTCCATCCAACCTCACTGAGCTCGAGCTGTTTTGCAAAGAAGAATGGGCAAGAATGTCAGTCTCTCGATGTGCAAAACTGACAGAAACATACTCCAAGCGACTTGCAGCTGTAATTGGAGCAAAAGGTGGCGCTACAAAGTATTAACGCAAGGGGGCCGAATAATATTGCACGCCCCACTTTTCAGTTTTTTATTTGTTAAAAAAGTTTAAATTATCCAATAAATTTTGTTCCACTTCACGATTGTGTCCCACTTGTTGTTGATTCTTGACAAAAAAATTTAAATTTTATATCTTTATGTTTGAAGCCTGAAATGTGGCGAAAGGTTGCAAGGTTCAAGGGGGCCGAATACTTCTGCAAGGCACTGTATCTTTTCCCCTTCAACTTCAAATACTGTATAATGTGAACAAGTATTTTGATGAGGCCTCAAACAATTTGTCAGCTTTATGATTATTATTATTTCAACATTTTAACATGAACGGCTCAAGGCTAGGGAGTTAAAGTGCGACACGAGAAAAAAAACTCTTAAATAGGATTATTATGTGAATTACAATCATATTTTGAGACGATTCGACTATATACAACAATTTAGCAAAGTGCAGATGACGACAAAAATGAAGTCTTTTAATCTGCCGATTAGCCACGCCTACTATTATAGGGCTCTAGCGTCCCCAACAGATGGATGACGTCAGCGGGAGAATGGGCTCATCGGTTTTACTATTCAGCCCATTGAGGAGGAATTATTCAGACGAGGAAAATTCGCCGAAGTGAGACACAAAATGTCATTGTCTCTACTCCAATATTTTTACAGGATATTCTTTTTATTCAAGTATTTTTTCCCAATAGCTAAATAAATGGCTTGAGAAGGACCAGTCAGCCCGTCGAGAGGGAATTATTCATAACGAGGAAAACGCGACGAAGAGAGCTGCAAAATGTCATTGTTTCTGTCTCTTTACTTCAATATTTTTACAGGATATTCTTTTTATCCAAGTATTTTTCCCAATTACTAAATAAATGGCATGTCATGACAAATAACAGTTTTGTGCTAAATGGAATATGAAATAATAAAAATGCACTTATTCAGGACGACATGGCAAAATTACTTCATAATGGTCAAAACTGTCAACTTCACCTTTACTGTCGCACCTCCCGAACATTTTATGACACCTAAATCGGGCTTCTGTCATTTCCCTTCCCCGGCTTCGGAGAATGTAAACAAACCAAGAGGCATGACAGCTAGCCGACATGCAAATCCGAACCGAGTGATGTTTCAAAGTCTTCGAAGCGGAAAATCACACATAACTAGCCCGGAACACTTCACATGACGACTGGACTGTCGATTGTCTTCGCCGATCGGCAAACCGCCCGGCGGAGAGCAATTTACAGCTCGTTCGCCGGAGGAGGGATGCTGCAGTGGTTGTGCAGCTAACGTGCAGCTAATGTGCATGAGGAGAGCTTTTTACATGCCTATCAATGATCAAACGTAAGTAGTCCTATATTTAAAGAGAGTTTGTAGTGTTTACTTTGTAATCGTAGTCGCAGCTATTCTTAACACAAATTTGCAATTTCTGATCGGTCGGAAAATTTGACAGAACACCGGGCAGATAAAGAGGGCAGTAAGCCGAGTAGCCTATAGTGCTCTCCCGGCGGGGGGATGTGCGACAAGCCGCCGGTCATCGGCCGAGGGGACAAGGAGCATGTCAGCCATTAAATGCAAGCCACCTACATATTAAATTATCTCAGTATTTGACATAATACAAAAAACGATGTTTACTCACTTCTTCGTAAGTCCCATGGTCCCACAGTAGTAGGGCTTATTTTGGCCAATATCCACCGGTGAACCTTTTGAAACCCAAAAAAACCACACACGTTTCTCCCTCGTACAGCAAGTTTTCTGCAGCCGTTTGGCTGGTGTGATGCGAAAAATAAAAGTATTAATCCACAAAATCAGCTGAATCCTTAGACCTTCTCATACAACAGTACGGCTGTATAGTGAAGAGGACTCCTTCTACCGTACACGTCACAGAGCCGTCTTTCTCAACTCGAGACTGTTGCCGGAAGTCACTCATTTTCATGGCGCGGATTCAAAAATCTAATTATAGCAATCTCTTCCACACACATCCAAGCAGTCCATATCATTCAGAAGCATAAAATACCGCGTGTATTATGAAATAAACATGCTTTTTCGTGTCACAGGCACTTTAAGTTGTTTGATGTGTATTTTTTCTTATATTGCATGAAATTGGGGCTGTGTCGCTTTATAGTCAGGTGCATGATACAGTGCAGAAATGTTTTTTGTAGGCTACTTATTGGTTTATTGTGATGAATAATGAAGCACGTTACTGAGGCTTTCTTGTGTGCATAGTACTGTGTTTACAGTACCGTATTTTTCGGACTACAAGTCGCACCTGAGTATAAGTCGAACCAGCCATAAAATGCCCAACGAAGAGGAAAAAAAACATGTATAAGTCGCACCGGGGTATAAATCGCATTTTTGGGGGAAATTTACTTGAGATAATCCAATACATAGAACAGATATGTCATCTTGAAAGGCAATTTAATATAAAAATACAATAGAGAACAACATGCTGAATAAATGGACAGTGTACAGTGCATGAACAACGAAATGCGAGTATACAGTCCTTACCAGGATGCTACGGCTCGGGTCTGGCTATAGACCCTACCCACCGACGTCACAAAATCACGTGATCGCTGTATTGTTCCGCCCCCTTGTCCGTCATTTTGTGTCTGTATTATCAATGGTCTCAATTGATCGAGCAATTTATAATGCATTTCATGGAAGACCCGGTGCTTTCGGATGCCGTAAACTCACTTGATGCGTTGCATAAAAGGCGTTGTGGAATGTGGAAAAGCTTCAGTTTATCCATTCGCCAGATCCATATTCGATGCCTAAATCGATGTTTTTCGACCCGCTGTCTTCGCCGTATTTGCCTGACATCTGCTAGCGACCCTGATATTTACAACTATCTTGTCCACACAAAATCAGCCTATTCTCACGAAAGTTTGAAAAACTTTAAGAGCTTGGAGGCTTATAAATACTTCGTTGCTGGTTGGGTGAAACAGGTCCTCGTCCACGAAAATTCGGCAGGAATCTATCTTGTGCTTGGAAAGGTGAGTTACGGAATTTTCAATTCAAAATCTTTTGTTCTTGCTAACATCCACTGTCAAGTCTAATGTATTTCATGTCATTTGTGTGGTTGTCCTAGCCCACACTCCCCTCTACTGGCTTTTATTGTTGTTACACTTCCTGTTTTATGTGGCATGAGCTCAACCTTGGCAGACCTGGGAGTGCACCTGCAGCTCATCACAATCAACTCTGCTTTTAAGGAGCGGCCTGGGCAGCAAGCAGGTGCCAGATGATTCTGCCAGTCACCATTGGTACATCGGCGAACTAAGCTTGTAGTTTGTGACTCTGGTCTTTGAACTTTTTACTAATTCTGTTTTTTGCCATCAGGACACCCACCCATCAAAGCCCTCGCAGCCACAGCCATTGATCATTCAACCCACCAGCCGCTCAACACTTTGTCCTTGTACAATAAATACCACTTCACACTTCATCTGTTTCCGGCTCGCATTTTGGTCCAAATCAACTTTGCCTACCTTGCCTTAACAATTTGTCAATGGAGCTAGGGCTTTTAATATTTATATGGTTTAGCGATAGCACTCTCACTACATACATACGTGTATGTTGTCGGCGATTAGCCTAGCAATGATCTTTATTGTGGTTGTCAGCCCCAAACCCTCTAAATATACATTAAATGCATCTTACCAGATTTAAAATGACTACTACATAATCTGTGGTAATCGTTTGGAGCCCAGTTTTCTCGTCGAATTGCAGCAGCCCATCTCGCTCTCTCCTCTCCGGGTCTCGGGATCCGGTAGAACTTCTTCTCTCCGTCTATCTTCTCTGTTATTGCAACCGACCGCCACACACGCCTTCACCATTTTGATTATTAATGTTAACGAGCAGAAAAACACGCGGTAAATAGGAGGAATGTACGTAGCCGTAACAGGTAAAGACGATGTGTTGACGGACAATTGGGTGGCACCAGTCAGGAGGGCGGAGTTGTGACGTCATGTGGGTAGGGTCTATACAGCGAACTCCCAAATGACGATGCTGGATGTCTGTATAATTTGCTGAATCAATTTGGTCCTCGATAGTCGATACCATACAGGTTCACATCAACGTAAATAAATGATAATTAGGTGCTATTACTGCAATGACATAAACGGTTAGCATGCGTTCGCTAGCATTAGCACATCATTCAAACAACCACACAACTGGCTCTAAGTGTCCGCTCGCGGGTGGAAAATACACAACAACAGAAAAGATGATACACACATACTTTGCCTCTGTAGAGATATTTTAAAAGCATAAACAATGAACGTAGGTTCGCAGCCTTGTTTCTCTCTCGCTAACTCGCCCACTCACTAGTGATGTGTCGGTCGCAAACGAGCCGGTACAAAGTGAACGATGAGAGCCTCCCTCCCTCTGTCATTTTCTCTCTCTCTTCCTCTCTCCCTCTCGATGTCGCTCTCTCTTTTTCATGTGTCTGAAGCGAGGTTTGGCAGCATGGCAGTTTGGGCATATCTTGAGGAACCACACATTTCAAGGGCATCTGATCCACTGAGCTGGTGGAAATACCGAGCTTCCGTCTACCCCCGTTTGATCAAAGTAATGGAGAGTAAATTGTGCATTGTAGCAACATCTGTACCGTCAGAGAGGGTGTTCTCAAAGACTGGACAAATAATTACTGAGAGAAGGAGCCATATCAGCCCATCCAAGTTGAAGTATTTAGTTTTCTTGAATGCAAATTTAAAATAAAGCAAGGAGTAGTTTGTTTGTTTTGTTTGCTGCTGCTGTTGCAGTTTCTACTCACTTTTTTTGTTATAATGCAGCATGTTTGATTGTTGTTGGTTGAAATTTAATTTTGTTGCTTGTTTATTGTTTGGAGCTTTTCTAATGTTCAATAAGTAAAAACCCTTTTATTAATTATAATAATTGTTGATAATTGTTGCCATTTGCAGTCAGTAGAGTGCAATGATTAGTTCACCAAGTCATTAATCAAAATGTATGCTAAATTTGTCATAAATATTTAAAAGACAAGCTAAAGTTAAAAGAGCCGTTTGAGAGGCAAAAAGAGCCTGCTCTTTTCACTGAGCCGATCCAAATGAACCGGATCACCGAAAAAAGCCGAAAATCCCATCACTACCACTCACTCAGAGCTACGTAGCTGTCCATCTTCTTCTGGCTTGTGAGCGCTCTTCCTCACGTAAACCAGTGCGAGTGCGCCCCCACGTGGGCGTGAAAGCACCACAAAGTAAAAGCATGCTTTTCAATATAAAAAAGTCAATAATACAATTGAACACACGTTGACAAAGGCAGAACGCAAACGTGGCCATAGATATTAAGAGTTATTCAGATAACTATAGCATAAAAACATGCTAACAAGTTTACCAAACCATCAGTGTCACTCCAAAACACAAAAATAACATGTGAAATGATATCATAATGTGTTAATAATTTCACACATAAGTCGATCCTGAGTATAAGTCGCACCCCAAGCCAAAATATGAAAAAAAAAAAACGCGACTTATAGTCCGAATACGGTATATATCATTTCCATTCAACGTGCATTCCAAATGCCTACCTGTAACTGCCCAGCGAGCTTCTTCTACCTGGTCCGGATGCTGAGTGATGTTGTATATGATAATGTCACATTCCATCAATTTTTGAAGAATTTTTTCCCTTTTTGGCCGCTTGCATTCAAGAAAGCAATCAAAAATCAAGAAAGCAATCAAAAAGTCACTTTGCGGGTTTATTTTTTTTCCTTTTTATCAATTAAATACTGTTTGATAAAATTGACGTACTGTCATTGTTCTTTGCATCCATTATGTGGGTTTATTATTTTGTATTGTATTGTATGGTATTGATCTTGTGACGATACTTACAATGTAGGCTTCGACCAAGTATGGTCTGTGCTCTTCTGAGTCAGATGAAGTCGTCCCTACAACCCTGTAATTGTGCGGCCAAACGGTGCCGTCAGCTTCGAGCGTATTTTTAGAGAGAAGCTGTAGACAAAAACCACCGTTTCTTTTACGACACACATTTCACAGCGACTAATGCCAAATTAAAATAATAATATGGATTTACCTTTGCAATACATTTTGACACGAAAGAGTCAATGTCGTTGATGAAAACTCGTTTATATACCTGTGTAATGCTGTCCATTTTTTTCTCAACCACAATTGAACAAGTTGCTGTGTTTGTATTGTATCTGTTGCCATGGGTTAAGTCAAACAACTGGAGATGGCATTTATGGCTCTTTAAAGGGAGATGGATCTTTTTGATCCGTTCATGACCTCATTCACTACCAACGATGTATGAACAAGGGTGTTTATGATGTTCAACTGCTAAATAACGGAAAAAAACAAACTTGTTTTTAAAGATCGCCTTCCAACCAAGTGTAACACCTATGAAGTAATTACAGTCAATATGACTATGGATCCGTGCTAGTTTCAATTACTGAAGCAGTGATGGCATAACACAAATAAATGACACGGACAAAGTAATGTATTTGATGATATACAGTGATCCCTTGTTTTTCACAGTTAATGGGTACCAGAACCCGCCGCGATAAGTAAAAAACTGTGAATTAGCGCCCCCCTCCCCCCCAAAAAATCATAATAGTAATGATATTTTGTTATTGTATTTGTGTGTGTTAAATTTATTTATTCAAATTTAGCATTGGAAAGAGATACATATAAAACATGTTTTTTCCCTTTTTTCCCCCCAAAGTATAAAAAAAAACAAAAAACAAAAAAAAAAACTATGTCCTCCGGACTCCGGTTTCCTCCCACATCCCAAAAACATGCGTAGCAGGCTGATTGAACACTCTAAATTTGTTTGTAGGTATGAGTGTGTGCTTGAATGGTTGTATGTCTCATTGTGCCCTGTGATTGGCTGGCAACCAATTCAGGGCGTACCCCGCCTCCTGCCCGGAGTTAGCTGGGATAGGCTCCAGCACCCCCACGACCCTCGTAAGGAGAAGCGACATGAAAAATAAATGAATGAATGAAAACTTATGTATATGTAAATTTTATGAAATGTTTTTTAAGCACTTCAAGTGTAATAATTATATGTTTTAAACATGTTAATGTCCTACAAAATTATTTTTAAACAAGAATAAAGTATAAAAATGTTTGTCCACTAAATTCTGCTCCATCTCCTCACTTAAACACAATGAGTTGCCACAGCAACTGTTTAACAAATTAAACTATGATTGACTCATGCAGCAGGTTGATGCTGAGGTTTCCAGGGATCTGTTGCAAGATCAAACAAAAGTCGTCTATCAATCATCGTTAACTTTAATGAGCAACTCAAGTCCACAGCTTGAACAACAAAGAGCAGGGAGAGGGAGGGAGAGTGAGACTACGCGATCGGCTCGGGACAGCTCATCTGTATTTTTTTTTTAAATCGAAAAAAAAAAATCCACGATGGACTGAGGGAGCGAAGCATGAAGCGGGAAGTAGCGAGGGATCACTGTACAGTAAACACACACACACAATAGACATACAATTAACAGACAAAATAGAAAATGATAAATTTCAAAAAAGGAAAATTCCCGTATTGGTAATGGTTAAATTTCTCTTTGAACTCTTCCGACTTATCTTTTAGGTTTTTGATTTGTATGATATATTTATCAACTCCGGTTGTTGTTTTTAAGATTTTTTAAATTTTTAATCAATCATTTTTATTAATTTAATTATATAACTTAACATTTGGTTTCTATTTTGAGTTTCAATATTCAATTTTTTTCCATCAAATGTTTTTTGTTGATCAAAGTTTTAGTTCAATAACACAATAAAGTATTAAAGACAGATGCAAAAAAATAAATAAATGAAAATGACAAAAATAGCTGACTCAAAACAATTCAGCAAGAGCTGAATGGCTCCCATGGATAGGTCTGGTCGCTGTATCAATGTCTTATTTCCAGTCTTTCTGTTTTTTTCTGGTGCTCCAGATTAAGCAAAAAAAAAAAAAAATCCTCTGCAGGGTAACAAAAAATATGGTGGACCCTACCAGGTTGACAGATTTGCAACAGAAGTCGCGGATGTGTCTCGCTCCTGCGTGAGACACAGTTCACTAGGTTGTCTGTGGGTGGCTCGCCATGTTGATTCTTGAAAGTTTTCACTCCATCAAATTTTCAGACATTTCTGAATCAAGCTTTAATAGCTAAGTCCCTTTCAGCAAAGCGGTTTGTCACAACAATGAACAAAGCTTGGGAACAATCGAAAACACACGGCTTTGCTTCTTCAATCAGGTATACACAACACAACAGTTGTACACATTTTACCAGTGTCCATGTTACAGCATTTCATCAATTGAGATTTTCAAAATAAACGTCTCGTGGAAAATTCAAACTTTTTATTCTTTTCAACTAAAGAATTATTAGGATACTGATTTTATCAGGTTTTAAATATTTTCCATCCATTTTCACTATACACAGTGTTAATGGTGCACTGCCTTTCTCTCCTGAGACGCCTGATGGTGGACCAAAATTTCCTCGGCCTCGCCGAACTCCTCCCATGAGTTTTTGATTCAGCGACCACCAAAGCTCCATTCTGCTTTGACAGCCGGTACATGTCAGCTTCCTCTGGAGTACCACAGGTCAGAAAGGCCTGGTAGGCTTCTTTATATAGTTTGACAAAAAAAAAAATTATATATATATATATATATATATATATATATATATATATATATATATATATATATATACATACATCCTTACGGCTGGTGTCCACCAGCAGGTTTTCGGATTGCCGCTACGACAGACACCACCCATAGCAAAAATTTGCTACTCATCTGTTGCTTAATCTCGTCTCGTGAGACGAATTTGATCATCTCAAATTTATCTCATTCTCTGCTTATTTCTTTCTGAGTTTGTGCTCCTAAGGGTACCCTTAGGAGCAAGTGATGAGTCAAATTGAGCAAAGACATCATTGAGACAAAGGAGGTTGATTTGAGAAAGCCAGGTTTGAGCAATATTTGAGAAGAGAAATTCTCTTAATTAAAAAGGGAGTTAGACTTGTACAGCACCGTTCAGGCACTCAAAGCACTTTGACACTATAATCCTCATATAACTGCTGGTGACGCAACAACGTGGGGTTCAGTGTCTTGCTCAATGATACTTAGATGAATTCAACTGGACAGAGAGCTGAACTCACAACCTCTGGGTTGGGGAATGACTTCTCTACCACTGAGCCACACTGCTCGATGTGACGTGGCACATAAATGGAAAGCAACTTTAGAAACAGCGTGTAGCAGCGATGAAGAAAATTTATTATATTTTTGTTCATTTAATAACTTATATTTCTTTCATATTTCAAAAAAACCCTTCCAAATCGCAGACATGTTGCCTGTGAGCCAGTAGTTTTAGCGAGACTTTGTCAGCCAGCGTGTTGCCTGTTTTGATGATGTCATCAAAAAGAGGATGAAGGTTCTTTTTGTTTTTTTGTTTTTTTGTGGTAAACTTTCAGTCTTCGAAATCAAAAACAGATAATGCATTTGTAGCGGCTGATAGTTTTCGGCGCCGAATTTTTGGTCACATCTCTAATTTTTACATTGAACAAGAAAAACCAAATGAACCAGATGTTGTTTAATTATTTGACCGATTATAATATTTTCTCAGAGTTTGGCATGAGATGAAATAAGATGTGATTGGACATGTCAGAGCAGACACTACTCTTTCTTACAATGAAAGAATCTTGAAAACCCAAAATGAGCAATTGCAGACTAAAAGATCAAATTGAGAAATATTTGTAACTGGCATATGTCTATTAAGGGCTGCTTGGCATGATCAGGAAAGGAGGCAGCTTTGAGACAAGTTTAAGGAATAAAATACTTTGCTCATCTATATCTTTCACTGAGAGATGACTGAGATCCTGAGTACAAGTAAGGGAGATCAAATTGAGACGCGTTTGAGATCAACACAAGAGCTCATAGTTGTCTCTTGGTGAGATCTTGAAAGGAGACAGCTGTAAGAAATTATTGAGAAATCGTGCCACTGGAATTATTTCTCAAAACCTTCTCACGCAATGCTCACTATGAGACTTATTTCTCACGAGACAAATTTGAGAAAACTGAGAAAACTTCTGGTCTCAATCGTTGCTCGATTGATACTTATTCACTTCTCGGAGATGTAAATGAGACATGAACGAGATCTCATCGTCAATTTTGCTTTGCTATGGGCAACCACCTTTCGGCCACAGCTCCTCTACAATGGAAGTGCGGAACTTGGCTGACTCTGACTCAATGTCTCCCACCTCCCCTGGGACAAGGAAGAAGTTCTGCCGGAGGTGGGGGTGTTGAAGCTCATTCTGACAGGGGATTCTGCCAAATGTTCCCAGCAGACCCTCATTCTGCGTTCACATTGGCCACAATTTGTCGCGTGATATCACGTCACTCTGCTATGCCCATCGCCAAATGTTGTTTTGTATTCACAGCAACGTTACGTCGCCTATTTTAAGCAGAAGTTCGTCTTCTTCTTCTTCTTGAACCGGACGTTGTTTGGTTTCGCGGGATTCCGGTTCAAGAGGAAAAACAAGAACTTTCACTTCACCCGTTTTTTTATATCCAGTACACCCAGATGTAGAGAACAACCAAAGATGTCGACCGTGAGGATTGATGGTAGCTTTGGTTGTCCTTTATGTGTGCAGTAAACTTGTAAGTTGACAGGTGGCATGTCCAAACAGACTATCACATCACTAATACAAACTCTCAATACAATGCAATACAGTACAATCTTTATCATTGTAAAATCTACAACAAAAAGTGCCAAACCATCCAGTGCAAAAATACAAACCAAAAAAAAATCTCAAATCATAAAAACTATCAAATGCATCACAATATCCCTTGTGCAAAGAGCCACCAGAACCTATCTAACCTCACAAACCTATTTTGCTATTCACTTGTACATAAAATGATATGGATTATTTCTTTTGTGGGGATTAACTTCATTTATTTTGATTTTTTTTTTTTTTGATGAATTGAAATCTTCTCAACTTGATTTGGCATCTACATAAAAGCAAAACTATAAGTACATTTACAAGTCTTATTTTTGAAGCAACAAGGCATTAACAATACTTCCATCCATCATCTGCCGCTTAATCCAGGGTCGGGTCGCAGGGGCAGCAGGTTTAGCAGGGAAGCCCAGACTTCCCTCTTCCCAGCCACTTCAACCAGCTCCTCCGGCGGGATCCCAAGGCATTCCCAGGCCAGCTGAGCAGGGTATTAACAATTACCTCATATATAAGTTATCAATAGCTGAAGATCAGAAAAATGAAATCTAATTTTACCTTAATATTCTTCGTGCAGAACCTCTGCCACAATATGTAGAGGAATGCAAATCATTCATCTATGCTTACATAGACACTTCTTCCTTTTGTCATGTTCATTTTTTGGTCAAGGAATTTATTATTCTTCTGATTGTAGTAAAAGTAAAGTAAAAGACCAAACTGCGAAAGAGATCCAGCACTTTACTTGCCCAGTCAATCAAAAACACACATACATAGTTGAAAACATTTGGAACAGGTGAAAAAAACAACTGACAAGCATGCACTTGGCTGGGGAAAAAAACAAAAAGGTATTCAGAGCTGTCTTGTGGCTGCAAAAACTCAAATGCCATTTTGTGGATTTTGAACTGTAGCTCAAGCTGCTTCGACTTTGGAAGTGTGTCCAGAATGTCTTGCAAAGTCTGCAGAAATGGACTTGGATTCGGTGTTGTTGGTGAGGAACTCTTTTTCAAGTTCATCTCCACAGTCTATCGTGTTCTCTTTTTATGTGAACCTGTAACCAAAAGAAGCAGTACCTACTTGCCATTACAACACAAAAATTGTGTGTCCAGAATTGTGAAGTTACAAAACAAACACTGCATGGTACATCACTCAATAGACTTTGTACATATGTTGACTTTGTGGCGTGCACGGGAAGTGGAAGAAGTGGGTCCTCAGCTGGCTGGGACAGGGAGCTCACTGACTGGTGTTGCACCTATGTGAGCCATGATATGTGTGATGTCAGCCAGTCTGTTCAGACTCGCAGGAAGTGCAGCAGCTGCTGAGCCTTCTTGATTGATGGTTGATGTGGTGTTATCTGACCAGGAGACGGGGAGTCCAAATTAAGCTTCTTTGCAGGCAACTGGTTTGCACATGGTTCAAAGCTTCATTGGTTAATTGCTCTATGGCGCCATCAAGTGTTCTATAAACTCAAGTGTCAACAGTGAATTCAACAGAGAATTCTATGGTGATTTGTTTAGGAAAATTATATGAATATGCTTGTGTTACTATATGAAGACATAATGTAACCAGTGCTGTAGGGTTGTTAACTGTTATTCATTTTTATTTAAAAATAACAGCTTTCCCACGGTTTTTGCCAATAAACGTTTTTTTTGTTTGTTTTTTTTTTGAAAGTATTTCATCAGCTTTAGATTTTTTCACAGGGCACTAGTGATGGGAATTCCGGCTCTTTCGGCTCCCAAATGGCTCCTCAGTTTTTTTGTTGCTTAAATTGATTTACTACCAAAAATAATGTAAAATTATATGCAAAACAAATTACTAATATAAAAAATATACAGTATATCAAATATTTATTATTTATATGGCTTTATTCATATTCTTCTGAACATACTCAACATGGAGTGCTACAAAAAATAAATTATAAAGAACAAAAACAAAGACCCATCTCAAAACAAGGTCAACAAAAAGTTTCAATCTCTGATTGTGTATATTGATAAGCTTTTAACTTTTTACAGTAAAACAACATACGCGTTGATTACCACACAACAAGTTATAAATTAAAATTTGCACACAAAAAAAGAACAACAAAAAAAAGAAAAAAGCAGCATCCAGGTAAAAGTTTTAGCTAGTCTTTAGCAAAGATTGGCATTAAGAAAAAACATATCATAACCATATATTATCTAAGTATATTATATATATATATATATTAGTATATATCTAACCCCTCCCCCTTCTGCTCACTGCAGCGTGTGTGTGTGTAACCCTTTCCTCCCTTTTCTACCACGGATCTTGACCAATCACGTGCGGCTTTAACCAAAGGGGTGAAAAAAACAGGAAAAATAAAAAAAGTCGGCTCCCAATAGGAGCCGGCTCCCGTCGTTCACTTCATAGAGCCGGCTCTAAGAGCCTGTTCGTTCGCGAACGACACATCACTATTGGGCACAGATGAAGCTGGAGTGCAGAGAAAAGCAAATGCCAGTTTATATAAATGTGGTTGTGTGTTTTTTGGTGTCTCCCAGTACACCAACTGAGCTTTCATACTATCAATATTCTGTTTCAGGTAGGTACTTTTGGACCTCCACGGTAGCATCAGTTTGGGGTGCTGGTCATATGGACTGCGGGGTCTAAACGCTACCATAATTTGATCCCTTTCATAGACAAACAGGCTGTAAGTGACACACTTGGTGTCCGCTAATACAAGTAATGTGTATATATGTTTTACATATATTATTATTGTACTTCTGTTTAGATTGTAACACTACTTTGCCAACTTTAGTTTAGATTAGTTGCGTAGGTGGTCTTGGCAAATGAACTTTTACGCTACGTGTTGATGTTGTAACCATATCTGACTACTAGAACACTGACTTTGATCATCTGAAGTAAAGATCTAATGACAACTTTCCAAAAGATTAACAATTTAATCCAAGTCAAGAACAGTTAAAAATAACAAGAACAACAATGAAAACTTTTAGGAAAACAGAGGAAGAAAACTGGGCCCAGGGTCCTATTCTAGCAGCATGCATCCAGAAGTTTTACTTGTTTACTTTTTGATGGTGACAGATGGCGGGGGTTCAGATGGGAAGGGATGTTAGGGTGTTGTCCCACGTGTCATCAGTCTTGGATTGGGAAAAAGAATTTACGGTCACTATTGTCGGGTTGACGCTGATTATCTTCTTTCGGCATCAGCCAGGAGCGGGCATCGTTAGTTTATAACTTTATGCCCATCCATTATTATGTATATGGCAAGGGTGTGACTTGGTTTGTCAACTGTCAGCATGGTGGTCTCTTAAGTCTTAGTCACTAATTTCTTGCATAGAAGGGCTCTTTTGTCTGCCCACACAAACATTTTTTCCCATGCACTCATATTTTAGATGTACTTTATTGTTGGTTACAATATGGTTTTAATCACTTTATTTCTAATGATGTAGTAAAACAATAGAAGCAGGCATGTCTATGATTATTTATTAGGATGTTAGCAAAAATGCTATTTCCCTTAATTGGCTAGCGCTGTGCAATTCAGAAGGCAAAGCTGACCCAGCTCCTATCGCGTCAGTCTTTGCCTCATCCAGTGTTCTTTTTTTTCCCCTTGCTCTTTATTCTGCTAGTAATGTAACTTTGCACACAATGTAGACTGTGAACACAAAAAAATAATTCTGACACACATGTACTCGGCTGAACACAGAAGGTAGAGTACTATATTAATATTTGCATTGTGTATAGCTTTGAGCAGTATAATGTGATATTTGTAACATACTGTAATATACTGTTACGAGCCCCGCTTCTGAAGACTGTGCATTCGCAGGAGATCTTAAACTGGAGTGTTTGCACTGATACGATTTAGTTTAAAAATGCACGAATCAGAAGATTAATGTTTTGTTGAGTATTGACAAATCTTGTTCATTGATAATTTGTAAGTGTCTATTCCCTGCTGCTTGTGTTTTATTCATTGAGGCATATTACAGTATTTTCTAATAGAATGCAAATATTCCTACATTTATTAAAACTTGCTTTTTAAATAGTTCTTTTGCTGATCAAAAATAAGGAATCTCAATCTTCAGACTTTTTTGCAAATATTGATTTAAAACACTTAGATTTAAAATGATTAAAATAAAAAAAAAAAAAAAAAAAAAAAAAAAAAACTACCTATGTTCCTACGCTGGCAATATAACCCGAATTTCCACATAAGTCAAAATTAACCCTTTAAGCACCTCAAAATACTCCCTAAATCTCAAAATATCAATCCAAAAATATGAATTATACGTCATATTAAGAAAATACAGTAAAAAAAAATCAGATACTATGAGGTACGTTGTGTTAAATACCGTTGTATTCATCGACTATTGGGGCTTTACTTGCGAGTGAGTTGCTTTGCTTGAAGAAAGTGACGCTCAACTCAAGCCCGCCCTCCGAACTAAAAAAAATGGATCGGGACTCGCAAAAGGTGTTGGCGCTGTGAGAGAAGCAGCAGCATGAGAACAAGGAAGTGGGACTTGACGCTGTCAGGAACTGCAGGACGGCGACAACGCTTGCCTGGCACGGCCACACTGTTCTCCCTGTATTTTATAAACACAGAGAGAACAGTCTGAGACCCAGGTCCACATTGGCTCCTTCAGCCAGAACGAACGTATCCGTGCAATCAGATTCATTTATTTGCGCGACATGTTCTTAACGAGCAACGTCACTCTTGCGCGTCGGAAGTCGTCTCCACAACAACATAGATCAGGGGTCCCCAAACATTTTCCTGTGAGGCCCACACAACTTTTCCCTTTTCTAATGCGGGGCCGGGGTCAGTTTGTAACAGAAATGGTGTGACAATTGCAGGAGTGCCTAAATTTAAAAATTAAGGCTTTCAAACGATTAAAATTTTTAATCGAGTTAATTACAGCTTAAAAATTAATTAATCCTAATTAATCGAAATTCAAACAATCTCTAAAATATGTCATATTTTTCTGTAAATTATTGTTGAAATGGAAATATAAAACGCAAGATGGATATATACATTCAACATACGGTACATAAGTAGTGTATTTGTTTATTATAACAATAAATCAACGAGATGGCATTAACATTATTAACATTCTGTTAAAGCGATCCATGGATAGAAAGACTTGAAAAAAATGTTTGTACAAGTTATAGAAATTTTATATTATAACCCATCTTAAGGTTTTTGTTTTAATAAAATTTGTAAAATGTTCAATCAAAAAATAAACTAGTAGCCCGCCATTGTTGATGTCAATAATTACTCAATGCTCATGGGTGCTTAAGCCCATAAAATCAGTCGCACCCAAGCGGCAGCAGAGGGTGACAAAACTCCAAAAAACACAAGTAGGAAGTTGACATTGCACTGTGCTTTCATTTTAATCTGTTTGAGCCGGGCATGTGCGTTAATTGCGCCAAATATTTTTAAATGATTAATTTAAAAAATTAATTACCGCCCGTTAACGCGATAATTTTGATAGTCCTAGTAAAAATGTATTGTTTTTCGGAAAGCTACAATCAAGTAACCCTTTCTGAATTCTTCACGGAACAAAAGTAAATAAAATAAAAATAATAATATTAAATAATAATAACACTATTAATTAAATTGAAAATAACCAAATAACCCTCTCTGGGTTCTTCACAGAAAAAGCCAGGAAATAAATAACACTATTGAAAAAAAATTTTAAAAAAATTTTTTTTTTTGTTCAGGGGGCCGGATAAGGCCCGTGGGCCATAGTTTGGGGACCCCTGACATAGATGGTGAACGGGAAGGCCGAGAATATGTTCCAATCCACTGTAAATTCAGTTTTAAATGACCAAATACACATCGAGTCGCTAAAACCCCAGCAACTTACAGCACTGGAGGCATTTCTTTTAAAAGAAGATGTGCTTCCTCGCGCTAGAGTTTCTTGTCGCTTTACCATCGTCACGTCCGCCCGTCGGTGATTGGTCCACTCCGCTGTCTGTTTGTCGTGGCTTGCTCCTCCCTGGGAATTTGATCTGCGGGACGTTTGCCAGACTCTATTGCGGTTCCAAGAAACGACAACGCACCAGGGGGTTATGAAGAACGGCAATGGGAACTAGGTAGTTTACGTGACTAAAAAAAAAAAAACTGGTGACAGAATGCCAGACGAGACTCAGACATCGCAAAGTTGAAATCATGTAAGTCGGGCACATCGTAACCCAGGGACTACCTGTATATAAGTATATATACGTACAGTGGGGCAAATAAGTATTTAATCAACCACCAATTGTGCAAGCTCTCCTACTTGAAAAGATTAGAGAGGCTTGTAATTGTCAACATGTGTAAACCTCAACCATGAGAGACAGAATGTGGGGAAAAAACAGAAAATCACATTGTTTGATTTTTAAAGAATTTATTTCCAAATTAGAGTGGAAAATAAGTATTTGGTCACCTGCAAACAAGCAAGATTTCTGGCTGTCAAAGAGGTCTAATTTCTTCTAACGAATTCTAAAAAGGTCCAACGAGGCTCCACTCATTACCTGTATTAATGGCACCTCTTTTAACTCATTATCGGTATAAAAGACACCTGTCCACAAGCTCAGTCAGTCACACTCCAAACTCCACTCTGGCCAAGCCCAAAGAGCTGTCGAAGGACACCAGAGACAAAATTGTAGACCTGCACCAGGCTGGGAAGACTAAATCTGCAATAGGTAAAACGCTTGGTGTAAAGAAATCGACTGTGAGAACAATTATTAGAAAATGGAAAACATACAAGACCACTGATAATCTTCCTCGATCTGGGGCTCCATGCAAGATCTCACCCCGTGGCGTCAAAATGATAACAAGAACGGTGAGCAAAAATCCCAGAACCACACGGGGGGACCTAGTGAATGACCTACAGAGAGCTGGGACCACAGTAACACAATGTACCGCCAGGGACTCAAATCCGGCACTGCCATACGTGTCCCCCTCCTGAAGACAGTACACGTCCAGGCCATCTGCGGTTCACTAGAGAATTTTT
The DNA here is from genome assembly GCF_030265065.1 of Corythoichthys intestinalis. NCBI lineage: Eukaryota > Metazoa > Chordata > Actinopteri > Syngnathiformes > Syngnathidae > Corythoichthys > Corythoichthys intestinalis. The sequence continues at coordinate 76,808,925 of NC_080395.1, read as the reverse complement.
GGATGATCCAGAAGAGGACTGGAAGAATTTGTTATGGTCAGATGAAACTAAAATAGAAGTTTTTGGTAGAAACACAGGTTCTCGTGTTTGGAGGAGAAAGAATACTGAATTGCATCCGAAGAACACGATACCCAATGTGAAGCATGGGGGTGGAAACATCATGCTTTGGGGCTGTTTTTCTGCAAAGGAACCAGGACGACTGATCTGTGTAAAGGAAAGAATAAATGGGGCCATGTATCGAGAGATTTTGAGTGAAAATCTCCTTCCATCAGCAAGGGCATTGAAGATGAGACGTGGCTGGGTCTTTCAGCATGACAATGATCCCAAACACAGAGCCAGGGCAACAAAGGAGTGGCTTCGTAAGAAGCATTTCAAGGTCCTGGAGTGGCGTAGCCAGTCTCCAGATCTCAACCCCATAGAATATCTGTGGAGGGAGTTGAAAGTCCGTGTTGCCCAACGACAGCCCCAAAACATCACTGCTCTAGAGGAGATCTGCATGGAGGAATGGGCCAAAATACCAGCAGCAGTGCGTGAAAAGCTTGTGAAGAGTTACAGAAAATGTTTGGCCTCCGTTATTGCCAACTAAGGGTACATGACAAAGAATTGAGATGAACTTTTGGTATTGACCAAATACTTATTTTCTACCATGATTTGCAAATAAATTCTTTAAAAATCAAACAGTGTGAATTTCAGTTTTTTTTCCACATTCTGTCTCTCATGGTTGAGGTTTACCCATGTGGACAATTACAGGCCTCTCTAATATTTTGAAGTGGGAGAACTTGCACAATTAGTGGTTGACTAAATACTTATTTGCCCCATTGAATATATACACACATAGACACACACACACTGTATGGCTCTTGTGGAATCACATTTAAAATGTGTACGGTGTTTTGGCTCTCCCGGTCAACAAGGTTCCCGACCCCTAATTTAGACGGTTCATTCTGTGCGCTGGTGTTTGTGTTTTCATCAAAATGTTCACAATGCGCACATTTATAAAATAATCGAATACCAAACCACCAGGAACAGACTAAACTCAAGATAATCTTACTACCAACTGAAATCACATCATATGAACTGTATACAACCAAGTCTACTTACACAGTAACATGTATTTTTCGTTTGTTTGGGTTTTTTTTCCTGTATACAGTGTTCTTCATTTTCTTTGCCTCCAAACACTTTCTAGCTAGACTCAAATTTTAGAAGTCCTAATCAGAGATTCTTACAGTTGCTTCAAAGTTAAATGTGTCTCAATGTCTATGCCTTGTCTATAGAGGAACATTTGCTTTCCATTACTTTTCTGTGGAGGTTTGAGTTCTGGCTATGCCTGTTTCTACTGCGTACTGAAGAAAATGTTGTCTCACACCCAGGAATTTTACATTTATGAAGCATTTTCAAATGAACAGTCTTATAGTGAGCTCTGAATACCCCTTTGTTACTGTAGACCTTTTGGCAAATGTGGCAGGTAATAGGAGATCCAAATCGAAGTACTTTATGTGCTTCTCCAACACTATTCAAGAGCTCGCCTTCCCTATGTAAGAATGTACCTCCCATAGTCTTCCCAATAAAGCTACCATCACTGTCCTTCATATGGAACACCTTCAAATTCTCATCAGGTCTAGCTCCTTCCTCAATGTCAACATCATTTTCCCAGCAATATCGACCATTCTTGCTGCAGTGAGTTGGAATAGAAGAACTGCTCGGATTCAGTACTTTGCTATCGTCACTCCCCCCTTTTAAAAATCGCACATCTGCTTTATTAAACGTTTCAGTCATTTCTAAGGGTGCAGGAAATTTGCTAATTGGGTATACCAAACCCATGTTATTGTGTCCTCCAAATGTCACATTTTTCTGACATGTGGGGTCTTGGTAACCAAGATCTTGGTTCTGGCAGTCATCCATGGGAACACATTCTCTCTCTTTGCAGCACGTTGAATAAGCGTAGAGGAAGTTTTTCTGGTTTTCATGGTCTTTGGTCTTCAGCTTGTGATAAAGGTAGAAATTTGCACTGTGCCTGCAGGAAAAAATATCAGCATTTCAATTCAACAGGATTATTCACGCAGTGAGCATTTTAACATTATTTTACTGGTCACTACAATCTTGGGATGTGACAACGTGACAAAGTGCTTTTCCTCTGGGTTTCTAATGATTAATCAAGCAGTTTCAATCCTTGAAGGGGGATCACCTCTTTTTGGAGGGGTGGCTGGTGATGTTATTTAAAAAAAAAAAAAAAAAAAAAACATATCTATATATATTACATATATGTGTGTGTGTGTGGGTGTGTGTGTGTGTGTGGGTGGGTGTGCGTGGGTGTGTGTGTGTGTGTATATCATTCAACTGTGTGCCTATGAAAGAAGTTTGTAGGTTCGCGAGCATTTTCTGATGTTTAATGCCTGATTGCCAGCGTGAGACCTCTTGTTTTTCATTATTCTTGCCTTAGTTGCTATTTTATTTTAAATGGTTATTGAGTTGTTTAGTTGCAGTCATATTTTTGGAATCAAAGCACCGTATACCGGAACGGCTTTCCGGCCCCAAATCCTACACCGTAATGGCATTCCGTACCGTTCCGGCCCACTTTCCCCCCTGCTGATAATGATCCTGATTATTTGATTCAGGTGTTTTGGAGAAGGGAGATGTGGAAAATAGACTAGTTAGGTGCCCTCGAAGACTGGAGTTGGTGACCCCTGCTCCAGATCTATTTCCGCTATTAATGTATTTCATTTACATTTGTTTCTTAAATTTTCAAACTAATTTCATGAAGATATTTTGCACTGTAGTTTTAACATGCTACAACATAGCACTCCTGTGGGGTTAAAACGTCTATGGTACAGCATTTATGCCTTATTTGTATCTCAAACTGAAAGAGGTTTGATGCACTCATGTTTTTCACTGACCAGTTAAAACTGTTGTTTGCATATTACTTGTTTTGGACTAATGCCCTCGTGTTCTTCACTCATTAGTTAATACTGTACTTTAACTCATACTAGGATGAAAAGGTGTTTGCATGCAATTTATTATGGGCAGACAATTTGTTAAATGTAATGACCAAATGGGCAATAAAAAAAAAAACAATTGACAATCAAGTGCTTCTCTTTTGTGTGCAATGACTTTGGGGTAAAACAAACCTGATCTACAATAGTAATAATTAAGTTAAGATATTTAATTATTTTTTTTTATTAAAAAAAAAAAAAAAAAAAGTAAAATATACAATACACTACACTTCCATCATTAATAAATAATACTCAGTTTTAATAGTTATTAAGTGATATACTGTGATAAGTTTCAAAAGGTTAAGTAAACCTTAAATTATTTAAGTATATTATTGTTGATGCATTTAGGTAATATTTACTAACTTATTTTACACAAATCAAACTGAGTGTAAATTGTTACCTCAATTTTTTGGAGTAAATTATGCAGGATGTTTTTTATTAATACTGTTGGTGCTGTCTTTTAGCGGCTTTGGATACCCTCCCTCCCCCCATCAAGTTTGTTTTTGGAAACTTGCCTTCTTTTCCACCTCGTCTAATAAAATACTGTCAAACAAAATTTTGAATATTTTTCATCTCATTCAATAAATATGGATCATTTGTCCCTTTATGTTGTTGTTCCTTTTGTTTTCATTCTCTAGTTTGTTTCTGATATGTTTCCAGTCTCCCCTGTTTTGCAAGTGTGGCAAATGAGGTCCCCCCTTCCTCTCATCACTGCTTTGAGGGCATGCTATAGAATTTCTGGGTCCTCTTCATTGTCCTTTACCTGCTTATTGCTACATCTTTGTCCTTTCAATTGTCCAACTTAATCTTTAAATTTTTAAATACCTTGATTACAGGTGCTGACAGTGAATTTGATCATCATTAACTCATTCACTCACAGCCATTTTCACCCGAGCAAGGCCCTTCGCTCCCGACTTTTTTCCTGGATTTTGACTGATTTTGCAAGGCCCACAGAAAATTATGTTCTATTGCAATATAAACACCAAAAGAAAAATTAGACTCTCTTCTTTCAGCAGAAAAAAGTAAGTTCAAATCTTTTTCCATTCTTTAGAAATCAGCATTAGAAAATAGCTTAGTTTGAGCAATTTTCTGATGAAAAGACGGAGAAAATGAGCTTTTTGTAAACGCATACATTTCAAACATAACTTTGACTTTAACACAGCTATTTTTTTGTTTTCTTTATATCCCAAACATCTGACTAACACTTTCCTTTTACAAAATAACATTAACAACCAGACAAATAGAGCTTTTGATAGCAAAGTAGCAATTTATTCACACATAACTGAGATGACGCTTGGTGGCCGCGACAGCAGGTTAAACTATTCCCTCATTGCCGCCTGTCTCGTAAAGATGGATTTTTTTTTTGTCTTTCTTTTTTAGTGACCACTGCCTCGTTGCCTGGGGAACTTGTGTTCCTGGGGGGGAACTGGTTTGGCTGTGCGCGTTTCCTTGCGGGACACTGGAGGGTGTAGGGAAAGCGAGCGGCGAGCCTGCGGCGCGGGCTCTGCTCAAGGCTCTGCTCGGCGAGCAGCACGGTCACAACGACCCTGTACTGGTTGAATGGGGTTGGAGGGTCTTACCAAATGTGCTACTGCCCTCCAGAGGCCAGTTTTATTGCTTTAAAATGGGTTTTGAGCTTTGTGCATTCTATTTACGATACATGGGAACCTATAAATGCAGATTTTGAAAAAAAAAAAACCACACAAAAGACGTATAAATATGTTTTTGGGACACTGAAGCAATTAAAAATAGAACGTATATATACGTTTTTGGGAGCAAATGAGTTAAAAATTCTGTAAAAGCATTAAAAATAGTGAAACTATTCATGCATTGCACACAGAATGATATATTTAAAATTGTTGGGTCTAGCGCATTGCATCTTCCTCTTCACAATTATGGAGGACCAGGCGTGCAAAAAAACTAAATAAATTAAAAAACATTTTTAAAAAAAACTATCAAATGCGTCATTAGAATGCTTCTATTTCAATATTAATTTATTTCCATTTTCATTTAATGTCTATTCATTTCAATTTGTATTTATATAATTTTTCATGTATTTATTTTAATTTATATTTATTTCAATATTTATTCATTTAGTTATTTTTTTTATTTCATTATTTTAACATTTATTTCCGATTTTATTTATTTGTTTTATTTTTTTTTTTATTTATTCTAATATATTTATATATTTCTACATTTTCTTATTCATTCAGTCAGTTACTAACATTTATTTATTTCACTTTTTATTTATTTCATTCCTGCACTCTTGTTCCCATTGTAAGCCATCACTCTTGTTTTGTAAGCCACGTGCTCACGGTCTGAATGTCCTGTGTCAACGTGTTCTGCTAAGTCTAACATGTCCGTTATTAAATGCCGAGAGAACTCATGCAGAACCTTGGGAATCACTGCCATGCTGCCATGTTGGGAAGGAAGGAACAATAGCTTGACTAGATCAACTCAGGCTACGTCTATACAAGTATTTATAATGGCCTTAAACGTGTAATTAGTTGGATTATACTGCATGTCGGCTACACTAGTATGCCTATTATCCGGATTAGTGGTTACACGGATAATGTAGGCAGGTAATATTACCTGCCGCCTAATATGGTACAGCAATCACATACGAAGGAAGTGACGTCATGCTGCGCAACGTAAACAATGGAGGCAGACAATCACAACGTGGCATTCCCGCTCCTCTTTTCTTTTTCACACATTTTTCTTGAACCTTCAAACTACATCGCAATAATATGCTTCAATTCAGTGCCCATTTGTGGTCCTTGCATTGCGGATGACACAAAGATGAGCGATTTTATTTCCAGAGCTCGTCTCCTGCGTTGTTTCCTATCAGCCAGCTGCGGGGCTGGCCCCTCCCAACTCAATGCCGACCGAACATGAGTATATGAACATGCGTAGAGGAAAATTAAACCCCGAAAAGAGGCACGCAATGATTTTTGTAATGACATTTCTGACAGTCAAAACTGTCGCCACTTGTAGGATTGCCACTGTTATGCACAAGCACTCCTGGTTGCAGCTTCCAGGATATATACTCAGCGCCATACCATATGTTTCTATTTGTTAATTTCCAAGTGGTGAGAGTAACACCCAACTGTCATATACTAAATTCACTTAATCCAGTGGTACGTCATATCCTTCGGATATTAGTCCAGTTTACGAGATTCTTTAACTACAAAGTATTCTCTCTCTTGAGTCCGATTGCCTCACACCACCTTTTCATTCCCTCTTCCTCTGATTATAACTTTCAGATATGACATGATAAGGGTATCAAATCCTTTGCAAATGTTTGAAGATGGACATTTTGTGTCATTTACTCAACTGACTGAGAAATATAACCTGCCCAAAACTCACTTTTTTTCTTTATCTGCAAGTCAGGCATTATGTGCGCTCGAATGTGCCCAATTTGTCCTTAGTACCCAGTACCAATCCAATCGACCGCTATCTTTCCTTTGATCCACTTAATAAAGGTGCACTGTCGAAACTTTATAACTATATTTCACTGTGTCATTGGGCTCAGCGACTGATAGGTTAAGGGCAGCTTGGGAACAGGATTTGGGGCACCTCCCTGATAATCTGTGGGATTCCATATTGTCTTCAATACATAAATCATCAAACAGTGCTAGGCACTGCCTTCTTTATCTTAAAGTGGTGCACAGAGCTCACATGTAGAAAGCTAAGCTGTGCAGTTTTTACCCGAACATAACTTCCACCTGTGATAAATGCAAATTAGGGGATGCTACATTGATACATATGTACAATGGTACCTCTACATATGAAGTTAATTCATTACAAGACCTTGTTTGTGTCGAAATGGTCATATGTCGAGCACGATTGTCCCATAAGAATACATTGTAATTCCATTAATTTGTTCCACAGCCCAAAAACCTACACTAAATCGGTTAAAAATGCCAGGTTGTTTGCATGTTACGTGTTTTGGATCCCCCTGGTGGCGAGTTGCAATTTGTTGTTTTTCTGATCAGGCATATTTTGGCCACCTAAAGAAAGCCAAGACCTACGCTCTCATTGAAAGAAAATAAAAAGCCAACGCATTGATGAAGAGAAAGTTTTGGCTGATTAATTCGGAACGGGCATCATTATTGTTCGAACAGGAATATCTGCAGTGGTATCCATTCTTCTAGTCACACCAGCTCAGTGTTTTGTTTTGTTTTTTTTTTCAAAATCCTTAATAAATAATGCTGTTACGATTACAAAAAGCAATTACAAGAGCAAAACAAATACATTATGTATTTTGCGTATTGTACCTGAACGCACTGCGGGGCTGACGACAGTGTGAGAGAGTACAGTTGACTTTCTCTTTTCCCGTCCCGTTGTTGCTATCAGTTGGCGACGTGTGTTGTGTTGCACAAGTTCTGATATAAATTATTAAAAACCTGACGAAGCTGGTGATCTCTTTGGCGATGGAACCAGAATAATAATTGTCACCTTAACGTATAAAGAGTGGTGAACAGAGGTCTAAGGAGTATTGTCAAGCAGTTCATGGACGTGTACCCCACGCTCATATTTTTCTATCATTCCATCTTCATTTCAGTGGTATGCATCACCTTTTTTTCTTTTTTCAGCACCGGCTTGAACATTCTTGGAACCCATGTTGATTTCTCCCACATGAAAATCCGCCCTGTGTCAGTCTTGCCGGAAAACAACGAAATTGCGACGCTGTCATGAATCGTCATATTTTGAGCATTTTGTCAGATGTAGAAACACATGGTGTGTCAAATTTTACGTCTGATGTCGAAAAGGATATTAGCATTAATTATTTCCTTATTCTGTTTGATATTTTTGGTAAAGATAATGGTCACTTGTCATCTAAAGAACACTCTTTGGTCACTTGCCCTGCTCTTGGCCAGACGCACAATTTTACTAAGATCAAAGGGTACTGCCCTGCCCACGCTTGACCATTGGCTTTGGGATCTAATATCCTTTTTTTGATATTTTCACAATACTCAAACAAAGCCATGAGATATGCTTAGATGTGTGGAGACAGTCCATGAGACGCATGTATAAATATAATGATTCACCCCCTTTTTTTCCTTCTCTCTCTAAAGGTGAAGGTGTATACATATACAGTGGGGAGAACAAGTATTTGATAGACTGCCAATGGGAAAACCAACGGGTAGGACCCTCTTTTGCTTTCAGAACTGCCTCAATTCTTCGTGGCGTTGATTCAACAAGGTGCTGGAAGCATTCCTCAGAGAGTTTGGTCCATATTGACATGATGGCATCACAGAGTTGGTGCAGGTTTGTCGGCTGCACATCCATAATGCGAGTCTCCCGTTCCACCACATCCCAAAGATGCTCTATTGGATTGAGATCTGGTGACTGGAGGCCATTTGGGTACAGTGAACTCACTGTCATGTTCAAGAAACCAGTCTGAGATGATTCCAGCTTTATGACATGGCGCATTATCCTGCTGAAAGTAGCCATCAGAAGTTGGGTACATTGTGATCATAAAGGGATTTACATGGTCAGCAACAATACTCAGGTAGGCTGTGGCGTTCCAACGATGCTCAATTGGTACCAAGGGGCCCAAAGAGTGCCAAGAAAATATTCCCCACACCATTACACCACCACCACCAGCCTGAACCGTTGATACAAGGCAGGATGGATCCATGCTTTCATGTTGTTGACGCCAAATTCTGACCCTACCATCCGAGTGTCGCAGCAGAAATCGAGACTCATCAGACCAGGCAACGTTTTTCCAATCTTATATTGTCTAATTTCGATGAGCTTGTGCAAATTGTAGACTCAGTTTTTTGTTCTTAGCTGAAGCGAGTGGCACCTGGCGTGGTCTTCTGCTGCTGTAGCCTATCTGCCTCAAAGTTAGACATACTGTGCGTTCAGAGATGCTCTTCTGCCTACCTTGGTTGTAACGGGTGGTTATTTGAGTCAGTAGCCACGTTTACATGCTGACTTTTATTCATACCGATTCAAATAATTCCGAATGGAAATTTAACATCAGCTGTTTACATGTCACCTTATCTATTCCGATCCAGCGTTTACATGTGTCTGCCTTTATTCCGAAAGGACGTTTGACAACTGCCGTCTGACATGCGCAGATTAATCAAAACAAAGCGTCACGTTGCAAAACATGGAGATCGATCGTCAGATCAGCTGCTGTTTTAACTTTTCGAGTGGAAACAAAACTTCAGAATGACACGCCGTTCATTTAAAAAGTTGTGTGGGTGCGCTGTGCGTGTGCTTGGAAGCCATGTTGCAAGTGACGTTACTTACGTCACCAAGTGACGTCACCACGTCAGTACGGAGCATGCACAGAAAGAACGCAACCAGACACCATTCCGCTTCCCTGTTTACATGATATAATTTTACTTCTAATCGGTTTGGGAAAAGGAATATTCCACCCCTGTGAATCGGAATGAAATTCCATTCGGTTTGGGCCTGTTCATTCCGAATGAGGTGTTTATATGGAACACATTTATTCGGTTTGAACAAATATTCCGATTGTAATTGGAATATTTGGCTCCATGTAAACGTGGCAACTGTTGCCTTTCTATCAGCTCGAACCAGTCTGGCCATTCTCCTCTGACCTCTGGCATCAACAAGGCATTTCCGCCCACAGAACTGCCGCTCACTGGATATTTTTTTCTTTTTCGGACCATTCTCTGTAAACCCTAGAGATGGTTGCGCGTGAAAATCCCAGTAGATCAGCAGTGTCTGAAATACTCAGACCAGCCCTTCTGGCACCAACAACCATGCCACGTTCAAAGTCACTCAAATCACCTTTCTTCCACATATTGATGCTCGGTTTGAACTGCAGGAGATTGTCTTAAACCATGTCTACATGCCTAATTGCACTGAGTTGCCGCCATGTGATTGGCTGAGTTGGATAGGTGTACCTAATAAAGTGGCCAGTGAGTTTTATTTGGACATAAATACAACAGCCTTGATTCTGTGTGATGCACTGCTAATTCCTCATCATTGCTATGTATGGTTTGCCTATATAATATAGCTATTCAGGAGAGTTTGGGTTGTGGGCGGGTGGGTTGTTGAGTGTTTCTTTTATTCTTCTGTTTATTTTCATGATTATTTTGTTTGTAATTTTGCATTTGTCTATGTACGTAAAAAAAATTGGTTAAAAATATTTGAAAGTGCATTTGTAATGTTTAGTTCCAGCCAAATTGACCCCAACTAGAACACTTATGCAGGACACCTGTAGCACTCTGGCCATTCTGACCCCTGAATCCCTCAGGGTCCGCTGCGCTACACTCAGCTCCGTTCCGAATGACGCAACAAATACGTTTGTATTGTTTTCAGTACGAGGTGGTCCACATGATCGCTCAGCTCCGAACCGGATCCGCCCGAGTTCGGCCCTCTCAAAACTAAAATAAAGTCTATTTTCTGGTCCGTCAACCTGCGGCCGGATCAAGCCCTGCTGTTTAGCACGCACCAAACAGGAAATAGAACGGCAGCAATATCTGGTCTTTCAAAGTAAATAATGTTTACAAAAGTATTATGCATTTAAATGTAACAATACTTTATTGAAATGTACACCAAACAAAATGTATACAGGTCATTTGCATGGGATGTACAGTGCCCTTGTGTAACTCCAAACACTATATATTAAAATGACTAAAGGGAAAGACATTATTCCTAAAACTTTTGTAGCGTCACTAGGAAATGCTGCATTGACCGTCAGCATGACTCTCCTATTGGTGCAGCAACGCGACGCTCGCATTGATGGGTTACTGACATCACGTTTGAGTGCGGGGAAAACAAACAGTAAAAAGTAAGCTACCAACTCTTGCAACTACACTGGTGGGATGTTGGATGGCAACCACGAGTGAGGAGAAACTGGGTGATCGTCCTTCACAGAGACCGGCTCGCCCCCTATCAATCTCCATAGATGGAAGCCAGGCTAGAGGAACAAGCTAAGGACCCTTGGATGCTTCCAACGCCGGCTGGAAGAGAGCGTTTTAACCCAGCGTCGCAGACTTCCTTTCCAATTGCGGTATGACATTCTGGAAGTTGCAGTTGCTGAGGACAACTAACCGGCTAGATGGGAGCTGTGTAGCGTCACTAGGAATAATGTCGGCAACGCAATTTGTCAGCGTTACTCTTCTATTGATTTCCGCTGCCAATTCTTGCAAGTGCTACACTATGTTTGTGTGTGTGCGTGCATGGATTTGTGGGGGGTGGGGTGCTTTAGTGTGTGTTGAAGTGAATTATTAGCCTTTGTGCATTTTTGGCACATATATGTGCGTGTTTTTTTTCCCTGAATATACTGTCACATTAATGTGGTGTCAGGACAGGACTACATTACCCAGCATGCATTGTGATTACACACTGAGTGTCGTCATGTTATGTTGACAGAAGGTGAGTCTGTACAGCGCGAGTGGCACGAATGAGAAAACGAAAGTGTTTGTTATAATGTCAGCGTAATTACAACGCTTAGTCTTATTAAAATAATAAGATAGACAACACAAATAATAAACTTTGTGTTGATCTGATCACGTAGTCTCCTCTGTTTTGTGCATGCACGTCTAGAGTCTGCGGGTGTATGGAGCGCATGAGAGTCGTATGCAGTGGGCATTGGGCATCATAGGCGGTCTGCATCAGAGCTGAGCGCCGCGCACGCATAATGTATGTGCGGCGCACACAGGGGGTAAATAGACTGAAGAATAAGCCAACTGGAGGCCGACAGGGGCAAAAGAAAGGAATGACCTTGGTCAATAAAAAGCACAGATCAGGTGGACACAAGGAGAGAGAAAAAGCCAGTAGGAAGCCAAGGCGAGAGGAGAGGCAGTAATGGAAAGGTGACAGACAACTGTGTGGAGGCTCTGTCCGACGTGTCACAGCGAGACAACCACAGGGCAAGAAGCTCTGCCTGGGCTGTGAGTATTGGGAAAACAAGTGTGACACGCAGCGGAGCAAAATTATCGCATCGGTGGCGTCTGAGATTCTTGAACCCGCATTGGTGGTCGCTATTTTGTCGTCGCAGGCCTGCCTACAGTAGAGAGCGCCAACGGGAGCTGCAGCCACGAAGGACTTTGGAACCATATACCAACGACTTCCAGTGCCTCCTTTTAATGTTTTGTTCGTGATTTTTATGCTTTAACTTTTGTATTTGGAGCTTTTTAGCCTTTTAGCTTTTGTAATTGTAATAAACATTGTGACTTGTGAAAAGTCTCAATCATTTCCTTGGTCTCACGGTGTCGCTCTCCACCCGATTTCACCATTTTCCCCTGTGACGTATACAGTATATCTACATCTTGACACTTGTTCATGTTGAAGCTCGGTTGTTGTTGAAGCTTTTGAAAGCTTAAATTTAAAGAAATTCTGAATATCCATCTTGCCTTCTCAGCTGTAGTTTTACCTAAGCAAAGGACCGTCTCCAAGGTGCAAGTCACATGATCTGTTAAAAAAATTATTTGGACTATAAATAAGTCTGTATTCTTGACCCCTTTGTTGCAGGTTGCATCTTTGCCTTGGTTTTTCCGTTCGTCTGCCTCTCATCGCGGTTATCCCTCGTTTTTTTTTTCTTTTTTTTAATGATCCTGACCTACGGTCACAGACCCTTTTTGTGTCTCCCTTTTTGCGATTGCGTGTTTTTATTTTTTGTGTTTTCAATCAACCCTTTTACGTAGTGAAGGAAAAAGGTACCGTCATCGCACACACAATATAATTGTTTGCATTAGTCTAACACATACATATGGTACAGGTAGTAATCCCTATGTTATTGTTGTCTGCTAGCTTCCGCATTTTCGGACAGTAACAGATTGGTAGGTTTAATCTGAGGAGTTGTGACTGATTGCAGCTAACTGATTGATAAACAGTACACATACTATCAATGTGGAAAAAAATAACAATGTTTTTCAGAAATGAAACACCCTTCACTGACAGCCACAATTTCTTCTGTGAGACCGCCATCTGCCATTCCCATGGGCTCACCACCTGTGGGAGGGGCCAAAGGGGTCGGGTGCGTAGAGAGTTGGGCGGCAGCCAAAGGCGGGGGCCTTGGCGGTCCAACCCCCAGCTGCAGAAGCTAACTCTTGGGACATGGAATGTCACCTCTCTGGCAGGGAAGGAGCCTGAGCTGGTGGGTGAGGCAGAGAAGTTCCGACTAGATATAGTCGGACTCTCCTCCACACACAGCTTGGGTTCTGGTACCAATCCTCTCGAGAGGGGTTGGACTCTCTTCCATTCTGGAGTTGCCCACGGTGAGAGGCGCCGAGCAGGTGTGGGCATACTTATTGCCCCCCGGCTTGGTGCCTGTACGTTGGGGTTTACCCCCGTGGACGAGAGGGTAGCCTCCCTCCGCCTTCGGGTGGGGGGACGGGTTCTGACTGTTGTTTGCGCTTATGCACCGAACAGCAGCTCAGAATACCCACCCTTTTTGGAGTCCTTGGAGGGTGTGCTGGAGAGCGCCCCCTCTGGGGACTCCCTCGTTCTACTGGGGGACTTCAACGCTTACGTGGGCAATGACAGTGAGACCTGGAGGGGCGTGATTGGGAGGAACGGCCCCCCCGATCAGAACCCGAGTGGTGTTCTGTTATTGGACTTCTGTGCTCGTCACGGTCTGTCCATAACGAACACCATGTTCAAACATAGGGGTGTCCACATGTGCACTTGGCACCAGGACACCCTAGGCCGCAGTTCAATGATCGACTTTGTAATCGTGTCATCGGACTTGCGGCCACATGTTTTGGACACTCGGGTGAAGAGAGGGGCGGAGCTGTCAACTGATCACCACCTGGTGGTGTGTTGGCTCCGATGGCGGGGGAAGTTGCTGGCCAGACCTGGCAGGCCCAAACGTATTGTGAGGGTCTGCTGGGAACGTCTTGCAGAATCCCCTGTCAGAAAGAGTTTCAACACCCACCTCCGGCAGAACTTCTCCCTTGTCCCGGGGGAGGTGAGGGACATTGAGTCCGAGTGGGCCATGTTCCGCACCTCCATTGTTGAGGCGGCCGATCGGAGATGTGGCCGTAAGGTGGTTGGTGCCTGTCGTGGCGGCAATCCCTGAACCCGCTGGTGGACACCAGCGGTAAGGGATGCCGTCAAGCTGAAGAAGGAGGCCTATCAGGCCTTGTTGGCCTGTGGGACTCCGGAGGCAGCTGACAGGTACCGGCTGGCCAAGCGGACTGCGGCTTTGGCGGTCGCCGAGGCAAAAACTCGGACATGGGAGGAGTTCGGCGAGGCCATGGAAAACGACTTCCGGACAGCTTCGAGGAAATTCTGGTCCACCATCCGGCGTCTGAGGAGAGGAAAGCAGTGCACCATTAACACTGTGTATAGTGAAGATGGTGTACTGCTGACCTCGACTCGGGACGTCGTGAGTAGGTGGGGAGAATACTTCGAAGCCCTCCTCAATTCCACCGACACGCCTTCCTTTGAGGGAGCAGAGTCTGGGGACTCTGAGGTGGGCTCTTCGATCTCTGGGGTTGAAGTCACTGAGGCGGTTGGTAAGCTCCTCGGTGACCACAGAACGAGCCGTAGAAGATCCAAGATGGCCGACCGCATGAAGTGCTGAGCTGTACTCCCTGCCAAAAATCTCCTAAGTATGCCATCATATCCAGTTTGATCACTGACCAGAACCAAAATAACCCGGATTTGCCTGTTGAGGAACTGATAGAGGATTTGAAGCCTAACGCATCTTCCACCATAAAAGCGTTATGCCTAGCAACAAATCCGAGGCTAAAGTCACCCGAGCTAAAATGAGCTCAGGCGAAATGGAATCTCTAGACATCGGCGAATCTATCGCAGCTATAAAGCTACAACTAAAGAAACTCGATTTACTCGAGCAACTCACAACAGATGTCAAAGAACTAAAGGAGTCTGTGGAGTTTAACAACTCGCTCATCGAGATGCTAAAGGCTGACAATGCGTCTCTTCGGGCCGAAGTGAACAATCTCAAACATTTGACAGCTGAACTCCAAAAAGATAAAATCAACATGGCAAATTCCATAATTGATTTGCAGTGCCGAAGCATGAGAGACAACATCATTATACATGGACTTGCAGAAACAAAAAATGAAACTCACCAAAAATAAGAAGAACTTCTTAAGACGTTCCTTGTCAACGAGCTGAAAATGAAGCCCAAGGACGCCGGGGCTATTCGCTTTTCCAGGGTGCACCGCCTTGGGAGGGCTAAAAGTGGCCAACAGCGGCCCCGTCCCATTGTGGCTAAAGCCGTTGACTCCAAAATGAAGTATGCCGTCATGTCGAGGGGTAGAGAGCTAAAGGGCACCAACTACTCCATCGGCGACCAGTTCCCGCCGGAGATCATGAACAGACGAAGGTTGCTACACCCGATCATGGCCGAGGCGAGGAAAGCCAAACAGAACGCTCGTCTGTCCATTGACAAGCTTTACATCGACGGCAACCTTACACGAACCCCCGAATAACTAACTGGCTTAGTAAAGGAGACAAAAACATCATGCCTAACTTCCAAGAGGAACAGTCCGTCAAGATGTCACATGTGGCCGCCCCGCAAGTGTAAACACAGACGCATGGTGATGATGTCTTCAAATCGCGTCTCTGTCACCATGACAACTGAGGACCTTGGAAGACGGTTAATTTCCCACACTCTCTCTTCTCCTTCTCTCATCAGTCCTCATCTTCTCTCTCACTCTCTCTTCTATTTTATTTACTACTATTACTATTATTGGTTTTTTTTCTTTTTTTTCTCAATTTGGCTTAGGAATAGGCACAAATACTACTTAACTGAACAGAACAAGGCTCTCCTTGTTTGCTTGTCTGCTCTGTGGCAATATAGTTTGGTAATGTTCACAGAGGATTACTGTGAATCTGAGTGTATGACTGTATGTGTGTATGACGGCTGGGTCATTTTCAGAATGGATGAGTATATGTATATTTACATTTTCATAAGGATGTGTGTTGATTACAGGATTTCAGTAAATTGCACCAGCTACTTTATTAATGGTATTTAATGAATTAGACAGCGAAGGAGAGGAGGTGACACAGTGTATTGACTATTATAGAAACATACGTTGCAAACAGTATAAACCTGAGCAACTAAAAGCATTAACGAATAGGAATAATTGTTCATTCCTACATTTAAATATCAGAAGCCTGAACAAGCACTATGACAATCTAGTTACTCTTCTTACAAGTACAGGCTGCAACTTTGATGCAATAGGTTGTAGTGAAACTTGGTTGAATGATAGATCATACATTGACATCTTAAGTCTTAATGGTTATAAGTTGTTCACCAAGAACAGATGTGGCAGATCTGGTGGTGGTGTGTGCCTATATATCTCCTCTGCATACAATGTGAATGTCTGTGATGATATTGTCATAGCAGACAATCATAGTGACTCCCTTTTTGTTGAGATAAGTGGTAAAAACCGGAAGATCGGCGTGATCTATCGTCCCCCAGACGCGGACCTAGAAATCTTTAGGACCAGAATGGAGGAAGCATTATTCTATATAAACAGCAAAAGCAAGAGCTGTATCATCCTTGGCGACTTCAATATTGACCTCTCTAGGGATGTTACTGCTCAGAATGAATTTATAAATGTACTGTATTATATTCTTCATCCTTCTTCCCTACAATTAATACCTATACCAGAGTCACTCAATCCACAAAGTCAATTATTGATAACATCATCACAAATATTCAAAACTCTACACTTATGTCTGGAGCCTTACTCTCTGACATTTCGGATCATTACCCCATTGTATTATTTGCTGACCTTCATATTAAATCATCACCCATACAACATGAAATAAAAATAAAAATATTAAATGAAGAAACTATGTATAATTTGAGTGAGGATTTGAAGGACAAGGCATGGAATAAAATATACAGTTGCAGTGATGCTAATACCGCATTTGAGACGCTTACTAAAGAAATAAGTGACTCGATTGAAAGGACAATTCCTGAAAAAACCATCAAATGCAGCACATTCAATCAAAATCCATGGATTACCAAGGGTATACTAAAATCGATTAAGCACAAAAATAAATTATACAAAAGATATATAAACACACCTAATTATAATAATAAAAATGAATATATTAATTATAGAAATAAACTTACACACATTATCAGGAAAAGAAAGAGTAACCATTATGCAGAATTGATAAACGCATCACAGGGTGACTGTAAGAAATGTTGGAGAGTACTACACAAGGTCCTAAGCAAAAAACAAAAAAACTCCTGTGTTCCCTGCCCATGATAATAATATAATTACAGCCACCACAAATAACAGTCTTACTGACAAATTCAATGATTACTTTGCCTCTATTGGTAGTAATATATCTAGTAAAATCAGTCAGCCTCAAGATGCCTCCTTTAGAGATTATTTATCAGGTAATTACCTGGGCTCCTTCTTCCTTAATCCAACTACCTATGATGAAGTCTATAAAATAATCATGACCATGAAGAATTCAAATTCAGCTGCAGCAGATGGAATTTCTAACATAATTCTGACACACATTTCCAACATTGTCACTGCACCTCTTACCCACTGTATCAACTTATCAGTACTCTCTGGAGTAGTGCCTCAAATAGCAAAAATTGCACGAATCACACCAATTTTTAAATCTGGAGATAAAAATGATCTGAGCAATTACCGACCAATATCTATTCTGCCTACCCTTTCCAAGGTATTGGAAAGAGTAGTCTACAACAAACTCAGTAACTATCTAGACAAGCTAGACATCATTGTACCATTGCAGTATGGATTCAGAAAGAAAAATAGCACATATATGGCAGTACTTGATCCAACAGAAAAAATCCACGATACAATTGACAAAGGTGACTACAGAGTCGGCGTTTTTCTGGACCTATCCAAAGCATTTGACACTATTAAGACCGATATATTAATTAAAAAACTACAACATTATGTGATTAGAGGCCTAGCACTAGAGTGGTTCAGTAGCTATCTATCTGGAAGACATCAGTATGTCAAGATTAACAATTCAGAATCATCATACAAACTCCTCAATCATGGAGTCCGCCAGGGCTCCATCTTAGGGCCACTCCTCTTCATCCTTTACATTAATGACTTTGTTAATTCCTCATCTGTTTTTTACAAAGTACTATTTGCTGATGATACAAATTTATTCTTTTCCCATAAACATCCCTCTGCACTTGAGCAAATCATAAATAGTGAACTAAAGAAAATAGACACATGGTTCAAATGTAATAAACTCTCTCTAAATATCAATAAAACAAATTACATTGTGTTTCGCTCCAATAAAAAACAGCCCATCACACAAATCTGCTTAAACATAAATGGAGAAACCATTGAAAGAGTCTGCTCTACAAAATTCCTGGGAGTCCATATTGATGAGTACCTTAATTTTAAAAAACATATTGATGAGCTCACAAATAAACTGTCGAAATATGCTGCGCTGTTTTTTAAACTGCGACATTATATCCCACTATCTGCACTTCTCACACTGCATAAATCTTTATTTGAGCCACATTTACAATATTGTAATATCATATGGTGCAACACATTTCCAACCTATCTAAAAAAGCTTGAAATCCTACAGAAAAAAGTCATACGTGCCATAACATGGTCTGGGTTCAATGCTCCTACTAAATTAATATTTCACCACCACCACCTTCTGAGGCTAAAAGAACACAACTACTTTCAAAATGCTTGCATAATGTATCAGGTCATCCATAAACTAAACCGTAAATTAAGTGATCTCATCCCAATCAGTACTCCTCAGCACACATATACTACTAGAAGAAAACATCATATCACAGGAAAAACCAGAAGTCTAAAGTCTACAAGCTTTGGGATTGTATGCAGAGGACTACAGATCTGGAATGAACTGGACGAAACACTTAAAATGTCACACTCCATCTCTATTTTTAAGAAAAAACTGAAAACTCATCTCCTTGCTATGTATGTTTAATATGCTGTCTTTGAATAACATTCCTAAGGTATCACATGTCAAATCCGATGTAATCAGAATTTTGAAATTTCCCATAGTTAATTGCATGTATGTGTATGAATGAGTGTATGTGTGTGTTGTTTGACTGGGCCCCTACTAAAAGCTTTAAATAGCTTATTCGGAGTGTCCCTTTCATACATCTTGTCAGATGAATTGCTTGTATATATGACCATGTTCATGTGTGTACCATGATACGATGTGTGAATAAACTAAACTAAACTAAACTAAACTAAACTAAGGCCCCAGGGGTAGATGAGATCCGCCCGGAGTTCCTAAAGGCTCTGGATGTTGTGGGGCTGTCATGGCTGACACGCCTCTACAACATTGCGTGGACATCGGGGACAGTGCCTCTGGATTGGCAGACCGGGGTGGTGGTCCCCCTTTTTAAAAAGGGGGACCGGAGGGTGTGTTCCAATTATAGAGGGATCACACTCCTCAGCCTCCCCGGTAAAGTCTATTCAGGGGTGCTGGAGAGGAGGGTCCGTCGGGAAGTCGAATCTCGGATTCAGGAGGAGCAGTGTGGTTTTCGTCCCGGCCGTGGAACAGTGGACCAGCTCTACACCCTCGGCAGGGTCCTCGAGGGTGCATGGGAGTTCGCCCAACCAGTCCACATGTGTTTTGTGGATTTGGAGAAGGCGTTCGACCGTGTGCCTAGGGGAGTCCTGTGGAGGGTGCTCCGGGAGTACGGGGTACCAAGCCCCCTGGTAAGGGCTGTTCGGTCCCTGTACGACCGGTGTCAGAGTCTGGTCCGCATTGCCGGCAGTAAGTCGAATTCGTTCCCAGTGAGGATTGGACTCCGCCAAGGCTGCCCTTTGTCACCGATTCTGTTCATAATTTTTATGGACAGAATTTCTAGGCGCAGCCGAAGCGTTGAGGGTGTCCGGTTTGGTGGCCTCAGCATTGCATCTCTGCTTTTTGCAGATGATGTGGTGCTGTTGGCTTCATCAAGCCGTGACTTCCAACTCTCACTGGGGCGGTTCGCGGCCGAGTGTGAAGCGGTTGGGATGAAGATCAGCACCTCCAAATCCGAGACCATGGTCCTCAGCCGGAACAGGGTGGAGTGCCCTCTCCGGGTCGGGGATGAGATCCTGCCCCAAGTGAAGGAGTTCAAGTATCTTGGGGTCTTGTTCACGAGTGAGGGTAGGAGGGAGCGGGAGATTGACAGGCGGATCGGTGCAGCGTCTGCAGTGATGCGGACTCTGCACTGGTCCGTTGTGGTGAAGAAGGAGCTGAGCCAAAAGGCGAAGCTCTCGATTTACCGGTCGATCTACGTTCCTACCCTCACCTATGGTAGCGAGCTGTGGGTCGTGACCGAAAGAACAAGATCCCGGATACAAGCGGCCGAAATGAGTTTCCTCCGCAGGGTGTCCGGGCTCTCCCTTAGAGATAGGGTGAGAAGCTCGGTCATCCGGGAGGGGCTTGGTGTCGAGCCGCTACTCCTCCGCGTTGAGAGGAGCCAGTTGAGGTGGCTCGGGCATTTGGTTCGGATGCCTCCTGGACACCTCCCTGGAGAGGTGTTCCGGGCATGTCCCACCGGTAGGAGGACACGCTGGACCCAGGACACGCTGGAGAGACTATGTCGCTCGGCTGGCCTGGGAACGCCTTGGAATCCCGCCGGAGGAGCTGGCTGAAGTGGCTGGGGAGAGGGAAGTCTGGGCTTCCCTGCTAAAGCTGCTGCCCCCGCGACCCGACCCGGACTAAGCGGAAGATAATGGATGGATGGATGGACCGCCATCCGTCAAAGGATTATAGTTGACCAGGAAGTGCTGCGAATGGACAAGCTACAAAAGATATTTGTGGACATAGTGAAGGACCAAGAGGATCTTGATGGTTCAGAATACAGGTAACTAAAATATAATGTGTCTCCCCATGATTCTTGTTAACAAAAAAAGTAAAATACTACAAGGTTAATTGTTATCAATTTAAATTGTGTGCGCATATTTTAATTAAAAACACATGTGCATGCACATGCACATACTCAATTTTCCTTGTATTTTTTTTTGTGTTTCAGGCAGGATCAATGCTGTAAGTCTGCAGAAAGATTCTACAGCACCTACAGAAATAGGCAATAGAAGGTGGATTGTTGATGTCTTTAAGGTCTCAGCAGCTCTTGGCACTAGTGTGTGTTCAGTACTTATTGGCATCCATACATTTACAGGTTGTGACTCGACCAGTGCCTTATATTGCAAAGGCAAAAAAAAAAAATTCTGTTGCATTTCATAAAGACGAATATCTGACTGGGTTACAAAGCTGTGCAGAGATTTTAAACTTGAACTACAGACATTTAACACGCTACCCCCGTCTCATCTGACCAGAGGGACCTCTTCTTGCTCCTTTACTCCACTGTATTTTTACGGACTACAATTTCGCTTGCTAATTCCCATTAGCCGTTCTGGGGTTCCTGTCTATCCGTCCTGGGAGTGGATCTCTCCTGACTGTGGTACTCCCCAAGGTTTCTCATTTTTCTCCCAATTGACTCTGGAGTTTTTGGAGTTTTTCCTTGCCGGCATGGAGGGTCTTAAGGATAGGGGATACCCAGGACTTGAACTGTATCTATTCATCTTTGTTGCTTCATTTCTAATTGTGTATCATATTGCCTCTGTAAAGCCCTTTGAGACCTCTGTTGTGATTGAGGGCTATACAAATTGAATTGAATTGAATTAAGTAAATATGTGTGACACCTGTATGGCCAGTCTGCCAAGAATGTAAATGATGCATGATACAAATCTTTCTGTATGGCCTTGCCAGAACTCCAACACTGCAGGAGAGCAAACTACCAAGCAGCAATTATGAAACATTTTATGACAGGTAAAATGTGTGCCCCTTCCTTCACCCATTTTGAATGGGTGGCACATTAGGGAGGGGCAGTTGGCAGTGACATGGATGACTACGAATCCTACCCCTGAAAGTTTTTTGCAAGTAGTCCACTGGAGTTGCAAGGCGACCAAACGTGAAACGGAAGGATGTTCGTGTATGTCAGCAGAACTGTCTTGTATAGATTTATGTCAGTGCCAAGCATGTGAGAATGTTTCAAAAGAAACAGAGGACAGATTGAAAGTGATATTGAGGAGTAATATTCACACAATGTCATAATGTACAGTGCTTTATCTTTTTTTTTTAATATTTGAATGTGTAATAATCTATATTCAGACACGCTGCCATATTTGAATAAATGTGCTATACTATACTTGTGAATGATTCAAACCTTTTGTGTATTTATTTTTTTGTCTTGTTAAATTTTTGCCATGATTCAGAATTAGGAGTGTGTGGTGGCAATTCGGTTGATTTTCAGCCATTTACGATCTTGATGTTCATTTTTTATGTCTTTCATTTAGTGCTGCAACGATTAATCAATTAACTCGAGTATTCGATTAGAAAAAAATATTCGAATTAATTTTTTCTGCTTTGAGTACTCGTTTAATTAAAGTGGGGTTGTAATGGTTTGTTTTGAAAGTGTTTGCATTTAGTTTAATTGATTTGGGTGGATACACTGCCCTCTAGTCTGCCTCATTTTATGTGACTAAATCCAGCTGCTCCTTGTTAAGACCAACATAAGCTAAGTTTTTGTTTGGCCTAATGTTTTTTAATGCATTCTTAAAGTAATTTATAGGTATATTTAGTTGTTTTTTGTGGGAATATGTGTCATGAACCATTTGTTAAGAGCATTGTGTAAAAAAAAAACAAAAAAAAAACAAAACATTAGCGTTTTATAGCATTTAAGCTAGCAGCCTTTTGCTATGTAAGTTAGCCAAATGTTCTTTTGTTGGACATAAATCCCCATTTTTTTGTTTTTTTATACCGTTTGAGGCTCAGCTCAGGTATTTTAAATTTTTATGTTCCTTATCCGATTACTCAAATAATCGAACTAACTAGCTCATCGATTAATCGACTACTAAAATATTCAATAGCTGCAGCCCTACTTTTATTACATAGTAGTTTATGATGTTTCTAATATATAAGCTTTTCGCTAAATTTAATATATATTACATTGTGCTGGGTGCAAATCACTTATATTGAACCATTTGCATTAAGAAATTAGCTACATTTCTCACTCTGAATTTGCCTATGTGTACACTAAGGCACCAATACTTCAAATATTTGTTAGATGTGTTGATGACATTTGATAGAAATTTTGTGTTTCCAGAATTAATATAGCACTTAAAACAAGCAAAAACAGCAGCACAAGATTTTTGTTTTTGTGTATTCACATTAAGATACATCTGTGGCTGGTGACGAGGTTTGGAGAAATATTCTGAGTAGAACTTTTAACCCAGAGTCAAGAAGGGATTTGGCTATGAAAAAATACATTGACTGTGTAGATCCAGTTTAATGGAACGAAATTCATTTCCTAAGCACTTTTTCCATGGTCCCAAGACAGCCTATATTACTTTTTCATTGCCTCAAAATACCTTTTGCATGTGTTTCCCTCTCATTCTTTTGTAAATTGTTTTCTTGTGGTAGCTATAAAGCAGATTGTTGAGCTGTTGACCACATTAGTCACGTAGCGTATTTAAATCCCCCTTATTTCATGTTATTAAGTTTAAGTATCTTCCTAAGACATTTTTAGTACATTCTGCCTCTATGCATCTATACAAAATAAGATGAAAGCGCACGGTAGTACTCAAGGTGTCAAATTCGCCTCTTGTAGATATTTCACCGGTGTAGGACATTTTGGCAGAACACCAGTGTAATATATGGAAATTCCTATGTTACTTGAAATGCACACTCAAGATCTCTTGAGGATCTTTGGGTGTGAGAAAAAGACTTTGATGAGAGAAAATGTGGTTGATGAGACTGTGGCATGTTCGAGAGAAATGAAGCTCGTGTTCTTGTGAACCCAGAGTGTCTATTGAATGTTCAAAACATTCCACCCTGGTTTTGTCTATTCATGTCTCATCCCATCTTTCCTGTTCATTTTGCTTTTGATGCTCATTTTGTGAAATATCAACAGTCTTGACCTGTTCATTAATGTTCATCTCAGATTCAAATTTAAAGGGATGAACAGATGACGTGTTCATGTCACTAGCGCAGGGATCGGGAACCTTTTTGGCTGAGCCATGAACACCACATATTTTAAATGTAATTCTGTGAGAGCCATACAATATGTTTCAAACTAAAAATACAAGTAATATGTGCATTTTATGTAATTTCAACACTTTTAAAGTACAATAAGTCTCTGAATTCATTTTAATAGCTCATATAAATAATAATTAAATTAAATAATAAATAATAATTAAATAATATTAAAATAGTTATTTTAATATTTTGTTGTGTCCACAGAGAAACTGTTTCATCTGATTTCGTTGTGTTTGTGGAAAATATACACACAAGTTTCAGCCTGAAAAGACAATATTGTACTTACGGTTTTAAACCAGCAGGGGGCAGCGTTCACTTCTTGGCGTGCATGAGTGATAAGTGTGCATTTTAGAGCGAATAAGAAATGAGCCATCTGTGCAGCAATGCGAGACGGACGTTGTTGTTAAAAGTATTTTTTTCTGGTTTCAGGTGAGAAAAAGAGTATAATTGGACTGTGTATATTAGTGGATTACTTTATTTTAGGATGATTGTTATGTGTACTGTGTGTTAATATAGTTCAAAATATGTTAATCGTTAAAGAGCATACGACAGGAGAAAAAAAGTCTTAAAGAGCATTATTATGTGAATTAGAATCATATTTTGAGATGATTCGATTATATACAACAATTTAGCATAGCCCAGATGACAATAAATTAGTCTTTTAATCTGCCGGTCAGCCACGCCTACCATTATAGGGCTCTAGCGTCCCCAACAGGTGGATGACGTCAGCGGGAGACTGGGCTCATCGGTTTTACTATTCAGCCCATTGAGGGGGAATTATTCAGAACAAAGAAAACGCGACGAAGAGAGCCGCAAAATGTCATTGTTTCTGTCTCTTTACTCCAGTATTTTTACAGGATATTCTTTTTATCCACGTATTTTTCCCCAATTGCTTAATAAATGACATGGTCATGACAAATAACAGTCTTGTGCTAAATGGAATATGAAATAATAAAAATGCACTTATTCAGGACGACATGGCAAAATTACTCCATAATGGTCAAAACTGTCAACTTCACCTTTATTGTCGCACCTTCCGAACGATATTTTATGACACCTAAATCGGACATATGTCATTTCCCTTCCCCGGCTTCAGAGAATGTAAACAAACCAAGAGACGTGACAGCTGGCCGACATGCTAACCCGAACCGAGTGGTGTTTCAAAGTCTTCGAAGCGGAAAATCACAAATAACTAGCCCGGATTATTTGACATGACGACTGAGTTGTCGATTGTCTTCGCGGATCGGCTAACCACCCGGCGGAGAGCAATTTACAGCTCGTTCACCGCCGGAGGGCGGATCCAGTTGTTGTGCAGCTAACGTGCAGCTAATGTGCATGAGCAGAGCTTTTTACATGCCTATCAATGATCAAACTTAAGTAGTACTTTATTTAAAGAAAGTTTGTAGTATTTACTTTGTAATCGCTGTATTCGTATTTGATATAATACAAAACAAGATTTTTACTCACTTCCTCGTAAGTCCAATGGTACCACAGTAGTAGGGCTTGTTTTGGCCAATATCCACTGTGAATGGGAACCTTTTGAAATTCCAAAAAGACGCACACGCCTCTCCCTCATACTGCAAGATTTTTCTGCAGCCGTTTGACTGGCGTAATGCGAAAAATAAACGTATTAATCCGCAAAATCAGCTGAATCCTTAGTCCTCTTGCACAACAGTACAGCTGTATAGTGAAGAGGACACCTTCATCCGTACACGTCACAGCGCCCTCCTCCTCAATGCAAGACCGAAGCCGGAAGTCACTCATTTTCATGGCGTGGGATTAAAAAAACTGAATAAATATAGCGATCGCTTCCACACACATCCAAGCGGTCCTATTCATTCAGGAGCAAAAAATATCGCGTGTATTATGAAATAAACATGCTTTTTCGTGTCACATGCACTTTAAGTATGTTTATGTATGACTGCAGATGGATTCGTAATGGCGAGCAGACGATGAGTGAATGTTAGTAGTGTCTAAAATGCAGAAATTTAATGTTTTGTCACAAAAACTTGTATATACAGTATTTTCCTAAGTATTTTCAATTCATATTTTTATACTGGAGTGCCAAGTCAAATTTCGTTGTTGACAATGTTTTGCTGACAGTTCTATTGTAGTCCAGTCTAGTCTAGTCTAGTCTAGTCTAGTCTAGTCTAGTCTATTCAGATGCAGCCGTCAAAGAGCCATATCTGGCTCACGAGCGAGCCATAGGTTCCCGACCCCTGCACGACAGTCATATTTTGAAAGCCCGGCAGCGCCGCCCACAGCGCTTTGCGGTGCCAACAGCAATGGCGACCTACTAGTTAAACTAATTTTACAAATTTTATAAAAACAAAAACATCAAGAGGGGTTTTAATATCTAATTATTTTAACTCATACTAACATTTATACTTTGAGAACTACTATTTTCTCTATCCGTGGTTTAAAAAACACATTACTGAATGTTTAACCTAAAAAAAAAAAATCATTAATGTATGAGCTACATGCCTTGTGGCTGGGTCAAATGCTTTAATGTGTGCATTTAACAATTGTGGACCCATAAAGCCACGGAATTGCACCACCTCATTCTATAACAATTCATAGACCCAATCTATCTCCATTTACTTTAATACATTGAAACAACATACATGCCTCAGCATCTCACCTATCTCGGCTCCCGCGTGAGGAAAATGTGGCAGGACAGCCGTTCACTTTGTCGTGGTTCTTAAAAGTGGTTTCATAGTCGTGAAACTGGTCAGCTTTCAGGTCAAGATCTGAGGGACTTGAGTTTTCATTGGCCTGAGAGCCTTCCTTTTTTTGGTCGTCTGAGAGTTGAAAACCATTCCTGTCGGTCATCCTCTGCTCTCTCCACTGTAACTTTGAAAAGTGATCATCTCCTTGTAGTGCATTTTGACACTCTTTGCTATCACTCTCCTCATTAAAACAGCATTCCTGACTAGCAGATTGGTTGTCCCGAAGGCTTTTGATCAACTTGTTTTTTAAATGAGAGGTAATGGTGGTGACTGTTTCTACCTTCTGTGTGATGTCATCTTTGTGCTCTCCCGTTAACATTCCAATAGCATGGTCCAACAAAGACTTGCTACCTTTCCTTTCTCGCACTTCATCAAAATACCTAGTTTTCTCTTGGGTCTTCATCTTATTTGTTACAAAACACATTTGTCCTCCTGCTCTGTGACCTTCACATTCTTCATAGTCTCCCTCCCATGAAAGAATGTCCTCTTCTAAATGACTCTCTTGATCAACTTGATCATCTCTCGCTACCATTTCCTTTTCTATCTTTATTGGCGTGTTTGACTTTCGGGATTTTTTTTTTGATTGGGGTAGGGGCTCAGGAACAGCGGCCAGTTTTACAGACGTTGAGGATGCTATTAGAGAAGGCGAGGGTTGCGTCCCTGGGGTACTTACAAGCTCTGCTGGTGTAACAGGACTGCGGTAAAAAGGCAGGACCGGCTGTACTGTCTTTAGGTTAGGAAAGAGAAGTCCGCTCTGGCTCATACCTTGGAAAGCACTTGGAACCGACTTATGGCTTTCTGCAGAGCAGATTGAAATGGATGTGTCATAGCCAGAGGGTGTCTCTGCAGGACGCTCATAGGTATGCATGCTATACCGTATGTCTCTGTCTCGATTGTTGCGATTCATGGGCATGTGGAGTCGTGGATTGGGATTGGCACTGTGGCGGTTGCGACTTCGCAATGAGCTAAACACCATGTTGCATCCTTCGATTGTACACTTATGCTTAATCTTCAGGTGAACTGCGTTATAGTGGATTTTTAGTGTACCTTTGTCATAGAATGTCTTCTCACAAGCATTGCAAAATACACGACTCTTTTTCAGAGATCCTCCACTTCCACTGCTTACTAAAATCCCCACTCCACTCCTTCGATTGTGCAGCTTAGAAGAAGGTGAAAATTGAGTAGAGTCAGAGGTCATGGGGACATCAGAGCAGTTGTCACTTGTTAAAAAATCTTCTGTCTCAACCATTTTTGTCCAGGAAATACATTCTATTGATTTGTCTTGATCCTCACTGCATATTACAGAGTGGGCATCGATATGGCTGATGTCTGTTGAACACGGTGGGTTTTGACTTGCATGACTATTCTGGTCTTGATCCACTTGCCTCTGACTCTGATGATCTACTGACCTGTGGCAGTACTCCTTGTATATTTGCTGACGCTGATGGCTTAAACTGGCAGGGGAGCCAAGAAATGGGGCTGGAACAGAGCTCAACAGCTGGAAAGGTACTATGAATGCCATGCTATTAATTAAGTTCTCAAAGTGGTGCATGTTCTCGCCATTCTGCTTCTCTTCTTTGATTGTAGACACAGCCGTAGGGCATGGACTGTTACGCTCAATGAAATTGCGAATATCTGAGATGGTCCGAGTGCTGGGAACTAGTACTGCTTGTCCCTGTCTGTCTTGTAGAGCCATGACCTCAACTATAGACTTGGTCTCACCAAAGCGCAGGAACTGTTGTAGTGTTGCAATCTCCTCCTCATACGTCATAATGGCCCAACGGTCCAGTACCTTCCCTGCTACATCCTATCAACAAACAGAGGAAAGTTTTTGTCATTTGTTGTCCTTTTCCCAATCGGAAAGTACCATGGAGTACTACAGTACATATTACTTGATTTTTTTTTTTTAATAATGTATTTGTAATTTACTGGGGTTCATAAATATTTGTTCCCCTGACAATCAGCAATAATTATGACACTTAAGGAGTTGTCAGTCTACCTTTAAAAAAGTCCACCTTTACCCCATGAATAACCACCCACCCACCACCCGTTTAAGCTCAATATTGTCAGTTGTGTACCCCACAGTCAGTCATAATCCAACTGCTACCATGGCCAAGACCAAAGAGCTTTCGAAACACACCAGAAAAATAATTGTAGAGCTACACAAGCTGGATAAGGATATGGGACAATTGGAAAGCAGCTTGGTGAGAATAAATCAACAGTTGCAGGAATTGCTAGGAAATAGAAAAAGATAAACATGACTGATAATCTACCTCGGACTGGGGCTCAGTGTAGGACATCACTTATGATGAGAAAAGTGAGGGCTCAGCCTAGAACTACATGGCAGGGGCTGTTGAATGACCTGAAGAGAACTGGATGCACAGGTTCAAAGACCAGTCAGTAGAACACTATGGTGCAATAGGTTAAAATCACGCACTGCTCAGAAGGTTCATATGTTGAAGCCAGTACATGTGAAGGCCCCTTCTGAAGTTTACCAGGGACCATCTGAATGATGCAGAGGGGTCATGGGAGAAAGTCATGTGGTCAGATGAGACCACAGTATAACTTTTTGGTGCAAACTTTACTCATCGTGTGCAGAGGAAAAAGAAGTATGAGTCCCAAGAACACCATCCCCACTGTGAAGTAGGGGAGTAGAAACCTCATGCATTGGGGCTGCTTTTTGGCAAAGGGGACAGGACGACTGTATTGCGTAAAGCAAAGGATGATTGGTGAAATGTATTGTCAGATTTTGAGCAACAACCTCCTTCCCTCAGTCAGGGACTTAAAGATGAGTCGTGGCTGTATCTTCCAACATTAAAATGATCCGAAGCACACAGCCAAGTTGACTAAGGAGTGGCTGCGTAAAAAGCATGTCAAGGTTCGGATTGGCCCAGCGAGTCTCCAGACCTCAATCAAATAGAAAATCTTTGGATGGAGCTGAAACTTTGTGTTGATCAACGACAGCCCAAAAACCAGACAGATCTAGAGAAGATTTGTGTAGAGGAATGTGAAAACCTGGTGAAAAACTACAGAAAGCTTCTGACCTCTGTAATTGCAAATAAGAACTAATTATTAGCACTGATTTTCACAGGGGTACAAATACTTATGAACCCCATTAATTTACAAATAAATGAATAAAAATCATACAATGTGAGTTATGTATTTTTTTTAGATTATGTCTCTAAAAGTGGAAATGTTTCTATGATTGAAATTTCAAACCTCTACCTATTTTCTAAGTGGGTGTACTTGCGAAATCACAAGTGGTGCAAATACTTCTGCTCTCCACTATATATATGAATATTCCTGTGTGTGTGTGTGCGTGGGTGCTTGTGTGTGTGTGTGTGTGTGTGTGTGCGTGCGTGCGTGCGTGCGTGTGTGTGTGTGAAGAAAAGAAATGCTGATAATTATGTAAAAATAATGACACAACGCACCTCTATGAACTATGATAAATGTGTACTGATTATTTTAGTAACAGACAAAATCATTAAAAAAAAAAAAAATGGGAAGCTTTTCACCATGATTCAAGTCCAAGTTGGTGTTGTGTGCATGTGTACTTATTTAAGGTAACCACAAATACATCTATGTGGGGAAGTTGACCCATCACCCGCCCTCATTTACCTGAAGTATGTATCCTCGGATGTAGTCCTGTAGTGTCCATTCAAGTGCATTGAGAATTTTGATAACCTCTTCCTGCTTGAGAACGGAAAACAGCCGGTCCAAGAGGATCTTCAGGCGCACTGGAATAGCATGGGTTCCATATAGCATCAGGCTGCAGATGTCAAACACCACATCGGAATGCACAATCTCCACCTGGCTGTTGTGATACATGTGGTGTACCTTCAATTTACTCAGAGCTAGAACATATGCACAAAATTTGGGATGACTTTACAATGCAGTGTAAAATAATATCACATTAACAACAAAAAGGAGCGATGATCGAAAATAAATGTTTTTATCATTTTAATTATAATAGTAGTAGTATATGGTGACCTCAAGACTAAACAAGCCCCAAATTTGGATAGGCATCATTTCTTTTCTTGATTCCGTGCCGTTCACCCACACAAGGGTCTCAGGGGGTGTTAGACCCTATCCCAGCCAACTATGTGCAGGAGGCGGTGTAAACACTGAATTGGTTGCCAGCCAACTGCAGGGCACAAGGAGACAACGATTCATGCACACACTCATACCTATGGACAATTTGGATTCTTCAATAAGCCTACCATGCATGTTTTTGGGATGTGGGAGGGTACTGAAGCACCCATGGAAAACCCATGCAGGAGAGCATGCAAACTCCACACAGAATGGACGGAACCCGAGATTCAACCCTTGATCTCAGAACCGTGAGGCAGACGTGCTTTTATTAAGTCATAATATTGTGATAATGTAAGTTGACACACTATGAATAGCCCCCCCCCCAGTCAAATTAAGCAATATTCACATGAAATCCATTAAAAAGAGCACTTTTTTGGCAACATCTCACAAAGAGAGAGATAAAGAGATTATATCACTTCTAAAAATTATGTTACTTCCCCCGTACCTATGTGAGGTATGATTTTCCAAGGTACAGGGGTTGGACCAAATACACCTAACATTTTGGCCTCATAATCATTGAACATATTGTTAAAGAATGGCATGAGGAACATTCCAATGAAGTTGAGCATCTCGTATGGTTGGCACAATCCCCAGACATAGACATCATTACTATTGACGTGACACATCATCATTCTTTGAGCGGTGCCTTACCATAGGGGGCCGAGCTTGAATCTTCATATAGTCAGTCGAAAGCGGCACACGGTCATGTCAAACCGAGATTAAGCTTGAATTTTGGAAGAACTACGAAAACTGTACCACATACAAACAGGAAGGATTGTCTCTGAAATGATCTGTTCAAGGAAGAAGCTCCTTTTACGCCAAGCGGCCGCTAGCCTCATTCGCCAACACGGTAGCATTGTACTTTGTCAGTATACGTAAAATAAACGCTAACTGCACGGTTTCTTTGCTTTTAACCAAGAATCGAGATTGTTTTATGTCCATATCTATGAAGAATTCGGGGATTCAAGCATTTATTCACAAGAATTTTTGCCAGAAAAGCTGTTTACGCCAGGCGCCAGGCGGCACTGACATTATATAGTGTATAATGTCTATAAAGGGCTATTCTATTCTATAATAGGTTGTGATTGTCTATACTGTAGAATTTATTCATAATCTATTTACATATTAATTATAACAGATTCTGCATGTGTTCCTTAAGTATTAAATTTCTCATGTTAAATTGAGTGATTTATTAGCTGTTGAAAACTCGCAGTAAATTAAAAAAAAAAAAATAATTAAGTTGCTATTTTGGACAAAAACTTAAACGTAAAAAAATATTATATGTTAAATATTGCTATTGATCCTCAAAATATTGGTGATTGATAATTATCTCTGCATTTGTTGATTTTTTTGTGCATCTAGTATAAAATCAGACTTTTATAGCCGTATTAAGTTGTGTTATACTTATTTAAAACATAATTAATCAAGATTTCATAAGGGAACGACTTTGAATTTTTTTAAGGCCGTTGCTCATGGAGACTCATATATGGCTAAGGTAGGTGCCTTTTTTGGTTTTAGGTCGGTAGCAGCTTTGGTTTTGAAAATATTTGAATTTAAAGTTTTTGAAAATAGGCCCCCTACAAATTGGCCCTGTTTTCCGTGTCATGTCAATAGGTTATGGAGTCTATGCCCCAGACCTCAACATTGAGCATTTATGGTCAGTTTTAGAGATTTAAGACATCAATTTCACCCGCCACCATCTCTAAAAGAGTTAGAGGGTATTCTGGCCGTAAATTCCTTTGGAAACAATTCACAAGTTGTATAAATTATTACCTTGGAGAACTGAGGCTGTAATTGGCGCATAAGGCGGACCTACACCATATTAAATTACTTTTTGTGGATTTTTTTAAAGTGTTTCCATTATTTTGTCCAACCCCTGTAATTCATTTGATGTGGAACTAATTCATTTGATGAGGAACATAGGGACAGCAATAAAAGGACGTATATATGCAGATGTATTGCCACATTTAAAAAAATATCTTTTTTTTTTTTTTTTTTTTTTAAGTAAACAATAAAAGAAATGCATCATATGTAACATATATAGGTAATAACACTAAGGTTTTCATTAATACATTTTTATCGTAATATCATTTGGTTTTATGCTCTTTGAAAGCCTGTTGTAATGTTAAAAAAGAATGTCACTTAATATAACAGATATACACTATATATATATGTTTTAAACTCTATATACATACATACAGTATATACTGACTATAAGCTGCACCACCCAAATTTCACAAAATCGTAGAACAGGGTTCATCAAATCCAGATCTAATGTATTTTTCATGTCTATTTCCCCTAACACACCTGAATCATATGATATGATGAATCAGCAAGATCTCCAGAAACCTGATAATGATCCTGATTGTTTGATTCAGGTGCGTTGGAGGAGGGACACATGGAAAATGCGACTGGAAAAGTGGCCATGAGGTCCGGATTTGGTGAACCCTGTTGTAGAGTAACACAAACACGAAATCAAGAAACTTCAACGCAAGATCCACCGTTAGCCCTAAACAGGCGTGCCACTGAAGAAGAAAAGAAGGAACTCTGCAAACATGCAATTAGCTTAGCTTTGGCTGTCATGGCATTTGGTTATCCAAACTTTTAAAATATGTCTAATAATCCATGGTTAGACTTAGATGGGTTTTCCGTAATGATAAGGGTTATTGTTTTTTATTGTGGTTTATTGTTGTTATAAATGCCCCAGGTTACAAACGGAGAGATCAGAGTAGCAACTTACTGTCTGAAAAATATGTCATGTATTTACTGTCGTTAGAATCGCACATTAATTCCATTGTATGACTTTGCAAAAGCTTATAGTCAGGTGTGGCATATCGATGGATTTTTTCTTAAATTTTGTAAAATTTGAGCAATGACGCTAACAGTCAGGTGCACTTTGTAGTCCTGAAATTACTGTACATAGAGTACATTATCTGAATTTCGCCTTTAGCTCTTTGACAAGATTTCCCAAATTCTCATATATTAATCTTTTAACAGTTTCTCAACCAAAATAACAATCAGGAACAGTTCAGTATTCTTATCATGTTACAATGACAATAAAGATTCACTTCCATTCTATACCAATTCAAAGCTGTTAAAGGGTATGACAACACCTGGGGAAATGCTAATATTCCATCATTTATCCATAAACGCATGCCTTTTGGATTCATATCATGCCACTTCGTGTAATTACACACATCGCAACACCAAGAAAATGATAGAAATTAGGATCGATTGTCAAGCTAAAAGGACCCGCCCCCGAGATCCCGGAAATCTAGCATATTGTGTGCGTGACGTCACAACAAGGAAACAACCGGCTAAGTGCTTAGTACTGAATGGCGGTGATGATGGCGGACAATTTTGTTTCTAGTTGCAGCGACGAATCCGACGTAACGAACATTCTTCTAATGGTGACGAGGAGAGTTATGAACCTTTCTTTGGTGTTTTGGATTATCAATTTGAGCCCAAACGAAAGCCAATGCATCTTAATGAAAGGATCATTGAGGTGAGCAATCACACTAATGAAACACTGGCAACAACAGATTGTGTGGGAAACACCGAATGGTTTGTTTTGCATTTCTTTTTGTGAAGCTCATACACCGTGACCACAAAATAAAGTAATGTATAGAATAATTATCATTTATTGTGCTATCATCGGTTTTTGCTCTGCCAACCGACACAAATATGAATGGGATTAGAGGATTTGTTCTATATATTTTACGAGCGATAATTTATATATGTGTCCAGTCCTATATCCAATGCGTGATATGTTTTTTATTATCAAAGAGTACTCACTCTGGCCATTTTCCTCCTTTGCTTTGCCTGGGGTGGTGGGGTGGTCTCATCAGAGCCAGTCATCGTCCTGTTTCTTGATATCTTGGGACAGCGTGTGTAGGTGGGCACCGCATCTGCTTTCACCAGCAATTTCTTATCAAAACCTGATTTAATTTGTCCATGTTTCGTATAGCTTTCAGGAGTAAAATGCGCACCACACAAAACCGTGCCGGAGGCTGGGTCCGCAAAATTAGCCCTCTTAGCACTGACGAACTTTAATCAGTGTCTACTTAGTCCAGCTCTTTTTCTTGCGTTCTAGAACTCATGGGTACTACATTGCGACAGATGGCTATTTGTACACCACATAGCATGACAGGTTTGAACCATTTTAGCGATTTTTTGATGAAACACGAACGCAACTCTCTCGTCGATAAACCTCGACCTATTTTTTCCATGTTATGACGTCTCCGCCCAATTCAGCTGTTTCCGGAATACTTTCGGAAAAGTTCGTAATTTTCAATCTATTTTCGATAATTGCTCATGAATGTGATTTATTTTTTTGTTAACTTTATTAATATGTTATCTTGCCACATAACGGTTCTATTGATATCTCACAGCCCCTTAGTGTTTTAATACCCTTTAAAGACCCATTCAGTTGTATGATTTCAGCTCTTACCATGTGCAACCCAACCGTGCATGCAGTTTTCACACTGCCGTTGTTTCATCTTGCAAGGTTTAAAGTTTTCACAGTTGCAATTCAACAAAGTGCAACAGATACCCTACCAAAAAATAACAGAATGTCAAGATTCACATTTTTATTTGTCATGTGAACAGTAAACATAATGGTAATGCACACCAATTAAATTCTTGCTTTGTTAGTGAAAAAAAGGTCAATATATATATTATATGTACGCAGTGGTACCTCTACTTACGAACATCTCTACATCAGGACTTTTCAGAATAAGACACGCCTCAATGGTAAAAAATTGCCTCTTGTTACGAAAGAAATTTCAGGATACGAAAGGCAAAAATACAGTATGGGCTTCTACACTCAGCTCCCAGAGTTTACTTAACATAACATACGTATAGTTGCTCTGCCATTGGCTATTGCCTAGCATCTTCCTGACATTGATTAAGAGGGACCTCTACGATATGTGTATGTGTGTATCCCAGCATCCTCTCCATTTGCCCCTCGTGTTCCAACAGCTTTACGTGGGTGTATTAACTTCATTTTTTTCTTATTCTTTTGTTTTGTTTTTTACATTATGCACAACTCTTATTTTATTGCTTTCGTGCAATAATCTAATTGTAACGTATTTGTTTCATGATATAATTCATTTTTATCCTGTATAAAAGATTTATGTCTAAATTTAGGGGGGCTTGGAACGGATTAGGGCATATACATGGAAAACGTGTCTCTACTTGCGGAATTTTCACTTTACAAAACTACATCCAGAACCAATTAATTTCATAAGTAGAGGTACCACTGTAAATATCATGGGGGGGGGAAGGTGTCCTAGTCCAATTTTACAACATAAAAACTGGTCATCTTAAAAAAGGATGGTGCAATCAAGATTAGTAGTAGTACAGTAGCAGTGGTCGTAGTTTAGTTGATTCAAAAATAAAATAAATATAATCTTATGCTAAATTTGTGCATCTCTTATATAGTGGATAAAACACCAATTTTTCTCTAGTTAAACAAGGTCTCACACAAGGTTCTCAATTTAAGCCTAGTACAAATGGAGCAAGGCTTTAAAAATCAGTGTTTTGCCCCCTCCATCCAAAAAAAGAAATTCTGTGTACACACCACCTAGTTTTAGAAAAAAAACATCATCCCCTCTCATAAGTGTGGTTTTATGCACAATACAGAAGAGTGCCAAACCTTTTACATTGTTTCTCTTGTAATACATCTTAAATTCAGAGTGATGTGTGCTACCCTGTAGAGTGGTTAACATCTCGTGCTGAAGCAACGGTCATTAATTTTTTTTTTCTTTTTTTTTTTCTTTTTAATGTGCTATGGCTTCCCTCTGGCTGGTTGTAATGTGTAATGTGACTGCCAGTCTCTGTGCGGTATCAACAGTCGCACAGACCACCTCCACAACCGTGGAGCGTTGCCTGCACCTCAATATTTTTATGATCAACATTTGTTGTTCAATGAAGATAAGCTGAATATCCACATTTAAGCGTTCCATCTTCGTTGCCATTGTTGTCTAACCGGAAAAAAAAAACTGAATTTGACACGAGTCCCCCAAAACCGAACAAACACAAGGCAACACCCCTCTAGTGGTTTGGCGGTGAATTACAGAGCAACACGTTTGCTTGAAACAGAACTTCGAATGGTCGTTGACGACGTGGGGTCTATGCCATCGCTACTTTGTCACTGCAACGCTGAAGCATAATTTAGGCTTTAGAAGGGGGCTTAGATGCTCCCAACTTCCCACACTATTATATAGCAAATCAAATTAAATACTTCATTAAGTGGTTCTTAACACTGAACAACAATCACGGCTAGAATTAGAGCAAACAGACTGCAATTAAATACAACTGGCAACCCTCCCTTTTATTAGTTCCAAACTCAAGCGACATAGCTGCTTCAAGAATCCTATGGCATCATGTACCTTGAAAGCTTGGTGGAAAGATATGGACATTACGCATTCACAATAAGCGCCATGTAAATGTTCACCAATCGGGCACAATCCAGACTTTGGAGTTAATAAAACTCCTATTTCTTTTAGCACATCGTAGGAAAAAAGAATAAACCAGTTACAGCACTTGTTTAAAGATAACATATTTATGTCATATGAAAAAATACTACAAGAGTTCCAAATCAGAGGGGTCAATTTCCTTCAATACAATTGGGCAAAATCAGGGCAGGCATTAAAAGCAAATTCCCATCACTAGCGGGTACTTTAGGCTACGTCTACACTAGGACAGATAATGGCCTTAAACATGTAATTAGTTAGACTATACGGCATGTTGGCTAATTTGCCCTCTTAAGCTAGCCGGTTAATATTACCCACCACGTAATATAGACGAGTGTCTCCGTACAACAGTTGAATACGAAGGAAGTGAATGCTATTGCCATTTTTAGTGCGGCATGACAGAATTGTAAACAATGGAAGTGGACGATCAAGACGTGACATTCCTGCTCCTCTTATCTTTTCCACAGTCATTGTTTACAGTTTATCATCTAGTCAATATGATGGCCAGTGTATTAAAGTGATCTGCCATGTCTGCAAGTTGAGCAATTAAAAATTTGTTGCATAACAACGTATGGAGGGAGAGAGCATTTACTCTGTGTTGCTGTAAATGGTTTGTAAATGTTCGAATACTGTTATTGAAACTGAGCCCCTCCTCCTTGTGTTTGTGTATTTGTGTCACTGCCTTGATTGCACAAATGGGCAGCAGGGCCGAAAACCAAAAGTGGTTTTTATCATGTGGCAAAAATGTTTTTGCCATGTGGCATATTTTGCCACGTGGCATTTTTTTTTTGCCATGTGACAATTTTTTTGCCATGTGACAATTTTTTTTGCCATGTGGCAATTTTTTTTGCCATGTGACAATTTTTTTGCCATGTGACAATTTTTTTTGCCATGTGGCAATTTTTTTTTTGCCATGTGGCAATTTTTTTTTTGCCATGTGGCATTTTTATTTGCCATGTGGCAAAATGGATTTTGCCATGTGGCTTTTTTTTTTTTCGCCATGTGGTATTTTTTTTTTGTATGTGGCAAAATGTATTTTGGTTTGTGGGGGGTTATGACATTTTTTGGGGTATATGGCTGTTTTGCAGGCAATACAAGTTAATGCCATTGACGTCTATTTGTGTCCAAATTTTATTTTCATTTTAAATGGCAGAAAAACGTGTGGCTGTGATTTTTTACCATACACTTTACATTAGAGCATATCAACGTTCAACTGGCACCCAAGTAACGTTCTGCCATTGACGGCTACGCACGTCCAAATTTTATTTTCATTTTAAATGGCAGAAAAACATGTTTGGCTGTGTTTTTTGACCATTCACTTTACATTACAGCATATCGACGTTCAACTGTCACCCAAGTAACATTCTGTCATTGTCGTCTATGCACGTCCAAATTTTATTTTCATTTATTTGGCAGAAAAACGTGTGGCTGTGATTTTTGACAGAAAAACGTGTGGCTGTGATTTTTCACCATACACTTTACATTAGAGCTTATCGACGTTCAACTGGCACCCAAGTAAGGCTCTGCCATTGACGGCTATGCACGTCCAAATTTTACATTCATTTTAAATGGCAGAAAAACATGTGTGGCTGTGATTTTTGACCCTACACTTTACATTAGAGTGTATTGACATTCAACTGACACCCAAGTAAGGCTCTGCCATTGACGGCTATGCACGTCCAACTTTCCATGTCAGCTGTCTTTCTACACTAATGAATCTTGGGTATATGGTCACTACGCTTGCGTTTGGACCACCAGGTTATTTCAGGAGCCTCGCCAACAATGAAAGTCTTAATTTTATTGCTGCTTTTGTTTGTATATGATTGTTTTGTATGTTGAACAACTAAAGACTTTATACATCTCAATTTTCTTTTATTCGCTTTATACCGTGTGCTGTGTACATACATCTACTGATATATCTGGACACATCTTCAGTGATCTTCCTGGAATCATTGTCTGTTTCGGGTCTTTCAACATTATACACCCTCCTCCAGTTGACCTAGCCGGGCTTGATCAGACCCCGGCTTTTGTCCAGATGGCGAGCTACCATGACACCATGGCTCTCCTCTCCTGAGCCACAGCCATCACAAGGCTCTCTCTGATGTATCGGTCATATTGCAGATGGCTCTCTTCCTCCTTTCTCCCTCCATGCCTAATATATTGAAAGTCTTGGGTAGTGAATGGGCTGCGAAACCCCTACATCCGACTTCTACTGGGAGACACCTTGCTCTCCACCCAGCTTGCTGGCAGTCTCTAACAAGTCCCATGTACTTGGAAAGTTTCCTCTCAAAGGCTTCCTAAAGTCGATCTTCCAATGGGACCGTTAACTCCAGCAATACCACTTGTTTGGTGGACTCAGACACGAGGCCAATGTCTGGCCCAGGGTGGTGACAGTGATGTGACTGGGGAACTTCAGTAGTCGACCGAGGTCCACCAGTAGCTGCCAGTCTCTTGCCAAAGCCAGAATGCCCGCAGATGTTATTCTGGCAGGGGCTGCTTTCTCCCCAGCTTTGACAAAGGTGATGGCTGTCTTTGAGGGTTGGGCCTGTTTTGCCCACACCAATCCACTGCTGATAGCTTCAGCAATGGCCTTAAGGACTTGGTCGTGCCTCCAACAGTACCTTCCATCTCCAAGCGCCTTGGTACAGCTGCTAAGGATATGCTCCAGGCTTTCTCGCTTAGAACACAAGGGGCAAGCTGGTGTTTCGGCTAAGCCCCAAGTGTGCAGATTCGATGGCCTGTGTAGCACATTGTAAACTGCCTGAATGATGAACCTATTGTGCTGAGGCTCAGCTCTCCATAGCTCTGCCCATGTCACTTTCCTCTCCATTGCATTCTCCCATCTTGTCCAGGCTCTCTGTTGTTTCATTGCCACGGCCAAGCAGGGTCTTGACTCCTCTTCGACTGCCCTAACCTCCTCCTGAACTAGGCGCTTCCTCTCCTTTCCCTTGATGTGCACTCAGGGAGATGGGAAGGACCCTAGCCCGGCTCAGCCTCGTGGGACCACACCAACTAGGTTCCTATTGCTAAACCTTGCCTCGGCTTCTTGGACAGCATCCTCTGCTTTCCACTTTCTGCCAGTTTTTACTTGGATCCCAGCGTTGGCCACTTTTGGGTCACATGAGTACTGCAACACTTCTCTGGCTCTTGACACCTTGAATTCCACCTCCAGGGATCTCAAGGGCTGCTGGAGCTTGTTGTTATGCCCATACAGAGCTATACTGTTTAGGCTCCTTGGTAACCCAAGCCATCTTCGGAGGTGACTGCTGACTTTCCTGTCCAGTGTCTCCATTGCCGAAATTGGGATGGTGTAGTATGAGGAGGGGCCGCAGGATCCTGCAGAGAATGCAATGCAGGTAGACCCAAACTTTGAACTTTCCTGGGAAGGCCTGACTTGTCCACAGATTTCAGCCAGCCATCCAACTCAATGCAAGTTGACTGAATTGATGATGCATCTCTCAGAGAGCAGTCAAAAATCTTGCCCAAGCTCTTGACTGGCTTCTCTGAGATGGTGGGGATGACTTTTCCTGAGATGTTAAACCGGAACTTGTCCTTCACCTTCACTTTCTTCAATACCATAGATCTTGACTTGGCTGGTTTAAAACTCATCTAGGCCCACCTCACCAGCTTCTCTAGACCCTTCAGGATCCACCGGCAGCAAGGGACTGATTCTGTTGTGACTGTGAGGTCATCCATGAATGCCCTGATGGGTGGCTGCCGTTGCCCGGATCTCGATTGAGGCCCTCTGCAGTCTGGCTCAGCAGACTTGGTGAGCATGTTCGTGGCCAGGGAGAAAAGCGCCACAGAGATTGTCCACCCTGTAATGATGCCGACCTCACCTTGTGCCATGAAGATGCTGTTGTTCGTGAAGAGACCCTCACCCTGAAGTTGTTGTAGTAGTCAGCGATGAAGTCTCTACACCTGCTGGGAACATGATGTTTTGCCAGAGAAAACTGGACAAACTTATGAGGAATGGAGCCAAATGCATTCGCCATTCTGAGCCACAACACCGACAGGTTGCCTTTGTTCTCCCTGGCCTCTCGGATTAACTGTGTCACCACACCGGTATGCTCCATACAGCCTGGCATCCATTGAATACCACCCTTCTGGACTGATGTATCAATGTAGATATTCTTTACCAGGTAGGTGCTCAGCTGTCTTGAGATTACACTGAAGAAGACCTTTGCCTCGACGCTCAGCAGGGAAATGATGCAGAAGTGATCTAACTGGGTGGAGATCCCCTCCGTCGGGATCGACACCCCCTCCGCCACTCGCCATTGCTTTGCAATCTTTGCCCTTCTCCAGATAACTCGCAGGAGTTTCCACAGATGTTGTAGGAGTTTGGGGCAGTTCTTATACACTTTGTATGAAGTGCCACTTGGTCCTCATTTTTCTGTTATTCTCTTTTTACACATACAATATACTGAAACACTCTGACGCCATGTATTCATTCTAATTTTGTCCGTCCAAACAACTGTAAGGCTGCCACTCCAATTTCACCGCTAGAAATAAAAAATAATGTATGTGCCAAAAAGAGCTAAGGAGGATGACATCAATGCTACATTATTTTTACGTGAAATTGCGGCTGCATGCGGGCGGAGGGCGTCCTCCCTCGGGTGAGGTGAACCCGAAGCAGTAGTTTAGCATCTCGTGCTGTTCGGTCACTGCGCCGCTGTATAAACGGGCACCAAGTGAAATTGGTTGTATAACCCAATTTAAAAATCTGAGAACATGAGTGGTCAGTTGTTTGAAAATCTTCAGTCGAAATCCCGTTGTGTTAAGTTCTCAACCTTAATTTAACGACACATAGGGTAACGCCCGTATAGTGTACTAATTTTAGGTAAGGTATGAAAAGATAAGGCAATGATATTTATATGTTGGGCGATCGTTACATTACCTTTTAAAAGTTAGGATAAGCCAGGGGTCGCGTTAACCGAATATTTTCCGTCGTTGACCGATTTTTTAAAACGGTGACGGAAAAAACTGAAGTCCATCCGTCATTTTGACCGGTTGCAATTCACACCCCAGACCACAGGGTGGCGAGTAAGCATATTAATTAGCTATTGTCTCTCTTTATGCATGACGTCGTTGGCCTTACTCTGAAAAATGTCAAGGCAACTGAGTGTCCGAAGTTTCTTCAAAAAGCCCCAAAACGACGATGGTGTTGATAAAAGAGGTGAAAAAACAGGGACTGCACAAGCGGGCACGCAATTCAAGTCCATGCGCACCAGGAGGAAAGAGTGAGACGACGTTCAGGCCACAGCAGGTGAACTGTTCATTTCATTGCTCCATATGCTACATATGGTAGGCTACCTACATACTGGGGCCACAGTCAGCTGTTTTTGTCACTGCGGAGAAAAAGTTAGATAGTCATCTGCTTGATGTGTTATGGCACGGTGTGGATTCTCTGTTAAGCTTGTTCGGACAGAATATTAATTTAAAATGAATGAAAACTAAACACTATTGAATATGTTGAAGCGGTATGCAATGTTAAGAGTCTTGTTAGCTGTAGGCACACTATCCTATTCCCCTCACTATCCACTCGCGGGGGCCTGCGCTTGTCAGTGACGTTCCTTATTCTCGCTATATGATTATACAACTTTAATATTTGTTAATAATACGCTCTGTGTGTAGTACCATCCATCGCTTTTCCTTTTTAAATGAGCACTTATAAGCGAACGCAAGAAGTAACAACGGGAACATTTTTAAACAGGCATTTCACGGGAGAGCATTTTGACTCTTCGGCCAATCATATAGCGAGAGCGAGTGGATAGTGAGGGGACCGCGCGCGGTTCTTAAGTGTCTCTGTCACGTGACTGTCGTAGCCGGTAACGTGCTCGGCCAAATGGACACACAAGTACAGAAGGTGAATTATGCCAAACAAAGGGTCACCACAATGTCATTATCATAATTTTAAAAATTTAAGTGACGGGTAAAAATGACCGGATTTTTATGACCCTGTCAGTCAAAATGACAGACAACGAAAAAGTCTAGCGCAACCTCTGGATAAGCGTAAGAGAATGGGTTAGGTATTTATAGGATACAAAAGTAATGCAGACTTGATAATGTCAGGTTTGTTAAGGTAGTAAAATGTTACAATGGCGAAAATAAAATGTTCCTTCGTCTAAATAAACTGACCAACCATGGGACAGG
This sequence comes from Corythoichthys intestinalis, assembly GCF_030265065.1. Lineage (NCBI taxonomy): Eukaryota > Metazoa > Chordata > Actinopteri > Syngnathiformes > Syngnathidae > Corythoichthys > Corythoichthys intestinalis. The sequence goes on along the minus strand of NC_080395.1, from coordinate 76,765,485 downwards.
ATGTATAGTAACTAACAACATATTGTTTTTATGTTCTGCATATCGACTTTAAAAACATGTTTATAATGTTTTATTTATTATGCCAAATAGGCTGCAGAGACTGACCCTCCTGCCATTGAAATGAGTATAAAATTTGGACATGCATAGCAGTCAATGGCAGAGCCTTACTTGGGTGCCAGTTGAATGTCGATAAGCTCTAATGTAAAGTGTATGGTCAAAAATCAAAGCCACACATGTTTTTCTGCCAATTAAAATGAAAATAAAATTTGGACGTGCATAGACGTCAATGGCAGAACGTTACTTGGGTGCCAGTTGAACGTCAATATGCTCTAATGTAAAGTGTATAGTCAAAAATCACAGCCACACGTTTTTCTGTCATTTAAGATGAAAATAAAATTTGGACGTGCATAGCCGTCAATGAAGAATTGTTTATGATGTTTTATTTATTATGCCAAATAGGCTGCAGAGAATGAGGTAAAGAACAGACCTTCCTGCCATTTGAAATGAGTATAAAATTTGGACGTGCATAGCAGTCAATGGCAGAGCCTTACTTGGGTGCCAGTTGAAGGTCAATAAGATCTAATGTAAAGTGTATGGTCAAAAATCACAACCACACATTTTTCTGCCATTTAAAATGAAAGTAAAATTTGGACGTGTAGAGCCGTCAATGGCATGGACTTGTATGGCCTGAAAAACAGCCATATACCCCCCCACAAACCAAAATACATTTTGCCACCTACCAAAAAAAAAAAAAAACACATGGCGAAAATAAAAATGCCACATGGCAAAATCCATTTTACCACATGGTAAAAAAATGCCGTATGGCAAAAAAAAAATGCCACATGGCAAAAAACACTTTTGGTTCTCGCTGTCTCTCCAAATGGGTGAGCCTGCGACCAGTGGCCTGTACAACGAAGCCGGTTTTCTGGTTTAGCAGGGTAACTTCGAGAGTAACTTCATCACGTGCAGCATAATTTATCAGCTAAACGGGACTACGAAAGGTGGATATGTTGAAACCGGGGAATGTTGCCATGGCAACACACGCCACACGGCAAACCTGGTTAGATCTGGTAAGTTAGATCTTGCTTAACCCCAGGATTCCATTAACCACGCTCTATTTAAACAGCACTCCTCCGCGGATGTGTCCTCTTGACAATGACAGCGTACCTGGACGAGCCGTACGACATTGGCGCACTGATTGTGAGGGGCTCTCTTTGGAGGGCACGAGTTTTTGGAGATCACCAGAATCCGCTGGCATACCCGGACGATGTTCTCCATGAAAGATATAGATTTTCAGCTGAGGGAATTCGTTACCTGTGCCAGCTGATTGAGGCGGACATCACTAATGTAACCCGCCGAAGTCAGGCACTCACAAGATTGTGTGCCTGTCCTTGCGCTCTTTCGCCAGCGGACAATATATGTATTCCATCGGTGATGCTGAATATCTGAGTAAGAACAGTGTATGCCGTGCGATTCGGAGTGGGGTATGGAAACGCTTGAAATTGATTGTTGAAAATGCTATTCAGAAACCTGTGTCAGCTTCGCTGCATGTAAACGAATGTGGAGCTTTGCTCTCATAAAAGAAATATATTTAATAAACTTTTCCATCGTTATTTCGTTGTGAAAATGCATAATAATCATGAAATATGTAGACTATTTAAATATTGAGAAACTCGAAGAGATTAAAATAAATGTCAAATCCACTATCCGCCAGATAGAACAGACAAATATAAAAGATATAAATGTTTATTGAATATGCATCTTACAGTCTTGTTTAACTGTGGGAATTCGTTACAAAAGACGGGCTTTGATTTTTTTTTATCATTATGCAACAGGAATCGTCACAAATGTGATCACACAAAACGCAACCACGCATCGCATTACCGCATTTCCTTCTTTCCTCACAAATATAACATAAAATTGCAGGGGGGTTCGGGCTCGGGTGTGCAAATCAAGTTAATTGATCGGCTCGGGCCGGGTCGGGCTGGATTTTTTTAGGCCCGATCTAACATCTACTCTGAAGATGTTCAAAGGACATACTCTACATATTCATACAGTCAATGGGACTAAACATACAATCATCCTTCTTCATGTGGTGATGCACGATAAATTATTTCTTACAGTTAACGTACCAAATCTTATTTTGTTGTCCTGACAGCAGGCTTTGTTTCTTTACATGGACATGAGTAAATTGGTATATTGACGCATTCACATATCACACGATCTGTAATTCGCTGCCAACAGACCAGTCGCGTTCTACTCGCTGAAGCGGTGTTGGATTTCGCGGTGAGGGTGGATTTTAATTCCTCATAACTCCGCATGATTATCGCGCATTCCTCTTCCGTGAAGTAAGGTGCCCAAGCCATCGTCACAAGTAGTATTTGACTCTGGTCTCCGCCCCCTTTTATGTGGCTGGCTAAGTGTATAATCACAGTCAGTTGTCTCCCAACCACATGAGTAATTTGTTGATTTGTGTGTGTGTGCGTGGGGGGGGGGGTGCGTGGGTGTGTGTGTGTGTGTGTGTGTGTGTGTGTGTGTGTGTGTGTGTGTGCGTGTGTGCGTGCGTGTGTGTGTGCGTGCGTGCGTGTGTGTGTGTGTGTGTGTGTGTGTGTGTGTGTGTGTGTGTGTGTGTGTGTGTGTTGGGAAGGAATTGTTTTGCTCAATATTGTCTGACTATGTCATCTATGTACACAGATTATCACAATTGTATGTACCGGTATATTTTTTGTTCAACATTTTTTTTACGGTTTTTCATTCCCAGAAGTTAAATTTGGCATACATCTTCAACAATGAGATCAAAGTCATAACCTGTGTGACCATAGTGTATGAAGGGACAGTACCCCCTGAAACAAAAAGAAAAAACAAAAATATACGAAACAAAAACCACAGTCATACACACAAACAATACCACAACAGTCATAAAAATACATGGTACCCAGGGGCGGAGTGGGACTAAAAAGCAGCCCTGGACTTTGACTCAGCCCAGCCCACAAGAATCGCTGTACAAAGGGAAACACAGAGCCTCTTGGGAGTCATGCCCCCCCCCCCCCCCCCCGGATAATTTTTTTTTACATTTCATTGTAAAATGCATCGATTTCGTGCACTTTGACAGAAAAATGAAGAAAATGTGTCTAGACTGTGACTGTCTGACTTGGGGTGCTCAAAGTACTGCAAGGCTGAACTGGAGTTGGATTCATGATCTTCTGCCCTAGCTCTATGATCAACCTGAATAAATAAATGAAAGAATTTATTTTTTAAAGCAAGTTTTATGTATCCAATTGATTATAATAGCACCTATCCCGTGTCTATAAAATGACTTCATTGTTTATGCCAGAATTAATCTTGCCACACAAATAATAAATTTAAATGAAAATACAATAAACATTTCAAGACAAATCCTGTATACATAACCTTCATTGGAAAGTATTAACCAGAAAACAAAGCAATATATAAATAATTAAAATATATATATCATATCAATTTAACTACCTAAACTTTAAAGTAGTAAAACCTTTCATTTTATTAATATTTTGTTATATTTCTTCTGAATTAATATTTCTGCCGCGTGTGCATATGTTGTTTTACAGCTAAAATATTTTTTCTAAGGAGAGTGATAGTAGGACTAGCATACTGTAACTTGACACGATTGCAAACGGGTACATGGACTAGCTGGCACTAACCCTTTAATTGTCATTTATTTCATTTAAAATGTAGCTACCTGGTGGATAACAATTGCCAGTATACCGAGCAAGTAACCCTCTTCATCCCAACGTACTTGTTGCCTGGCACGGCCAGACTTTTCTCCCTGTATTTTTCAAACACTGAAAGAATAACCGGAACAGCGGTGAGTCTGGAGTACCAGGCTAACTTACTTGCCCGACGCTTGTCTGGGGAACTTCCACCAGCTTATCATTACCCCCTCCCTCTTCTTTCTCTCTCCCTGCACCGGCTGCACATCAGAGTGGCTGCCGCTCCCACTCTCTTGTGAAAATATTTGTCAACTTGTGACATTTTAATGCTTCACTCTACAGTTTCTTTGTTTTTTTTCTCCATAACCTTCTCCGCGCCACCCTTCTCTTGTCTTTTCTTGCCACCACCATCCATATTGTACATTAACGCTCGTCGCTATTTTGCTTCCACAAGGAACCATTGAAGGCTACTCTGTGCTTTCTTCGTTCTTCTATCAGATTGGCGGTGAACAGCCAGGCACATTGCTGCCACCTGTCGGATTGGATGCGAAATGTAGATAATCAGAGGATGGGGGGATAAAAATGGTGATGTATAATGAATGGCGGCCGCCGGCCGTCCAGGGCACCGGCCGTTCTGTGATCCTCCAGAACCCACAGATTACCAGTCCGCCCCTGTCAACTACTGTACCCTTCTCTCTCTAAACGCTTACCTGATCGCAACTCTCTTTCAAACACCCACATTTTGAATGTAGCCAAAGGTGTTGATAGAGTGTAGCGAGCTGTCAAACCGCGCTGCAAATCTAAAGCAATCACGTGGTACAGCTGGGCAGCAAGGCATCGGATGTCATCATTTTTGGAACCTCTCCTAAATGAAGCGAGCCTCGGTACGCGCTTCGCAGAAAAGTCTCTTCATTACTCGACAAACACTTCGAAGACTCAGCGCACCTCGTTACATCACTATCTACCACTCCCTCTCATCTTCAATGAACTCTTGTTTCAACTGCCAGTTTGCTTTTGTGTCTCTGTGTTTAGGTGCCGCGAACCTTAAATACAATATGTTGTTTACAGTTTAAAAATGAGTCATCTTTAATGTGGAGTTGCTTGTTCCGATTAAAATATTTCGTGAAAAAACAATGTTGTATTGTTGTACGTTGCATTAATATGTTAGCATTAATATTTGCCATGAAAAAAGTGTGTTATAATTGCTTTTAATAGAGAAATTTAACTTGAATATAAACACATTACAGTATGATCCCCAATAGTAGGCGACTGCGTGCCGGATCCGGCCTCAGCTCGCCAGATCCATTTTTCGATTTTTGTCTCGTGCTAAATTCTATTTTGGTTAAAGAACTTAAAATGAAAAAATCAAACTGTTTCGGGACTTTTCCTTGCTCGTTCCAGATAAGAAACAAGAAAATCAAGCTGTATTTCAATTTTGATTTTTCCGTTTTAAAACGAAAACCAAATAACCAGCCGTTTCTCTGTTTTTCAAACCAGTTTATAATATCCAATTACCAAGAGAGACACTGACCAAAACCACACACACACACACACACACACACACACACACCCATCGACGTCGACTCACTAACACTATCACCAACACTATCTCCATAAAGCGGACATTGTCGCCATCTGTTGTACGTCTGGGAATGTGATATATTGGATAAAAGAATTTGAGTTACTGCAATGTGCCTCCTCATTATTCTGCCGTCTTCCATCCATCCTTGGACATACTAGCCATGAAGTAGCGCTCTGACCAGCGCTCCTATGGAGGACCAGGAGTCCAAAAATTAAATGAATAAATAAACAATTAAATAAATAATTAAAAGTGTCATTTCAATATTTGTCGATTTCAATATTTATTAATTCCAATTTTATTTCAATTCGTATTTCCATTTTTATTTATTTCAACATTTATTTATTCCAATTTGTATTTATTTAATTCAACATTTATTTATTTCACTTTTTATTTATTTCATTCTTGCACTCATGTTCTCCGTGTGGCTGCATAAAATAATTTTATCTGTAATTAGCTCATCAAACTCGGTGGGCAGGCGTGAACTAGGTGAGGTTTGAGTTGAGCGAGTCAAGCTACATGGCTCTGGGGTCAAGATAATGCTCCTTCCCAAAACTTCAACGATTGCTGAGGTTCTGCATCAGCTTTCTCGGGATTTAATAACGGACATGTTAGACTAAGCAGGACACTTTGACACAGGAAATTTAGACCCTGAGCAGGTGGCTTACAAACATACGGCCACACGGGGAACAAGAGTGCAAGAATGAAATGAATAAAAAGTGAAATAAACAAATACATGTTGAAATAAATAAAAAATTAAATAAATAAACACATATTGGAATAAATAAATAAATGTTAAAATAAATAAAATTGAAAAAATAAATAGCAATTGAAATAAATATTAATTGAAATAAAGAAAAAGTGAAATAAATAAATATGAATTTGAATAAATAAATAAATGTTGAATAAATATTTAAATAAATAAATAAATATTGAAATAGAAGCATTTTAATGACACTTTTGATTATTTTTTTAATTGTGTATTTATTTATTTATTTATTTTTTGGACTCCTGGCAAACTAAGACCAATTGTCCAATGTGTAATACTAACAATGATCATCAGAGAGATAATGTTAAATGACAGCAGTTTGCTAATTTTCTAAATTGAGATTCATTGACCTGTTTTGCCCATGCACCAATTGTTATAAATAAAACAAACAAGAAATCATGTTGTCCAAATGTTTTATTGTGATCAATATCTGCAATTATGGCGGAACAAATGTGATTAGGGCCTGGGTGCAATGAGCATAAACGGGACCCCTGAGTGGACAACCGATCAAGGGGGGTGCAACTAGAGATATTTTACCACTTAAACACTATAGACAGCTCAGCGCATCATCTTACCTTTCTGTTTGACCCTCCCCTCGCCCAACCATGCCCACTTTACGGCCACACACCGGGCTGCTAAGAGGCCCGAGCCCGGGTGTGGTCGCACCACAGCACACGTAAGTTACGCCCCTGTCTGCAATAAATAGAGGCATGACATACAACTTGTGTCTGTATGGGATGTACATGAGTGATGAGCTCACAATACCACAAATATAATATAATAAGGTGAAAAATACCTTTAATGTTTTCTAGTAACAACAAAATTTGTTGCAGCACATCAACATTAGGCAACTGTAATATTATTTGTAATTTCGCCTCATTTTGGCCACTAACACGAGTGGCAACACCTCACAGGCTGCACAGATTGTCAGAATTTTGTCCACAATTGTGTACCTCACTTTCAATTCTAAAGGCTCCACCTAAACCGTGACCCAAATTGGACAAGTGGTACATGTATGGGGTTATGATACCAATATATAAGAGGCTAAGCGATTACACCTTTGTTTGAGATTTAATTCCATTTTATTAATAAGTGTGTTAACACACAATTCTGACATTTGGAAATCCTCAACGAGCTTAACTGCATTGAGTAATTCAATGTTAACTGAAAATTACAATGAGAAATTAACTAAGTGCAAGTAGTGACAGTCGAGGTCAGGCGGAAGTGAATACAAGACAAAAGCAAAATGTAAAAAGTCTTAGGGCTGCTGGTGGTGGCGGGGCATTGCTACATCGAATGTGTTTGAGTGAGTGAATGAGTTTGGCACATGGCTGTCCTCTGATCAGATTTTTAGCCTCTTGACAATCTTGTCACATATGGCTGACAAATCCTCGCAAACCTTTGGATAGCAGTGATAGCGTTGAACCAGTGTTTCTGTGCTGTTCCTTTGGAGCGATGGTGAAATATAGCACTGGGTCTTAGGAGACACTAAGCAGTACAAGGCTGGTGCCGTTGCACACATATCATTGGTAAGTCATTGAACTATTTGTATAGAACCTTTCTCAGACAAAAGTGCTTCACATAGACAAAAAAAAAATAAGTAACTGCCTCAACATTTTTATGGATGAATCAAATTCACTAGCTGAGCAGTCCAAATGACAGCCAAAATACTGTATTCGGGTAGTGGGTAGTAATGCATTACATTTACTCCGTTACATTTACTTGAGTAACTTTTTGAAGAAAATTTACTTCTAAGAGTAGTTTAACTAAGCCATACTTTTTACTTTTACTTGAGTAGATTTGTGAAGAGGAAACGCTACTCTTATACCCCTTTCCCACTGGCCAAAAAACCCGTGTCAACCCGCTAACAATCGGCTTTTGGTGGCAGTGGGAAAGGTGCAGCGACCCGCCTCGACCCGTGTCAATCAACCCGCCAAGCAACCCGTGTTAAAATCACCTCGGCTCTGATCGCCATGCAGTGGGAAAGCAAAACCCCGGGTCAACAGTCAACACCCTAATATACGTGGTGACGTAGGCTAGTACGTGATGCATCATAACAATAAACAAAAACCATGTGCTCTAGCCCGGATCCACATACGGCACAGTCGGTGTAGCAGCGTTAGCAATAGCCATAACAGATTAAACAAAGGCTCTTCTCCTCCTTCTGTGACGTACACGACTCCTTTCAATTTCAAACCAAAATTTACGTTGCCTACGTTGCGTCAGCACAAGCACAGTGTTGATCCTTTGCTGCATTTTGACCATTTTGCGGGCAGTAAAAAGCATGAAAACAGAACACAAACGGAAAGGAGGCTTCCATGTTGCTTTGCATTGTTAACTTCCTCGAACTGAATGAATTCGGTCGCACTTGTCGAAGCGCATCTTAGCGTGGTGACGTCACGCACCTTACGCACGGCTGAGGAGGGGACGGGGTTAGACGGGTGGAAAAAAAAAAAAAAAAGACACGGCTTTTTTTCGTCAATGGGAAGGGTGCCAAATGCCAATTGTTAGTGGGATGCATCGGCTTGGAAAAACGCGCGTTGACCCACTAGTTTCAGTGGGAAAGGGGTATTACTACGCTGCATTGGGCTACACAATGCTACATTTTTCCTCTTGATTCTACATATTAGATTTTACTTTTTTCCCAGGGATGCCAACAGTATATCTACCAGTTTCATCAATGAGACGTCGCAACAATAATCACATGACTCAATTCTACCAATCAGGCTCAAGCTTGCCATTCTTTGATAACGCCGGCCTGTTCAGTCACGTGGCGTCTTTAGAGCACTGGTTAAGTGTTTGACGTAGAGCCCTGCCCTCAACATGACTCAAAAGCACGGATTTTAACCTCTCTCCCAGTTTTTATTTGGCACAGATTGACCATGGAAAACTATAGATATGATCCTTTTTAATGTCATAATAGGAACTATGAAGGAACTGTTGAACTATTCAAACAAGTAACTATTTTCTCCACTAAAGGGCATTTATGCTCTTTGGATTAAAGACACTTCAGTTCTGCAGATTTTTTTTTCTATTGCCGGAATTTAATGATTTTTTTTTTCTTTAGCTTAATGTGGTTAAGTAATAGGTTATAGTACAGTATAATAATAACAACAGTTCATATAAATCAGACATGTCCAAAGTCCAGCCCGGGGGCCAAATGCGGCCCGTGGTCAAATTTCATCCGGCCCCCAGCCTCTGTCATAAAATCAATTACATCTGGCCCGCACACAGACTTAATAAATTGGTCAGCAGTACTGCAACCAGCATATGAAGTAGCTTACACACAAAATGCTGCTCCTCATTTACCCACTAAAAGGCAGCAGTTTTTTAACCCTTTTTTGCCAAATGTATCACATTTGATACACCTAAAATTTCATGATTTTCAGACTAATTTAGAATTTTGACATTTCTTTTTGAAAAAAAAATAATAATAAATTATAGATGCAAGTCAACACATGCATCTGCAGGTTCCATGAGAAAAAAACATGATTTAGCATGGATTATAGACATTAGAGTGCTTACTACACATATTCATTTTGACTTTTCTTTTCATAAATTTGAAAAAATTATTTCATTAGGACCTTATTTTTCAAATTTTGGGATTCTCTGATAATTGCTTCATGTTGCAGGTATTTAAGGGCTAAGCAATATTACTCCGTGTGACCCTCTACTTCCAATTTTCTAAAATGGTGACAATCAACAACAAAAAAGTTGACTGTGATGGCCGACGCTTCAAGGATAGATGGAAATTGGAATATTTCTTCACTAAAATACGCAACAACTGTGTCTTGCCACATTTGCAAAGAGACAGTCGCTGTTTTTAAAGATTTCAATGAGGCGATATTACCAAACAAGACACGCTCACATGTATGACAAGATTACAGGGAAGATACACAGCGAGAAATTGAAGCAACTTGAAGCTAGTTTAATTTTACAGCAGTAGTATTTCGCAACAGCCCGAGAGTCGAAAGAGAACGCCGAAAAGGCTAGTTGCGAGATTGTTGAAATTATTCATTAAAAAAAATAATAAAGCAAATGTGACACACTGAATGGCTTGCTAATTTTTGTTTAAATATGTTGTTCTACGTAAAGGACGTCAGCCAAGGTCAGCCCCCCACATTTTTACCACGCCAAATCTGGCCCCCTTTGCAAAAAGTTTGGAGACCCCTGATATAGATGGAGAAAAAAGATAGAATTAAAAATACAAAAGGCAGAGGCAGTTACTCACAATGTTACACATTACTATACTTCTATACTACTTATTATTACTTGCACTTGAGTACATTTTTTTGGATGACGACTTTACTCTTACTTCAGTAATATTATCTTGGAGTAATGTTACTCTCATTTGAGTAAAATTTTTGCCTACTCTATCCACCTCTGTATTTACATCACTGGAATTGACCGGCTCAAAACTGAAGAGCCATGCAACCCCTTTAAAGCAAGACAAAACTAATTAGGCCAATTTTTAAAAAATCTTCATTCATATAATTTATAGACCACATAGAGGATTAAAAAAAAATACTGAATCCTGCCAATTTGTTTGAGAAAAAAAATAATGGAATCAAGAAAAACAAAAAATGTAAAGTGGTACCTTAACATACGACGCATCGACATACGATCCTTTTGACATCCGTCATAAAATTCAACTTGTATTTGTCTCGATATATGGCGACATGCTCAAAATATAATTTCATTGTTTTCCCGCAAGACGGACGCACGGTGAATTGTCTTGTGAGAGAAATCAGCATTGGTCCCTAGAAGGTTAATGCAGGTGGTGGAAAAAAGAAAAAAGGTGACGCTTACCATTGAAATTAAGAAGGAAATGATAGTAAAATATGAACATGGTGTGCCTGTGAGTGAACTGGCTCGACAATATGGCTGGAATATGTCTACGATTTTGACGGTCCTCAAGCAGATGTATCCTCCTATACTCTACCCGCCGTGCCTTCCAACCTCCGTAGGCCAGTTTCTATAAATTAAGGTGAAACTAAAAACACTTTTTTAAATCCAATTTATTAGTAATTCTTCTTCTTATTATTATTATTGTAACTTTGGCGAGGAAATCGCCAGCTTCATCAGGTTTTAAATCATTTATTTCAGAACTTGTGCAACATAACACGGCTACTGTCCGCCGTACCCGACACCTACAACAACAAACCTACAACAACAAACATAAAAAGAGAAATTAAAATTTTCCCACTCTTCAGCACCTCTCTCACACTCGTCCATCACACGGGAACAGCATGCAAGACACAAATACCACATTAAAACCCTATTTGTTGCATTATTATTATTATTCTGATTTATATTTATAATTTATTTGTTTTGCTGTGTGTAATTGTACCTGCAATATTTATGAAGGATTTAGCGTAGGTTTTTGGGCTGTGGAAGGAATTAATCGAATTATAATCTATATTTATGGGAAAATCCTACTCGACATATGACCATTTCGACTTGGAACCAATTAAATTTGTATGTAGAGGTACCACTCTACTTGGTTTCGTTACCTCAAATGAGGTAGGCCTTTGGATGTTCAGAAACTGGAGCCCACCAATTTCAAAGTATAAATTGGTCACAAATAAGTAGAATGTGTGAACAAACAGAAATATACTATTTTTGAGGAAAAGAGGGGTAAATGACCAAAGTTTAGCACATTTTAATTAATGTCTTTTTTTCTTTTTGAACGCCAACTTCAGTACATACATTTCACTACTGATACACGTGTATGGTGGTACACTGGACACTTCTAGCTTTGGGCAGCAATTTTCATTGTACCATGTGAAGATTAATTCACAATATTTCTGCTTTCCAATTCAATAGATTCCACCAATGAAAGTGTGCTTAAGGTTCAAGACTAAGCGCCACAACAGGTGGGCCAGCTTTTAACAGGGATGAGAATATTTATGTGTTCTTATTTAGTACAATTGGCAAATTCACAACGACATGGGTGGATCCTGCTCTTTCCAAAACGCACAGTGGCGCATGCCAAAATACACACAATACCAAAACATAGCCTAAAAGGCCCATTTGTGTGGTCTATAAACACACTATTTGGACATCGTACACAAATATGACACAATGTAAATGCATGCAAAGACTCAATTTTTTAATCCAATCAAAACTTTGTGGAGGAAATCAAAATTTAAGAAATATTGGTATTATAAGTATGATAGTATGATGACTTAAAAATTTTCACCTAAATAGCATCATTTTTCATTAAAAAGGTAGTTCTTTTAAAAGGAAGTTCATGGACTTAATGGTTAAGATTAATAAATCTCATTTTTGGAATGTTTACATGCTTCCGTAATTAAAAAACAAACCAAAAAAAAAATCTATTCAGCTATTTGATTTGTCATTGTTGTCAGTTTATCGGTCACTTCTTTGATTGGTAAAATTTGAATTTTAAATAAGAATTAGAATAAAAAATGAAATATTAAGATGTTAAAATAAGTGTTATTGCATGATATCTTAATAATCCACACTTAAATAGCATCATTTGTCATTAAAAATATAATTCTTTTAAATGGAAGTAAATTGACTAAATGAATGAGATTAATATATTGCATTTTGGGGATTTTTGGAGTGTGTTTAGATAAGTCCATGATTTTTAAAAAGAAAATCTTTTCAGCTATTTGAATTGTCATTTTTTTTAGTTGTGAGTTGATCTGCCACTTCTTTAATTGGTAGTTCGTTCACTACTTCTTGAATTCTAACGAGTGAAAAATAGTTAAATGATCTCATCTTACCTCAGCCATTTTCATTCAGTCAGGGTGTTTCAAAGGGTACCAACAAATTGGCTAATCCCTTTGAGTCCCACAAAACAGCTGTTCCCAACTCTCCTGTTTGCCCAAGCACCACAGCAAAAGTGCCATCACACTCACCAGTTTCTCCCGCACAAACTACTCTTGTCTCTCTCTCTCTCTCTCTCTCTCTCTCTCTCTCTCTCTCTCTCTCTCTCTCTCTCTCTATCTCTCTATCTCTCTCTCTCTCTCTCTCTCTCTCAAAAAGTGACACAGGCACTTTTTCAGCTAGGGCGTGGGTGTGTGCTTGAAACTGGGCACATGGGATTGGAACGACATAACATCCTCCTACTCCACATTCTCACCTACCTTTGCTTGAACATACTACACTAACACACATACCGTACAAAGTGCATAGTACATAGTATGTACACTTTACACAACACACACACAGACACGCACCCCTACACACACACACACACACACACACACACACACACACACATCTTCCCTCTTTAGAGTCACAGTGCAGTCACCCCACAGCTGGCTAGAAAAGGGGATGACAATCATCTTTCACAAAGATGTGAGGAACCGCATAGGCTTTAGGCTCTTCTAATGCAATCAGGGAACAATCATACCTCTCTACTCTCTCTTTCTGAGTATTCAATGGTGCACGTCTGAATGCACATACCCAAACTACTGTAATATCTAAGTGCCCTGTGAACAGTCAACACAACTTATGCCTGTCAGGAGGTTTGTGCAACAATGGAGCAAGTACATTAAAAAGCAGGGTGACTGTGTTGAAAAATCATGTAACTATTGTTGTATCAAATCATAAAATCTAGTGGAGATACTTATTAACTTACGCTCTACAGTCTTGGGACTGTTCATTTTTCGACATTGACTAGTTGAAGTTCAGTTTTTAATTCTACAATTCCCAAAAAACAAATGCAAAACTTGAAGGTTGCTCTGCAAAGGACAGACTGGAGTCATTACAAAGCAAGGTTATAGAGATATCTAGCAACTTGTTCATGACAAAGATGAACGACATAATGTCGAATTTCACCAGAAGGACTCAACATAAAGTAAAGGGGAATTGCCTTGATTGTAGGAATGTAGGAAAATAATGAAGGACATAGATGAATAACTTAAAAAAAAATCAATTAAAACTGGCCTCACTACAGAAAGACAAAAATGTACATTTTTAAAAAATCTTAAAAACAATGTTTTAAAAACGGATGGATGTCATTGTTGAAGCAAAGTGAAATGCAAAAATGATCTGCAATAATATGCTTCAATTCATTGCCCATTGGTGGTGTATATGGCAGAAAACACACACAAGCCTGAAAAAGCAGATTCTGCTCTTGCACCCCTCTCTAAAAAAACAGCTGTATTGCAGGTGACACACTGTTCCGCGGCGGACCGTGCAGGCCAGACTCCCTCAAAGTCTGAAATTTAACAGTCGACGTGTAACGTCAATGTCAGCTCACACCTGAAAGGCAACTGAACAGAAGAGCACGGAGGAGTCACGACAAATCAGCAGATGGCAAATTTGTATGGAAAGTGCTTTATTCAAAGTTAGAACAAAGTTGTGTGTTTGTATATGTTTACATTGCAAATTAAATTTGTCTATTAAAAGCAATAATGACAACACTTCTTTTTCATGATATTTATCAATGCTAACATATTAATGCAACATACAACAACTTTGTTTTTTCACAAAATATTTCAATTGTAACAAGCAACTCCACATTAAAAACTACCCATTTTTAGACTGTAAACAATATTATATGTCATATTGTATTTGTTAAGGTTTCGGGGTAACAGGGGACCCAAGCGCAGAGACAGAGGCTAACTGGCAGTGGTAACAGTTTTTGGACGATGATAGAAAGCGCTAGATAGTGTCCGAAGAATCCGGTGGGCAGTTTGGTGATAAAACAGGTGAACGGGCAGGCGGGCGTTCTGGCAGGCAAGTAGTACGGAATCTAGGGTAAAAAAAATAAAATAAAATAAAAAACTTTAAAAAATAGCTCAGTATCAGGATTACAGGATTCTTTGTTAGCTGAAAGTCATGTCGGTGAGTTGTTGCTCTGGGAATGATGTGAGGCCAACAACCGGTTTAAGTAATCTGCTGACAATTTTCAGTGGCACCTGTTCCTAGGCTCCCCCACGTGTGCAATCAAGGCAGTGACACAAATACAAAAAAACAAGGAGGAGGGGCTCAGTTTTATGAGGGGCCGTACAAGACATTTTTCATTCTGGCCCTCTCACACACATACATTCTCCTTTCACTTACATATATATTCACTCTCACACACATACATTCTCCTCTCACATGCATACATTCTCCTTTCACATCCATTCATATTTACTTTCACATTCATACATTTTTACTTTCACATTTATACATTTTCACTCTCACATTCATACATTTTTACTTTCACATTCATACATTTTCACTCTCACATTCATACATTTTTACTTTCACATTCATACATTTTTACTTTCACATTTATACATTTTTACTTTCACATTTTCACTCTCACATTTATACATTTTTACTTTCACATTCATACATTTTTACTTTCACATTTATACATTTTGAATCTCACATTCATACATTTTTACTTTTGACATTTATACATTTTTACTTTCACATTTATACATTTTCGCTCTCACGTCCGTACATTTTCACTCTTATATTCATACATGTTTACTCTCACATTCACACATTTTTAGTCTGTGAAATGTATGTTTGTATAAATAAAATATATGTGTATAAGAGTGAATATATATGTATGTGAGGAAAGTATGTATGAACGTGAGAGGAGAATGTATGTATGCATGATTGAAAGTATAGTGAAAACGGAAGGAGTCTAGTTGAAACGGAAGCCAGCTCTGATTGGCTAGCTCTGACTGGTAAGCTCTGATTGGCTGAGAACCTGACGCGGGTTACTCTTCATAAAATAACAACTAAGGGTTAGCGTGGAAGAGGATGCACAATCACTTCGGCAAGCAGTTGGACTTTTGCAAAACATTTTGTCGACCCCAGAAACTGTAACTTCTTTGGCTTCCTGTCTCGAGCGGCGGCAAAGGACACAATCAACTGCACCCAACAGTGCTAATTATGACGCAGTTGAAAGTGAAATGAGAGACATTTTTAGACCGAGCAACTCTCGAACCTCTTCAACTGTCCAAGCGGGAGCTAATACGACCCGCTCCCAAACTACTGCGGTCAAGCCACCCTCCACTCGTAAAAATGAAGTCAAGCTAGCCGTCCCTCATTTGGATCATTGTTTGCATTGTGTGCATTACGGTAATGCAACGCGCTGGCTTCATAATGGAACGTGGTGGCTTCACAGCGCAAGTCCCCCGGTGGCTTCACAGCGCTAGTCCCTTTATTGAAAAAAATAAATATGAATAAATAAAAAACGGGAAGCCATCCAAGAACGGGTCCACTTGAGAGAGGCACTCGAGCACCCCGAGACCCAAACTAAAGTATTATGATATAAAAAAATAATTTAGGAATTCCGAGTAATACTACTTAGAAAATTGCTAGTTATTTCTGTCATTTACCCTTATTTCAAATATTAATTAAAAAATATCTGGCTGATATCCCGGGACGGTTCCACTTCTGGGGTATACTGGACGACCCCAAGACTCGAACCAAAGTACTCTGATAAAATTCTGATGTATCATTTCAAAATAAAAGTACTTTGAAAATTGCTGATTTTAGCTGTCATTTCGCCTGATTTCAAAAATTGATTAAAAAAAATCTGGCTGATATCCTGGGACGGTTCCACTTCTGAGGTATACTGGACGACCCCAAGACTCGAACTAAAGTACTCTGATAAAATTCTGATGTATCATTTCAAAATAAAAGTACTTTGAAAATTGCCGATTTTAGCTGTCATTTCGCCTGGTTTCAAAAATTGATTAAAAAAAAAAATCTGACTGATATCCTGGGACGGTTCCACTTCTATACTAGAGATCAATTTTTGAAATCAGGCGAAATGACAGCTAAAGTCGGCAATTTCAAAGTACTTTTATTTTGAAATGATACATCAGAATTTTATAATAGTACTTTAGTTCGAGTCTTGGGGTCGTCTAGTATACCTCAGAAGTGGAACCGTCCCAGTATATCGACCAAATTTTTTTAAATCAATTTTTGAAATCAGGCGAAATGACAGCTAAAATCGGCAATTTTCAAGTACTTTTATTTTGAAATGATACATCAGAATTTTATCAGAGTACTTTAGTTCGAGTCTTGGGGTCGTCTAGTATAGACCCTACCCACGTGACGTCACAACTCCGCCCTCCTGACTGGTGCCGCCTGAAGGAATTTAGTCCTCCCAGCCCAAACCGCACGGGGAGGCCGGCAAAAGAACGGAAATGTGCTCCAGGCCAGGAGGAAGCTAAACTCCGCGCGTTCCTGTGTTAACCCTTTGCACACTGACTCCATGTTTCAAAAGCTTGAAGAACACTCGCCGAAAACAGGTTGACAATTTATTTGTCGACAATGGTCAAAAACAAGGCAAAAACAGACGACGGAGGGACAATTCTGGATCCAAAACAAGGCTACATGTTTCCGAGCAGAAGAAATCTGTCTTATCTCAGTGTCCAGTCTTTTTGAAGTCTTTGCTGACGCGGGTTTTGTCGAAGGCGTTTCTGGGCGTTGCTTTTGTGCCACCCCCGCTGTGGCCGGTTTTGGGCGGCTTAGGTTCATGCGCGGATTGGGACGCCCGCTATCAACTTTGCTGTCCGGGCTGGTTGTGCTTGTTTTAGGACAAAGCGCTTTGTCCTTGGAGTTTGCTGGGAGAGCAGATTTGCCAGAGTTGGTGCATCACTCCTGTGATAAGACGGCATTGTGTATCTCTTCTATTTCCTCTCATTAAACTATGGTGTTCTATTTATTTTATATTAGTAGCGTAGTCCTACCGTAAATATGAAAATGATACTATTTCCTGATTAATTATATTACGTGTGTTAGAGTAATGCAAACACTTAGACGGTGTCATTTGTATGTGTTAGACTATATATGTGTTAGACTAATGCAGACAATTATATGGTGTGTGCGATGACGATATCGTTTCCCCTTCACGCCCAATTGTCCGTCAACACATCGTGTTTACCTGTTACGGCTACGTACATTCCTCCTATTTACGGCGTGTTTTTCTGCTCGTTAACATTAATAATCAAAATGGTGAAGGCGTGTGTGGCGGTCGGTTGCAATAACAGAGAAGATAGACGGAGAGACTTGAAGTTCTACTGGATTCCGAGAGACCCGGAGAGGAGAGAGCGAGATGGGCTGCTGCAATTCGACGAGAAAACTGGGCTCCAAACGATTACCACAGATTATGTAGTAGTCATTTTATATCTGGTAAGATGCATTTAATATATATTTAGAGGGTTTGGGGCTGACAACCACAATTAAGATCATTGCTAGGCTAATCGCCGACAACATACACGTATGTATGTAGTGAGAGTGCTATCGCTAAACCATATAAACATTAAAAGCACTAGCTCCATTGACAAATGACATGAAATACAATAGACTTGACAGTGGATGTTAGCAAGAACAAAAGATTTTGAATTGAAAATTTCGTAACCCACCTTTCCAAGCATAAGATAGATTCCTGCCGAATTTTCGTGGACGAGGACCTGTTTCACCCAACCAGCAACGAAGTATTTATAAGCCACCAAGCTCTTAAAGTTTTTCAAACTTTCGTGAGAATAGGCTGATTTTGTGTGGACAAGATAGTTTTAAATATCAGGGTAGCTAGCAGATGTCTGGCAAATAAGGCGCAGACAGTGGGTCGAAAAACATCGATTTAGGCATCAAATATGGATCTGGCGAATGGATAAACTGAAGCTTTTCCACGTAACGCCTTTTATGCAACGCATCAAGTGAGTTTATGGCATCCGAAAGCACCGGGTCTTCCATGAAATGCATTATAAATTGCTCGATCAATTGAGACCATTGATAATACAGACACAAAATGACGGACAAGGGGGCGGAACAATACAGCGATCACGTGATTTTGTGACATCGGTGGGTAGGGTCTATACCTCAGAAGTGGAACCGTCCCAGGATATCAACCAGATTTTTTTTAATCCATTTTTGAAATCAGGCGAAATGACAGCAAAAATGGACAATTCTCAAGGTACTTTTATTTTGAAATGATACATCAGAATTTTATCAGAGTACTTTAGTTCGAGTCTTGGGGTCATCTAGTATACCTCAGAAGTGGACCCGTCCCGGGATATCAGCCAGATATTTTTAAATTAATATTTGAAATAAGGGTAAATGACAGAAATAACTAGCAATTTTCTAAGTAGTATTACTCGGAATTCCTAAATTATTTTTTATATCATAATACTTTAGTTTGGGTCTCGGGGTGCTCGAGTGCCTCTCTTAAGTGGACCCGTTCTTGGATGGCTTCCTGTTTTTTATTTATTCATATTTATTTTTTTCCAATAAAGGGACTAGCGCTGTGAAGCCACCGGGGGACTTGCGCTGTGAAGCCACCGCGTTCCATTATGAAGCCAGCGCGTTGCATTACCGTAATGCACACAATGCAAACAATGATCCAAATGAGGGACGGCTAGCTTGACTTCGTTTTTACGAGTGGAGGGTGGCTCGACCGCAGTAGTTTGGGAGCGGGTGGTATTAGCTCCCGCTTGGACAGTTGAAGAGGTTCGAGAGTTGCTCGGTCTAAAAATGTCTCTCATTTCACTTTCAACTGCGTCATAATTAGCACTGTTGGGTGCAGTTGATTGTGTCCTTTGCCGCCGCTCGAGACAGGAAGCCAAAGAAGTTACAGTTTCTGGGGTCGACAAAATGTTTTGCAAAAGTCCAACTGCTTGCCGAAGTGATTGTGCGTCCTCTTCCACGCCAACCCTTAGTTGTTATTTTATGAAGAGTAACCCACGTCATGTTCTCAGCCAATCAGAGCTTACCAGTCAGAGCTAGCCAATCAGAGCTGGCTTCCGTTTCAACTAGACTCCTTCCGTTTTCACTATACTTTCACTCATACATACATACATTCTCCTCTCACGTTCATACATATTTTCCTCACATACATATATATTCACTCTTATACACATATATTTTATTTATACAAACATACATTTTATTTATACCAACATACATTTCACAGACTAAAAACGTGGGAATGTGAGAGTAAACATGTATGAATATAAGAGTGAAAATGTATGAACGTGAGAGAAAATGTATAAACGTGAAAGTAAAAATGTATAAATGTGAAAGTAAAAATGTATGAATGTGAGAGTAAAAATGTATGAATGTGAGAGTAAAAATGTATAAATGTGAAAGTAAAAATGTATAAACGTGAAAGTAAAAATGTATGAATATAAGAGCGAAAATGTATGAATGTGACAGAGGAAATGTATGAACGTAAAAGTAAAAATATATAAATGTGAAAGTAAAAATGTATAAATGTGAAAGTAAAAATGTATGAATGTGAAAGTAAAAATATATAAATGTGAGAGTGAAAATGTATAAATGTGAAAGTAAAAATGTATAAATGTGAGAGTGAAAATGTATAAATGTGAAAGTAAAAATGTATGAATGTGAGCGTGAAAATGTATGAATGTGAAAGTAAAAATGTATGAATGTGAGAGTGAAAATGTATAAGTGTGAGAGTGAAAATGTATGAATGTGAAAGTAAAAATGTATGAATGTGAAAGTAAAAATGTATGAATGTGAGCGTGAAAATGTAAGAATGTGAAAGTAAAAATGTATGAATGTGAGAGTGAAAATGTATAAGTGTGAGAGTGAAAGTGTATGAATGTGAAAGTAAAAATGTATGAATGTGAAAGTAAAAATGTGTGAATGTGAAAGTAAATATGTATGGATGTGAAAGGAGAATGTATGCATGTGAGAGGAGAATGTATGTGTGTGAGAGTGAATATATATGTTTGTGAAAGGAGAATGTATGTGTGTGAGAGGGCCAGAATGAAAAATGTCTTGTACGGCCCCTCATACAGTTTCAATAATCGTAATCAAACATTGAAACATTTACAGCAACACAGAGTAAATGCTTTCTCCCTCCATTTGTTGTAATGCAACAAATTTCAAATTACTTGCAGACATGGCAGATCACTTGAAAACACCGGCCATTTTATTAGCAGTCAAGAAGTGACTTCAAAATCTATTTATGACTTTGAATAAAGCACTTACCATAAAAATTTCCATACACCGAGAACACGTGTCCTGAATCCTGCATGTTCTTCTGTTTAGTGTCACAGTGGATGCCCGCCTTCAGTGTGCACGCTTCTGTTACGTTACACTTCGGCTGTTAAATTTGAGATTTTTAGCACGTCCGGTCTGCATGGTCTGCCCCGGACCAGTGCGTAACCTATCAATAGAACGGTCAGATTGATAATCCGGGCCGCATGTGGCTCACTGACGTTCAGCGGGCGTGATTGCTATGTGAATCTAGCGAGCTGAGGCTGGACGGAGACACCTGCAATTGGGGGTATTTACAACTGCAGCTAATCAATATTGAATAACAATTGTTGTTAATACAATTGTTGAAGGTAGGTGACGCAGAAGATGTTTACAAATGTTTGAAAATGACGGTGTTGTTGTGCTGAACCGCAAACAACGTTCTGAGTGGACCATCACAGTCTTTTGACTTTCATGTCACGACGCGTTAATGTGATGCGTAGTAAGGATTTTTAGGAGCCGCACTTCAGGCTACGGCGTCGGGTCATTAATTGGGTCTGCGTTAACGGCGTAGATCCGCCGTCACCGCGACGTAGAAACATAAATAGGCTGTATGTCTTTGCATATGAAGTAAGCAGTGGCCTTAGTTATAGCCATTGTGCAGTCACATTTTGCTGTGAGAGGACCCCCCAAAAAAAGAAGCGACAATATTCTGATCCTGACGCGATTTGTTTTTTTTCCCCCAGTGTCCGACGAAGAACTAGATGGGGAGGCGATAGACTTGTCGGTGATTTGGTGTACTCTGTTTGAGTTAACGCAGCATTCTTTGCAAATGACAAAGGTTTTGTCAAGCTTTGCCAATCCGTAGTGTTTCCAAACATATGATTTAAACATTACAGGTGCATTAAATAAGGAAGCTTCCTTGCTGCTGTACCACAGAGCTACCGTCCGTACTCAATACAAAGCGGGAAATAATGATAGTACATGTATTGTGCATGGAGAACATCAGATGGGTGTTCCCATGAACAAAACGGCGATTGAATCAGATTTTACCGATACCCACCAATGCGTCGAGATGAATATAGATTTGACCACTTAATTGCATCATACTCATTAAATGAGCCCATGCACTTGCAATGTGCATCAATTATTTTCCACATCCTTAGCGTGCATGTGAAAGTGGAAAGTCAGGGCAGACTGTCAGATGGTGGTTTGTTTGGTCACTCT
Source organism: Corythoichthys intestinalis (assembly GCF_030265065.1). NCBI lineage: Eukaryota > Metazoa > Chordata > Actinopteri > Syngnathiformes > Syngnathidae > Corythoichthys > Corythoichthys intestinalis. The sequence goes on along the minus strand of NC_080395.1, from coordinate 76,743,284 downwards.
GACCTCTGAAAATACTACTTTCTACTTAAATTTTCTTTTGTAAAATCTAACCGAACAATGGTAATGCTATACGTGCCTGTTGGAGAGCATGCATTCTCCCTGCGCAGTGACCTGCAGAAACTATTTACACATCTACTGCGAGACCATGACCAAAGAACCTTTACAGGTTGTCGACAACGAGGAGACTAGCAGACAATGCATTTGCCATTCGTGTCAACAGGCTCCGGGTCTTCAGAACAAAAATTTTTGTCAATGTTGTCAAAATTACACTCGCATCATGTGTGATACACAATTTCTTGAAGAAACACAGATCAGAACCCTATGTGCCACCCACACTGATAGACCGAGAGACTGATGATCACCAATTCATCCCTGAAAACAATAAGGCCTGGGGGCGTTCCCTGATGTGGCAAGCAATAGAGCACGCAAGCCAACACAAAGGAATAAACAGAGAGACATGATGAAAGAGGACTTTAAGTCACCAACAGGCCAAATATCATAGCAAAAAAAACACATGTAGTTTGTACTGCAATTGGTGGTGTGACTGTGACACCTCTGGCTCTATCAATGACCGCAGTGACACGACAGTAAAAGTATATTTGTTACACTGTTCTCCATACATGACACAGTCCCAATTAGTTGTGTTCAAGTCTTCAGTGCACTTTTATTTTTTGTAATGGAGGAAAAAAATGATGTGCCTTTCATGTAAAAGAAAATGCTATGCAAGGCTTTTTTTCTAATAAAGTTTGCATCACAAAATTAATATTTAGAATAAACAGGTATACAAACTATACTTATGTTGTATACTAGCTTCCAAATGACCTAATGAAAGAAACATTTACAGAAACATCTCATTTTCACAAATTAAAAAGTACAGAGTTATCAGAAAATAAATTGCTGCTCTTTCAGTCCAAAGAAAAAATTGTTATCATGAATGTAACATTGTTTCCACATCTTTGTCTGCTTGATGACCTGAATATTGACTCCCAATTGACTCTGGAGTTTTTGGAGTTTTTCCTTGCCGGCATGGAGGGTCTTAAGGATAGGGGATACCCAGGACTTGAACTGTATCTATAGACCCTACCCACGTGACGTCACAACTCCGCTCTCCTGACTGGTGCCGCCCAATTGTCCGTCAAAACATAGTGTTAACCTGTTACGGCTACGTACATTCCTCCTATTTACGGCGTGTTTTTCTGCTCCTTAACATTAATAATCAAAATGGTGAAGGCGTGTGTGGCTGTTGGTTGCACTAACAGAGAAGATGGAAGGAGAGACTTGAAGTTTTACCGTATTCCGAGGGATCCAAAGAGGAGAGCAAAATGGACGGCTGCAATTCGACGTGAAAACTGGGCACCAAAAAATCACCACAGACTATGTAGTAGTCATTTTATTCCGGTAAGATGCATTTAAGATATACTTAGAGGGTTTTGGGCTGACAAATAACCACAATTAAGATCATTGCTAGGCTAATCGCCGACAACATACACGCATGTATGTAGTGAGAGTGCTATCGCTAAACCATATAAACATTAAAAGCCTTAACTCCATTGACAAACTACATGAAATACATTAGACTTGACAGTGGATGTTAGCAATAACAAAAGATTTTGAATTGAACATTTCGTAACTCACCTTTTCAAGCACAGGATAGATTCCTGCCGAATTTTCGTGGACGAGGACCTGTTTCACCCAACCAGCAACGAAGTATTTATAAGCCTCCAAGCTCTTTAAGTTTTTCAAATTTTCGTGAGAATAGGCTGATTTTGTGTGGACAAGATAATTGTAAATATCAGCGTAGCAGATGTCGGGCAGACAGGGCGAAGACAGTGGGTCGAAAAACATCGATTTGGGCATCAAATATGGATCTGGCGACTGTATAAAACGAAGCTTTTCCACATAACGCCTTTTATGCAACACATCCAGTGAGTTTACGGCATCAGAAAGCACCGGGTCTTCCATGAAATGCATTTTAAATTCCTCGATCAATTGAAACCAATGCTAATACAGAGACAAAATGACGGACAAGTGGGCGGAACCATACAGCGAGCACGTGGTTTTGTGACGTCGGTGGGTAGGGTCTATTCATCTTTGTTGCTTCATTTCTAATTGTGTATCATATTGCCTCTGCAAAGCCCTTTGAGACATCTGTTGTGATTTAGGGCTATACAAATAAAATTGAATTGAATTGAATACAGTGTATATCCACTACTGGCAAGCGTAACGATATTAAAAATATATATATATTGTTAAATTGGAAAAACAAACAGAACTTAACACAGGCCAATGGCTAAGTGTAATCATTGAACATATAACATAGAAAATATCTGCAAAACAGACAAATAAATTGGACAGCTATGAACAACAATGGGAAACAGTCGCTAGAATAATGAACATAGAATAAGGATTCTCTCTTGCTTTTGAAGGAATGCCATAACAGCAACAAAAAATGTATACATACATTGATATGAACCATGATGAACCAGATTAATAACAGAATTATGTTTAAATAATACCCTTCACTAGTCCTCGGCACACTTCTATGGGTCACCATTATTTTGTTTATTTTTAAACCTGTCCTGTTCAGCTGCTTGACTGGGGCGGAAAATCTGAGTATCCAGTTTGTCTGAACAGTTTTAATGTATCACCTGGGAGTATGACAGACTCACATTGTGATCATTCAACATGCCTCATTTATTAGTAGGAAAGTAGCAAATTGGAAGGAGTTATGGGGTGACAGAGGAAAAGAAGGCAAGAGAGACAGAAGTATAAACAACAACGAGAAATATATTGAACCTACACTAACTGTGAATACAGTGGGGCAAATAAGTATTTAGTCAACCACTAATTGTGCAAGTTCTCCCAATTGAAAATATTAGAGAGGCCTGTAATTGTCAACATGGGTAAATCTCAACTATGAGAGACAGAATGTGGGGAAAAAACAGAAAATCACATTGTTTGATTTTTAAAGAATTTATCTGCAAATCATGGTGAAAAATAAGTATTTGGTCAATACCAAAAGTTCATCTCAATACTTTGTTATGTACCTTTTGTTGGCAATAACGGAGGCCAAACGTTTTCTGTAACTCTTCACAAGCTTTTCACAAACTGTTGCTGGTATTTTGGCCCGTTCCTCCATGCAGATCTCCTCAAGAGCAGTGATGTTTTGGGGCTGTTGTCGGGCAACACGGACTTTCAACTCCCTCACAGATTTTCTATGGTATATTTTCTAAATATGGCAAATGGTGTTATACTTGTATAGCGCTTTTCCAGCTTTCAAGGCGCTCAAAGTGCTTTACACTACATCGCCATCCACTTACCTACCTAACCCTATCCCCTGGAAAGGTGTTCCGGGCATGTGCCACTGGCGGGAGGCACTGGGGAAAACCCAGGACACGTCTCTCAGCTGGCCTGGGCCTTTGCCTTGGGATCCCGCAGGAGGAGCTGGTTGAAGTGGCTGGGGAGAGGGAAGTCTGGGCTTCCCAGCTAAATCTGCTGCCCCCGCGATCCGACCCCGGATTAAGCGGCAGATGATGGATGGATGGATGGATGGATGGATGGATGGATGGATGGATGGATGGATGGATGGATGGATGGACGGACGGACGGACGGACGGACGGACGGACGGACGGACGGACGGACGGACGGACGGACGGACGGACGGATGTACGGACGGACGGCTGGGTGGGTGGATGGATGGATGGATGGATGCATGCATGGATGCTATATACCTTTCTGACTTTGGTTGAATTATTCTTATGTATTGAAAAACAAATATCTGAAAAGGGTATTTTGTGATTCATGTCAGTTCATGTCCTGTTTTATTTTGGTGGGTTCCCTTTTGTTGCTCAGTGTTACCTTTGTCACTCTTGTCTTGCCTTCCCCTTAATCACCTGAGTGCCCACACCTGTGTATCATTAGTCCTAGGCCTTAAATTCCCCTCTTTTGCCTTGTCTTGTGCCAGTGCGTTTTTCTAGTGAGAGAAGCTGTAAGAAGCTAAGACGCCATCTTCAGTAAGTCTTGTTCTTGCCATGTTTTGTTCCAAGTCTACATTGCCGAAGATTTTATGTTGTTTCTTTGATTTCTTTTGGACTTTGAAGCTGGCCTGTTAAATGACAGTAAAATAAAACAGACATTGAGAACAGCATTTTTTTCGTCGTCTCTTGCATTTGAGTCCAGCCGTGTGTGACATCCCCCCGTGACATTTTGCCTTCATAATGTCAATAATACAAAATCAAATATTTATTTTCAACATCTTCATATGCTATTGTTTAGCTACAATGGATTCATAGCCTCATTGCTAATCATCCTTCACACGGCCACTGAAAACAGAAATGTTTTCTCAAATTCAATAAATGACTCCCTGACACAGTCCTTTTTATATATGGCATATATGAGAGGTATCCCGGCTTGAAAACGACTGCAATGCAATATTACCCATTAGGCCTGGCGCCCCTTAGTTGGAACAGGAAAGGCCCTTTTTATGAGACAGGCTTCTCCTCCAAGGGAAAAAAAAATCAATTGACCTCAAATCTGCATCAGGGGAGCCTTAAGACATGTGTTCAGGTGCCTAATGAAAAATATTGAGGTTTCGTTGAAGTGGAGGGGTCCAAACAGTAAAGTGAAAAGAATTTTGCCATTTTGTCTCAACACAAATTTTGAACAGTCATAACTTGGCAGATATACAACATATGTGATTGATTCAGCTCAAGCTGTGTGCAGACGCACCCTTCCAAGCTCCCACGAGCAACTTATCTCAGTCATGTCATCAATATTTGCTGGAAGTGGTGGAACATACACTTAGTGTATAACATACGTTATGTGCCATGAAGATGGATAATGAACTTTGTCTTTAACATACCAACACGTCCAGCAAGTACTGATGATGTGAAATATCGAACAACAGTTGCAATCAAGACAATGACTGCGACATGCACACGTTTGAGAGGAATTCTCATCGTGGCTTGATTTTGTCCGTGCTGCTGGGTGTGCTCATTTGAGCACTTGTGAAACATGAAATAAAACTTGGAAGTTATCTTCAACACATGTGTCCATCACTTCTTTTATGATGTCTTTCATTTTTTAAATATCACCTGATGATTTTGGCACATTATTTTTTGATCACCCTGTAATTTTTTGTCTTATTCCATTTTTGCCATGATTCAGATTTAGGAGGGTGGTGTAGCAATTCGGTTGATTTTCAGCCATTTATGATCATGGTGTGCATTTTTTATTTTATATATTTCATTGCATAGTAGGTTGTGATATTTTTAATATATGACAGATAAACCTTTAGCTTGATTCAATATATATTTCATTGTGCTGGGTGCAAATAATTAATGTTGAAGTTTTTCCTTCAAGAAATTAGCTACATTTCTCCTTCTGAATTCACCTATGTGTATACTAAGGCACCAATACTTGTTTCAAATGTTTGGTAGATGTGTTTATGACATTTGACAAAGATTTCGTGTTGCCAGAAGTAATATAACACTTAAAACAAGCAAAAACAGCAACACTAGATCTGTATTTTTGTGTATTCACATCAAGATACATTTCTGGCTGGTGACTGAGTTAGGAGGGTATTGGCTTTGAAAAAATGCATTGAACATATAGATCCAGCGTAGTGGAATGAAATCCATTTTCTAAGCACTTTTTCCATGGTCCCAATAAAGCCATATTTCCACAGGCTTGTCCATTCGCAGCACTTCCTGGTCAACTCTAATCTTTTAATGGACGACGGTCTCACAGAAGAAGTTGTAGCTGTCAGTGAAGGGTGTTTCAGTTCTGAAAAACACGCACACACACACATGTGAGAACTGTTTCATCCATATCATATTTACATAATATTCCAATCCAAATTATCTAGGCTTATCTATTCTGCCATTTTTTCCTGAATAAAATTATCAAATAGGTTTTGGGAACTACAGTAAAACAAACTAAATACTATGTTGTTTGTCAATCTAAACCTTTTGCTCAAATTTAACAATCTAACATCATAATAATGACCGCTACAGCCCAGAATTCATATTGCAAGTCTTAACTTCATATGTGATCTAACCAGAAGCCCCCCAACTCCCGTAGTTATTCACAACAAAAGGCGTGTGTGTGGCTTACCTGTTGTCAATGTCGTTAAAAATCCATGTCGACGCAATGTTAACATTATCAGCAAGATCCTTCGACGGAGCCTGGAGAGAAAGCCATTGCCTGACGTAGCCACGAAGGCTTAGCAAGTTGCCCACAGTTTCGGCCAAATTCCTGCCCTTTTTCGCCCTTGGACAGATGAGATGCATATAGCATCGTTTCGATGCCTTTTGACTAAATTTCGAATGCGGTTTTCTTATCTTTTGTACATCTTCGCTCGTGTCGTAGCTTGACACGGTCGCCGCCATGTTGTTTGTTTTCGAAACCGATAGCAACAATCCTCGTCTCCTATTGGTGCACGTGACCTAAAATGGCTTCAGACACTGACAATACGACTCCGCCGTATCAATATCACTGCGCTACGAGGGAAAAAAAGACCGACACGAGAACGCTAATTACTAAAAAAATGACTGGAAACCGTGAGTAGAACTTTTTTTTTGGTACTAATTAGCAACGTATGTATATTATAAAGCAGAGGTCATGTAGATCCACTTCAGTGGAACGAAATCCATTTTCTAAGCACTTTTCCATAGTGCCAATATAGCCTAATTGCCCTTTTTTGTCGCATCAATTCAACCTTTTTTTTTGTTGCTCCAGAAAACATGCACATTTGAATCAATCAGAGCTAAATATCTCTGCTGATCACATGTCAGTATGACAGCCAATTGAACGGATAAATGAGTCCAGGCGTTTGCCTTACTGCGTGTATTAGCACATTGACATGACTCATCATCGTCAGACTCAGAAAACTGCAGCAACTGGGGAGATCTCCATGCCATTCGTGGAATAAAATGAATAATAAATATTGGTGGAAATGGATTACGCAACACAAGCACTTTATTGTGCTTGTTGTTAACACTTGTGTATATAAATCTGATGTTGGTAGAATGTTTTCTTCTTGGAGATGAAATGTAAGTGTGGCAGCTTAGCATCTAAAAAAAAATTTTTTTTACATAGCGTTTTGACACTTGCCGTCATATTTTCAGAATCAAAGCATCGTGTACCAGAACAGCATTCTGGCCCTGAATCTTATACCGGAATTACGTTCTGGCCTTTCACCCCTGCCCATAACCCATATCTTCAATAAATCTTTCGAGACAGGAGTCTTCCCTGATGAAATGAAAATTGTGAAAGTTGTCCCAATTTTCAAAGGAGGAAACTCACATGAGTTCAATAACTATAGACCCATTTCAATCCGACCTCAATTATCCAAAATCCTCGAAAAACTATTCAACAACAGACGGGACAAATTCATAACAAAGCATCATTTACTACATGATAGCCAATACGAGTTTAGGAAAAACCACTCCACTGCGCAGGCACTTGCAGAGTCAGCAGAAATTATCACGGATGCTATTGACCAAAAATAATACTCCGTGGGAATTTTCCTGGACCTGAAAAAAGCCTTTGACACAGTTAACCACAATATCCTACTCGACAAACTAGAGAGATCTGGAATTCGAGGCGTTGTACTAAATTGTGTACGTAGCTACCTGCATAACCGATCGCAACATGTAACATTCGATGGGTGTAAATCAACTACACGTCAAATCACATGTGGCGTGCCCCAAGGCTCCGTCCTGGGACCGAAACTGTTCATCATATACATAAATGACGTATACAAAGCATCTGAACTACTAAAAATGGTACTTTTTGCGGACGACGCCAATATCTTTTGTTCGGGGAAGGATCTGACAGGTCTCACTAAGCAAATAAATGCTGAACTAGCAAAAGTGCAGCAATGGTTCGACGCTAATAAATTATCTCTAAATCTTGAAAAAAGTAAATACATGCTATTTGGCAGAAAAGGTCTCAAGAAGCACTTAAACTTACAAATAAACAATGTGATGATACAAAGAGTAAGGCAGCACAAAGTCTTAGGTGTAGTACTAGATGATTTACTAACATGGAAGGCCCATGTGGACCAGCTGCGCAATATGCTTGCCAGAAGCATTTCTATTCTCTTTGGAACCCAAAATATGCTAGATGAGAAGGCTCTCCAAACTCTCTGCAGTGCACTTATCTTGCCACATCTTAGTTACTGTTCGGAAATTTGGGGGCATACACATAAGGTTAATCTCTATCCTCTTTTGATCTTGCAAAAGAAAGCGATTCGGATCATTCACAACGCACCGTTAAGAGCACACACAAATGAGCTCTACATCAAATCCTAACTATTAAAACTTTATCACCTGATAAACTTCAAAACTGTTCAAATGATGTACAAAGCCCACTCAAACTGTCTCCCGCCTAACCTACAAGTTCGCTTCCAACTGAGGGAATCCAATTATGACCTGAGAGGAACCAGGTTGTTCTCTTATCGGAAAGTCAGAACAACCTTAAAATCATTTTCGGTTACAAACATTGGCGCTCACCTATGGAATACCAGTGACCCAGCACTTACGAGTATAAAATCATTTGGTTACTTGCACACCAGCTGTGATAACACAAAACACTTTTGCCACACACACAGCCACAACAAAATGTTCACTCAACAAATAGATGCTGGAATGTCAGGGACAATGACAAAGCCATAACTTTGTACGCCCTGAAACTCAGACCACTAATCTGCTTGTGCACGAGATTGCTGTGTGATCTCAACAACCGCACAATGGAGATGCTTAATTGGACGCTGAGTTCACTGGACATAATTTTCTCAACAATGCGGCATACTCCTAACCAACAGCCATGTCCAGCCAACGCCTTCACATCTGGTTCCGTGGAGGATGCCTGGGGAAAATGGAGGCCCATATGCTTGACGGCTCTCCAGATTGAGGATGTGGACCTCTTTATCTTCGGCTCACTGCTGGCGCTCTCCCTCCTGCTGCTTATTGGTGCCCTCTGGATACACCGATTCTCGGTGAGAGTGATGCGGCAACACAAAGAGGCAATGGTCGCTGTCAACAAGGCCTGTGATGAATTATCCCAGGTGAGGAAGGAACAAGCAGCGTTTAGTGGTGCCGCCGCTCAAATGGAGACGAAAATCATTAAAGAGATCCGGGATCAAGAAAGGCTTGCTCGCGGGAACCGGGCCAGGGCAGATGACGATTAACCCACCTGAGCTGATTGCAGAGGGTGTGGGCCTCTATGACACCCTCGGCTATCCCTCCCTACACAAACTTGACAATCACCCTAATCAAGGAAATCACACTAATTGACAACATTGCTTAAGTGTCATGCAATTAATAACTTTTGGGAAGATAATTCATGTGAAAAAGGAAAAGCTCATATAATGTGACGTATGCAACTCTACCATGCTTGATTGTGCGTCTTTAGCTGTATGGGGGACGGGAAAAGGATAATCATTTGCTTCTCCCGTCTGCCCTTGTCTTTCTTCGGTTCTTTCTTCCTTCAGGCAAATCATATCACATTTTGTAATCGTCAATAATACCGATGATGATGACAATAAATATTTCATTCATTCATGTGTGCCAAACTTCCTGTACTTGTTGAGCGTCATTCCCTGAAGGGTTCTTTAGGGGTTATTTGCATCAACCTTACAGCGCCAACTAGCGGCGACAGAAAGGATTTTTCAAAAAGGCATCTTCTATAACGTTTTTTCAACGTCGAGCAATGACATTTCGGGAGTCGATACATTGCATAAAACTGCTCCAAAAAGTCTCTTACGTCTAGTCCAAATCCAAGAGGAAATCGGGTATTTTGGATCGAATGTGAATTTTTTATCGATTCACAGGGTGCACATTTAAGACCTTAGCGCCTCGGGAGTTACTTGGATCCTCCTCAACATTGTTGAGACTGTTCATGAGACCTATGAGATCTCAAGTAATAAAATGGTGAGATTTCATTCACGGGCCTGACACACCAAATTCAGTAAATGACTAATTACTCCCTGATACAGGGTTGAATCTTTTTCATACCTGGCATGTATGTGAGGTATCTCCTTTGATTAAAATATTACCCATTAGGCCCAGCACCCCCTGCTGGGAACAGGAAACACCCTTTTTACTAGACAGGCTCCTCCTTGAAGGGAAAAAAATCAGTTGACCTGAAACTTGCATTAGGGGAGCCTTAAAAAGTGCATGTGACACAAAAAAGCATGTTTATTTCATAATACACACGGTATTTTATGCTCCTAAATGATATAAACCGCTTGGATTTGGGTGGAAGCGATCGCTATATTTATTTAGTTTTTTAATCCCGCGCCATGAAAATTAGTGACTTCCGGCAACAGTCTCGGGTTGAGAAAGAGAGTGGTGTGACGTGTACGGTAGAAGGAGTCCTCTTCACTATACAGCCGTACTGTTGTATGACTCAGTGGATTTTGCAGATTAATATGTTTATTTTTCACATCACGCCAGCCAAACGGCTGCAGAATAATCTTGCTGTATGACTGAGAGGCGTGTGCGCCTTTTTGGAGTTTCAAATATATATATTGTTTTGGCCAATATCACCGTGGATATTGGCCAAAACAAGCCCTATTACTGGGGGACCATGGGACTTACAAGGAAGTGAGTAAACATCTTGTTTTGTATTATGTCAAATACTGGGATCATTTTAATACGGAGGTGGCTTGCATTTTTTGGCTGACATGCTCCTTGTCGAACATACCCCCGCCGGGCGAGCACTGTACTGAGCTTTTGCACTCTTGGTGTGCTCGATGTTCTGTCAGATTTTCCACCGATCAGAAATTGTAACTTTGTGTTAAAAATAGCCGCGAATACAGCAATTACAAAGTAAAGACTACAAACTTTCTTTAAATAAAGGACTACTTACGTTTGATCATTGATAGGCATGTAAAAAGCTCTCCGCATGCACATTAGTTGCACGTTAGCTGCACAAAAACTGCAGCCGCCCTCCTCCGGGGAACGAGCTGTAAATTGCTCTCCGCCGCGCGTTTTGCCCATCAGCCAAGACAATCGACAACTCAGTCGTCATGTCAAATAATCCGGGCTAGTTATATGTGATTTTCCGCTTCGAAGACTTTGAAACATCACTCGGTTCCGGTTAGCATGTTGGCTAGCTGTCACGCCTCTTGGTTTGTTTACATTCTCCGAAGCCGGGGAAGGGAAATGACCGATTTAGGTGTCATAAAATATCGTTCAGGGGGTGCGACAGTAAAGGTCTAGTCGACAGTTTTACCATTATGGAGTAATTTTGCATTTTTATTATTTCATATTCCATTTAGCACAAGACTGTTATTTGTCATGACCATGCCATTTATTAAGCAATTGGGGAAAATTACTTGGATAAAAATAATATCCTGTAAAAATATTGAAGTAGAGAGACAGAAACAATGACATTTTGCGGCTCTCTTTGTCGCGTTTTCCTCGTTCTGAATAATTCCCCCTCAATGGGCTGAATAGTAAAACCGATGAGCCCAGTCTCCCGCTGACGTCATCCACCTGTTGGGGACGCTAGAGCCCTATAATGGTAGGCGTGGCTAACCGGCAGATTAAAAGACTAATTTCTCATCATCTGCGCTTTGCTACATTGTTGTATATAGTCGAATCGTCTCAAAATATGATTATAATTCACATAATAATGCTAGTTAAGACTTTTTTTCTCATGTCGTATGCTCTTTAAGACGTGTTCAGGTTTCATTCAAGCAGAGGAGTCCAAACAGGAAAGTCTCGCCACAAATTTTGAACAGTCATAACTTGGCAGGTATATAACATATCTGCGCCAAACTTCCCGTGCTTGGTAAAAGTTGTAACCTGAGCGGTCCAGTAGGAGTCATTTGCATCAACTCTGCAGCGCCAACTAGAGGCACCAAAAAGTCACCAATTTTATTCATGCATGTCCAGTTGTTTTCAGGTTGGTCATTGTAGTTACCATACCTTTTGTAATACTGCATTTTACGGCCCATGTCCAAATGTCTGTGTCTGTTGACATGAAGAGCCTTTGTTCTCCTTTAAAAGGAAGTAGATTTTTTTCATGGAGCTACGGAATTTGGCACACTTGGTCGAATTGGCCCAATTAGAAGATTTGTTTTGGTTTTTAAAGAGGGCGTGGCTGAACAGCTCTGTAGCGCCTCCTTTTTGTAGAACGCTCTTCAATCGGGTTTTTTTTCCTCCCAGATGTGTATGTCCAATCATAAAAAAAGAGGTGAGTTTGGAGCAAGTTAGGTTCTCATGAGATGATGAGAGGGGGACGATCTGCCACCACCCTTACCTGCATGCTATCAGACTTCAGTGACATCCGAGTTGTGCCAAACTGCGAGGGCTCGTTCAGTCTTGCTTGTTATGATTTGCAGTATGTGTTTCTAGCAAGTTGGAATCTTTGTTAAACTTTGGGAAAATCTGTGGTAAATTATGCAAAAAAGCCTGCAAACAGTTTGCTGAAGACATGTCAACACTGCACATGGATTACTGGAACCATGTCCTATGGTCTGATGGGACGGGCGAGCTTTCTTGTGTACCGTCTTCAGAAGAAGACCCTCCTGGGGTGACAGCCATGCACACCAATTTGACGTGGAGTGCGGCGTATGGTCTGAGCACTCACAGGCTGACCCCCCACCTCTTCAATCTCTGCAGCAATGCTGTCAGCACTCCTGTAACGAGTCACATAACATTTTGGAGGGAAAATGACAAGCAGTACTCAATTTGGACATTTGGGATGTACGTAGTTTCTAAGGGGTGTACTCAATTTTGTTGCGAAGGGTTTCGATATTAATGCCTATATTTTGAGTTATTTTGAGGGGAAAATAAAATAACTTCATTGTATAAGCTGCACACAGACTAATTTTCATTGTGTCAAAGTGTCATTTAGTCAGTGTTGTCCCATGAAACGATATACTTAAATATGTGCAGAAATGCGAGGGATGTACTCACTTTTGTGATACACTGTGGAAATACTGTGGAAACTTTTGCTTGTAGCACCTCACAAGGGAGATGAAGTAGCAAACACCAGCCATGATGAGCCTATCACAGGTGCAGAACAGAATGGTAGGATTGCAATGTTCAGTGAGTAAATATTAGAATTAATATAATCAATTACGTGACGTCTTTAAAGTGCCATAAAATTGACTTGAGCAGAACGCTTTGAAAAAAAAAAAAAAAAAAGAAAAAGAAAAAAGGTGGGGGTTCTGTTACATTTCTGCCTTGAACACTACAGGTATATGTATGTAAGTATTTTACATCTATCCGTGTGTTTAAGGGGAAAAGCTATATGAACGCAATTTGTTGATAAATCCTGCTGTGTGGAAGCTCACCTATACTTATAGCTTGTAGCTCAACTGAAGTGTGGCGTCTACATGGTATTTGTATACCAGCGTGGATTGTGCAGTTGTGTTGAATGCATGCGTGTTTCTTGGTTACAGTTTCACAAACTTAAGCGAATTACTTCATATAATAACAAGAAAAGGCCAAGACTTGTGTTTTATTGTATGACATTCAATGTTAGCTAGCTGTCGGGCAGTTCACAAGAAAACGCACTGTTTTGGGCAGTACACTTATATATTTTTGTATTTTTTTAAGAGCTAAAAAGGGGAAAAAAATCCAGAAATACAATGGCATTTTCAAAAGAAAAAAAAACATGTTTTATTCTCTGCAAAACTCCCAGAAAAGTGGTAAAAGAAATACAGTACTGTAACATGTTTGAAACTTTTGTTAATAAATAAAATAATAATAATAATAATTTGGTCTCAGATTGGGACGCTTTATCGGCAGATTATCAAAATCAGGAGACTCTGACGCGGGTGTAAAAATTTGCGATGTGGACATCTCTATTTTAATTGATATAAAGTGGGCCGGTCTGAGGCATGAATTTCCCGGGCTGAAAATGAGTCCCACTCCAGCCCTGGTTATTAGCATGAAAACAAAAATTCAACGGAGCATGAGGTAAATATGATGTGTTGGTCGCTTCTAGCATGAGGTAAATATGATATGTTGGTCGCTCCTGGTGCTGCGTCACCAGTAGGTGGATGGCGATGTAGTGTAAAGCGCTTTGAGCGCCTTAAAAGGTAGAAAAGCGCTATACAAGTATAACACCATTTGCCATATTTAGAAAATATACCATAGAAAATCTGTGGAGGAAGTTGAAAGTCCGTGTTGCCCGACGACAGCCCCAAAACATCACTGCTCTAGAGGAGATCTGCATGGAGGAATGGGCCAAAATACCAGCAACAGTGTGTGAAAAGCTTGTGAAGAGTTACAGAAAACGTTTGGCCTCCGTATTGCCAACAAAGGGTACATAACAAAGTATTGAGATGTACTTTTGGTATTGACCAAATACTTATTCTCCACCATGATTTGCAAATAAATTCTTTAAAAATCAAACAGTGATTTTCTGTTTTTTTTCTACATTGTCTCTCATGGTTGAGGTTTACCCATGTTGACAATTACAGGCCTCCCTAATATTTTCAAGTGGGAGAACTTGCACAATTAGTGGTTGACTAAATACAGTATGTGATCAAGATCATGCTAGAGAAAGTCCATGCATCCCAAAAAACCGAAAATGTTTAAATGTTTAAATGTCCGGACCCCAGAAACTAACAAATAACTGACAAACTGCACTGGATTTGTTGAAATGAACTCCACCGACTAATTAACCCCCCGCTAACTCGAAAATTAAGTCTGATGTAAAAATTCCGAACTTTCCCTTTAAAAAAAAGACCTAGTCGTTAAAATGTTGTTTGTAGAAGTAAAGCAGTAAAACAAACAACAGAACTGAATGAAATAAACACAAGTCAAACAACGTATTTCACAATGGGTCCAAATTATTTTTCCAACAGATCATGTGACTAGCACTTTAAAGTCTGTTCTTTGCTTTGCTTAGCTAAAACTACAATGGGGTTTCTACTGTGGTTGCAAAACTACTTCCTTGATTTAGCATGCGACAATATTCATCCTTTCTCCCTTCTCTCACTTTAGTTGTCTTTGGAGTGGATGAATGTCTAATCAGACCCACTGCTGGCTGCAAAAAAACTCACAAAAATGAAGACATCTCATGGTATCATTTCATCAAACTCAAGCCATGTTTAAATTTAAAATCCTGGGTCCGCTGTCTCAGTTGCTGTTTTTAGTTCCTTTTATTGGTTTGTCGTCAATGTAGGGTGAGAGAGTCAGGAAATCATGTTGGTATTTAACAAGGCTTGGGCAAATTTATTGTGGCAGATCCTGCCAGTAAACAGCAGGTGGAAAGCTCCCTTCTCTTAGCCCAGCAGAGCGCCTGCAATGATGTGGATAATGGAATTATCTCTAATCTGATGATTTAGACAGGAAGACACTTGGAATTCAATAAAAGCAATATAAAACATGTTCTCAAATTTCAGACCATGCAGTCTATTAGTTTAAAATAAAAAGTCACAGCAATTATTGTGAAATAAAAATCCAACAAAAGAGTATAATTTTAAAAATAGAAGGATTAATAATAACTAGGCCTGCAAGCAGGACTGAACTGACCCTCGCACTTTGGCGCAACTCGGACGTCACGCAAACTCGGACGGCACGCAGGTCGGGGTGGTGGCAGACAGCCCCCCTCTAATCATGTAATGAGAACCTAACATGCTTTAAACTCGCCTCTTTTGTGGGGATGAGAATTTGTTTTGAGTTTTGGAGCATGTAAAGACCCCAAATTCTGCTGCCACATGTTGGCGCTAAAGAGTTGATGCAAATGACCATTACTGGACTCTTCAGGGTAAGACTCTCACCAAGCACGGGAAGTTTGGAGTAGATATCTTGTATATCTACCAAGTTATGACTGTTCAAAATGTGTGAAGAGACAAAATGGTGACGGTCATTATCACTTTCCTGTTGGACCCTTCTGCTTCAACCACACCTTAATAATTTTCATCAAGCATCTGAACAGATGTCTTAAGGCTCCCCTTATGCAGGTTTGAGGTCGATTAATTTTTTTCCCCTAAAAGGAGGAGTGTGTCCCGTAAAAAAGGGCATTTCCTGTTCCCACTCGGAGGCGCCAGGCACAATTGGTAATATTTCAATTCTTTCAAACACAGATAATCATAGCTCGGTGAAAGGTAATATTATTATATACTGTTTTATTTTTTTTTATTTCTCCTATTATACCAAAAAATACAAAATTCTTATGGTTTCTTGTCATAGACAAGTATCTCTTAAGTGAAATTTGAGAAAGTAAGATTTTGAAGATTTGACCTGTACTGTTTAGGTTCAAAATGAAATTCTGCCAAATGATTTGGAGTGTGCAATCAGCTGCTGTGACTCATAGCGATACCAACTTGAGGGTCTTCCACTCACTGTCAGCATGAACAACAGAGATCTTTTTGTGACAAACGCCATTCTTTACCATACTGTTCTGCAACGGCAGAGCTGTCTTGACCAGCTCATTGATGGCTTGCACCACTATGGCGTAAGATTTACTTTACAATTGTATCATTTCGGGGTTACGCTGTTAAAATATATTTTTTAAAAGAGTCATATTTAATCATAACTTTTTTTAAACTTCCTGTACCTGCAGGTTTTATCACTACTGACAGAGACCCCCAGCTTGCGTGTGCTTTTTGACAGACCTAAAGAGGGCAAAGTTTTAGCAGCTGATTCAGTCGCTGAAACCAAGCTACTCTGTCCTTGGAAGCAACAAAAGATCTTTAGAGGAGATGACTGTCATAAAATTTCGGGAGTTTCTCCTTTGTGTTCAAAGTAAGTATAATCCAGAAAAAAATGGACTCATTTTATTTTTCAAACACAACCACTGTAATTCTAATTTGTTGAAAGTGGAAAAGTATTTTTCAACAAATTACCTACACAATAATCCATGACTACCTCAGTTCAGTCTTTTTTAAACTTTAGCACAGTATTCAATTTGTCCAAATAAACAATGGCTTCCCTTTGCTGTTAGATGGACAGCTGAAAGAGGCATTTGGAGAGAGGATTTTAACGAAGGATGAGGAGGCATTCCTGAAGACCTCGAGTCCTGCTCACATCCTGGCATTTGCAATGGGAAGCAGCAGAGTCCCAGCAACTGGTTTTCATCCAACACCTAAATTAGTATTTGTTCATGATGAAAACATCTTCCGATTGCACACACGTCTGCAAATGAGCTCCAACTTTTTGTGAACTCAAAAACAACAACTGATGATGATGAATTCGACTACTATTTTCTAGTAGCACTAATTAATGGATCTGTTTTTAGCACAATTTAAACAAATTTCAGGTCTTCTTTTGTTTTCTGACCATAGCAACGAGGGACACGCCGTCCTGCCGACCGCTACCTCATGACGTAACTTCCAGGAAGCCTCGCCACCACTCTGAGCATGGAAATATAGTACCACGCTATGCCATGTATTGCAAACATTTTCTGGGTTTTACTCGCGGGATTCGTTATGCCATCTCGATGTGTAGCGATGAATTGCTCACAGGAAGACTTGAGACTCTAGGAGTGGTCCAAAAAAACTTCTCCTGCAAAGGTTTGGACTGTTTTTGTGAGCATGCATACAGGTCCCCAACCGGCTCATTGTTTTCATCATTTCATCCACAACAGCTTTGAAAACCTACAACAATGCAACCTTGGTTTTACAAATACGTCAGTAGACCCTTACCTTTCTGATTCTAAAATTTGATGCACTTCTGTTGATAAACGAGGGGGACTCCTACTGCCTGTTTGTTGAAGCGCGACATTTTTGTTGTTGTTGCTGTTGCCCTGTCATAAGTAGATAGGTTTGCTGACAGGTCTACTCATGGGATTTTATGACTACATCAATAGGTATTATGTAAATTCAAATATTCCCAGCACCAAATAGGTCCTTGGCTCGTTGTTTTTTGGCCTGTCACAGGGTAAATATAAAGCCTATATATTAACCAATCCTCTGCCAGGCCCTAATGTATCAAATACATCTCAATAAAACATTATTATATACTTCAACATCAAGGTCTTCCTATTTGAAGAGGGAACAATAGCATCAAATAGATGCTGATTTGACTGGGGCATTATTACTTGATCACCAAGAAATTAATATTAAATTAAAATTAGGATTTATTTTAATTTATTTTAATATTTTCATGCTGCTGTGATTTTTTTTTTCTCCAGGAAGCCAGACATAAAAAATTAAGCGGCGGAAACCCTCAACACGATGAAAAAAGTGTTGCAAGTCAGTCGCCACCCAGTTTCCCAAAATCAGGAGAGAGTGGGTCGAGTCATATGATGACGGAAGTGATGCGGTGTCCAGCGATGACGACTGAGGCCTATGAGGCCTGCCAGATGCTGAATTTCTTCCGTTTGCGACATCAGATGATGATGACTTAGGAGAAATAAATGTAGCAAATTTTGATGACATTAAATCATAAACTAGACATATATACAGTACACATTTTTAAAAAGAAAAATCTACCTTCACATTTTAATGATAATGCATTATCTTTGTATAGAGAACACTTAATGCTACAGAAAAGAGTAAATACATATTTCCAACTGCCATTTGTAATTTTTCAATGTTGCGCTAGTCCGTTGCTATCCTAACTTTGTGTTGCTTACTAAATTTATGTTCTATGATGTGTGCCATTGTGTGCTTGGTATAACTTAGCTTATATGTTGTGTCACAATCTGACAGCGAAAGCTGATGCTGATTCAACATAAATCTGGTATCATTTATTATTGTGGCCTATTGAATTTTTTTCAGAATGTAATATAATTACAATATATTATATACCAATAGAATACATTAAACAATCAACAAAATGTGACAATGTTGTTTACAATTTATGGTTTTATTTTTTTAATGTAATTCATGCCCCCTGTCAGCGCTTCAGCCTCCTCAAGTTTGGCTCTCACGTCTGGGATCTCCTGACGACACAGGCATACTCTTGGAAGGGTAATTACTTGACGGTTTACAGCAACACCTGGAAAATAAAATTGTTTTGTCATTTATTTTGGAAAAATCAATAACATATCATTCATTTAGCCACATTTGGGCTAGCTTTACCATATTTAGATCAGTAGGAGCTCTCCCATTACCTAATATCCAGTTTTAGCTATGTGGAAAGCGTGGAAAAATATACAACCATGTAATCACATTCTCTCTAATAAAAAAAATCACGATGCTGGATTTAGGCTTACCACTCACTCTCCCGTTCGTGAAGTGTCGAGCTGTCAATTGACGTCATGACGCCATCTGCTGTGTCAAGTAAATCGCCCTCATCTGACGCCTCAGGTTAAAACATATAGGGATTAATTGTAGTTCATCTTTCCTGGGAGCCTTTGCCATCAGTAGCGTCACAAAAGAGCGATCCTGAATGGTTACCTTTGGTGGAAATATCACTGACATCGTTGTTGCTGCTATGCTAGCTGTGGGTAGTCTTCTGTTGCCTACGTCACACTTCCGGGTTTGCGAAGGGACCATTAACGGTGCGCAAAAAATTTTTACAAAAAGACGCAAATTATCCTTGCAATTACTGTACGTGTTGATAATGTTATGGTTGTTTTGAGGAACTCGTCCAAAGTTTATATTCGTAAAATTACACCAAAATCCGGAAAGGTCTTCAGTTGCCCTTTAAGGTCTTCACTAAAATAATCACAAAGATAAAACTTTTTTTTTCTTTTCAAAAAAAGAGCAATGTTTTCACAGATACATGATTAATGATAATATGACGTATGTTTGAAATGTTCAGAAAGAATACTGGCAGAACTTCACAGACTACTTTATTTATTTATTTATTTATTTACCTGGTTCCATGTTAAGATCACACATTGACAAGTTTGTTGAAAACGAACTTTTGTGTTCTCTGAAACAGTGTTATGCCATTGTTGTTGTCATCTTGAAGAGGATGAATGGCATCGTTCAGCTCATTAAAATCTCTGGCATTCAATGGAGAGAATCCTGTTTGAGAGTTTGGTGCAGAGCTAAACAGTTCTGCTATTTGAAGATGAGGCAAATCACTGTCCAGAACAAAAAGCTGAAGTGGTGTTCTTTTTTTTTTTCAATTGAGATTGAGTGACTGTTTTATCCAGATTTGAATTCTTCCTAGGTGCGGTTGATTCTGGGTATAAAGACATGATGGAGACAAAATATGTCTGTTTCATTGTCTACATTTAGGATACCCAGGGATTCCATTTCATAAAAAAATGGGTGCATAAATGTGGCTACAGTTTTTATTCAAGTCTCGGTTAAAACGCTCGATCCTTTGATTGTGTACAGAACTTCCTGTAAAAACATAGCCTTCACCCCTGCTTGCATGCATGTCTGCCCAGATTTGAGCATTCTCCCCTCTGTGATCAGTTCTAATATGTAGTGGTCTGCCAAACTGTTCAACAGCTGTTTTAAAGAGATTTCTCACAGTTTCAGCACGATTATTGTTGGAACAGTGAAGAAAAAGCAACATCCTACTGTAGCCATCTGTTGCACCATGAATGACCAATTTCCACCATATAAAATTTGGATGTGGGACAGACCTATTCGGACTATTGCTGTTCTTCTCCTGCTTAGGACGTAAATTGGGTCAATCCTTCGCAGAGAATCTCTTACACGTTTTCTCTGAACCACAATGTTTTTGGAGCGGAGATGTCCCGTAAGCCTCACTTCTCCAACATTTGGGTGTTGAGTTTTTATTTGGGGCACTTCACGATCCAAGTGTTCATCACTGATGCTTTTAAATGTGGACGGTGTGATATTGAAGTCTTGCAGTAACTTATAGAAAGTTGGCCTTGAGATGGAAAGAATAGATGCTGCTTCTGTGAAGGTGGTTTTCAGTGAAAGAACATGTTCAAGCTCCTCCTTCCTTCATTCTAGAACACAGCAAAGAATATGACATTCAGCATGTTTTTATAACAAAAAAAGGATTAAATGCTTGCCCGTTATAGCAAGCATTCATCCATCTTCTGAACCGCTCTCATGAGGGTTGCGGAGGTGCTGGAGTCTATCCTAGCTAAATTCGGGAAGGAAGTGGTGTACACCCTGAACTGGTTGTCAGCCAATCGCAGGGAATATATCGACAAACATCCATTCACACACACTCTCACCTATGGACAATTCAGAGTTATCAATCAGTCTACTTTGCAGTTGGTCAATCGAGTATTTTGTCTCGTCTTGTCCTCGAGATCTTTCCACCCTGATATGTAAACTAGGGAGCAAAAACAAACAAGTGGTCTTAACTGGGCAGCAAAAAAATTATTCACGTAAACAAGGGAGGTTTCTACCACCCCTGTCTTTCTTCAGTTGTAATGTGGAATATTTTACCCTAGGCTTTTTGCCCATCCAAATAAACCTTGATATCAATTTATCCCATTCCAAAAATTGTTTATGTGGTATTAAGAATGGTAGACATTGAAATAAATACAGCAATTGAGAGAGGACATTCATTCTTATTGATTCAATTCTGGAATTGAGATCAAGAAATGGCACCGCATTCCATTTTAGGAGATCTGCTTTTAATTTGGCATTTAGAGATCCATAATTAAACTCATACAACTGTGAGAAATCTCTATGTAATATAATGCCTAAATATTTGACCATTTCTGCATCCCAATTCCACTTATATTCCTCCTAATATGTTGCGGTGGATTGTAGTTCAGAGTTGATATCTGTGTTTTATTTACATTAATTTTATAACCAGAGAAGGTTCCGTATTCTTCTAGTGCTCTAATCGTTATCCGTTTCATCCTGAACTCCAGAAAGCAAAGTACCACCGATCTCTTGTTGGCCTCCTGCGGTGGTTTTGGGCCAAGCGAACGGTGGCATCGCTGTAGCCCCAACGGCATGTCCAGGAGATCAAGTTCAGTCTTAATGAAACGCTCGATGAATTCCATGATGTCATCTCCTTCTGAACCCTCCATCATGCCGTGGATACGGATATTATTTCTCCTCAAACGTGTCTCCAAGTCGTTGACTCGGTCCTGCAAACGTTCTTGTAGCTCCAGGTTGTGCGTGAGTGCTTCTCTCAACTCCAAGCCGAAGTCTTCCATTTCCGTAACTCTCCACTCGGCGTCCTCAACCCTGTGACTCACGTCTTTCAGGTCGGTGTTAAGAGCGAAGAGTTTCTTGTTGATCTCTTCTCTGAAGTCAAAAAGATCTTTCGGAATTTGTCCGGTGGCTTCATTGATCTCCTCTTTAATTTCGGGGATTTTGCTAATCTTCATAGCCTCCATGCTCGCCGATTGAGTTAGCTCAGTAGCATTTGCGGCATGGTCATCGCCCTCACATGAGGATAAAACATCCTCCTCAGTGTTCGCATTAGTCTCCCTCTTCGCTTCTTCATTATTCACCCCCTTAGAGCTGTTTTTAAAACTCTTAAATCAACCTTGGCGGTGTTTCTTTTTAAGAGGTGATTAAACCCCCTGGGAGCTGCTGTTAATAAATATGAACATGAATATTAATTAGCACTTACCATCTGAGCAATGTCTGCTGCTGGTAAAGGTATGGTATTAATGGAGCTGGAACTCTGTTTTTTTTTTTTTTTTTTTTTTTAATGAAAACAAACTACCAAATATGTTATCTCTTCATGAAGCAAGCAAGCAAAAACCTGGCACCATGATCAGAATTTATGTGTAAAATACACAAAAAAAGAACATAAACTTTTACGGAATGGTATGTCCCAGTGGAGGTGGTGAGGGGTGCTGGCGTTGTTGCAGCTAGTGGGAGCCCACAATATCAAATGACAATATATATAAACTATCAAGACGGAACCATCCAAACATGAAATATGTCATAATCTCGGAGCGTCTACATCTAAACGGCCCCATAGTTTGACTGCTTATATTATAGTGGGAAATGATCTACTTTGATTGCATTGACTCTTATAACAAGTCAATCCTGGCGCATGTTAGCTAGTTCTGGTAAATTAGCATAGCTGAGAATCTAACACTAATAAAAGTGATTTAGAGAACAGTCACAATACACTTAACTTACCCAAGTGGATCGTGAAGTGGAAGCCGCTGTCGCCGACGCTGTAGCTGTGGGAAAATTTTGTATTGCTGTGAGAACGGCTCTGCCGATAGTCTCTGATAAATATGACTCGCCCGACATATTTTCTTTCAGCCCACCTTCGCCGACTGTGAGAAACGCGGGATTTTTGCAGTTGAAGTGAGAAACCTTGCTCTACAGTCCAGTCCAACAGAGACCCCTCGTGGCTATTTTTAGTTACTTTACTGGGCTCATGTACGTAAAAGTGACACAAAAAACACAAAATACTCTTTAAATAGTTTCTCCTAAATGTGTATTTAACCTAGATATTGTTATTAGCACAATGACTCATGTCCAAGAATTCAAGAGTCCACCGTTAAGTAGGTTTTATTCATTTTCAAGCAACGTGAACAAACAGTCTAAGCTGGTACAAGCTTTTATTTCGTCACTTCCGGTCTTGGACTTTGCATATTAAGCTAAATATTTAGTTTCAAGCTTTTCCAGATTTACATTTAGGATATAATTTAAGAATTATATATAAAATATAAATTTAACATTCAGTTTTAAAATATAAATTCAACATTTCGATTTAACATATAAATTTACCATTTCGATTTAACATATAAATTTAGTATATAACTTTAATAGATATATTTAGGATATAAATTTAATATATATTTTTAGAATATAAATTTTATATTTACATATTTAATATTTACATTTAAATAAATATTTAGTTCTGGATTAAACATTCAAGTACAGTACTTATTATTTGAAAATAAATATTTAAGTGGCTATACAATGTTGCAAAAAAAAAAAAAAAAGGGACTAATAGTTTCACACCACATTTTAAACACTGTGTGGCTCTAAATATGAGAAAATGTCATAATTTTCAGCATGTGCTGCTTTACAAACGGCGCCCATAGACGCGTCGGATGGTTTTGCATGGACTTTATTAACAAAAACAAAAACACCGGGCAACACAGCCACTTTACATCGTGCTCCCGCGCATTGCACACAACTCTCTCTCAACACCTGCCTCTCTTTCTCGCTTGTCCACTATTTTGTCTACGCTAAATTAGCAATGCCGGTCATATTGAAAAGTACAGCGGCCCCTTGGGGATGCCGATAACAATGTCAAGCAAGCCCGCCGGCACTCATCAAAACAACCAGATATGGCTCGCGAGACATAGGCTCCCGACCTCTGCTTTCAGATAGCTGAACAAGGAAGGGGACCTTTTCAGCCAGTTTATTGACCATGTTCCGATTAATGATGGAAAGGCTAATACTATTGTGCTAATGATAAAAGAGGTGCTGTACAAAAAAGGGATCCCTACTGAACGACTGTATGGGTTGGGGACAGATGGAGCGGCTGTGATGACTGGTATGTGAGAACTGATGCAAGAAGCTGACCTAAACATGAAATATTTCATCTAAATATTTGGCTTTTTTTTTATCATTATTGTTTTGTTTTGTATTGTTTTTTTAACAGGGAGGACAAATGGTGTGGCAAAGCAGCCGCAGGATGACTTCCCCTGGCTGCTGCAAGTACCATGTGCAGCAAATCACCTGGGCCCGGCATGTAGGGATGCTTCATCTCATGTTGCCTACATGTCCACCTTCAGAGACCACGTGCAGCAGCTACATGTGTATTTTTTAGAACAGTGCCAATAGAACAGCTGTCTTAAAAAGTGCAGCACTGACCCTTGGATTGGATACCTTTAAAAGTAACGGTGAGATTGACAAAAATGAATATTTAGAGATATAAAATATTGCAGTCGTATAGAAGCACAGTGAATTTTATCTCATGTAAAAAGGAGGTAAAAGACACCTCCTGGCTCTCTCAACATTTGGCAATCGCCACACTGCAGAGAAAGTTACCTGCAGTTTTGGCTGCTTTGGCTGAAGAGACTGAGGTCAACAATTGTCTTTGGCCAATGGCCTTTTTGGTTTTTGCTGCACATAGAGATTGTTTTAAGCAATCTACATGCAAGCTGATGTGTTGCCACATCTGGTTCGCCTCTCAAAGATTTTTCAAAGGGAGAATGTAAACTTTTTAGCCATCAAATATCAGGTAGGTACTAGTCAAGACACTTTTAATAGTTTTTATGTATTCTTAAAATAAAAAAGAATACATAATACTTCATTAGTTTCCAGTGACAAAGGAATGCCTTAGTTTAATTAAAGATGCTGCAGATAACAAGCCAATAGGCCCTTTTCTTGCTCGGCTACATGAGGACTGGAAGCACCTGCTGCCCTGGGTGCAGGGGCGCTGCCAGGTAAGATATCACTTTGGGCCCCACCACCAGGGCTGGGACACACACACACATTTAGTGTATCAACTACGTAATTTCCTGCATTCTGGTGAATCATTACACACTAATTTGTGCATTTTCTGCATTAATTTAAGATGAAAATATATTTATGTAAACATAGAGCGTATAGAGCAATAATGAATAGACTGATATCATCTATAAGAAATATACTGACGGCCATCTTTTACAATCTAAATATATTTTTACAAGAAATATTCTCAAAGCAAATACCATAACGAATGACTTGGAATAAATGTTTTGTCTGAACTTAACTATACTACAGTCAAGGGCATAGGTTTGCATAGGGACGGTTGGGGCAAAACACTACCAACTTTTCAGGATGCTTAAATTGTCCCCACCAACTTTTAAGCAACCTTATAAGCGTTATCCCTTCCCATGGGCTTACCACCTGTGGGAGGGGCCAAAGGGGTCGGGTGCACAGAGAGTTGGGCAGCAGCCAAAGGCGGGGGCCTTGGCGGTCCAACCCCCAGCTGCAGAAGCTAACTATTGGGACATGGAATGTCACTTCTCTGGCAGGGAAGGAGCCTGAGCTGGTGTGTGAGGCAGAGAAGTTCCGACTAGATATAGTCGGACTCTCCTCCACACACAGCTTGGGTTCTGGTACCAATCCTCTCGAGAGGGGTTGGACTCTCTTCCACTCTGGAGTTGCCCACGGTGAGAGACGCCGAGCAGGTGTGGGCATACTTATTGCCCCCCGGCTTGGTGCCTGTACGTTGGGGTTTACCCTGGTGGACGAGAGGGTAGCCTCCCTCCGCCTTCGGGTGGGGGGACGGGTTCTGACTGTTGTTTGCGCTTATGCACCAAACAGCAGGTCAGAATACCCACCCTTTTTGGAGTCCTTGGAGGGTGTGCTGGAAAGCGCCCCCTCTGGGGACTCCCTCGTTCTACTGGGGGACTTCAACGCTCACGTGGGTAATGACAGTGAGACCTGGAGGGGCGTGATTGGGAGGAACGGCCCCCAGACTTCTGTGCTCGTCACGGTTTGTCCATAACGAACACCATGTTCAAACATAGGGATGTCCTTATGTGCACTTGGCACCAGGACACCCTAGGCCGCAGTTCAATGATCGACTTTGTAATCGTGTCATCGGACTTGCGGCCACATGTTTTGGACACTCAGGTGAAGAGAGGGGCGGAGCTGTCAACTGATCACCACCTGGTGGTGTGTTGGCTCCGATGGCGGGGGAAGTTGCTGGCCAGACCTGGCAGGCCCAAACGTATTGTGAGGGTCTGCTGGGAACGTCTGGCAGAATCCCCTGTCAGAAAGAGTTTCAACACCCACGTCCGGCAGAACTTCTGCCTTGTCCCGAGGGAGGTGGGGGACATTGAGCCCGAGTGGGCCATGTTCCGCACCTCCATTGTTGAGGCGGCCGATCGGAGATGTGGCCTTAAGGTGGTTGGTGCCTGTCATGGCTGCAATCCCCGAACCCGCTGGTGGACACCAGCGGTAAGGGATGCCGTCAAGCTGAAGAAGGAGGCCTATTGGGCCTTTTTGGCCTGTGGGACTCCGGAGGCAGCTGACAGGTACCGGCTGGCCAAGCGGACTGCGGCTTCGGCGGTCGCCGAGGCAAAAACTCGGACATGGGAGGAGTTCGGTGAGGCCATGGAAAACGACTTCCGGACGGCTTCGAGGAAATTCTGGTCCACCATCCGGCGCCTGAGGAGAGGAAAGCAGTGCACTATTAACACTGTGTATAGTGAAGATGGTGTACTGCTGACCTCGACTCGGGACGTCGTGAGTCGGTGGAGAGAATACTTCGAAGACCTCCTCAATTCCACCGACACGCCTTCCTTTGAGGAAGCAGAGTCTGGGGACTCTGAGGTGGGCTCTTCGATCTCTGGGGTTGAAGTCACTGAGGCGGTTGGTAAGCTCCTCGTGGCAAGGCCCCGGGGGTGGATGAGATCCGCCCAGAGTTCCTAAAGGCTCTGGATGTTGTAGGGCTGTCATGGCTGACACGCCTCTACAACATCGCGTGGACATCGGGGACAGTGCCTCTGGATTGGCAGACCGGGGTGGTGGTCCCCCTTTTTAAAAAGGGGAACCGGAGGGTGTGTTCTAATTATAGAGGAATCACACTCCTCAGCCTCCCCGGTAAAGTCTATTCAGGGGTGCTGGAGAGGATGGTCCGTCGGGAAGTTGAATCTCGGATTCAGGAGGAGCAGTGTGGTTTTCGTCCCGGCCGTGGAACAGTGGACCAGCTCTACACCCTCAGCAGGGTCCTCGAGGGTGCATGGGAGTTCGCCCAACCAGTCTACATGTGTTTTGTGGATTTGGAGAAGGCGTTCGACCGTGTGCCTAGGGGAATCCTGTGGAGGGTGCTCCGGGAGTACGGGGTACCGAGCCCCTTGGTAAGGGATGTTCGGTCCCTGTACGACCGGTGTCAGAGTCTGGTCCGCATTGCCGGCAGTAAGTCGAATTCGTTCCCAGTGAGGATTGGACTCCGCCAATGCTGCCCTTTGTCACCGATTCTGTTCATAATTTTTATGGACAGAATTTCTAGGTGCAGCTGAAGCGTTGAGGGTTTCCGGTTTGGTGACCTCAGCATTGCATCTCTGCTTTTTGCAGATGATGTGGTGCTGTTGGCTTCATCAAGCCATGACCTCCAACTCTCACTGGGAAGGTTCGCAGCCGAGTGTGAAGCGGTTGGGATGAAGATCAGCACCTCCAAATCTGAGACCATGGTCCTCAGCCGGAAAAGGGTGGCATGCCCTCTCCGGGTCGGGGATGAGATCCTGCACCAAGTGGAGGAGTTCAAGTATCTTGTGGTCTTGTTCACGAGTGAGGGTGGGAGGGAGTGGGAGATTGACAGGCGGATCGGTGCAGCGTCTGCAGTGATGCGGACTCTGCACCGGTCCGTTGTGGTGAAGAAGGAGCTGAGCCAAAAGGCGAAGCTCTCGATTTACCAGTCGATCTACGTTCCTACCCTCACCTATGGTCACGAGCTGTGGGTCGTGACCGAAAGAACAAGATCCTGGATACAAGCGGCCAAAATGAGTTTCCTCCGCAGGGTGTCCAGGCTCTCCCTTAGAGATAGGGTGAGAAGCTCGGTCATCCGGGAGGGGCTTGGTGTCGAGCCGCTACTCCTCCGCGTTGAGAGGAGCCAGTTGAGGTGGCTCGGGCATCTGGTTCGGATGCCTCCTGGACGCCTCCCTGGAGAGGTGTTCCGGGCATGTCCCACCGGCAGGAGGCCCCGGGGTCGACCCAGGACACGCTGGAGACACTATGTCACCCGGCAGGCCTGGGAACGCCTTGGAATGCCGCCGGAGGAGCTGGCTGAAGTGGCTGGGGAGAGGGAAGTCTGGGCTTCCCTGCTAAAGCTGCTGCCCCCACGACCCGACCCCGGACTAAGCGGAAGATAATGGATGGATATAAGCGTTATGTAATGACTTCAGTTATATAGGTTATTTATATTGTCTTCCCATATGTTTTAATTGTTGTAATTGACCCCACCATTATTAAGTGAATTATTTTTTATTATTGTTAGATTTACATGTACATCTTTTCACTTGCTGAATGTGCCGGTCCATTTTTTCCTCCTAAACGCACATTTGATTGGCTGATGATTTAACCCTCACACACACCCACATTAGATATTAGAGATATGAGAAGGTTTTTTTTTCAGCCAGCATTAGCCACTGTTAGAGACGTAAAAAGACATCATTGTTTTGGAAGTGGGGAACACACCATTAATTTAGCTACTGTAGGTCCAACCTGCATCAGTGTTAGCATAACATTAAACTGTGTGAACTTGCTAACCTGCAAAACTCAAGTAGGAAGCTGCTTCGGGAGAAGTGTCCTCCTCTTTGTGTTTTCTACTGTTAACATTAAATAAACTGTGAGAAATGTAGTAACCTCTGCTGGCAACTATGGGACTAGAAAAACGTTGGCAAGAAGCTGCTTAGAGAGAGAGGGGGGGGTGCTGCATAACCTCGTACGTAGCTCACACAACACAACATCCACACAACAATCATAATTATGTACATTAAAAAATATATATATATTTTTGGGGGGGTGCCCGGAGCTACCCACACTAGCTTTGTGATGAGTACCCCTGATTTAGTATATCAGTTAATTAGGTTCATATTCGTGAGAAATGTAGCCCTTACCCCCGTTTACCCAATCTGTTTGTTGTTATTAGTGTCCCATCCTGACGAAAAAGTGTACATGCAGGTTATGCTGCAATATCCTCCCTACCATCGTTGAGACCAAACCTACGCCCTTGACTATAGTATACATTACAGTATACAACTGTTTTAGTATGAATAGATTGCTCTGGATTTGCCTGCTGTACTGATTGAATGTAGGCTAAAAGTGGAGCAAACACTAGCTAGCAAACAATTACAGTATTTCATTATTGAGAAGTCTTAGCCTTATCTGGAAGCGAGGTCCCTTGTTAACAAACTAAATTCAATTGATGACAAACTGGATTCAAGCCGATTTTAAAAAAGAAAATTTCCACACCAATTTTCAACATCTGTAGGATACCAAAAAAAAATGCCGTCATTATTTGGAATTCATGTTTTTGAATAGGTGCATGTCGCTTATTGAGGCCGGGAAAATCCCATATTTCTTACGGAGTGAGCTGGGACCTCACTTCGGAGCTAAGATAACAGGTTAATTTTTAAGCACTGCACTGACACAAGACACCAACCTTCTTTTGTGAAGTACTTTGTCACATCCTGTTGGCCTTTTCTACCCATCTCCTGTTTTGCTTTCTTTTCTTTCCTTTTTTGAAAACCCGAATTTTGTTTTGAAAACATTTCTGCACTACCATGCTCTGCGCGCTTTGAGTCATTGACTGGTGTCAGTGCGGACCGCTGCTCGCGTTCTGATCGAAGGAAGGGCGGACCAAACCATTTAATGAAAATACAGGGGTTTGGGGTGGGGGGTGACTGGCAATACATATGCTCTCTGGGTATTTACTTTTTGCCAAAAACAAAACAAGAAAACGAAACCCTTAGTTTTAGTTCTATTAAAATTATAATGATAAATATTTAAATTTGCAAATGATTAATGTTCTAATTTTCTTTGTGGGCCCCCATCAGGGCATGGGCCCTTAGAATCAGTCTCACTTTTCACCCCTATACGGCGCCCCTGCCTAGGTGCATTTCAGAACACATGATGAGGAGAGGCACAAGAGATGCAGAGGCCAAGAAGAGGAGCAGACAAGGCATGGGTATTGGTTTCACCTTAAGACTCAGGTACATTTTGGATGGGTGTGAAAATTGATATTACAAATTGGGAATCAAACCAAAATCAAAGCATTTTGTCAATCAAAAAAGGTAATTGTTTAAAAATGTTTTTATAATCTGTCAAAATATTTAGGTGATGGAGCACTATCTGGATGGCCTGGTGTAAAATATCAATAGACGTTTTCAACCCCTGTATGTGATTGGAGTATTTCAGGTTCTGGGACCCCAGGCAGCCAAAGAAGATGATTCTGTAAATACACAATGTCAACGCCAACCGCTGATCGCCGGCCACAAAATGCAAGCCACTACCTATTTAAAACGTGTGCCATGATGATGATGCCATATTTGGCATAATACAAACCTTACTCACTTAGTCATACATCTAATGGTCCCACAGGTGTCAGAATTGTGTACGCCAATCTCAGGGTACGGGAACTTTTTGAAACCAAAAAAGGCTCATACGCCTCTTCCTGGTGCAGCAAAATTTTTCCCCAGCACATTTGACTGGCGTGATGTGAAAACTAAACATATTAATCCGCAAAATCAAATGAATCCGCAGTCCTTCTGCGTACTGTAGTATTGGAAGTATACTGAAGATGACTATCCCACTGACGTCACATTCGGAATCCTCGTCAATCCAGGAAGTCGTTCCTTTTCATAGCGCTGGATTAAAAAAACGGAATAAATATATGGATCACTTCTACACACATTCAAGCGGTCCATTTCATTCAGGAGTATATAATACCGCATAAAATATTAAATAAACATGCTTTTGCTGTCATACGCACTTTAAAGCTCGCTACCACATTGCTGTACGTGTGACTAAATCAACAAAGTCCCCACTGTGGCAGAGCAATGATGCCATTTAACTTTTCAATACGTTTTGGGTTGGCAGATGCCAAGGAGTTCCCCATGCTTGCCAACAAAGCTTTTTTACATTACAACATATCTGTGCGAGGCGACCTTTTCAAGACTGACTGCTGTAAAAACTCAAAACAGAGAAAGACTGAGAGCTGTGGAGGAGGGGCTTCGTGTGTGTCTTTCATCGATTCCTGCCAGGGTATCAGCTCTGTGATTATCCAAACAGGCCCAGGTTATAGGCTGAGTGAATAAATATGAAACAATTGTCTTTTTTCATTTTATTCCTATCTAAGATGTTAAAACATCATTCCTAAGTTTTAAAAAAAAATGCTTTATTATTTTTTTTATATAAACAATATAACATTTAAATTGTTAATATAAGCATTTCTTTCACATTTTCAGCTGGTGGTGTGTCACAGGATTTTTTTTCAACGAAATAAAGATTGAAAAATACTGGCTTAGCCTGATTTGGAATTCCCCTCAAGAATGATGGGAAATAGAAAAAATGGTCATGTTCAACTTATTGTTATAAATATTCTTGTAAGTTAATTTTATTGCTGACACTGTGTTTTGGGGTCATCAAAATGTTGTGCCCCCCCGGCCCCATAAGTCAAACTCCGCCTATGGTTGTAGGGGAATTGGGATGTCAGCTAGCGTACCCCGTTTCTTGTATGTAGGTCTTGTTGGAGGAACCTGCTTGTTATTTCCTACGACAAAATTGCTGTAGGCAACAGCGAGCTGGCATCTCATCGTCCTCGGCTATGTCACCTGGCTCTTCCCTGGGGATCAATGGTGTGGAGGTGATGGTCACACCAGGCATCGAACCTGGTCCTAACAATATAGTGCAAGCACAGTGTCTGCCCTGTGAGAGGTATGTGAATAGGGTGCATAGTGAAATCTCTCGTCAATTTTTCTTTTCCGTCCGCATCTAGGGAGGTTAGCCACAGTGCCATGGGCTTTACACTTATTGATGACACTGCGCACGGTAGACACAGGAACATTTAGCTCTTTGGAGATGGACTTCAGATTGCCCAAGCTTCCTCACAATTTTGCTTCTCAAGTCCTCAGACAGTTCTTTGGTCTTCTTTCTTTTCTCCATGCTCAATGTGGTACACACAAGGACACAGGACAGAGGTTGAGTCAAATTTAATCCATTTTAACTGGCTGCAAGTGTCATTTAGTTGTTGCCACCACCTGTTATGTGCCACAGGTAAGTAGCAGGTGCTGTTAATTACATATTTTCTGGGAGAAATTGAGCATTATCTGACAGAATTGCAGGAGTGCCAATACTTTTGGCCAGCACAGTATGTATTGTGGTTCTTTTGTTTTATTGGCTTGTATATTTTTTTTAAGACTGCTATAGTCAAATTATTTTAACATTTGTTTCTTGACGCCCTTTTGGACACTGTGATGCCGCTAGCATTTGCCTACCTTGCCCTATGGACCGCACGGGTCTGCATGTTTCATTGAAATCTTTTATAAAGCTTTAATAAAATAGTGATGATATAATGATATAATATCTAGCACTAGACACACGTTTTCTGGTGAAACACATCACCTTTTAATTAAAATGGCAGTAATTAACTTATTGTGAATATTTGTTTTGGAGATATTCACATACCCTCTCAACAACTGGGACCCATAAATATGATAATGACATGGGTTGTGTTCTGAGAAAGCTGCTGCTCATTGCTGATTAAGGCTTTTATTTCTGAAAAAAAAAATGTGGGTTAGGTTAATTTGCTATTTTTGAACTATGAATGTGCGGCAGTAAATGGTAATGAATTTTATCACGGTGACAGTATCCCGTTACTTTTCATTCATTCATTCATTTTCCATGCCGCTTTTCCTCACGAGGGTCGCGGAGGTGCTGGAGCCTATCCCAGCCAACTACGGGCAGTAGGCAGGGGACACCCTAAAGTGGTTGCCAGCTAATCGCAGGGCACAAGGAGACATACAACCATTCACGCACACACTCATACCTACGGACAATTTAGAGTGTTCAATCAGCTTACCATGCACAGGAAGGCCGAAGCCCGGGATTGAACCCTTGATCTCAGAACTGTGCTAACCACTAAGCCACCGTGCCGCCCCGTTACTTTTGCCTTGATAAAAATCCATTAATTTTGATGAGTCCCAAGGCTGCTCTATAATCCTTTTGAAATCTCTTACCCTAGTAAGCGTATTCAAGTAGCCTGAGGCCATGGCCCTCTGAGATCACAATATTATAATGCAAACATGTCAAACAGCATGTTGAAATTCAAATCAGAGGTACCAATATGTCAAAGCGCTAAAATGCACTGCTAAAAAAGACAAAAAACTATATAAGAGGACTATTTAAAAAATTACACATCCAAGATAGAAATCACACAGAAATTAAGGAAATCAAATTTATTAACCCATGGAGGTTTGGATTTGGAGTCAAAATGCATTGTGGAAAATTAGGCGATTGGGGCCTGCCTTAAAAAGAATGGGACATCACCGATAGTCTTAAAGAAAAAGACAACAGTAACTATCTATGAGCTTTATGTGGAAGACAGTTGCTTAAAATATTTTAGTATCCAAATTGAGACATTGTTATTAATGGAGAAAATAATGTTAAACACACAAAAAATGACACAAGTGCATCCATATCATATTCTCAGTTACTTATACATACGCAAAAATAGACTCGAACACAGGTGCATGTATTAATAGGTATTAATGATGCCACAAGGAATGTCGAGCTATCAAGAATATTCACATTTGATTGGTTAAAGCAGTATTCAAGGTTAGCCCCATAGCGCACAACCACCACGCCCCCGAGAAACAGCATGCAAAACACAAACACCACATTAGAACCCGATTCCATACATTATTATTATGATTTGTATTTATAATTTATTTTATTTGTATTTATATATATATATATATATATATATATATATATATATATATATATATATATATATATATATATATATATATATATATATATATATATTTGTATTGTAGTTATGATTTATTTGTTTTGTTATGTGTAATTCCTGTTTTGTAATTGTACATGCAGTATTTATTAAGGATTTGGCATAGGTTTCTGGGCTGTGGAACGAATTAATGGAATTATAATGTATTCTTATGGGAAAATCCCGCTCGACGTATACGACCATTTCGACTTAAATTCCAGGTCCTGGAAAGAATTAAATTCATATGTACAGGTACCACTGTATACGGTTTGTCCAAATCTTTCCAGTCCTTCAAGTATCAGTCTTTAGGTTTTGTTTTGTTTTGTTTTGTTTTTTTCAGCTCAATAAGTGATGCTCATAATCTCAATACTAGATATGCAAATCAGATCAAGATTTCACATTGAGCTTTTTCAATTCTCCGTAGGGCCAAGAGTTATGGAATAAATACACTCAAAATGTCTGCATCTTTAAAAAAAAAAAATATATATATATATATATATATATATACACAGTGGGGAGAACAAGTATTTGATACACTGCCGATTTTGCTGGTTTTCCCACTTGCAAGCCATGTAGAGGTCTATGATTTGTATCATAAGTTCTCTTCAACTGTGAAGGACGGAATACAAAAATCCAGAAAAACACATTGTATAATTTTTAAATGATAAATTTGTATTTAACCGCATGAAATAAGTTTTTGATACATTACCAACTAGTATATATTTTGGCTCTTAGTTCTTTTTTAAGAACCCCTCCTGTTCTCCACTCATTACCGGAAGTAACTGCACCTGTTTGAACTTGTTACCTGTATAAAAGACACCTGTTCACATGCTCAAACAAACAAACTTCAACCTCTCCACAATGGCCAAGACCAAAGAGCTGTGCAAGGACATCAGGAATAAAATAATAGACCTGCACAAGGCTGGGATGGGCTACAGGAAAATAAGCAAGCAGCTTGGTGAGAAGGTAACAACTGTTGGAGCGATTATTAGAAAATGGAAGAAGTTCAAGTTGACGGTCAATCTGCCTCGTTCTGGGGCTCCATGCAAGATCCCTCCTTGTGGGGCATCACTGATCATGAGGAAGGTGAGGGATCAGCCCAGAACTACACGGCAGGACCTGGTCAATGACCTGAAGAGAGCTGGAACCACAGTCTTGAAGAAAACCATCGGAAACACATTACGCCGTCATGGATTAAAATCCTACAGCGCACCCAAGGTCCCGCTGCTGAAGCCAGTGCATGTCCAGACACGTCTGAAGTTTGCTACTGACCATGTGGATGATCCAGAGGGGCAATGGAAGAAGGTCATGTGGTCAGATGAGTCCAAAATTGAACTTTTTGGTCTAAACTCGGCTCGTCGTGTTTGGAGGAAAAAGAAGGATGAGTAGACCCCCAACACCATCCCAACCGTGAAACATGGAGGAGGAAACATCATTTTTTGGGGCTGCTTCTCTGCCAAGGGTACAGGACGACTGCACCGTAGTGAGGGGAGGATGGATAGGGCTATGTATCGCCACATCTTGGCTGACAACCTCCTTCCTTCAGAGAGAGCCCTGAAGATAGGTCGTGGCTGGGTCTTCCAGCATGACAACGACCCAAAGCACACAGCCAAGGCAACTAAACAGTAGCTCCGTAAGAAGTATCTTAAGGTCCTGGAGTGGCCTAGCCAGTCACCAGATCTGAACCCGATAGAAAATCTATGGAGGGAGCTGAAAGTCTGTGTTGCCTGGCAGCAGCCCCGAAACCTAAAGGCTCTGGAGAAGATCTGCATGGAGGAGTGGGCCAAAATCCCTGCTGTAGTGTGTGAAAACCTTGTCAAGGACTACAGGAAACGTTTGGTATCTGTAATAGCAAACAAAGGTTTCTGTACCAAATATTAAGTTCGATTTTTGTGATGTATCAAATACTTATTTCATGCAATTAAATGCAAATTTAAACATCATAGAACGTGATTTTCTGTTTTTTTGTATTAGATTCCGTCCCTCACAGTTGAAGAGAACTTATGATACAAATTACAGACCTCTACATGCTTTGCAAGTGGGAAAACCAGCAAAATTGGCAGTGTATCAAATACTTGTTCTCCCCATTATATATACAGTGGGGAGAACAAGTATTTGATACACTGCCAATGAGTTTTCTCATTGACTGTGTATCAAATACTTGTTCTCCCCACTGTATATATATATATAAACTGTCTTGAATGCACACTCATACCCAAGGTGATTTGTCTGTATTATACAGTGGGGAGAACAAGTATTTGATACACTGTCAATGGTTTTCCCATTGGCAGTGTATCAAATACTTGTCAATGGTTTTCCCATTGGCAGTGTATCAAATACATGTTCTCCCCACTGTATATAGATATATGTATTTACATGGCCAACCAGCCTGACATCGTGGTGGTGGATAAACATCAGAAGACGGCAGTAGTGATAGATGTAACAATCCCGAGCGATAGCAACATCAGGAAAAAAGAACACGAAAAGCTGGAGAAATATCAAGGGTTGAAGGAAGAGTTGGAGAAAATGTGGGGAGTGAAGGCAATACTGGTGCCAGTAGGGATCAGGACTAGGGGCAGTAACCCCCAAGCTGGGTGCATGGCTCCAACAGATACCAGGAACAACGTCCGAAATCTCTGTTCAGAAGAGCGCAATCCTAGGGACAGCTAAGATCCTGCGCAGAACCCTCAAGCTCCCAGGTCTCTGGTAGAGGACCCGAGCTTGAGAGGAGAGACCATACCACCCGGGTGGGCGAGACAATGATTTTTATATTTTTTTTATATGTATGAGACAACGATTTTTATATTTTATATATATATATACACAAATATATATATATATATATATATACACATATATATATATATATACACATATATATATATATATATATATATATATGTATATGTATATACATATATATATATATATATATATATACAGTGGTACCTCTACATACAGTGGTACCTCTACATACGAATTTAATTCGTTCCAGGACCTTGTTTGTAAGTCGAAATGGTCGTATGTCGAGCAGGATTTTCCCATAGGAATACATTATAATTCCATTAATTCGTTCCAAAGCCTAAAAACATACACTAAATTCCTAATAAATACTGCTGGCACTGTTACAAATGGCAATTAAACATAGAAAAACAAATAAGTTATAAATAAATAATTCAGAATAATATAAGAAGAAGAAGAAGAATTAATAATTATTCCTGAAAATAATGTAACGAATCGGATTCTAATATGGCGGACACTTTTTACTGTCCCTGAACGCACCGCGAAGGTGACGTCTCCAGTGAGATAGGTCGGTGCGGTAGAGATAATACTTTCGTTTTCCTGAGAGCAGTCAACTGCTTAAGACAATGAGCGTTTTGTGTTGGATAAGTTCTTAAATAAATGATAAAAACGTGACAAAGCTGGCGATTTCCTTGGCAATGTTACCACAATAATAATTGTCACCTTAACTTATAAATAGTGGCGAACGGTGGTCATAAGAGGATCATGGAGCTGTATTGTTGAGCCAGTTCAGGGACGCGCACCCCAAGCTCATATTTTTCTATAACTTGCATCTTCATTTCAAAGGTAAGCATCACTTTTTTCCTTGTTTCTCCAACTGTATCAACTTTTTTTGAAAACTGTGTTGATTTCTCACATAAGAAAATCCACCGTGGGTTCGTTTGCAGTGCTGTCATGTCGTCGTATTTCGAGCAACTCGTCGGATGTAGAAACAAATGGCGGCTCAAATTTTACGTCGGATGTCGAAAAGATCGTGTGTCGAAGTGATCGTATGTAGAGGTACCACTGTATATATATATATATATATATATATATATATATATATATATATATATATATATATATATATATATATATATATATATACATAGAACAAGTATTTGATACACTGCCAGTGAGCTGTCAAATTTATCACGTTAACGGGTGGTAATTATTTTTTTTAAATTAATCACGTTAAAATTTTTTACGCAATTAACGCATCCGCGGCACGACCAACCCACACATTGCCGCAAACAGCCAACAATGGCGCCGTTTTACTTATATACAGAGCTAAGAGGCAGGAAATGAATGTAGTAGATGCAAGGATTCATTGGAGCCGTGCTTTTAAAGGGTATGTAGCGGCAAAGGGGGTGTGAGACATCAATAGAGCCGTTATGTGCCAAGATCACAAATATTGATAAAGTTAACAAAAAAATCAATCACATTAATGAGCAATTATCGAAAATAGATCGAAAATGACGAACATTTCCGAAAGTGTTCCGGAAACAGCCGAATGGGGCAGGGACGTCACGACAAGTGAATGAAAGTCGAGGGGGAGCCAGGTGCCATTGTTTTTTATCGACGAGAAAGTAGCGTTCGGGTTTGTTTGACCAAAACATCACTAGAATGGTTCAAAACTGCTGTGCTATTTGGTGTACAAATAGCTATTTATCGGATTATAGTGTCCATGAGTTCCTGAACGCGAAAAAAAAGCTGGACTACACAGACAATGGGTAAAGTTCGTCCGTGCAAAGAGGGCTAATTTTCTAGACACAGCCTCCGGCACGGTTTTCTATTGTGCGCATTTTCCACCTGAAAGCTTCTCGAACTATGGACAAGTGAAATCGGGTTTTGGTAAAAGATTGCTGCTCAAAGGAGATGCGGTGCCGACCATACACGCGCAGCCACCTACATGTCCCGAGATATCAAGAAAGAGGACGATGAGTGGCAAAGGAGGCTAAGGCTAAGCAAAGGAGGGGAGCAGCCAAGCTCGAAATGGCCAGAGTGAGTACTCTTT
The DNA here is from genome assembly GCF_030265065.1 of Corythoichthys intestinalis. Classification (NCBI taxonomy): domain Eukaryota; kingdom Metazoa; phylum Chordata; class Actinopteri; order Syngnathiformes; family Syngnathidae; genus Corythoichthys; species Corythoichthys intestinalis. The sequence continues at coordinate 76,704,241 of NC_080395.1, read as the reverse complement.
TATAATAAAAAAATGTCACGCATTGGATACAGGACTGGACACATGTATAAATTATCGTTCGTAAAATATATAGAGCAAATCCTCTGATCCCATTCATATTTGTGTCTGTTGGCAGAGCGAAAAGCTATGATAGCGCAATAAATGATAATTATTCTATGCATTCCTTTACTTTGCAGTCACGGTGTATCAGCTTCACAAAAAGAAATGCAAAACAAATCATTGGTGTTTCCCACACGATCTGCTGCCGATGTTTCATCAGTGTCATTGCCAGTGTTGTTAATCTTACTGAAAAAAAGTAATTAATTATAGTTACAAATTACTTCTCCCAAAAAGTAATTGCGTTAGTAACTCAATTACCTGAATGTAAGAGTAATTAGTTACTTGGCAAAGTAATTGGTGATAATTAATTTATTTTTTTTCCTCAAAAAAAAAAAAAAAAAAAAAAACATTGGCCACACTATGTGAAGTTTTTTGTGAAGGTTTTTGGTACAATTGGCCCGAGCCCAATTCTTTACCCTAATTTACCCTTTACCCTGAATCAACTGTTAAAAGTTGTTAAAATTGCTCCCATGATTGCATTAGTTCCCTTCTCTCTACTTTCGACATATGAAAGTTTTAAAACTGTTTCATTATTTAAAGATAGATTCAAGTCAAGATTTTGCCGATCTAGAAGTATTTTAGATAAAAAGTTACTTAGGTTCGCTAGGAAGGTTCTCTACAACAGAGCCGTCCTAAAAAGTCTACTGCTTTAAGATGGCGGCTGTCTACTAACTCATTTAGTGCCATGTCTGTCATTTTGCATCTAGTTATATCTATGTACAGTACATGTGATATCTACCATGTCTACCATATCTACCATAACATGCGGGCGTAGTTTGTAGGCTATCGGCTACAACATGTATTATTGGAGCTACCTAGCATCGCGTTTGCTCGGCGTCACAACTTTCTTGCCTCCTCCCTACTCCTGCTCTGCTCTGTCGTCTCGGTGAGTCCGTCTCCCTCAGACTTTTCGACCAACTTAGTAACGCATAGTAACGCATGCCTTTCCGTTCTCAGTAACGGTAACGGCGTTGCCAAGATGAGAAAAGTAATTAATTAGATTACCCACTACTGAAAAAAATAACGCCGTTAGTAACGCCGTTATATTGTAACGCCGTTATTAACAGCACTGGTCATTGCTCCCCTCAATGACCGTTTCATTAGGCTGCATTGGCGTTGGTTTGGGCTCAAATTGGTAACCTAAAACACCGATTAAAGCTTCGTAACTCTCCTCGTCACCATTAGATGAACATTCGTTACGTCCTTCTACGTCGGATTCGTCGCTGAAACTAGAAACGAAATTGTCTGCAATCATCGCCGCCATTCAGTATTAAAGCCTTGAGCCTTTTTCTTGTTGAAGAAACACCCCTCACTGTCAATTCTGAATTCTCTTTTATTGACAACGAGGGGTGTTTCTTCATGAGGGAACCTGGAATATGTGCAGGACGAACACAATGCATCAGCATAAACAGCTCAAAACACCCCTAATTCTCCCCTCACTAGAAGGAATTATATTGATGCAGACAGGCGCTGCCCCCCTAGTGGCCGGTGGCACTCTCTTCACTTGTCGTGACGTTACGCACACAATCTGCCAGATCTCGGGCGCCGGTCGTTTTAGCTTGACAATCGAGCCAAATTTCTCTCATTTTCTTGTGTGTAATTACACGAAGTGGCATGATATGAATACAAAAGGCATGCGTTTATGGATAAATGATGGAATATTAACATTTTCCCAGGGCATGACATACCCTTTAATTGGCAAAAGCATAACATCTCTTCCACAATAACTATATCCAGGGGTGCACATAAGTGGTCCGCATGCGCGCATGCGTACCAGACGTAGACAAACGCGCTGGCCCTCAACGACTTCCATACGCTTTTGCGTACCGATGGCTGACCACCGTATTTGCGGCGGACACGAGAAAATAACTTCTCAAAATGTCAAAGAGGCAGGCCACACTGAGTAATTACTTCCGTGTTCTCCCACCCCCGTCAAAAGACAGACAGACAACAGAGACGTCACCGGAGCTACCGAAAAAAAGGACTTTTGCTGAAAAGTAGGAGGTACCATGGCTAGAAGCAAATGATGCTCGCACGGAAATGCGGTACAAAATGTGCTGTGAGAATCCCAATGTCGCCGATAAGAGCAGCGCATTTTATGTAGGGTCAAAGAATTTCAGCCATCCAAACTTTGAAAAGCACGAAAAAAACAGAGAGCATGTGGCAATTAAGCAAACTATCGATGTCAAACAGGACCCCGCTCGCCCTATGGACAAGTGGCGGAATAAAGGTAATGAACAGCGACATGCACTGACAAACGTGTTTTTGCTCGCATTTTACAAAGCTAAACATGCACGTTCAATAACGTCTTATGAGGAGGACATCCCACTTTTAAAAAGGCTTGGAGTTAATGTGGGAGCCGCATAATGCCCTTTATTTTGAATTGGTGCTTTTTATTTCTTTACATTTCAAAGTAATGGCAATTTTGTTGTGCCAGTTGATGTTAATCAAGCATTAATTGTTAATATAATTAATTAAAGTTAATTGGCTCTAAGTAAAGCTTGTCATAAATTTATCGCATCAGGCGGGTCGGCTCTCAAGCTCAATGAGGACCAAGTCACATCTCCAGGTCCTCCTCTGAGAACCTGGGCAAAAAAATTATGTGCACCCCTGACTATATCTATTGTGGACAGCGACGTAGGGAAGAATGGCAGGAGTTTGTTGTGATGCTTGGTTTGAATAAAGAAGCCGTGTGAACAGTTCGAATACTTTTTTTAATGAACTCGTTGCCGTCAGAACATGCAGACATAAACAAGCATTCTTAGCAAGGCTAACCTCTTCTTCTCCGAATTCTACGTTCACTCTCCCACAGCGCCACTTGGCACTTAGTGGCGTCATTGGTACTACATGTGTCTGTAAACACAACATCTCCCCTGTTACTCAGAAAGAATACTTCTCTGTCTGAACAATCTTCAACCGTATTCAATGCAAACAAATAAACTAGTTTTTTGTTTTTTTTTTCACAGTCTTACTGTATGTCAGGTATTCACAAATTCAAATCAAATACTATAACCATATGTATTACTTCTCATCCTGAAATAAGGTCTGACTCATACAGTTTGTATAACAACGTAAATTATTCAGGCATTTCCAATTAACCTTATGCGCCTACTAGAATAAATGAAAATGTGACATTTAAACTCAAAATGTAGTAACTGAAATTACTGTCACTCAACTTAGTTGTACTGTATGCTTGGAGCTACTCCATTACAAAATCTTTTGTCCAAGCTGGTTTCTGTCTGTCTCTATGAGTTGTTTGTCTTTTCATAGTCTTAGCAGGACTACTGGTACCCGCTCTCGGTGCTTCCTCTGTGCCTTCCAGGCAGAGAGAAAGACGTGCTGAAATCCACTTTTTCCCGTCACTCAGGACTAGGGATGGGAATCGAAATCCGATTCCAATTCAGAACCGGTTCCGAGTGTTTGGAGGCCTCGACATCACAATGAAAAAGCCTTAACGATCCCTTCAACGATCCCTAAAGACGCATATTGCGTCGTGACGTGTCTTGTTGTCCAGACGCATCAAACCAGCATGGCGCCAAGAACCACTCGCTCCAAAGTTTGGCTACACTTCACCAGGAAAAAGGGTGAAAATGAAAGGTTACGATAGTTTAGCATGAGCGTTGCCGCCGTAAACATAACAATGACGTAGGTTCGAACGCTCGAAAGTGTGTCTTCACTTCACGAGGAAAAATTACAACAAAGCGACTTGCAGTCATTGCGAGATGGAAATAACTGCATCGGGAGGGAATAGACTGCACTGTCCTCACCGAGACGCTAAGGCTCAGTCCTGGCTATACAGCTAGCTAAACTCCCAAATGACGATTCAGAAGACGTTGGTATAATTTGCTGACTTTATTCAACCATCACTTGAAACTAAAAATAGAAATGAAACAAATCAATTTCGTCCCCAATAACAAACAGGTTCGCATCAACGTAAATCAGCGATGATTAGCTGCTAATACAGTCATAACAAACAGTTAGCATGCGTTCGCTAGCATTAGCACATCGTTTAAACCACTACACAACTGGATTTAAGTGTCCGATCGCGAGTGGAAACACACAACAACAACACAGAAGATGATACATACAGGCGTTGGCTCTGTGGATATTTTACAAACATTAACAAAGAACGTAGACTCATGGCAGTGTTTCCCTTTCTCACTGACTTGCTCACTGGCTTGGATGCGGCATTTCTTCTTCGCGCTCTTCTTCGCGTGAGGAAGCGCAAGGGCGCCACCACTTGAGCGTGAAAGCGCCATAAAAACTAAAAGGCATGCATTTCAAAATACTGGTAAATAAAAACAGGGGTCCCCAAACTACGGCCCGCGGCTCCATATTTGGTCCGGCCCCCTGAACAATTCCAGAGAGCATTTTGAATTTTTTTTGTTTTTTTCTCCCTCAGTAGTGTTATTTATTTCCTGGCCTTTTTCAGTGAATAACTCAGAGAGGGTTATTTGGTTATTATCTGTTTAATTAATAGTGCTATTATTATTTATTATTATTATGTTATATTATTATTTTTATTTTTTTTACTTTTGTTCCGTGAAGAATCCACAAGGGTTATTTGATTGTGGCTTTCTGAAAAACAATAATTTTTTTACATTTCGCACTCCTGCAATCGTCACACTTTTTCTGTTACAAACTGACCCCGGCCTCTCATCAGAGAAGGGAAAAGTTATTTGGCCCTCACAGGAAAAAGTTTGGGGACATTGCCAAAGGCAGAACAACGACCTATATGCCAAAATATACCAATATTTTTTATTTCTATTAGAAAAATGTTTCAGTAAAATGTTACACATTCTTGTGCATTTGCCACTTATTGCCACAGTTATCATTGAGGCTTTGGGCCTCTTTTGACCTCGTTGTGAGTTTGTAAGGTTGTGACTTCTGATTAAACAAACTTGATGCCAATCAAAATGTTTGTTCTTCTTTTTCCCGAAATTAGAATCGATGAGAGAATAGATAAAGAATCGAATCGTTAAGCAATATCGATAATGAAATCGGAATCGTAAAAATCGTATCAATTCGCATCCCTACTCAGGACGATGGTGCTCAGTCCTGTCTGTTGCTCCACAGACATCGAGTCAGTATGCAGTCTCTCTCCTTTTCCCACATGAAAAGGCTTGCGCACACGGACCTTGGCACCGACTTTGATCTTGGGAAGCCGTGCACCTCGTCTCTTGTCTGTGTAGCATTTGCTCTTTTCTTGTTGTTTGGCAACTCCAGTCGCCACGCGAGCATATGTCCCACCGTCAGTTGAAGGGGGAAGAACATTCAACTTCGTCCACATCAGACGTCCTCTCAGAAGCTGGAACGGAGATTCACCTGTTGTTGCATGACGATTTGCTCTGTAGCACTGCAGCATTTCAGTGACTGCTGGTTTCCATGGGCGTTGAGCTACATGAGCTGCTTGAACCCAGTCTTTAAGCACTCTGTTAAAGCGTTCCACACATCCGTTTGCTTGAGGATGGTAAACACTCGTTTTGATGTGCTTAATGCCCCTTTCTTTCAGAAATCCGGCGAAGGCTGAGGACGTGAATTGTGGGCCATTATCAGTTGTAATGGCACAGGGATTACCTTCACGTGCAAAGATGGAAGACAGGAACATTATGACCGTGTCTGTAGTTGCAGATGAAGTGAAGGCAACTTCTGGCCATTTACTGAAATAGCCAACTAGAGTGATAGCAAATCTACAGTCATAGGTCCCCAGTTCAAAAGGACCGACAATATCCACAGCCACATGTCGGAAAGGGCCCCCTGGAAATTCCACCGGTTGCATTGGGGCCGCTGGCGTTTTGGCTGTTTTGTCGCAAGATTGGCAGGCAGACAAAACTGTGTGAACCACCTTATCCATGTGTGGCCACCAGTACAGTTCTCTCAGGCGTTGTTTAGTGCGAACCAAACCCTGGTGCCCTTCGTGTGCCAGTTGAACAATCCTCTGTTGTAGAGCCTTAGGAACCACGAGGCGAGCTTTGCGGAAGATCAGCGGCGCCTCAACAGCAAGTTCATGGCGCACCAGGAAGTATGCCTGCACATCACCTGGAAGGGCTTTTTTAGATTTTGGCCATCCAGACTGAATGACTTGTCGCAGCTTTGTAAGACCAGGACAGTCCTCCCATTCAGCCTTAAAATCCGCAAGTGTCAGAGCCATTAGGAGAGGAGAAATTTCAGCTATCTCCGTGAATAATTATTGCTCAGCTTCTGCAACTTCTGCTCAGCTTCCGTCCCAACATGGCGGCGCGTCAGGACGCAGCGGCTTACAGCTCTCCCTCGAAGTGCGCGTTTTTGTATTTTATGTGTGTTTTAACTGTTAGTTTCGCGTCATCTACGAACTTGCACTTAAGTTACACTCGCACTGAGCTGATAGACATCGGTAATCAGCAAAAATTGACTACTTCCAGCGAATTCCACCGCACATTTAACATTCTGGAGGAGCTAGCGAGAACACCGGGGTCTACGTGGATTGTTATTGGGTCTGGCAGGCACAAAAGGCAGAGACGCGAGAGGAAGCAAAAGCGGGGCTGCAGAGTGGGCCTGCTAGCCAAGCTCAGGAAGCGGCCACTGAAGCCGCCGTTACCAAGCCAGATCCCTTGTACATAAAACGGACAACTTGAAATTACAGCTGGCTGGTAACCACTACATCCGTGAATGCTGCGCACTCATCATTACAGAGACATGGCTACAACCGCAAATCCCCGACGTTTCGGTTCAGCCAGCAGGACGCACGCTACACAGATGGGACAGAAATAGCGACTCCGGAAAAAAACGAGGGGTGGGGGCTCTGCATTTACGTGAATGAAGGTTGGTGCAAAAACAATACTGTCCTAGACAAACATTGTTCTCCTGACCTAGAGTTCATGTCAGTAAGATGCAGACCCTTCTTTCTGCCGAGAGAGCTAGCTGCTGTTATCATCACTGCTGTGTATATACCACCGGACTCTAGTGTTAAAACTGCCCTCTCTCTGCTTGCGAACGTCATAAATAACCACCAGCGTGTCTATCCAAATGGTGCACACATCATAGCTGGAGACTTTAATAAGGCAAACCTCAAAACTGTGTTGCCCAAATTTTACCAACATGTGAAGTGTGCAACAATGGGTAAGAACACTCTAGACCATGTTAATTCAAACCTAAAACATGCCTACAGAGCAATCCCCCTCCCACACGTTGGACAGTCTGACCATTTTTCCCTGTTCCTAACCCCCGCATACACCCCACTCAGCTGGCAATCAAAGCCAGAAAGACAGTCAATCACCACCTGGCCTGACGATGCCCTCCCCCGACTACAGGATTGCTTTGAGCAAACACAATGGGACATTTTCCACTATGAGGACCTGGCCACATTCACGGATACAGTGCTGTCCTACATCAAGCACTGCATTGACACAGTCATTGGGGTAAAAAACGTTTGTGTGTTCCCGAATGAAAAACCTTGGATGACTGGCCAGGTCTTCACAGACATTTTCAACATGTCACTGGAACAAGCCATCATCCCGACCTGTTTGAAATCTGCCACCATCATCCCTGTGTCCAAGAAGTCACCTACAACCTGCCTCAACGACTTCCGTCCCGTAGCACTCACCCCAGTCATAACCAAATGCTTTGTGAAACTGGTTCTTCGTCACATCAAAACTTGTCTCCCCCCCACCCTGGACCCACACCAGTTTGCATACAGGCCTGACAGATCGACAGAGGATGCAATAGCCACAGCTCTCCACTCTGCACTAAGCCATCTGGAGAGACAAGGGAGCTATGTCAGAATGCTCTTCATCGACTACAGCTCAGCTTTCAACACCATCATACCGGACATCCTGATCCCCAAGCTGTTCAGCCTGGGGCTCCCATCATCTACCTGCTCCTGGATCAAAGACTTTTTAATCAACCGGCCCCAACAGATCAAACTGGGCCGCCACCTCTCATCTGTCCGCACCCTCAGCACCGGCTCACCGCAAGGCTGTGTGCTGAGCCCACTCTTGTACTCGCTCTACACATACGACTGCAGCCCCTCCCACCCGGAGAACATCATTGTCAAATTCGCTGACGACACAACGGTGGTGGGGATGATAACAGGGGGGAATGAGGAGGCTTCCAGGAATGGGGTCCTGAACCTGTTGAGGTGATGTGAAACCAACAATCTGGCACTAAACATCTCCAAAACAAAGGAACTCATCCTGGACTTCCGGAGGAACAGCGCTACCCCTGCCCACCTCTACATCAACGGCGAATCTGTGGAGCGAGTGCAATCATTCAAATTCCTAGGAGTCCATATCTCAGCGGACCTATCTTGGTCAGCCAACATGTCTGCCTTGGTCAAGAAGGCCCAGCAGCGACTAAATTTTCTCAGAGTGCTCAAAAAGGAAAAACTGAGCACAAGCCTGCTGGTGACATTCTACCGCTCCACCATAGAGAGCCTGGTGACCTACGCTGTGTCAGTGTGGCACTCAAGCTGCACAGTGGCAGACAGGAAGAGGCTGCAGAGCGTGACCAACACTGCACAAAAGATCATCGGCAACCCCCTGCCTTCGTTGACTGACATTTACAACTCCAGATGCCTGAACAGAGCAAAAAGCATCATTAAGGACAGTACAAACCCCAGCTTCCACCTATTCAACCTGCTACCCTCTGCCAGGCGATACAGGTCCATATCAGCGAGAACAAACAGACTCAGAGACAGCTTCTTTCCTAAAGCTGTCACGATACTCAACTCTAGTTTGCACTGAAAAACTGATATATTTGCACTGGGGGTCACCAGAACCTCTTGACATAGGACACTTTAACTCAGACAGAAAACTGCAAACTGCCATTTGCACAATAACTGTAATAAACTGTATTCCGCACTCCTAACAACCAATATCAGTACTGAATGCTAGCACATGTCACTTTACTTATATCACTGTGGCAGTCTTCAAATGGACGCATACTGCTAACGAGAACAGTTTTACTTTTTTTGCACTGTTAACAACCAATACTTATTACTGACTTTTTGCACTGTTAATAACCAATACTCATTACTGACTGCTGCTATCACCTTACCTATACTACAAGAGGACCACTGTTACAAGTCTTTTTATGGTATTTTTTATTGTGTACATACGTTTTAATCCATTTTATTTGTGTGTGTGTGCACTCTATGGGGCAGCTTTGAATCTCATGACACCTTGTGTAATGACAATAAAGGTGTTCTATTCTATTCTATTCTATTCTATTCTATTCTATTCTATTCTATTCTGTTCAACAGTGTTGGAGGTAGCGACAGGAACATGTGAAAGACAGTCTGCCATTACATTCTATGTACCTGGGCGCTACTGCACGTCATATTGAAAACACATCAGTCTAGCAGACCACCTGGCAATTCTCATACCAGCTCTGTTCATGCCTTTGGTGTTGAGAAGGGTGGTGAGAGCTTGATGGTCGGTTCTGAGTGTGAATCTGTGTCCCCACACATAAGTACGCCATCGTTCTACAGCCCAAACACAGGCTAGAGCTTCTTTCTCAGTCGTAGAATATTTCCGCTTAGCAGCTGGCAGTGTACGAGAAGCGAAAGCAACGATGTATTCATTGTTGTCTGAATGTAGCTGCTTCAGGACGGCTCCTAACCTATAGTCTGAGGCATCTGTTGTGATGAAGGTAGAAGTTTTGGGTTATAGATGGAAAGTGCAGGACTCTCAAGAAGCATAGTTTTCAGTCTGACAAAACTATTTTCTGATGCTGCATCCCATTGTAATTCAGCCTAGGAGTTTGCTCTGAGTAGTTGTCGTAGTGGCTCGACTAGTGTTGCATAGTTGGGAAGAAACTTGCTGAACCATGAAGTTAAGCCCAGGAATGAGCGCAGTGCTGCCATGTCTTTTGGCGCAGGAGCCTCAGCAATGGCAGTCAGGTGATCTGGGCTTGGGCGTAGACCTTCCTTAGAAACAACATGTCCGAGGAAAGGAATGCTGGTCCGACCAAATTAGCTTTTGTTAAAGTTTATCTGAAGTCCGCCATTTGTCAGCCTCTGCAAAACTGCTTGTAGTTGTCGATCGTGCATTTCTTTTGACTCACCATAGATTATGATGTTATGCAAGTAGTTTTGAACTCCTGGCAAGTCCTTCAAGATTGTTTGCATCATTTTCTGGAAAGCAGATGGTCTTGATGCCAGGCCAAAGGGTACATGTGTATATCTGAAGACACCATCATGTGTTATGAGGGCAGTGAGATTCTGGCTGTCAGGGTGTAAAGGCAGTTGGTGGTAAGCAGAACCTAGGTCAATTTGACTGTAATGTGTAGCACCAGCCAACTCAGCAAAAATGTCCTCCATGTGAGAGAGTGGATAACAATCCATGATCACACTTTTATTGGGCTCACGCAAATCCACGCACAGCAGTGGTCTTCCGTCACGTTTCCGTGCCACCACCAGGGGACTCACCCATTCAGACGCGTCCACACGTTCTATGATGCCAGCTTGAAGTAGGCGATTGAGCTCTGCTGACACCTCCTTACGTATGCTCAGTAGAAGGCGTCTCAACTTTTGACGTACTGGCTGCACGGTGTTGTTTACTTGTACTATGTGGTTGAACCCTTTTACACATCCAAGCTGCTGCGCTGGAGCTAAATCAACCATTTGTAATGCTGTGTTTTGACTGGCATCTGTATTTGAATCAGTCTTAGCACTGTGTTTCACTTTGCCTCCAATAATGCTGACATTTAATGATTTAATCAAGTCCAGGCCCAGCAGAGGTGATCCAGCTTTAACAATATGGAAGGAGGCTGGAACCCTGCAGTCTTGCCCTGCTATGGCTGCTGTTGCTAGTAGACAACCAATAACAGACACTTCACGTTTAGCATATGTGACCAATTTGACTTGAGGTTCTGTCAGTGAGCAGTCTGCAAAATACTGTCTGTACATTGTCTCTGGCAGGATAGATACAGACGCCCCAGTATTAATAATTAACTCTAGGACATGAAAGTTTTCTTTAGGAGCTTCAGTATTGACATTACAGGTAATTTTGTCATAATTTGCTACTGAAGATTTCACATCATTCACTTGCAGAACAGTTAATTCTGGAACAACCACCGCTTATTTCACTAGCAGAAGAGTTACAAACTTTGGCAAAATGTCCCTTTTTACCACATTTATTACAGTTCACTGAAGCAGCTGGACATTTTGTATCATTAGCCAAGTGCTTATTTGGAGCCACATCTGAAGCGTTTACATTTTTGCTGGTTCCCATTTTTCTTTTTATCCCTCTCAGGAGTTGGTGCTGCAGCAGCACGATCTCCTCTTTGTCTTTGGAAACGCCCACATGACGCGCCGACAGCTTGCACCGGCACAGTCGGGACCGTCTTGGCTGACGAAAGCAGTGTAGCATTTTTAACCGCTGCTTCCATCTGGCAGGCGTTTGCAAGCGCTCTCTCCAGCAGCAACATTTCTCTCACAGCCGTGAGATAAGCATTAGAAATTAATTGATCCCGAATCATTTCCTGCTCCATCAGTCCAAAATCACACGGGGAAGCTAACGCTCTCAAAGCCGCCACATACTGCGACACAGTTTCATCCGCTCATTGAGTGCGTTGTCTGAATGTGTGTCTGCAGGCTACGACGTTTACTTTTGGAACGAAGTGCGTAACGAGGGCAGCCATAGCCTCATCATACGTCGTACCTTGTGCTGGCAAAGTGTAGAAAAGCCTTTGTCCTTCCGGACCCAAGCAATGAAGTGCAGCCCGTCGTCGTGCATCTGGCCAGGCGTCCTCTCTGGCATTAATGACGAGCATATAGTTGTCGAATATTTTCCACCATGTTTCAAAGGGAATTTGTGGCTCGCCCGCATGTGGAAGGAACGGCGGTGGGCTCGGTACAGAAGATCCCATCCTCATCGCCAATTTGTTGTGATGCTTGATTTGAATGAAGAAGCCGTGTGAACAGTTCGAATACTTTTTTTAATGAACTCGTTGCCGTCAGCACATGCAGACATAAACAAGCATTCTTAGCAAGGCTAACCTCTTCTTCTCCGAATTCTACGTTCACTCTCCCACAGCGCCACTCGGCACTTAGTGGCATAATTGGTACTACATGTGTCTGTAAACACAACAGAGTTGATCTTTTTCTTAACACCCTGTAATAATTACGCCCAACGCAGAGAAGATATAACATTTGCAACCACCGCACACAGTCATGGTTGCACCACTTCCCATCATGCATTTGGGCAGAACAGTTAAGTCGCTACAGTATCATTTACTGAAAGCTCAACAAATACACTAGATGGCAATATTCAGTCACAATACACAAACTCACATTTATCCTTTAAGAAGTCTTTCAGTCCGTGGATCCCTTTCACAGAAACAATGTTGATAATGTTAATGCCATCTTGTGGATTTATTGTTATAATAAACAAATACAATACTTATGTATAGTATGTTGAATGTATATATCCGTCTTGTCTTATCTTTCCATTCCAACAATAATTTACAGAAAAATATGGCATATATTAGAGATGGTTTGAATTGCGATTAATTACAATTAATTAATTTTTAAGCTGTGATTAACTCGATTAAAAATTTTAATCATTTGACAGCCCTAATATATATATATGTATATATATATATATATATATATATATAACATGAGGAATTCATCATACCCTATATTCATCTAGTGCTCACTTACACTTTCTTTTCCGATATAATATGTACATTATATTTTTATTTTATTCTTGTAGCCTTAATGATCAGGTTTATACAGTATATAAACTTGAGACAAAGCTTATGTTTGGGTTTTATACTTTACTAATGTCTGACTAGGTGGGAGTGATTTTGTAACCTCTTTGAGTTTCTAGTCACACCAAATTTGCCACATAAATTGTGGACACGGGGGTCAGAAGGAAGACAGGCACGATGAGGTTAAGAAAAGGCTGAGCGTTTGTGGCGCATTTTTATTCAATAAAAAAAAAGAATGGACCAAAAAGCAAAACAAAACTTTGGGGATCACAGCCACTCCTTCAGGGGTTATGTCTCACAACTTCCTTGGTTGTGGTTTTCTTTCCCCTTTTATATGTTGGGGAGAGCCCCTTGATTGGTGATGAGTGACCATGGGTTGTCAATTGGCTGCAGTTGTGGTGGTCACCTCTCTGGAGTGTTGCTTCCCATGGTGCTGATGATTCCTGTACATTTCGTGGTGAGGTCGCTGTTCATGGTGCTGAAACCCTGTGGGGAGCCTCGTGGGACCGGTCACTGGGGTGCGGCAAAATATAACTTTAAATATAATTTTAAACCCACACCAGACAAGCGAAAGGACCAATGCCATGTGGCTTTATGTGATGGAATCCAATTTTCGCGTGGAAGAAGAACCAAACCCGGTGGGCATGTTTTCCAAACAACACTGAATCAAACCAGAAAGAATGAACTAAAGAAAGATGAATAACACATTTATCAGATTTTCAGCATGAATTACATCCATCCATCCATCCATCCATCCATCCATTATCTACCGCTTAAACCGGGGTCGGGTCGTGGGGGCAGCAGCTTTAGCAGGGACGCCCAGACTTCCCTCTCCCCAGCCACTTCAACAAGCTCCTCCGGCGGGATCCCAAGGCGTTCCCAGGCCAGCCGAGAGACATGTCTCTCCAGCGTGTCCTGGCTCATCCCCGGGGCCTCCCACCCCAAATTACATTCAAGATGTATATTCACAGTCACTTTCCCCTCACCTTACAGCAGTACGGTCAAGAAGAACCTGTCTCTTACTCGCTGACACGACTGAAGCATTTCAAAGAGGTTTTCTTTGATGCTTACCATCAATAGGCATTTCGTAGCACACCAGTTCTCTTGTCTCCTCCCAGCAGTAACTGCTTTCAGACTCAATTAGCGCACCCCCCCCCTTTTTTTTTTATTTATTTTGCCGAAGTGCCACTAATAAAAACCCAACTCTTGTTATCAGAGGTGTCCTGGGGTTCAAATATATTAACACAGTGCCTCGTATTCTTTTATTAGAGCTTATTTTGTACGAATAATACTTTAATATTAGAAGATGAAATAGAATAAATGATCTCCAGAGCTATCTTTAAACGTACTTTTTATAGAGCATTAGTGGACAACTTTGTGTAGCGCAAAGGGCATAATGCAAAAACGTAAACGGTGTAGTATGTTTAGTTAATTTGTGGGACTGGTTATGGCTTACTAACACAGCAAAGGCAATTACACTGCTGCTCCAGCCGGATGCAGGGGATGTTTTACTCCAAGACAGATCAAAGCTGACATCAAAAACACTATTGCACAGCTTTGGTCACATCTGAGTTGTTTACATGAATGCCAAAGGCATTTATATCAAATATTACAAACTTTGCAATATACGTCTTGAATAAAGTATTTTAATGTCACTTTCGAAGTGTGACGGTGCATTTAAGGATAGCTCAATTTCACAACAATTTCAAAAGCCCTCACCATGATGCTGTTATCAACAGCGCTGCCCCCCTGTAGGTAAACGGCTTAACTGTGTTCATAGCAGTATGCAGTACACTTAACTAAACAGGATCAAAGGGGTTCCATTATTCATTTTAAGATGGGGAAAATATTGAAATATGAGTCAAAATGTTGACATCCAACATCTCCGTTTCAGGCTGTTGTTTATCTTGACTGCAGATATTCCCCTCCTCTGTAATTTTCCCTGTGCCGAAAGGCCATAAGGAGAAGGACGCCAAGATGAGGGGATTCAACGACCTGTAAACTGGCTTGCTGTAAGGCTTGAGGCTAGGCACCCATCTGGCTACTGACTCTACTTTTCCCTCTAACTAGATTATGGACCCTGCTAATCTATCTCTCAAACACACACTTAAAGCCAAAATGTTTTCTAATTTATGATTATCACCTTTTTCTCTGTCTCAGCAAGTTGCTGGCCCCTAGCAGAGTGGTCTATGTTAAAGAAACGCATGTCAAGATTGAAGAGAAATTTATGTTTTATTGATACGGGAAGATCAGTGGAATCTTGCTCCTTATATACCAATTACAATATTTACAGACACGCAAACACAATAATGCATTTTAACCCTAACACCTGCCCCTTTGTATGACGCACGTTATGCCCCTAAAGAATAGAACCAAGCAAGTTCTCCAAATTTGTGGATTTTAATTCTAAAAGGCTGAACATGTGTGGGAAAAGATGAGGCACTTGCCGCATTAAAAACAAAAGTTGCTGTTGTTTTCAAAAAGAGACTGCTAAATATTTTTGTGCTATATTTGTGTTGTGTGTTTTTCACATTATATCCACTGAGAGAAATAGGGAAACAGACGTAAAAAATCTGATATTAAGCAGGATTGCAATGAGTGAAGCACACTATAGCGGGGAATATTACCCATAAAATCCAAGCAGGAGGCCACAGTTAGATTCACCGTGCAGCTCAGCGCTTCAAGGTCCTCAGCTGTCTGATTGACAGTTTGTTCTCAGAGGATTGAGAGGTCTGAGCATTACAAGTGTAAAACAGAACAACTCTGGCTAGTTTCATATGTCATAAAGAGGAGGTAGCAATGATCAAACAGCCTCAACAGATGTGCTACGACACTTCCTGGCCCTGGAGCATAAGCACCAATACAAGTGGTTGTTCAGAGAACTGGAAGAAGTGACAAAACGCATCAAGGTAATGCTATATTTCTGGATGATTTCCAACCTTTCCTGGCACAGTTGTAAGATTCTTACACATATTTACAACAGTCAGGTTCACTGAAAGTGACAGGACTCTTTCTAAAGTAGGACAAGTTGTGCTACATATATGATTAGGTGTTAATTTATACAGAAGATCCAACTCGTAATTATCAAACTGAGAAACCTTTAAAGGTCATTAGAGCAATTGGTATTTATGTGCAATTGACATGTCTTGGAAAAGCAAAGCATAATTAAGTGTGTCTGTGTTATAATCCACAGCATTTTCTTGTCAACTTGTACAATGTGTTTGTGTTTGTTCATGTGTGCAAGGCTTTTGACTTCTCCCTGCTCGTCAGTAGAGAAACATTGATTAAATGCAAAAATACTTTTAAGGCGGAAACACACTAGAGTAGTTTTGATTAAGTGACTTTCTGGAGTCCCACATAGACAGGCTGCGGCGAGTCCGCGCTCCATACGCCTTCATTGCCCAGCCAAGATAAGATGTTTCCTCTAAAAAGTCAATAACATATATATGTGTCTCAGAGTGGAGAATATACCAATGTGCAGATGAAAACGGAGACAGTTTTTTTTTGGTAAATTTAACTTGTCAAATCAAATGGATGTGATTATCAGCAGACACAAAAACAACACTGATATTTTGTTAGCTTCTGTGCCATTACAAAAGGAAACTTAAACATGGTTGTGTTGTAAATTGCAATAATGAACGGCACTGCAAAGAATTGCGCACCCTATATGATCTCATCATGAAATGTCTTTATGTTGAGTTTAGGGTTAGGTTAATCATCGGCATTTGCAGTAAGACAAAATGCTAAGATTAAAGGGATCCGCTCGCAAATATCAGAACATAAAATTATACACAGACGATATATCTAGAAAAACAAGAGAGGTTTTTGAACTCATTAAGAAATTTTCACAAATATTAGACGATGCTATTAATTGGTCAAAATCAACTAAGTGCCCTTAATGACAACCTCATAGAAAATCAAAATCATTAAAATCGTTAAATTACAATATTCCAATAGGGTATATAACGTATCTTGGCAATTATGGCCTTAAGAACAAATAGCAATATTTACCTAAAGTAATTGGAATAATCTGACACTATATCTATATATTAACTATCTTATACACTGAAAACAAGAAAATTGACTAGATTTAAGAAAAAATATCTGATTAAGACAATATAAATTTGCAGTGCATGAAACAGTGGAGGAAACTGATTTTGATAGATGCTTTAACAATCCATAGCACACCCAATTGCTTTCGCAAGAATATTGATTTAACAGCTTCATATAACTTTATACAAAATCTTTAAAAAATTGGGAATGTAACATTACACAAAAATTCAGAAGATCCACATTTAGATTCCCAATAATGATGAAAAATATGCTGGGGGGGCAAACTGCCCTCACCCACCATCAGTCAAAGAATTCAAGATCCTCCAATAAATAATGCATACATCTTTTCTGTAATGCAAAAAACAGGCTTTCTGCAGTGTTAGAAGGACAGTAATGCCACCTGACAATCATTCCCTGCAGCCTTCCCTGTGGCTTGCAGGAAGCGTCATTAATTCTTGTGATTGACAAGGACAAAACGGGACGCATTCCCACTTCTGTTTATAATTGTCAACTGCCGTCTTGGGATTTAACTATGAAGATGAAAGAGTGACTTTGACAATAAAAAGTAAAGGACTTTGGCATGACAAGTGTGATTACAATTTCTCGGACAGTCCTTGAGGGCGAATAGGTAAGAGACCTTCTCAACAAGAACTTTAATTTTTTCGAACAGTCTGCAGTCGTTCCAGGAAATACAAAACGTACAGTGAGAAAGATGCACTAATGACTCAAATGCGCGACAGTTCAGTCCAAACAAAAGTGTTTATTTTTCAGTTCTTCAGGATCAAAAACTGCGGGCTGGACATTAATAAAACCAGATTGTGTGACTGGCAGTCAGGGCTTCATTTCTCATGAATATGAACCTAAACAATTGATAGGCTAAATGATCAATGCAAAAATAAATCTGTTTTGACTTATTCTTTCTACTTTCATGTATATTGGTTCAGTTGATACACCGTTCAATTCAACCCTTTGTTTTTAAAAACTACTACAGAAACCCTTTTTGAAAACTTCCAGAAGAAATATCTGGATTTTTATTTTTTTATTTTTTTTCAAATTGAAATTGCAATATTTATATAAGTTATATTAACCTACACAATAAAAGCAAAACATGGTTAATAATCTCTTCACTATCCAGGAATGCAAAACATAAACATTTGTCTTAAATTATAAGGAAATAAAAAAGTAGCCTAATATAAATGAACAAACATAAGTCCAAAGTGCATGGAAGATATTCTGAGCTTTCCCATCAGAGCAAATAAAATAAAACAATTGCCCCTTTTTATCGCATTAATTCAACAAGCTATTCTTCTTTTGCTGTTCCAGAAAACGTGCATTTGAACCAATCAGAGATAACGATCTATGCTGATCACAGGTCAGATTGTCAGCCAATTGAACTTGCAGCTGAGTCCAGCTGCGCGTATGCTCACATCGACGCGACTCGTCAAATACAGCTGGGGGGAGCTCGGTGCCATCCGTGGAATGAATAAATAATAAATGTCGGTGGAAAGGGCTGACGCCACACTTTTATTATGCTTGTTGTTAATACTTGTGTGTAGTACTAGTATGTAAATCTGACGTTGGTAGATTGGTTGGTGATAGGTTGGTTTTCTCCTTGGAGATGAGATGCATGAGCGGCAGCCTTGCAGGTTTTTTTTTTAACATGGGGATTTGACAGTTTTCGTCATAATTTCGGGATCAAAGCACCATTCCGCCCCGTTCTGGCCCCGAATCCTCGACCAGAATGGTATTCCGGCCGGTTCCGGCTCACTTTCACCCCTGTTTATGCATGAATCCACTGGTGTGCAGCGGTGGTTCCTGACACGGGCGGGTTGCGCAGGCCAGAAATTTGTTACGGGCGGAGCTCGGGGGCAGGCGAGTGATTGTCTACGAGCACCCAACCCCACCATCCACGCTTGACCGATCGTTTTGAGGGGGGTGCGAGTGATTCTCCGCTAGCAGACCCCCATCCCCTAGGCTCAAGGGGCACGCAAGTGAGCTCACCCTAGTCTTGTCAAAGGGCACGCCCACTAACTAAAGCCGCTGTTCGCCCACGGCACCATTTAGGCTAGCACCGCCACCGCTGGTGTGTACAACCATGGACAGTGGCAAAATGTAAAGCGCACCGAATAACAGTCATTTGAAAATGTTGTGTAATTGCTCTAAAACTATCACTGGCTTAGTAACCTATTTTATCAAATTAGCACCTCTCGTACGCCAACTGAAGTGTTAAGTACACTAATTGCGGAGGTGACAGGGATCAGAGCTCTGGGTTTCGGTCTCATGTCAGGCCCTGACATATGATACGGAGTGTACGCCTCACACCACCCTACATCTTTGAGCTCATGCCCCAGTACTTGCTGAAGGGCAGAATGGCAACTAATATTTACTGGATGTTTGCCTCATTTCCTCATATTCATTCTGGCTGGCCATCACAAGACCACAGGCATGGCAGGGTATTAAAAAGCACAACCTCACCCCCCTTTCAATGCTCAGGGGCAGCTGTGACATAATAATGTCTGACAAGCATTTAAATCATATATACAGTTCCACCGCAAACCAAATTGCCTTCATTTATATGCCGGGGTTCGCGCTACATATTTCGCTTAAGGTTGAGAATAAACAACTTTCAGAAGGTGCATTAGGATTGGTGTCGGAGGGGCTGTTTTCATTTGAACAGTAATGCCATTTGAAGGTTTTGTAGAGAGAAGTGTGAAAGGGCATAGTGTCTGATGGCGGGCTGGGAAGTGCTGGTTTTTAGGCTATTTTGTGCCTGCTACTATTTAAGATCATATGAGTTGGCTGGCAGTGGCCAGTGGCAGTCATTATTCTGTTTTGTATGTGTGTCCGGGTTGTCCACTTGTTTGGAGTGAGAGTGCATGTGTGCGTATCTGCAAATGAACCAGTCAACGTCCCGGTCATCCTTGGTACGCTATACCAGATTATTCCAAAGTGCCAAAGTTTACATGTCTAATAACTCACCCTTGCGCAAACAACAAGGCACAAGTATAGTCATATAGTAGAGCATTTACAGTCAATAATTGTATGGAATATACTTCTAGGCCGAAAATAGAAAATAATAAAGTTAAAAGCTATGGTTAAAAGAATAATAAGGAAAAAAGAACATTTGCTGATCTTTACTGTTTGGTTTGCAAATTACCAGTGGAGTCGAGCACTACTATGCAAACAGCTATCATTTGTCAAAAGAACGTATCACATAGTTGGGATATACAGTAATACAGTACCTGTCAAGTTGTACGGTTTCAGCGTAATTTGTACAAGTGAGCACAGATTTTTAAATATGTACGCCCAGAGGCGTCGCAACCCATTAGGCATACGCAGGCAATTGCCTAGGGCCCCCAACCAGCAGGGGCCCCCAGAGGGCCAACAGATTTGGCACACAAAGATTTAGCACACTCACCTTCACCGCACTGTCGTAGCGACAAGTATTGGGAGTGATTCAACACCACTGAATCATTTGGCAGATTAACTGTCAATTCTGTTATCGGTCCTAATTATCATGTGTTTTTATGCAAGTCCAATCAGTTTTAACACTGTATGTATGTAAATGGTGTTTTAGAATGCTTTTCTACTTTTCAAGGTATTCAAAGTGCTTATCACTTATTGCCATATACCTACTGGTAACACAGTACCAGGAGCAAGGCAGGGTCAATTAACTTGCTCAAGGATATTTAGAAGAGTTCATCAGGGTGGAGAATCGAACTTACATTCTATAGGATCGGGTAGAACCGCTCCATCACTGAGCAATACTATCCTAAGGTCAAGAGCCAGAAACGATTTACCAAGAACTTTGTGAAAAGTCCTTGCTGCAATATTTTACGTAGGTTTTCACAGGCCATCTCATTATTCATGTGACTACTTAAAGAAGCGGTGATTTTTCCAAGAAAGTCTATTAATGGGTCTATCGTAATCCTCGTTGAATACTCTATAAGAAAAATATAACATATATGCATCTAAAATAATCCTAAACGATTTTATTAGCAATTTTAATACTCCTTTTAGCAAGGTTCCTTGGGTATGCGGTATGCCGCTGCATACGTTCCCATAGCAACCAGTCCAGCAGAGGACGGCCACCCCACCCGAGGATTAATCTGTGGGTCCATGAACTAATGTAAGTATTTCCTCTTCATGCCATAAAGTTCTTATGATAAGTTAGAGCCGTTATCAGCGCGACCGTTTCGTGTTTTTCATGTTACGTCGGCTGGTTTACCCCACTCGTTCCCGCTGCGTCGAGGAGAGCGTTCTTTACATTATATTCGCATTGCACATTTGCTTTAAGAGGGAAGTTGTTAGTTTAGTATCTTAAAATGATGTTGTACATCCATGAGTGTAAAGTGCTTAGTTTTTGCCACTTTTATGGCCAAGATGACCGCACGCAGCGCGCACTCGAACGGGGCCCACCACCCACCTTCGTGTTCATTTTACTGCGCAAATATGTATGTGTGTCACGTGACTCAGATAGAGAGCTTAGTTATCCGTCTGGAAATGAAATAAGAAAGAAAAAAAAGCAGAAGACGAGAAAATGAAGCAAGACAGCGGTGAGTGTACTATGTTACTGTAGTTTTATGTCCTAATGTAGTAGGACCCGGCCACTCTGAGTGTCCTAAAAAGCACTCTATGAGACTGAGGCGTTATTATACTTTTATTAAATATGCTATTGCTCCAACTGTCCCCCTTACTTGCACACGCTCAAAGGGCCCCATGTTGCTTGTTGCCTGGGGCCCCCTGGGACCCTTGCTACGCCTCTGTGTACGCCGTACGTTCATGATCTGTATGTTTTTCGTGCATTACGTTCTTTTTTTCTCCGTTCGGATTTTGTCACCGTTTCGGCAACGAGACAATGTGCGTTACTACGTTGGTTGAATGACGCGAGAAAAGTCAGAGACACGGCGAGAGAAGAATGGGAGTGGGAAGGAAGGAAGAGTGTTGTGACGCTGTTGCAAACGCAATGCTAGACTAGGTGGCTCCAATATTTCCTGACTGGAACCGACAGCCTACAATTTACGCCCACTTGATCCTACACTAGATATCACATGCATTTTGAACTAGATGCGAAATGACAAACTCGGCGGTGTTAGTAAACAGCCGCCATCTTAAAGCAGTAGACTTCTCAGAAAGGGTCTGTTGTAGTGAACCTTCCTAGCGAACCTAAGTAACTTTTTATCTAAAATACTCCTAAATCAGCAAAATCTTGGCAAGGAGACAGAAGGGAACTGATAAAATAATACACAATTTTAACAGCTTTTAACGGTTGATTCACAACATTAAATGACTTCCAAACATAGCAAAGGTTACTGTTTTTTTTAATGAGAAAAAAAACAAAAAAAAACATGAAAGGTAACACCAGTTACTTTGCCAAGTAACTAACTACTGTTACATTCAGGTAACTGAGTAAGTCAGTTACTTTTTTGGGAGAAGTAATTTGTAACTGTAATTAATTACTTTTTTAAAGTAAGATTAACAACACTGGTCATAAAGATGCAGTCTACACAATGAAAAGTGACGAAAGCAGAGATTTTATTTTGCCAATTTGCTGCTGAACACAATTTGCCTGTTGCTGATCACTTCTCAGAATTAGCAAAAGAAATGTTCCCTGACTCAAAGATTGCATCGGTAAGTATCAATTGACCTTTTTAATTTATAATTGGACACACTAACAAACTACCTTCAAGCCAAACTGAATTGCGAGCTGAAGTGCAGCCATCAAAAGACATGATAGAAATTGCCAAAAGTGCTACATACAATTATAACAAAAGTCACTGTTAAATTTTAGTAATCATGGTGTAGCTGAAGATATTGATTGTTCTTTGATTGCACCAGATTATGTGGGACAATATTACCAATTAATTCATATTATTTTAAACATTCAGTTTTGTTTCATATTAAACGCTATACACAACGTTGTAAGATTAGTCACCAATTTGTAAGGGCATAAGTCACTATTCGTAAGATTGCCAGCAGCCTTGGGTTGACAGGTATGTATAACACATAACTACAAGTAAAATTAAAAACATGCCTTTTGTGTCGATGTGAACTAGTACCTACAGTTTACTGTCCAATGTTACAAATGTATAAACATTATACTCTATGTATTACCAAATTTTTTAACTAACTGTAAATCACAGCAGCATCAGCTGAATCCGACCCGTTCTGCCCCCGAATTTCATACTGCGTATCGGACATTTCCGGCCGACTTTTTGGCTGTGCGCGTGTTCGTGTGTGTGTTTCATCCAATAACATGTCTAGCTCTGGGCAGCTGGAGCAATGGCACGTGTCAATAATTAAAAATATCCAGCTCCTTAAATCAGCCGGTGCTCTGACACATCGCCGGATTATCTCTTGCAGCTTGCCGTTAGTCACTACTCGCATTCTCCTTTTGTCTATTGTGTTGCCTGCTCGATCATGACCCTTTGTTTTCGTCCTTTTGCCCGACTCCACGCTTCTACCTCTGGCACCATATTCATTCTACAGTCTCTGACCCATTACGCCGGTCTGATTTGCCTACTTACATCACGCAACGTCTTTTAAGATTCCACGGCCTCAGACCCCCCATGCCTGCATGGTTTAATCTTGTACCTCTCCTTGTGAACCAAGGGCGTCATTAGGTACCGAGGACATGGGAGACAGCCCCCTGAGGGAGCAAAGGATGGTAATGGCATTAAGCAATGCAAATAAAGCATTAAAACTCTCAAATAACTAAGAAGATTTGGGAAATAACTTCTGCAGAAATTTAGTAGAGCTTGGATCACGCCAAGTTGCCAGGAGGGTTCTCGCTCGTGTCGCTGCCTCAACGTGTGCCATTTTGGTCATTAAAAACCAGTATTTAGTCTTAAAACCAGTATTTCATTCTGGCTCTCTGCTGGCCACGAGAGCATCTGCATGGTCAAGTCCAAACTACGGGGGGGTGGGGGGGGCAGCCATAATTAATCGGGCGTTCAAAGGAGGGTTGCGTTAACCTACAGCATTACCTTAAAAAAAATGAAAAAAAAAAAAATCAATATTCGGTACTGTTATTCAGTAACTTTTATTTCAGTGATACAGCTAATCGAACAAAATTGTAGGCAAGTGAGACACCCATCCCTGGTTCTTGCCGTTGGCTCCTTCTGGGTCATTTGATGTATTCCCTTGTTGGCAGAAAGTTATATATGCACAGAGGCCTCATTGGTAGAAGCTGGATGGATTTAATATGGGCACTATCAGTCATTGGCTCTGTGATTGGATTTGTAAACAATTATAATTAAAAAGCGGCACAGTGGAAGAGTGGTTCGCATATCCGCCTCCCAGTTCTGAGCTCAAGGGTTCAATCACAGGCTGCGGCCTTGTAGTGTGGCGTTTGTATTTTTTCCCGTGTCTGAGGAATTTCTCAGGCTTCCTCCCAAAGACTAAGCGATAGGTTGATTGAACACTGTCTGTACAGCGTGTGTGTGTGTCCTGCAATTGGCTGGCAACCAGTTTGTGTTGTACCCCACCTCCTGCCCATACTGTATATATGTGGGATAGGCTCCAGCACCCTCGTGAGATAAGTGGTAAAGAGAATGAATGAACAATTATAAAAATAAAAAACTTTATTCTTCAAAATAGCACAGGAGCATCCCTTGAGGGAAAACATGCAAAGTTCAGGAATGAATTTAAGTTCATAAGATCATTAGGACTACATTTGAAATAAAGAAATAGTATTTGCTAACGGGCAATTTGTTCATTTATCATTAATGTAAGGTATGAAAATCAATTTCATTACAGAAAACATTTACACTTACAGATAGCAATGACATTAGTGGTAAAATACCCACTATTTTTTAATGATCAATGAGACCTGAATGCATATGCACTTCATGAAAAAGTGTGAAAATACCATTACCTCTGAAAATACTGTATCTATAGTGGAAAACAGAGCACAAACCCCAAACTTTAAAACTACTGTACTGCAAACATGGACAACAAAGGTTTAGAGAAGAATCATACATTCAAATGATTATTCTTAAACTACCATACAAATAAGATATTGGCTAATTGTTCATTCATGTAGAAAACTAGAGACGTAAGTGTATAAGTAATTTAAAAAAAAACGGGCAGATGCGAGCACCACAGCGGTCCAGGCTTAGTCCAGATTCTGCGGTCTAGCTTGACGATGCTGAAGCAGTGGTGTTTTCAAAGGCCATTACGGACTCCATCTCATGTAGTGTCGGAGTTTTGCGGATTCCCTTTGTCTCATCCTCTCCTACGTCTTCCTCACTTCCCAACTGTGGAGGAGGCTCGTCACTATGCTCCTGCATGAGGCTCAGCTGGTTGTTGAGGTCATTCCTCTCCTTCTGTAGAGCTCTGCAGAGTCTCTCCAAAAGCTCCAACTTACCCTGCAAAGCCTTGAAATGGCCATCGCGTAGAGTTTTCTAGAAAAGAAAGAAGTTTCATCATGAATTCAGTAAAGGAAAAGTGAAAACAACTAGATGTGCGAGGACCCTTACAGGGAGCGCTTCATACAGCTCGTGCATGTTTTGGAACCCAAGTATGAAACACCAGACAGTTCTGTCTTCAATGACAAACATATTCCTGATTTGTACAACAAAGTGAGATTGTTGTGTCGCCCAAATGACACTAATGGGTTCATTTGTGTACTCAGAATGATCAGATGATGATGGTCTTTGAAATGGAAAAGTTGAGCCCTTTTCACACACATAACCCGGGAAATTACTGTGTAAGGTGAGCCGGGATTTACTCGCGTCATTGCTTTCACGCATGTAGAGATGTCCCGAGAATAACGCGTGTTTGACACTTTCACACACTTATACCGTGTTGCCCACTGGCGCTCTCTGTATGGGGAGGGCTGCTGGCCAGATTTTATAACCTGGACATTTCGTTATTTTTGGTCGGCATCGGCTGTCACAATGTTGGTCAAATCGTGTTTTGTTCCAGAGGAAGCGTTTCCGACGTCGTAACTGCAGCCAATTCAAGCTCATCAAGACTATTTAAGTCCAGGTTATCCAAGAGAAGGGTGCCGAGATATTAACTTGCTGGGCGCCATTCGACACCTCTGCCGCCCTCGTTTTGAAATCCCCTACGTAGTAGTGCTGGTATTTGAGTGTATTTGTTTTGTTATTTTATCGGCAATCGTCAGTATTCTTGATCCCCGTCGACCTACTGTCACGAACCCATCGTGTTATTCCCCCTTTTCGGCAATCCCATGTATTTTTGTTTTTATTTAATAAACCCTTGAACGAATCTTCCATTGTTTTCTGCTTTGAGGTACAACCATGTTTCCGCAGTTTCGATCGGCAACAAAATAAACCACAAAGACGGACGATACTCTCTTCCTTGACTTTACGATCCAGTAGCAATTTAATTTCGTTATGTTTTCAGTTTAATTTAGCTATTTCCAGCTTGCTATGTTGATAATTGCGATGTTTGTTTACCGCTTTTTGTCTTACTGCGAAGAAAGCGGAAGTGACGATCGGCATACCATGATATTTACATCATCTGCCATCGTGCCGCGACACGGAAATTTAACACTTGCTTTCACATAAGCCTTGTCCCGGGACTTTCACGGGAATTATACTAAAACGCGACCAGTGAAATGTCCGCATAATCTCCATGTCAGTTGACCCGGGAAATTGCGTTCACTTACAAGGGCTGTCTGTTTAAATCCCTCGATTTTCACAGTATTTCGGCGTGTGTGAAAGGGGCTTTAGAGAACCACTGCTATTCTAATTGCATAGTCTAAGTAAAGGTGTGAGGAAAGTTTGCTTTTAAAAAGTTGTTGCTGCTTTAAAATGTCAAAAAGAGTTTGCATGAATTGGTGCATAGTAAAAAAAGCACTTGAATTTGCTGCCAAGTGCCTCTAAGGAATAAAGCCAAATCCTTTTGTGGTTAAGCACTCCCAAAGCCCATTACAAACCTCCACGAAAATGGAGCAATATCTTCGTCAAACACCTCTAAGACATCTGGGGGATATTCAACAATACTTTTCGCCTTTTTTACCCTCTTCGACAGCACTAAAAGTCACCTAGAAAACTTCCAACATATCTGGGTGAATTTAAACTTATTTATTACCTGCAACTTAAGCAACATATTCCTGTCTACACGCTTGCTTCGGTTGAGAGTTGACCTCCGCCACATCCAGGTGTGCCAAATCCCCCCAAACATCACTTAGGCTGCAACACCTAATCGATTAAATTGATAAAAATGGATTAATAAATTTGTTGTCAAATGATTGTTAATTTTTGCCGGCAGCTATGAGCAGTCCTTGTTTGTGTGTCATGGTACGCTGGGCGTACCAGGGATTAGAGCGAGTTCACTGCTCCACTCAGGCTGGGTTGCTGAATCAATAAAATTATGAAGCGTCAGAGGTGAGTAAATGAAGCTAATTGTATTGTTTGTATTTTTGGTTGATGAAACGTTACTACTTAGGGTATTTTGCAATTATGCTAATCAGTGTGTTTTTCAGACGCATATTAGCACTTGAGTCCCCATTAACTGCGAAAAATGAGGGATTACTGTTCATATCGATTTAATAAATAAATGCTTTAACATGACAATTGTCATATTCTTATTGGAACTCTTAAAAGTATGAACAATTAGCAATGATACCTCCTCTGCCATCTGGAGCAAAGTCTGGTTGTTGCTCTCCCATTTTGTCCTCCACTGTGTTGTTTCTTTCTCCAGCTTCTTAATCTTTTTGGTCATCTGAAAAGAAAAAAAAAGTTAGGCCCACCCACCATAACTGTGGAACATGGCCGAACCTGACAAACTAGTTCTACTAACACAATCTGACCTAGCATAGAGTTTGGGAATGTATTGTACAGTATGTGCAATCTACTGCTTATTGTAGCAAGCTAGAGAGCACCTGGCAGTTGGCCGGGGCTCAACCAGTATGTTGTCGTCGTTGTTGCGTGTTTTTAGTGCCGCAACGATTATTGGTCAAATAGAGTCATTTGATGAGAAAAAAGCTTTGAATTAAATTTTGCTGCTTCAATTAATCATTTAATTCGAGTGGCGTGTAAAGGTTTGTTTTCAAAGTGGTGTATTTAGTCTTATTGATTTGGGAGGGTGTACTGCCCCCTTGGAGGCAACGTTAAATACTACATTGCTTGTCTAACATGGCTGAATCCAGATGCTCCCTGTTAAGGCAACATAAGGCTGTAATTTTTTTTTTTTTTTAGCTAATATGTTTGTTTTTTTGCATTCATAATTTACTTTAGAAGTATATTTAGCAGTATTTGTCAATGTTTATTCAGAAATGTTGAAAACCTTTTATTTACTTATTTATTCATGAACTAAAACTTTTTAAGTTTATAGACAAAATCATTTTGAGTAACTGTCGACTAAAACTAGATGAAATTTGTCTGAGTTTTCATTGATTAAAACTAGACGAAGACCAACACATTTTGAAATGACTAAAATATGTCCAAGACTAATAAATATTTTGGTCCAAAAGACTAAGACGAAAATTAAAAGGGCAGCCAAAAACAAAACTGGTATCAATGTATATAATTTTGCATATAGTTGTACAAGTGTTTGTGTTACAGCTTTACAAAAAATCAAATAACGGAGACTCACAAATTGTCTTGTTTGGCGTCTGTCTAACGGAATAACATCACATTTAGTGAGGACAGAACTAGTGCATTAGGATGACTTGTGTAGTTTGTGTAGGGGGGTGTGGGGGGTGTGCATGAATGTGTAAAAAACATCAGACATAAAAAAAAACCAAATCGATAAATGGTTGTTCTTTGATACATTGCCATAGCTTTCAGAAAATATTTTGTTGTACTTAGATCCTCATTTTATTATTACTGTTTCACCATTGATGCACAGGTAATTTGTTTTAAATGCATTTATTGCTCTTGTGAAATGAAAGTACAATTCTTTAGGGTTGGAAGAAACACTCATGTATTTTATTTAGTAATTGCCTTTTTTTGCTGTGTTAAAAACGCAATCTGGCGCCAGTGGATTTGTAGGTCAAAATCAATGTTATTGTAAGCATGGACATGTGTTTGTTTTTTTATACCTCCTAAAATTATCTTTCAGTGCATTAAATGTTTGTTCTCTGATGACTGAATTAACTAAAATAAACGATAGATTAATCGATAACTGCGGCCCTCGTGTTGTTGCATGTACAGTATTGCCATTGAAATTCAGATGCAATTCAAGAGTACTGCTATGGATAAGTCTGACCAATATATTCTATGTAATTTTTGACATCGCTCTTGCCAAACATTCAGAAGCCGAAGCTCTCAGGGAACCTAAGGGTAGGTTCATACTACAGGTCTAAATGCACTAATCTGATTTTTTCGCGTTTTTCCGACTCGAGCCAGGCATTAACTTGACGGTCTGAACGTGACAAGTCGCACAGAAGACGACCATTTCAAATCCGATCTGGGCCACATTTTTTCAGAACGTGACTGGCTGTCTGAACTGTCAAGACTCTCGAATCGGAATTCATGCAGCAATTACGGCATCAAATAGCGAGAGAGACGCTACGGTAGCGGTGCAGCTGTGCGTTATTAGCGGCTAGCTTGCAGTGAACACGGCTTTTGGGGAAGGGCTTGACAACAGTCATAAAAAAATTAAAATGGGTTGAGGATAAGCCTGAGAATGATCGGTTTTCTCTCTGCTCTATGTGAGCAATATTTCAACATTGCCTACACGACTGAGCGTCGGGGCAAACTTTCCGCATGTGTTTGTGACATGCACAGACAGTGCGTGCATGCTATCAAACCATATAAACTTTGAATATAAGCCTAAACGGGGATTATTTATGTCTGTTATTTGTGTCCTCTTTTTGGAAAGGAAAATATGATATCCTTGGAATGACGGATGACAGCCAGTATGTGCGGCCATTTGTTTTGATGCATCTGCGCATACGGGTCTTCTTGCTCAGCGCGAATTAAGAAGGCATGCATAATTTTGAATGGTCTCAATGGACAGAGGCAGTCTGAACGGGCACGCCAAAAAAACGGATATGACAAAAAATCAGATTTGTGCATTAAGACCTGTAGTATGAACCTAGCCTAAGTGTCAAACGTCACAGTGTGCAAGTGTTCAGTCGAGTTCCACCAGATTCATTAGTGTGCAGTAAATAGAAAGGAGAAAATAAAAAGAGTTCACGTTTGAGATTCGTGATAATTACCTTTTCCATCTCTTGCCTGAAAGTGGCGAAGACCTCGTTGCTTTTAGCCAGAGTGCTCTGAAACTCTTCAAACTTATCCATGTACATGGAAAGCTAAGACACATAAGATGAGTTTTGGAGTTAGTTAAGTCAATATTTTTGGACTTCAAGGAAAATCATATTTTTGCCATTAAACACTACCACTAAATATTTGAAACGAAACCATCAGATTGCAATTGAACTGACTTCTCAATGAACCCTTCCCTCCAAAAAAACTGAAAAGACCATAAAATAAAGGGAGACGACTACGACACTGAGGTAGAGACTTTCAATGGGGCCATAGGAACTCGATTACGTAGCTGTTTGGTGATTCACTATCAGCAGCTATGCCCATTCCATACTTGCTTGTCTCGGGGAGCCGCCATATTAGAAAGAAAAAAAAAATACCCAGTGGTAATTAAGAAGACACCCAAAAATTGGAGCCAGCACATTCTCCGTGGAGCAACCAGGAAGTAAAAGTCCTCCTTGCTATTTCTTCAACTGAGAATGCCCAGAGAGGACTTGCGGTCATTGATACAGAGCGAAAGCAATCCACACTCCGAGCTACTTGAAGGTTGGTATGGAATTAGATGTAATGCATCAGTGCAACAGTTCGGTTTTGCATGTTCGGTTGAGTTCACTTGTGTACAGTTTCAGTGGCAGTTCAATGTTAATTCGCTGCCATCCCTCCCACTTTAAACGGTTTGAACGTCTATGGCTGTCAATGGCAGCCAATGCCAGGCAATGAGGTAATTTTGGGCAATTTAAGGTAATTTACCTGTTGATTTTCAGTTGCATCCTGTTAATTTAAGGGTATTTTATGGGTCATTTCCTCTTTATTTTGAGTTACAGAACAGCAAGTGACCTGGGAATCACCCAAAGGAATAGGCAGTGACTCACACTCAACAGGAAATGACCAGTAAATGCCCTGAAATGAACAGCAAGTGACCTGTAAATGCCCTAAAAATCACAGAATTACTGTGAATGCTCTGGTTTCGAATGAACGAACGTTCCTAGTCTAAATGGATTGGGCATCAAGCACCATCAATGCAGCCTTAGTGTTAATTGAGACACTATTATGGTGGAAGATTTTGGTAGCAACTTGTTTGTTCCTTTTTATTTTTTTTTTTAGATATTGACACCTTTTTAAAACGAAATCTCAATTCTTGGCAGGAGCATATCGATAACCTTTTGGGATACAAAGTATCACGATATATCACCATTTCGATATTTTGTCACACCCCTAATTGGCATGTTAAGATTGGAGTGGCTAAGCTCAATGGTCCTGAGTCCTGAAAACCAACAAATAACTGACAAACAGAATTTGTTGAAATCAAGTCCATCGACGAATTAAACCCCCAGCTAACTTGAAGATTAAGCCTAATGTCACAAATCCAGGCATGACAAATCTTGTTAAACTTACTAATGGACGAAGGCAAGTGGATGGATCCATAGTTATGTCGACATTGCTGTACGGATATGTTAACCCACTTAAGATGGCAAAATCAGTTTTTGAGGTGGTTGCAGCTCAACGTTGCATTCGTAGGAAGAATTGACGGAGAATAAGTTGTCTTTTAGCCAAAACTTGGCGTGTTTAATTTCCACTGACATGTATCCGCATGTCAATGGAAATTAAATACGCCGAGTTTTGGCTCCGTCAATTAATCCTACGAATGCAACGTTATGCTGCAACCACCTCAATATAAAGTCTCAGCAGATTTGGGACCTCTCTGCCAGTGAGTTATGTCCTATTCATTAGGATACAAAAGACAATGCAGCTAAATGAAAGTGAGTTGCACTCATGCTACCAGAGGAAAGGATTGTGAAGAGCCCTGGGAAAGGACAGGAATGGGCTGAGTTCAGCTCTACAAGGAAAAAGGAAATTTTAGTGAGATGGCAAATTTGGATGTCAAATATGTTACACAAGACATTGACAATTGGATAGAATAATGGCAGAGGAGAGGGAAATTTGTGCTTTTAAATTGTACCGCTTGCCAAAGAGAAGAAATGGGTTTAACATACAGTGATGTGAAAAAAATTAGAACACTCCATTGAATATTGTTCTTTATTAAGAAATGTTTACATATCAATGCCTGATCTTGTTTTTCTTTATCTCTGGAAGAGAAAGTGATTTAATAGCAGGTAAACAACAAAATATAACATTGTTATACTCATTAAACCAAATTTATCAACAAAACTGAGGAAAAAGTTGGGACACCTTACCACCTAATAGCTCGTGTTACCCCCTTTGGCTGAAATAACCTCAGTGAGATGCTTTTTGCAGCCATCTATCAGTCTTTGACATCGGTCTGAAGAAAGTTTGCCCCACTCCTCAACGCAGAATACTTTCAGCTGTGAGATATTTGAGGGGTTTCTTGCATGTACAGCCCGTTTCAAGTCACCCCACAGCATCTCAATGGGATTAAGTTTTAGCTTTGTAGTAAGCTTTGACTCGGCCATTCGAGGACTCATTTCCTCCTTTTCAGCCAGTCCTTGGTGGATTAACTGGTATGTTTTGGGTCATTGTCATGTTGCAAGGTCCAGTTTCGCTTCAGCTTTAATTTTTTCTCGGATGATCTCACATGTTCTTCAAAAACCCGTTGATACACGTTAGAATTCATGGTGGAATCTATGATGGAGAGCTGGCCAGGTCCTGCCGAAGCAAAGCATCCCTAAACCATGACACTTCACAGTTGGTATGAGACTCTTTTCCTGGAAAGTTGTATTGGGTTTACGCCAAACATGTCCTGTTCTGGTGTCCAAAAAATTCAATTTTACATTCATCTGTCTAAACAACATTATTTCAGAAGTCATGGTCTTTGTCTACATTCACTCTGGCAAACTTCAGTCTGGCCATCATATTCTTTTGAAGAGCAAAGGTTTCCTCCTTGCACACCTCCCATAAAGGTTAATGGGGAAGTTAAGAATTTTTGACATCAGGCTTAATCTTCGAGTTAGGGGGGGTTAATTTGTCAGTGGAGTTGATTTCAAAATATTCCGTATCGTTTGTTAGTCTTCTATTATTTTTCAGGGCTCTGGAGTGCCTATGCTAATGCAAGTCAATATGGCCAATTAGCATACTAATTAAAAAAAAAATGTATGCATGCAGGAGAATCAAAGATGACACATGCAATTGAAGGGAAAAGGTACCGTTCTCGCACACACCATATAATTGTTTGCATTAGTCTCACACATTCATGTAACTATAGTTTAGGCAGACTTCACTCAGTGGCCTTGAACACAGTAAAGTGAATCACCTTATCGGCGCTCATGAGCGGGAAAAGGAAAAATGGTACCGTTTCTCGTAGGCACCGTCTAACTGTTTGCATTACTCGAACTCACGTAATATGATCAATCAGGGAATAGTATCATTTCTCATATTCACTGTAGGACTGCATTACTCTAACACACCTAAAGTAAAATAAATAGCACACCATAGTTTAAAGAAACAGAATAGATACACAACGCCATCTTATCACAGAAGCCCAACGTGTGCGCCACGCACCAACTCTGGCAATCAGTTCTCCCGACAAACAAACAATGACAAAGACCAGCGCGCTTTGTCCTGAAACAAGTAGAGCCAGCCCGGATAACAAAGTTGATAGCGGGCGCCTGGGACATTAAGACCAACGTCGGTCGCTGTGGCAACCACGTCCTATCGACACACAAACCTAACCGCCTAAAACCGGCTAAAGAGGGATGGTCCCAAAGCAACACCTTCAGCCCGGCCCACTCCACTACGGACTTCAAAAAGACTGGACACTGAGATAACAAACGTGATTCGCTGCTCGGAAACTTTTCTATGTAGCCTTGTTTTGGATCCAGAATGGTCCCTCCGTCGTCTGTTTTTGCCTTGTTTTTTGACCATTGTCGACGGATAAATTGTCAACCTGGTTTCAGTGAGTCTTCTTCAAACTTTTGGAACATGGAGTCAGTACGAAGGGTTAACATCAGAGATGAACGCGCGGAGTTCCGCCTTCCCGGTTGGCGCGCGCGGGGGCAGCATCGGCAGAGCGGCACTTTGTTCGGGTGTCGCTGTTTCCGTGCGCCTTGGCCAGGAGGGGTTAAATTCCAACAGTTGGCGACCCCGACGCGATAAGCCCAGACGACGGAGGTGATGGACGAGCGGCTGCGGAAGCATCAACTGAAGCCCTTTGGGTGCACCTCCAAAAGGTAAAAAGACGTCTGGTCATAATTTAAGGCGGGCAACGGTTGACTCTGAGCGACCCTCGACCATTTTTGTGTTTTGTCTAACCGTGATTGTTGCTTTCTTTTGAAGGGATACAGAGAAATAGTTTGGTAACATTAGTCTTACAATAATTTGGTAGTATTAGATTTGTGCATGAAGTACAACATCCATCTTTGTAGTTTAGGCTCGGCGAATAAAAAGAAAAAAAAAAAAAAACGATAAAAGGACAAGTTTAGATTAGGAAGCGGGTGTCCCCGGAAACCAATTAAATTGCGAGAGGCTAACAATTGCCAGAAATTGTGAGATGCTGCCTAAAGGAGCCTGCACTCGGGAGCTTCTTTTTCCTCCCTCCCACTCGCGCCTTTTTTCTCCTTCATTCCTGTCATTTTTCCTGTTATGCACCTATTTTCAAAATTAGTGGGTTCGTCCCAAAATAAGTGCCCGTGACACGAAAAATTAAAAAACCCCGATTTCACCAGTGTAGCTGGGGAGGCTCGAAACAACTGAGTAAAGGATGTTTTCGTCCCAAAATAAGTGCTCATGACACGAAAAATTAAAAATTCCCGATTTGTCCGGTTTAGCTTGCGGAGACTTGAAACAACTGAGTAAAGGACGTTTTCGCCCCAAAATAAGTGCCCGTGACACGAAAAATTAAAAACCCCGATTTTTCTGGTTTAGCTTGCGGAGACTTGAAACAACTGAGTAAAGGGCGACAGTCCCTCTTTTAGGACGTAGTACTCCATTTATGGATTGATATCATGCGCTTGTGTGCGCTCGGGCTTCTTCATCTCTTTACCCGCGTACCCGTGCTTGGGGGCGCACGCGCTCACATTCAAGTACATTTTACTATTGGTGATATCAAATTGACAGTCTAATGAAAAAAAAACTGAATATTAAAATAGAACTCGAGATGAAAAGTTAATAAAGTGAAAAAGAGGCGGCATTAGAGAAAAATAAACCCGTGAGCTTGATTGGAAATGATAGAATGCTTTAAAATTACAAAAGCCGCTCATATTGCTTAAAAACAATGGAATTGGTTTTATTCGGCGGGGCTGGCGTGTCGGTGTCGGCTTGATCACACGGTAACAACAATTCCAGCTCCGGCCAGAAACCCAGAACCAAAAAGAATACCCGTAGTTTCATAAGTCTTGACTAAAGATTGAAATAGGTTTGTGAAGAAATATAACATAAATGATAGTTTGATAAACTTTATGAGGATGTTGAAAAACTGATACTTCTTTTAAATGCAGGTTAAGAAACAGAGAAGGCTGAAGTTCCTGGATGTTTGGTAAAGTCCTAGATTAGATAAGCTTTCTCTAGCCAATGTTTTGACTCACAAAACAATGTGGAGAGTCTCCTAAAGCGAGCAGAAAAAGCAAAGAAAACCTTAAAGTTAATAACGGGGAATTGGCATCATGGCTCCCTCTTAGTATAACGAATAGTTTGAAATTGAATTGAATTTTTAAGGGATTTGAGCATGATGAATAGGGGGAAGGTGTCACTTTTGGATCACATGTTGATAGAATTAGCTGTCGTGAATTCAGCTGTGATCCAAAGAACAACAGTATATCCTAATTGATTTTAGTTCTGACATCAGAAGACAATTATAATTGACCTAATTTTTGCTGTCATGAAATTATAATAGGAAATAAATAGCCAACTTTGTCTAGACAGGCCATAATACTTAATACGATTCCAAATTTACATCGGAGAGAACGTTCCCAGAATGAGATAAATTTTAAGTCTTATTTTTATTTTTAATGTGGATATTTGCTTTTCATTGTTGACCTTTTGAAGAAAATAGTTTCATTTAATATATATTTTCTTTTTCTTTTGCACTTTTGTAAAACTGATTTTTATTTATTTTGTAGTTCCGTTTAATTTGGAGTTTATAGAAGCTAATTTTGGTTTGAGATAACTTGCCTAACGGGTTAAAGTTTAGGAAAGAGCAAAGTTTTAAAGTGGGCCATCTCAAGCTCAAGTCTCTGGTTGTTTTGGGAAAACAATAGATAAGATAGTCCTTCCCTAGCCACTACTGACTCCCTAAAGAATGCGAAGGGAGAATCTCTTTCATGGGTTATTTTTAAAATACTGGACAATGTAAAAGTTGATTTAGGTTTTTAAAGGACTTGAAAATGCTAAATTTCACTAAAATATAATCTTTTGGATCAACTGCGGATGGAATTGGGCAATCCTTGCGACCCCCTCCTCCCCAAAAAAAAAAAAAAAGGGGGGGGGGGGGGGGGAGACATTTTTACCAATTTCATGATCTGGGATGAAAAGACAAGTACAATGTATTTGCTGCTTTGAAATTATTGGGGAAATTAGCAGCCATTTTTTTAAGAGAAAGACCACAGTAGAAATCTAACTAATAAATTACATAAGAGGGGAGTAACAAAATTTGAGAACCTAAACAGACACTGGCATTGTGCCGAATGCAATTTATTATGCCGGGGAAATTGCTTATACTAAATGTTTAATATAATTTTCGGAGACTGTAAACTATAATTAGATAGAATCTAGATAGGAGTTACTTTAATTTCAGAATACTTATTATTTCCAAATCTACTGCCTATAAATACAATTTCCCCAGTATAAGACAATTTTTATGGTTTCATTTTTGAATTTTTGATTTTTGATATTTTGATGAATTACCCTCATTTAATATTTTTCCATTTCTTTTGACACCTTTATAGAATATATAAACATTTTTGAATTTTTAAGGACGTGAATAATATAGTGAATATTTGTATACTCTAAGCTTAGTTCTACTTCAGGAAAGAAGCGATATCATCTCAACAGTAATGCATTGTGAGCGTAACAGCATGTCAATATAAAAAGCAGTAGCAGTATGGCAATTATTTTCAAGAATGTGCCTAAATCATCACACAATATGTCAATAATGGAAAAACATTATAAAACTCTGACATAGGCAAATGTGTTGAACATGACTTCAAGTATCATTTCATGTATTTCAAGTGCCGGTGATGGTCACCTTAGAGCACTTGATTTAAAAACGAAGTTACGTAATTTGCGGACTATAAGCCGCTACTTTTCCCCCCTCATTTTGAATCCTGCTGCTTATAGTCAAGTGCTGCTTATTTGTTGGGAATACTGAACATGTGTCCAAACTAGAGATTTGTAACCTTTTTAAATCATATACTTTTGATCAATCACATGATGATTTTGGCACTTTCTTTTTTAATAAGCCTGTATTATGGTTTTCTTGTTTTAGGGAACTCCAATTGGTGACGTATAGGGTTGTTCTTGAGTTGGCGTTGAAAGGCAAACATCTGGGAAGAGGCCAGCGACGTGTTCTTCATCGTGTGTCGTCTCCTTCATCCGTGACAAGTACACTTCTGTCAGTGGGAACTACAATGGTTTTGGGGAAGCTGAAAATGCTCTGCAATTGTTCTAAGTACAACTCCTACATACCCAGAAACTTTTAATCTTTTCAACCTTCACATTTCACAAATAAGACAATATGTTGTTTTTTTTTAATTGTAGTACATTCAAAAATATCCATTATAAAAAAAATTTAAAAAAATTTAAAAAGGAAAATGTCAGCCTACTCATTTTTTAAATCTACTGACATGTTGTAAAATGACTTTTTCTTTATCATGCCTTTCGATGCCTGCAATGTTTTGGGGAATGTACTGTAATTGCAGGCTTGAAATAAAAGGCTGGATCATCAAACTTTACTGATGAATCCTGTCGTTCGAGGACATGCGCCAACAAATTCTGTCAGAATGTCTGCGTTGTTGGCTCGTAACTCCTCCGGGCAACCCATCTTTTTGTTTGCTTTGGAAACTCGAAGTTGTATCTCGAAGTCCCTAATAGAGTAAATTTGACTGAGATATGTACACATAAGAAAGGTACAGTGCAATTGTTAATGGGACAAATGTTGATTGAGCCTACCATCAGCATTCCTTGCTTGCTGACGCCCTTGCCTTCATGGAGTTGAAAACAAAGTGCAGCCTCTTCTGGGTGTACTTTCAGCATCTCCAGGTCACCTAGAGATCACAGTAAAAAGTAGCTTGTTAGATGTGTCATGATAATATGCCTGTGTTGTAGACACAACCGCACCACGGAATAAGGTGAACCCTAATTTCTAAAAAAACTTATCCAGGATTGTCATGTTCAGCAAAAAAGTTTTAGAATTATTTTTTAAATCGTATTTAGGAGCGCTGTTCAATGCTTTCCCAAAGACCAACTCGGAGATTACTTCTTGGTTTATTCCTTTGTTTATTACAAGCTAGGTAGGTGTCCCTTATCTAAGGACATAGAAAACTAAATTATCACTCAGTGTACGCTCAAAAGGTTTCTTTTCAATTTTTCATAAAAGTGATAAATTATTCCAATATCACCCAGATCTCTCACAATCCTTATTATAAATAACACTTCAATAACTGATTGTGTGAGGTGTCTGGGGCGAATAGTAAAGGATAAAAAAATATTGTATGATTGACACATTGCTTATTTACATACTACCGACTACTAGTCAGAGTCAGAGTTTGACTGTGTGTGGGGGTGTGCAAAAAACGGCGGTTGCTAACGCACATAACCTATGAACCATTCATAAACCAAATCCCAACCCGAAGTGGAAGGATTTACTGCAGGGGTCTCCAAACCGGTCCTCGAGGGCCGCTGTGGGTCCTGGTTTTTGTTTATACCGATCAAGCACAGACCTTTTAACCAATGTGGTTTCTATTAAAACAAGCAGCACCTGACTGCAATCAACTGATTATACTTATAAAACACCGGATTGGTGAAAAGGTGTGGTCTTGTTTTGTTACAGTGAAATCCTGCATGCACTGCAGCCCTGTGTGGAATAGTTTGGCGACCACTGATTTTCTGCATTCGGGATGGTGATCCGGAAGTTGACTGTACTGTTCACCTTGTGTGTGTGTGTGTGTGTGTGTGTGCGTGCGTGTGTGACTGAACACAAGTGTACAGTCAGCCAAACTCCATTCAAAATGAATACGGGAGTCGGGAGGTAGCGTCCGAGCTCCAGGTGCTTTATTGTGCTGCACTGTCGCATCCAAAAATGAATCGGAATGAAAGACGATGCCTTCGAAGGTGCAAACAACACAACCAGCTCTCACCAAACGACGGACTGACGAAAATACTACAAAAATGGCCGCCGCAGTACTTCCTTCCTGTCAAACGGCTGTTAAAATAATAACATGAAGGAAAAATGCACTTCGTGAGATATTGGACAGAACATTGACCATTGTCTCCAATTTAAAAATGCGAACCATAAATATGCATGGCGTTTGTTACAAGCCTCACTAACGCGAGCTGCGATATCAAGGTGTGCATGCACATGTATGCGATATATTTTCATATATGAATTTTTTTTTTACCTGTTTATCAGAAGCTTTTGAAGACGTTTGGACAGTCGAAGGCACAGCATTTGGTTTCAGGAGAGGATACCGATGAAAATGCGCGCTGCAAATACTCCAAAGCAGTACTTTTTCCACCGGTGTGTGTATGTCATATCCAGCAGAGTAACCACATTTTATATCGTTCCTTGTTCTTCACAGGCAGGCGGTGGAAACTTTCCTTTGTCCATTTCTTCTGTATGTTTCAACAACTTCTAAAAGCACATTTCACCATTTTGACGTCCTTCCACACTCCGCATAGCAGACCAAGGTGAATACGAGTGGCCATAGCACTCCCCTCTATTGTGGTGCCATTACGCATATAAAAAAGTCCCGCAGAATTAAATGAACTATGGCAGTTTGGTGAAACATTGTTTTGGCTGCAGGAGGTTTGGGAACATTGGGCTGCATTTGGAATTTATTTGACTATGTTCGATCTGTGAATATCGGTTTTTATTAGCATGCCAATTGGCCATATTGACATGCATTAGCATAATCACTGTGGAGCCCTGAAAATAATAAAAGACTAACAAACGATACAGAATTTTTTTCAATCTACTCCACTGACGAATCAACCCCCCCCCCCCCCCCCCCATCTCGAAGATTAAGCCTGATGTCAAAAATTCTGAACTCACGCTTTAAACTTGTAAAGTCTCTTTCTGATTGTAGAGGCATGCACTTTCACATCAACAGTAGCAACAGCCTGCAGTAGGTTCCGTGCTGACATTTTAGGGTTTTTGGAGACTTCCTTTTAGCATCTTGCGGTCTGCTCGAGGGGTGAACTTGCTTATACGGCCAAACCTTGGCATATTGGCAGTTGTTTTGAATGTGCTCCACTTGTAGACTATTTTCCAGACAGTGGAATGGCTGATTTGAGATCTTTTGAAATCCCTTATGAGACTCAAAAACGTCTACAATTTCATTCTGAAGGCCTCAGACAGCTCCTTTGATCTCAACATGGTGTTTTCACTCCAACAGTCAGTCACTGTTGAAAGTATTCTGCGTTGAGGAGTGGGGCAAACTTTCTTTAGACCGATGTCAAAGACTGGTAGATGGCTACAAAAAGTGTCTCACTGAAGTTAATGGGGTGTGCAAATTTTTTCACATGACTGTAGATGCATTTTTGAAGTTTGGCACTTCTTGGCTAAAGGCAGTCATTTGTCATTTAAGCCATTATCTCCTGCAGACAGACACCAAGTGCTAATGTTGTAATTGTGGATTTGGGTCCACTTTTTCATATACCTGAGGGGCAGTTTACATGTCGACTCTGCGACACCAAGACGCAATGACTGTGTTGCGGAATGGCCTTGCCTTCATATGGTGTCTGTGAAAACGCAAACCATTAAACCCAGGCTCCAAAGTGGAAACATTTGATTGCAGGGGCTAGGGAGGGCTTGCTCCACATCCATATGAATGGAAAGCTCCCGCACAGATAACGTCAGCACTCGCACATGTCACATTAGGCGTGTGCAGCGGTGCTACTAAACATTAAAAACA
The DNA here is from genome assembly GCF_030265065.1 of Corythoichthys intestinalis. Taxonomy (NCBI): domain Eukaryota; kingdom Metazoa; phylum Chordata; class Actinopteri; order Syngnathiformes; family Syngnathidae; genus Corythoichthys; species Corythoichthys intestinalis. The sequence goes on along the minus strand of NC_080395.1, from coordinate 76,663,170 downwards.
GCAAATATGGCAGATCATTGCCTTTAATTCACTGTTTTTGTACTATTTTTAATTTGAATATGTTGAATCTTTCCATTTTTGTGCCTTTTGGAGCAAAAGAAAAATGCTGTTGCTTGAAGTGGGCAGGTATGTTGTCTTCCGGGCGGTTGTTGGGGTCAATGTGCATCATTGGGTGTCACATTGTAAATATGCACTGCCCCCTAGGGCTTGGCATGAATACTACATCGTTTTAATGCTGGATTGCAACATTGTTCGAATGGAAACGGAACCATATTAATGCAAATTTGAAATTTTCCGTATTCTCAGAGAGTCACCATGTAAACGGCCCCTGAGTATCCATAGCCTAAAAGTGGAATTACAAGTTGCAGTTTTTGGGCAAATCACCACTCTGTTGGTGGAAAGCAGAGGCAAAGGATGCTTAATGTCAAAATGAAAGAGCCCTTAGCCCTTTTACCCCAGTGGAGCTCTCAACTATAATCACTTGGCCACTAATTTGCTCCCATTCCTCAGCTCTTGTTGTATGTATGGAAAAATTTAAGTGACACCATACAACATACTGTAGCCTAGAAAGCCTATGCTGTTTCACGCATGTGCATAATCATTGTTTGGGTGGGAGTTGCCAACGTCATTTTTATTTTCTCTCAATGCTCCACTCAAAGTCTGGTTTAACATAGCGGACAGTATGCCTAATTCACTGATGACATCATTAGTGGTAGGGGAGTAAACTTAGAAAACCTGTCTTCCACTGACCCATAATCCAATGAGGATGCAGAGAAAGGGCTGTCCTTCCTATCTTTTGGGGTTCAGCTCACCAATTTGGATGAAAGGTGAATTAGATGAACCCATATTTACTGATGTCTAGATGTTTTGAGACTGGCTGACATGTCTATGTTACATGGCATAATATGGACACTGTACGGGGCTCTGCTCTTTTAATGGGGGAGCTTGACAATACAGTATGTTCCAACTACAAAGTGGTATTATTACACTTCTCGGCCACCCAGGAAAGGTCTATGCTAAGGCTCTCGAGAAGAGGGTCCAAGTTGTGGAACAACTTAATTTACCCATACATTAACACTGAATACTATTAATCCATTCCAATACGCCAAAATTTTTTTAGCTAGCACATCTTAAATCATTTCACTCATTTGCTGCCCTTGCCGGCGATAAACACCCAATCCATTTTGACTGCGATTGCTGGTTGCAAATGATCACTGCCAATCCTTGTAGTTGAAATGGATTGGATGTTTATCACCGTCAATGGCAGCTAATATTGAAAGTATATTTAAAAAAAAAAAAAAAAAAAAAAAAAAAAAAAGAAAGCCCACTTATAAATAAAAGGCTGGATTTTTTTAGCCTCGTAGCACTGGATGAGTCAATAAAGCACTCTAATAATAATAACAACGTATAATAGTGACAAGCAAGTAGCCAAAAAGAGGCCTAGATAATGAGATGCCCTGCATGGCAGTAGAACAAACAAACTGGGTATAATTTTCTTTGTTAGGGTGTCAACTTAATGGAAAAGTTGTACTCATGAAATGTACTTTTTACAGAGTGGTATTACTACACTTCTCGGCCACCCAGGAAAGGTCTATGCTCTCGCGAAGAGGGTCCGAGTTGTGGAACAACTTAATTTACCCATACATTAACACTGAATACTATTAATCCATTCCAATACGCCAAAATATTTTTTAGCTAGCACATTTTAAATCATTTCACTCATTTGCTGCCCTTGCCGGCGATAAACTTCCAATCCATTTTGACTGGGATTGCTGGTTGCGAATGATCACTGCCAATCCTCGTACAGTGGGGCAAAAAGTATTTAGCCAGCCACCAATTGTGCCAGTTCTCCCACTTATAAAGATGACAGAGGCCTGTAATTTTCTTCATACGTGTACCTCAACGATGAGAGACAGAATGAGAAAAAAAAATCCAGAAAATCACTTTGTCTGATTTTTAAAGAATTTATTTGCAAATTATGATGGAAAATAAGTATTTGGTCAAGAACAAAAGTTCATCTCAATACTTTGTTTGTATTCCCTTGACTGATAATGACAGAGGTCAAAACGTTTTCTGTAGGTCTTCAAAGGTTTTCACACACTGTTGCAGCTATTTTGGCCCATTCCTCCATGCAGTTTTCCTCGAGAGCAGTGATGTTTTGGGGCTGTCGTTGGGAAACATGGACTTTCAACTCCCCCCAAGGATTTCATATATGGTTGAGCTCTGGAGACCCGCTAGGCTACTCCAGGACCTTGAAATGCTCCTTACGAAGCCACTCTTTGTTTCCTGGGCAATATGTTTGGGATCATTGTCATGCTCAAAGACTCAGCCACGTTTCATCTTCAATGCCCTTGCTGATGGAAGGAGGTTTTCACTCAAAATCTCACAATACATGGCCCCATTTATCCTTTCCTTTACACGAATCAGGTGTCCTGGTCCCTTTGCAGAAAAAAAGAGGTAAAGCATGATGTTTCCACCCCAATGCTTCACAGTAGGTATGGATACAATTCAGCATTCTTTTACCTTCAAACACGAGAAGTTGTGTTTCTACCAAAAAGTTCATTTTTTGTTTCATCTGACTATATTACATTCTCCCAGTCCTCTTCTGGATCATCCAAATGCTCTCTAGCAATCTTCAGATGGGCCTGGACGTGTACTGGCTTAAGCACGGGGTCACATCTGGCACTGCAGGATTTGAGTTCCTGGTGGCGGAGTGTGGTATTGGTAGTAGTCTTTATTACTTTGGTCCCAGCTCTCCCCAGGTCATTTACGCGCTCCCCCTGTGTGATTCTGTGATTTTTTTTTCTCACTGTTCTTGGGATCATTTTGACCCCAAAGGGTGACATCTTGTAGGGAGCGTCAGATCAAGGCAGATGATCAGTGGTCTTGCATGTTTTCCATTTTCTAATAATTGCTCCCACAGTTGATTTCTTCACACCAAATTGCTTACCTATTGCAGATGAAGTCTTTCCAGCAAGATTCAGGTCTAGAATTTTGTTTCTCGTACGTCCTTTGACAGCTCTTTAATCTTGGCCATAGTGGAGTTTGGAGTGTGACTGTTTGAGGTTGTGGACAGTTGTCTTTTGTACTGAGAATGAGTTCAAACACGTGCCATTAATAGAGGTAACGAGTGAAGGACAGAGGAGCCTCTAAAAGAAGTTACAGCTCTGTAAGAGCCAGAAATCTTGCTTGTTTGTAAGTGACCAAATACTTCTTTTCCACCATAATTTGCAAATAAATTATTTAAAAATCAGACAAAGTGATTTTCTGGATTTTTTTTTTCTCATTCTGTCTCTCATCGTTGAGGTACCCCTATGAAGAAAATTACAGGCCTCTGTCATCTTTTTAAGTGGGAGAACTGGCAAAACTGGTGGCTGACTAAATACTTTTTGCCCAACTGTATTTGAAATGGATTGGACGTTTATCACCGTCAGTGGCAGCTAATATTGAAGGTATATTTAAAAAAAAAAAAAAAAAAAAAAAAAGCCCACTTATAAATGAAAGGCTGGATTTTTTTTGCCTCGTGGCACTGGACGATAGTGACGGGAAAAGTCGTTCACCTGAGGAAACGAATCAATTCCGGTTCGTTCAGTAAAAAGATTCGTTCAAACAAATCGTTCAACGAATCGTTCAACGAATCGTTCGCCCTCCTCATCCCCACCACCCACAACCGCCCAAATGAATCGTTCGGTCAGTGAACGGGAAGTGACGTTGCCAAACGAATCACCAAAAGACCGCTTAGCATATATAACTGAACAGGAAGGCTTGGTCCCTCCCCCTCTTGCACAGTACACAGGCTTTTCATTGGCCGCTCTCTTCGTAGATTCAGAAGTGAGTGACAGACTGTGTTTTTCTGTTTTTTTTTTTTCACTGCCTCGTCTTTGCCGGCGCCCGGGTCTCCCCAGCCGCTGCAGCAATGAGAATTTCCGCGTCTATCATATTTCTATGGGATCAAAGCCATGGCTTGTGCTTGCTTCACTTTGATATAGGAAACGGTTAAACATTTCCCCTTTTTTTTAAGCACAAACTTTTTCAATCACGCTAAATTGCGTGTACGCTCCCTTCCGGATTCGTAGCTTAAACGCGTGTTTACGTGAGCTGGCTGCTCGTGAAAGCCACTTGATATACCACCAAATCATTTTGGCTGAAGAACAAATAAATGTGGAATTTAAATAAACTGTCTTCGGCTATTTTTTTCGGTTGAGTGAGATTTATTGCACACAAATAAGAAAATATAAAAAATATGAATAAATAATCAATTTATAATGTATATTAATAATATATTAAATCAGCGTTATAAATAAAATTTATTATTATTATTTGGCTTCTCTGACACGAAAATAAATAAATAAAACAACACTCGAAAAAATATTACCTAAAAATCGTGTTGAAATGTCATTTTTGCACTGGTATTAATATATAAATAATCCCATCAACTCCACGCAGTCATCCCCTCCCGATCTCATATCGCCAAATGCTGACGAAAAAAGAATTGTTTGCTCTTTACAATGTAACCATTCCACTCTCATTGGTATGTTAAGAAAATGGAGACATACATGTATATATACACATCCTAAGTCCCCGCGTTTAATTTTTGGACGCTTTAGTCGCACAGGATGGACTGATGGACTCAACGTTAATTAATTTGCGCCCCAACCCGACAAGCTGTGACACGGGGAAAAAAAAAAAAACTCTCGGAAAAATATGTCATGAAACTACCGTTTCATAGCAAATCAGTATTATGGTGATCATACTAAATAGTTATTTTCTATGGGCACAGATTAGATAAATTTCGCTGCCATGAAGTCCAGCTAGTCTCTTGACAGCTTTCTCGCCCGCCCCTGCGACGTCTCCATAGCTCAGCCTTATCGCCTTGTAGCTACTGGCGAAAGTTTTAACGTACTGTAAAGTGGATACAATGTCGTCATATGTAGTCTCGAGTCTGTTGATAAAAGCACAGTAAACTTTGCTCACTGTGTTTATGTGGTGATTTTTGTGCATTTGAGGTGCATATGATAGGCTCAACATGAAAGAATATGTGATAAAGCCCTTTCCTTTCAGTCCTTAGCTCGTTCACTGCCGCAGCGCTGCTGCGTGACTGCCGGTGTAGGCGCACTATAAATTAGCGTAGCCGTCTAGCAGAACGAATCATCTAAGCATTCTCGGTAGGACGGAGAGTCAGTGAACGGGAAGTGACATAACTCAGTCTTGCCCCCTTCCTGCACGCTGGCTGTGTGTGACAGTGAGTGAGTGACAGACGCCCTGATTCTGTTTCCGCTCCCTCCCCTGCCCGCGATGAGGCTGGCGTCTGATTGGTCGTGTGCTATGTCAGTATGCTCAACACCCTCCCACGCAGATAACAAGGCAAGCCCCAACTTCATAGAACGAATCAGTGCAGAAGGTGATTAGTTCGGTCTCGTTCACCCAAACAATTCGTTCAAAAAGAACGAATCGTTCACGACCGATACAACACTACTGGACGACTCAATAAATCACTCTAATAATAATAACAACGTATAATAGTGACAAGCAAGTAGCCAAAAAGAGGCCTAGATAATGAGATGCCCTGCATGGCAGTAGAACAAACAAACTGGGTATAATTTTCTTTGATAGGGTGTCAACTTAATGGAAAAGTTGTACTCATGAAATTACTTTTAAATGAGCGTGTTAAGATTTCAAATTTAAATACAGCCTTGTAGCGACATTTTACAGCTGTGTCTTTACAATCAGTGATATACCCTAAAAGGAATTTCGGACCCAAAGTATAATAATTATAGTAATATTGTAGTTAAGTTTAAAACATGATTCCTTGTTCATCAGGCCCCCCACATGGTGTCAACTGGTAATACAACTGGCTAACGATAGCACCAACATAGTCATTGTTAGTGGAGGCCTTCAATCTACTTCATGATGTTGTTTGTACTTATTCTGTCTCTCTCTCCTTCTTTTCTTCTGTCCCCTCACTACTCCTTCCTGTTCGCTGCTTTCTACTAATAAACGAGGCATGTTGAATGATCACAATGGGAGTATGTCATATTCCCATGTGATACATAAAAAGTGTTCAGACCAATCGGACACTCAGATTACCATTCTCAGTGTCAAGCAGCTGTACAAGACAGGTTTAAAAATAAATAAATAAAAAATAAAATATCTTGGATGCCAAAAATTGAAAGAACAGCTTTTACAGTAAACAATTTGTGTCGATTTCGCACACCTTGAAATGAGGCTTACTACAATGTTTTGCAACCATATCCATAGAAATCCCATGCAAAATAAACATTCAGCATATATTAAGGTATGTGGTGATGGACCTGATGCTTGAGCTGAACCTCTTGTTCCTTCATCATCTCACACTTGCGTCTCGATTCTGTGGCATCCTTCAGCAACTGAAATCATAAAAGTTCATATATACAATTAAAATCCATTTACAGTAATGTCTCCATTGATTGAAAGGGAACCAATTGTGAAACTTGAGACAAAATACAGTGCCTTGCAAAAGTATTCGGCCCCCTTGAACCTTGCAACCTTTCGCCACATTTCAGGCTTCAAACATAAAGATATAAAATTTTAATTTTTTTGTCAAGAATCAACAACAAGTGGGACACAATCGTGAAGTGGAACAAAATTTATTGGATAATTTAAACTTTTTTAACAAATAAAAAACTGAAAAGTGGGGCGTGCAATATTATTCGGCCCCCTTGCGTTAATACTTTGTAGCGCCACCTTTTGCTCCAATTACAGCTGCAAGTCGCTTGGGGTATGTTTCTATCAGTTTTGCACATCGAGAGACTGACATTCTTGCCCATTCTTCCTTGCAAAACAGCTCGAGCTCAGTGAGGTTGGATGGAGAGTGTTTGTGAACAGCAGTCTTCAGCTCTTTCCATAGATTCTCGATTGGATTCAGGTCTGGACTTTGACTTGGCCATTCTAACAACTGGATACGTTTATTTTTGAACCATTCCATTGTAGATTAGGCTTTATGTTTTGGAACATTGTCCTGTTGAAAGATAAATCTCCGTCCCAGTCTCAGGTCTTGAGCAAATACCAACAGGTTTTCTCCCAGAATGTTACTGTATTTGGCTGCATCCATCTTCCCGTCAATTTTAACCATCTTCCCTGTCCCTGCTGAAGAAAAGCAGGCCCAAACCATGATGCTGCCACCACCATGTTTGACAGTGGGGATGGTGTGTTCAGGGTGATGAGCTGTGTTGCTTTTACGTCAAACATATGGTTTTGCATTGTGGCCAAAAAGTTCAATTTTGGTTTCATCTGACCAGAGCACCTTCTTCCACATGTTTGGTGTGTCTCCCAAGTGGCTTGTGGCAAACTTTAAACGAGACTTTTTATGGATATCTTTGAGAAATGGCTTTCTTCTTGCCACTCTTCCATAAAGGCCAGATTTGTGCAGTGTACGACTGATTGTTGTCCTATGGACAGACTCTCCCACCTCAGCTGTAGATCTCTGCAGTTCATCCAGAGTGATCATGGGCCTCTTGGCTGCATCTCTGATCAGTTTTCTCCTTGTTTGAGAAGAAAGTTTGGAAGGACGGCTGGGTCTTGGTAGATTTGCAGTGGTCTGATGCTCCTTCCATTTCAATATGATGGCTTGCACAGTGCTCCTTGAGATGTTTAAAGCTTGGGAAATCTTTTTGTATCTAAATCCGGCTTTAAACTTCTCCACAACAGTATCTCGGACCTGCCTGGTGTGTTCCTTGGTTTTCATAATGCTCTCTGCACTTTAAACAGAACCCTGAGACTATCACAGAGCAGGTGCATTTATACGGAGACTTGATTACACACAGGTGGATTCTATTTATCATCATCGGTCATTTAGGACAACATTGGATCATTCAGAGATCCCCACTGAACTTCTGGAGTGAGTTTGCTGCACTGAAAGCAAAGGGGCCGAATACTATTGCACGCCCCACTTTTCAGTTTTTTATTTGTTAAAAAAGTTTAAATTATCCAATAAATGTTGTTCCACTTCACGATTGTGTCCCACTTGTTGTTGATTCTTGACAAAAAAATTAAATTTCATATCTTTATGTTTGAAGCCTGAAATGTGGCGAAAGGTTGCAAGATTCAAGGGGGCCGAATACTTTTGCAAGGCACTGTATTTTGTCACCACGGAGAACATGACATGCTCTAGGACTCTACTATACACTTCAGAACACGGTGTGCCAAAATAAGTGCATGACATGTCACCTCAAATCAATAGTGACTGTGGAAATTTAACTGGACTTCAAGAAAAGTGGATTCAGTGCATCTCCAGAGACTTGGACCTTAACTTGAGCAAGCATAAGTGTCCTTGGGTGACTGTCTTGACCTTCAGTTGTTTATGTGGTCGACGATAGAGCCTGAGCAATAGCGTGTATTTGGCGAGCCTCCTTTTAGGGTTTGAAAAAGGCACACACAAAAAACCCTCCCCCAAACATTCAGGGTACTTGGTGTCAGAATTACAGGTACCCCATGCACAGCATTAAACCATCAGGATTTTGCCATTTTAAAGTTAGAAAAAATACGTTTTAAGTCAAAACCACACAGTATTCCAATGCAACTCTATAGCTAGGTGTCTGAACTCTGTGATTTGGGGGCGTGATTTTGCGAAACGTCAATTGCAGGATTGGACAGATGGATGAGCCTGGCACAAGGTGCAGGTGATCATCGTTATCAGCTTACTTAAACCAGTCCTTGGCCTCACATCATCGCCAGCTCAACAACTCTACTCCACAAGTTTGTGACTCTAGCTTTCACTTTGATCCAGATTCATTTGTGTATTGAACTGAGGTGTACATCATGATGTTTCTATTTAGGATCAGAATCCCCAATGCACTAAAAATGGCACAAAATTTACTCACAGAGTTTCTTTCTCGCTGCTGTTTCTCTTCCACTTCTGTCATCATGTTAGTGATTCTCTGTAATTTGGCGTCCATCAGTTGTTGCTGTAGCTCTTTGTGCTTGAACACTTTATCTATATGCTGTGAGAGGAACATATACATGTGCTGGTCAAATAATTAGAATATAATGAAAAAGCTGATTTCAGAAATTCTATTCAAACTGTCAAGGCACCCGTTTTGCCCGGGAAACTACTGGCTTTTACCCCTCTTTCCCGCCATCCTCCTGTATTGCTATTTTCCTATAATTTTCCCATATATAAAAAAAATCCTATAATTCTCCCATATTAAAAAAAATCCTCTGCTCCTAACTGAACACTGTGTTACCGCAATAACCAAGGGCCACTATTCTTTTTTAGTCGGACCGGAGTAACAGGATGAATGACAGTAGAAGAAGGGAGAGCAAGAAAAGAGACGAGGCAAGTTGTGGGCAGTTCAGAAAAAGGTGATCGTTGCATCCACCAGTGTTTAGCAGCTTCAAATAAATTGTCCAAGGAATAAGCAATCTGGCGAGTCTGTGTGTCTGTCTGTCTGACTTTGCCATTGAATTGAGGCGAGAACTGGACCACCTAGCCAATCATCATTGCGTTTGCAATGATTAGTCGAACCTGTGTCAACCCAGTCAGAGTTACTGCACGTTCACATAAAAGGGAGCGAAGACCAGAGTCAAACACTACTTGTGACGATGGCACGGGCACCTTACTTCACGGAAGAGGAATGCGCGATAATCATGCGGAGTTATGAGGAATTAAAATCCACCTCACCGGGAAATCCAACACCACTTCGGCGAATAGAGCGCAACAGGTCTGTTGGCAGCGAATTTACAGATCGTGTGATTTGTGAATGCGTCAATATGCCAGTTTACTTATGTCCATAAAAAGAAATAAAGCCTGCTGTCAGGACAATAAAATAAGATTTGGTACGTTAACTGTAAGAAACTGTAAGAACTTGATTTGCTAGCCAGAGCCCAAGCATCATCGATGGAATGCATATACTGTCCCTGGCGAAAGAGCACACGGACAGGCAAACAATCTGCGCGGTTGTGAGGGCCTGACTTCGGCGGGTTACATTAGTGACGTCCGCCTCGATCAGCTGGCACAGGTAACGAATTCCCTCAGCTGAAAATCTATATCTTTCATGGAGAACATCTTCCGGGTACGCTAGCGGATTCTGGCGGTCTCCAAAAAACCCGTGCCCAATCCGCACACCAATGTCGTATGGGTCGTCCAAGTACGCTCTCATTGTCAGGAGGACACGTCTGCGGAGGAGTGCTGTTTAAATAGAGCATGGTTAATTGGAATCCTGGGGTTAAGCAAGATCTAACTCTGAGACGACCAGGTTTGGCGTGTGGCGTGTGTTTCCATGGCAACACTTCTCGGTTCCAACATATCCACCTTTCGTAGTCTCGCTTAGCTGCGAACTTAGGTCGCATGTGATGAAGTTACTCTCGAAGTTACCCTGCTATGCCAGAAAACCGGCTTCGTAGTATAGGCCACAGGTTTCTCTGCATTGTTGGGTCTGATAACTCACATTTTCGTCTTCACAATTCCCCATAGATTTTCAATTGGGTTACGGTCAGGCAACTTTACTGACCAATCATGAACAAAAATTAAAATGGCTGCCAAAAACAACACTGCCTGGCTGCAATCAACTGATTACACTTGTAAGACACCAGATTGGTGAAAGGTGTCGTTTGTTTTGTTGGAATGAAATTCTGCACCCACTGCATGTGGAATACTTTGGAGACCCCTGGTGTAAAGCCTCTTGTTTCATACAAAAATTGTAAATTGCTAGTATTTTAATTTACTTTTTTTACTGCTATGTACTGCTTTTTCCTGTCTATCTGTCAGCATCAGTGAAAGTGTGACTTATCAATTTTACATTTCTATCCATACATAAGGTGCATATTGTGAGTGGTGCAGACTTCCGAGCAGTGTTGTTTTCGTCAACAATGACGATAACGGAAATATTTCGTCAATGAACAATTTTTTACATGACAATGACGAGACGAGCTAAAAACGTGTCTTGGGAGGCTAAAACATAACGAGATGGATGCCAGTTGTCGTCTGAGTAGAAGAGAACATGATCAAAATTCGCCATAGTTTCCGTCCTAAGTTCACAATGTGTGATATTTTCTTACAGTATGTGTAGTTAGCACGCATCTTAGCAGTGTTGGTCGTGTCACTCATGTGCCGTGCTTCACCTCCCACACGCGCTTACTCACCGGCCATTGAGTAAGCTTTTGCTAACTCCAGGCTCCTTTTGTGAAACATGTTTCAGCTGCTGCTTGGTAAGTTTTGTTTTCTTATCTTGGCTAGATATGTCATGTTTCTTTAGCCTCTAAAGGTCTGTGCTGGGTGATCATCACATACTTCGTAACTTGTAGCATTAGCATAGTGTTCGCGTTAATATTAACATTTATTGTGGTGAGTGTCGTCTTAAAGTTTTGGAAAACTTGTTACCTACAGTTTGTGGGGTCCAGGTGAGTTTAATTAATTGAAAATAATGTGCTGTTTTCCTACTGAGTGTGTATTATCATCATGATGATGGTGATGTCCTTGTAGACTCTAGAACTGTGTGCTCGTTAGTCCATGTTCATTTGAAATAGTTGGGAGACCTTATATTTATTTACTGACTAAAACTTTTGAAGTTTAAAGATGAAAACATTTTGAGAAATTGTAACACATTTTGAAAGGACTAAAATATGACTAATAAGACTAATAAGTACTTTTGTCCAAACGACCGAGACGAAAATTAAAAGGGCTGCCAAAAACAACATTGCTCCTGAGTTGCAACCGTGACTTGATATTAGTGATGCACGATAATACATTTTTCAACAGATACCGATAACCGATAATTTCCTCCTCATTCCTACCGATAACCGATAATGTCAAGCCGATAATTCTATTAAAAGATTTATGTAAAATTTTAAACAAAAGAAAATATTACTGTGCAAAAATATAATTTATTGCTTTTTTTTTTTTCCAACATAAAATATGAACAAGTCCTCAATTCCAACATCTAAATAATGACATTGTCTGACATTGTGTAATGGTAAACTTTTGGCAACAATTACTTACAGAGTAAATACCTAAGTTGCACAAAAATGCCTTTAAAAGTAAGCCATTCCTAACATAACATTAATACACTGCAAAACACACTTCCTCAAAACTAGTCAGTTTTAAGTGTAAATCTATTGGAAATAAGTGAAATTATCTGCCAGCACTTCATGTGTATTTCTCTCAGATTTCTTGGAAGAAAAATAGCTAGCTGAAAATAATCTTAACAGCCTTATTTTAAGCAATACATTATTATACTTAATCCTAAAAAAAACTTGGAAGAAGAAAAGATTTTGAATATTTGTGGCTACAGAATATTATTGTTATTTCATTACAACAGGAATGTGCATATTTAAATTAATACGTGTTAACAAGTGCCAATAAGTTTAGATTATCTACCGTGACTGTAATTGAGCAGACAAATAAGTTAAATTAATTTGAAAAGTGATTGCTAATGTTATATGCTTTGTTGCACACTGTGAAAATGATTAACTCAAAAGAGCGAGATGTCATGTACCCATTCTGCAGCGCTTTGTTTACATTTGCGGCACTCACGAGTCGCGACATTCGCTTTACAGCAGCTAAACTGATAAACGGCAGTACTATTTGGATGCAGTTGGAGCTCGCATCTCCGTGCGTGTTGTTTTGTGCCTGAGTTTTGTTAAGCCGAAAATAAAGGCGGCATTACAAAGTCATCTGACCGCTCGTCATTTTACATACTGAATGTATTATTGACGGGCTGACTTCGTTTTCTCCATGTTTAAATTATCATCTAAACACTGTGCCGTCATGATAAGCTTGCTTACTGGACATCACTTTTCCAAATGTAGTGGTGAAAATGTGATTGGCATGTTTTTCATGAAGAATGGTGGTCATATAAACTGCATTATTTTTTATCCAGGGCTTTGGCTCTCGGGTCATTTCGGTAAAAAAAAAAAAAAATCGTGTCTCGTCTCGGCGGCGGCTACGTTCGTACCGGATAATCCGCCCGCACCGGCCGGTTTGCCGCGGCGTATTCGGGGCCTGGCTCTGCTCACACGCCGTGAGGGAACGCTCGAGAAACCAGGGTGTTCGCCGGAGGTCCTGAAGCCGGGGAACCGGGCTCTGCCTGCCCCGCCGATGGCGAGGCGGCGGCGGCCTGCCGGACCGGCCAGAGCGGCGGGCTCCGTCGGAAGACGGCTACTTGCCGACTATCGGTCTCCAGTCGTGCCGGTGTTTAGCCTTAGATGCGAGTTTACCACCCGCCTTGGGCTGCTTTCCCAAACAACCCGACTCTGAATCGTCACAAGCCCCTAGTTTAACTTAGTGTTTACAATAGCTTTAGCATTCTTTTGGCCTCTTGGAACTTCTGCGGTACATGTTTCGCAAATGGCGAGAGCGTCGTTTCTTTAGTAACAGCCGCCATAATATTCAACTATTTCTTGTCGTGTAACTCCGCCTCCTCAACCCCTCCTCCCTCAGGGCGGCGTGCTGAATTCTTCGGTTGTGCACATTTGGAGGCTAAATCAAGTATATAATTATCGGATTACATTATCGGTTGAATTTTTTATTATCTGGATTATCTGTGTGACGTCATAATTGCCATTATCGGCCGATAATTATCGGCCACCGATATTATCGTGTATCTTTACTTGATATAGTTGGTGATTTCATAACCTGCGCGAGTGTTCTCTTCACAATCATACCAAACAGAGAGCTTGTTATGATCTACCTACTAAAGGAAAGCCAAACCTCTTAAAATCTCGCAAGCGCCAGAATGAATTTTAATCAAATATTAATTTACTATAACCCGCTCCAGAGCCGCGGGTCGCCAACCCATTCATCTGTACAATATTTGAATATCATATTACCTGTATCATTATTGAAGCTGTGTATCAGTACAATCCTCCAAAATGCAACTTTTTGTTAGAGTAATGTGGCACAGGCGATCTCCCACCTCTTCTCTGAGCTCATACTGCTCAATGAGCTTTTTCAGCTTCTCAGCAAGCTCCACATTCTCCTGTCTCAGCTTAGTGTTGCGAGACGTGTGTTGTTCCATCTGGACTTCAATATCACTTAAAGTCATCTGGAAGTGAAGCATAGCTTCCTTGCGTTGTTCCTCATACTCCCTGGATCTCTGGGAATTTTCCTCCTAGTGAAAGGGATTGAGGCCTGGGATTAATTTGAGGTGAAAATGTCATTTGAGTACTTTGAAGGTTGAACAAGGGTAAGCTCATTTACCATTTAACTGATTGTGTTAAATGTCTCTGGCAAGACACTCAGATGGCTCAAAGTTCCATTCTGAGACCCCCCAGTTCGACCCAATATCAAAATTGTCAAACATGCATGTGTGATACAAAGCTTATAGTAAATATACTTGATAGTAAAGCTAAAAATCGCTATTTTGGGAGAAAAAAATGTGCAGGAGGGCATTTCTTGAAACCTTTTTAAAAGTCGGTCAAAATATGTGAGCTTCACATTTTTGATACTCTTGAAACTTTCTCATTTTAAAACAAGTTTTGGACACTCATACTGGTACAGAATAATAATAAAAAAAACTAACATTTTGCAACAGAATATTTTATTTGGATCAACAAAGGGAGATCATTGGGAAATATCAAAGTTTAAAGTTGTCCTGCCTGTAATGTCTAAACTACCGTATTTTCCGCACTATGAGGCGTAGTATAAGCGCACCTTCAATGAATGACCTATTTAAAAACTTTTCATATATAGGGCATACCACATAATAAGGTGCAGTAGTAGTAGTAGTTGGGGTTGCAGTATACATCTACTAGGTAGTGCTGCACAAAAGGGAATGTCATGCCATGATTAACCAATATTGATCCATATATAAGGCGCATCGAATTATAAGACGCACTGTGTGGTTTAGAGAAAATTGAAGGCTTTTAGGTGCGCCCTATAGTGTGGAAAATACGGTACTTACTTACCTTGTTTGTATTTCATTCTAAACCCTGGGTGTCTGACCGTAATGACTAATATTTCGCTGTCACTGCTTTGGCAAGCATGATTTTTGCTACAGCAGCTAAGAGACACTAACAATGCACTGTTTACTATTGCTGGGCGGCTATGTTAACTTACTTAAAACAGGACAACAAACAATGAATGTCAAATCTAAATGTAAGAAAATGAACTTCTAGAGAAATGTGTTCATCTCTCTAGCAAAAAACCTTAAACTTGGGTCATAAAATTTGTCATGTTCAGGTTGTTGCTGCTCAGGATTCAAAGCTTGCTTGTTTATTCGTGATTTTAAGAGTTTATAGTTGTTACAATTGTTTATGCTTTAATTTTATACTTCAAAGACAGAACCGAACCGAAATTACATTTTAGTGTACCGTTACAGCCCTAGTATCCACAGATACTTTTTTTCACATGAATAAATAAATCACACTTTTATGAAGGACAATTTGTGTCCCAACTTTTTTTTTAATTTACTTTTAACTTTTTAATCTGAGTGTCCTAGAGTTGTCCGATATTATCGGGTAGCCAACAAAAGCATTTTAGAATGACATCGGATACTTTCAACATCGGTTTTTCATTATCAGTTTTGTGCCAATATGCAATATGTCCCCATATTGCCTGCCTGTGTTTCTGGTATTTTGTCGCCCCCTGCTGGCAATTAGGTGTAATTAGTTTTGATGAGTTCCAGTACTTTCTGCTGACCTAATCATATGTCGATGCGAGCTCACTGCGAATATACCTAAATAAACAAGTTAACACCTGCAGCCAGCGTACCATAGCAATTGTTGCCATCTCACCATATTGTTTGTGCCTTGTACAAGCATCAATTGTAAGTTATAATTTTTCATTGTTTTATATCCGTGAGCGTTGTGCAGTAAATAGAAGTGTGTGTATATTTCATTTTGTTTGCAAATGTGGTAAAATGTGGTTCCAATATTTCATTGCTTGCAAGCTGTACTACCAGTTGCTATATAAATTGACACGTGGTGTATAGGCTACTTTGCTTTATTTTGTGACTTTCACACCATTGATGCAATGTTTTGTTGTTTAAAGGTTTACAAAAAAAGTATCAGTGTTCTTGTCAAGAGAAAGATGACAATGGTAACTTTACTCCAGCATCTGACTACTCCTTAGTCTTGTGCGTTTGCTATTGTAACGCAGGTTAACATAGTCTCACAAAATTAAGATTTCATTCATAAAGACAACCATTAAAAGAATAAATTGTTTAACATAAAAATGAAACATGTTTTCAAAAATCCATGTTTATAAAAAGATTCAAAACCTGATTTAATCAGTATACTAACAACTATTTAATTGAAAAGAAAAAGTTAGAATTTTCCGCTAGTTTTTTATTTTGAAAATCTCATTTGGCGAAATACACTGACATGGAAACTCGTAAAATGTGCACAACTTCACCGCTGTTGCTGATACCTGACTAAGGAAGGAAAGCGGTGAGTCCACTTAGAGTTACTGATGAAAAGATTAAAATGATTAAAACAATGACACTAAAACGTTTCTTTTAACTGTGAAAGGTGTATTTTTCACAAGCTTTCTTGGTGACAAAACCGCTTTGCTGAAAGGGAGTTCAAAATTATACTTAATTATATTTGTTGAATATTTTAATTCATATTGTATTGGTCAATGTATGTTAAAAGTGTTTAATTTGTGATATTTATGTCGCACGATTGTTGTACACCGATAATTGGTGTTTAAGTGAACGTGCAACATTGCAAAATGTCTCCTTTTTTCCTAGCCACCTGCTCTGTTGGTTTTTAATGTGTGTCATTGCAATATTGTTGACTTCACTCGACAATAACTTTATTTTTAAATTGTATTTACACCGTTTTAGTGTGCGAAATAGTTTATGTGTTTCTGTTAATTCTATAGGCTATTAAAGCTCGATTCAGAAACGACTGAACTATTGTTGGGGAGAACACTGCCCAATTGACAGACAAGATGGCGAGCTATCCACACTGTGCCTCACGCAGGAGCGAGACGAACGCGTGACTTCGGTTTGACATCCTTCAACCTGGTAGGATCCACAACATTTTTATTACCCAGCGGAGGATTTTTTCCCTTTGGATCACCAGAAAACTGCCAGAAAGAATGTAAAAAAGACATTGATACTGCGACCAAGCAGACTCCTTTGTATTGGAGCCGTTCAGCCTTTTTTTGAATTTGTTTTGAGTTTACTCTTCTTGTCACTTCTATTTTTTATGCATCTGTTTTTAATACTTTAAGTGTTATTAACTTAAGAATTTTGTTGATCAACAAAAGAAACATTTTATGGGGAAAATTGAAGATTGAAACTCAAAATAGAAATCAAGCATCTATAAAATTTAAAAAAAAAAGTTGAAGAAAACAATTGATTAAAAAAAAATTAATCTGAAAAACAAACAAAAACAACCCGGGTTGATAAATACATCCTACAAATAGTAAAAAATAACATTAAAAGGGATGAAAAAAATCTAATAGAAATTTAAACATTACCAATAAAAAAACAAACAAAAATCCTATTTTGAATTTGTATTTCTCAATTTTTTATGTGAACTGTATGTCTCTTCTGTGTTTTGTTCGTATACAAAAAACAGGCCGGCAGTTCAAACTCATTACGGTACTTGGTCTGTGTCATTAATTTGGTTTATGCAAATTACTGCTTCAGTAGACGAATCTAGCACTATACTATATACTATACTAGGTGTTGCACTATCTGTAGGTTTGTGTACACCCCCCCCCCCCCACACACACACACACACTGAGGACAGCAAGTGCTTTATTGGCACTTTGCACCAAAAAAACTGAGGTCTGCACTATTTTTATTTCAACAATAAATATAGACAGGGGTGCACATAAGTGGTCCGCATGCACGCATGCATACTGGACGTAGACAAACGCACTGGCCCTCAACGGCTTAGATACGCTTTTGCGTACCGATGGCTGACCACTGTATTTGCGGTGGACACGAGAAAATAACTTCTCAAAATGTCGAAGATGCAGGCCACACTGAGTAATTACTTCCGTGTCCCCCCACCCCCGTCAAAAGACAGACAGACGACAGAGACATCACCGGAGCTACTGAAAAAAAGGACTTTTGCTGAAAAGTGGCTACAGGAGGTACCATGGCTAGAAGCAAATTATGCTCGCACGGAAATGCGGTACAAAATGTGCCGTGAGAATCCCAATGTCGCCGATAAGAGCAGCGCATTTTATGTAGGGTCAAAGAATTTCAGCCATCCAAACTTTGAAAAGCACGAAAAAAACAGAGCGCATGTGGCAATTACGCAAACTATCGATGTCAAACAGGACCCCACTCGCCCTATGGACAAGTGGCGGAATAAAGGTAATGAACAGCGACATGCACTGACGTGCATGTCGCTGTTCATTCGCTTTGTTTTTGCTCGCATTTTACAAAGCTAAACATGCATGTTCAATGAGGTCTTATGAGGAGGACATCCCACTTTTAAAAAGGCTTGGAGTTAATGTGGGAGCCGCATAATGCCCTTTATTTTGAATTGGTGCTTTTTATTTCTTTACATTTCACTTCAAAGTAATGGCAATTTTGTTGTGCCAGTTGATGTTAATCAAGCATTAATTGTTAATATAATTAAAGTTAATTGGCTCTAAGTAAAGCTTGTCATAAATTTATCGCATCAGGCGGGACGGCTCTTAAGCTCAATGAGGACCAGGTCACATCTCCAGGTCCTCCTCTGAGAACCTGGGCAAAAAAATTATGTGCACCCCTGAATATAGAGCTGCAATATATGCACCTTTTCCAGAACTTTAGTTGAAGTTGTTCTCTATTTTTCACAGAATGCTTATTTTTGGGCGGCACGGTGGCTGAGTGGTTAGCACAGCCGCCTCACAGTTCTGAGATCAAGGGTTCAATCACGGGCTTTGGCCGTCCTGTGTTTCCTCCGGGAACTCCGGTTTCCTCCCAAAAACATGCATGGTAGGCTGATTGAACACTCTAAATTGTCCGTAGGTATGAGTGTGTGCGTGAATGGTTGTATGTCTCCTTGTGCCCTGCTATTGGCTGGCAACCAGTTCAGGGTGTCCCCTGCCGAGTGCCTGTAGTTAGCTGGGATAGGCTCCAGCACCTCCGCAACCCTCGTGTGGAAAATGAATGAATGCCTATTTTTGTAAAACCTTGAAGCATAGACATCATAATTTACTTGACAGGTCAGATGAGGTATTCTCCGCACACCGCCAGCCCGTAGGGGGCTATGTGAGTCAGCTTCATTTATTAGAAGTCAATGGGAATGACTCTCACATGCTTTTTAACACACAGGTGAAACTACCTTCAAAAAGTACGAAATCTGGACCGCAAACTAACAACAAGGATTGTCTCAGGAGTGATTTGTTCGAGGATTCAATGTAATTACAGTGCCCTCCATAATTATTGGATTTATAATGTGTTTTTTAGCTTCAAATATATATATTTTTTCTAAATATTGGACCTTAATGGAAAAAAAGAGAAAAATCCAACCTTTTATACAAGTGCATTTATTC